>NW_026643110.1:1305000-1957500 GCF_028828005.1 Penicillium manginii | reverse complement strand
CTTATAAGTTATTGTAAAATTCTAAGAAGATAAAAGTAAAAAGTCTCTAAAAATATAGATAGTCTAAAAGACTCTAAAGAAATATATTATACTTCTAACTAAGAAGATACTATATTACTATACTATGTAATTTATTAAAAAAATAATCTATTAAGTAAGAAAATATATAATCAATAGTTAGTAAGTAGGTAAAAATTTAATACTAAGACCTAAATTACTCTAAAGAGTATCCTTCTAAAAGAAAATTCTAGTAGTATAGACTAATAAGAATCTCTACTATAGTTAGAAGAAAAAGACAAAAGAGAATATATATAATTACTTTTACTCTTATTTTAATATAAAACTAAACTATCTATTTATTATAAGTATATCTCTCTTAATCTCCTAAAGTTATTATTATTATATTATAATCTAATATATTTAATATTCTCTATTCTCTCTTCTCTAAGATAGAATAAACTTTTACCTACTTTCTAGTAAATATAGTAGAGAACTATTAAATCTTTCTTACTATAACTAAAGATAAATAGTATATCTATATAATAAAATAGATAACTACTTTACTTTACTAAGTAAATATTACTATAGCTATAATAATAACTACTTTATTAGCTACTACTATAATACCTATTTTATTAGAATCTAATAGCTCTTTCTAAGTCTATATAGAACTAAAGAAGACTCTATTAAGGAAAATTAAACTTATTCAGAACTATAATAGTTATATCCTATAGAATAGTATTTAAAAGTTTCTCTATAATTATTAATAATTCTTTAATAAAATAGTATATTTTACTAATACTTCTCTTAATAAATCTAATAAGATTATATATACTTATAGTACTTTAATTAAGAAAGTAGATAATATATAGGTTATATACTAATATTAATATAAACTAGACTTTAAGTATCTAATTAATATATAGGTAGTCTTTAAAAGATAGATTATATAGAGTTTTAGTAAATATTTTAGTAAGACTAAGAAATAGGAATATTTCTTCTAAATAAAGTAAGATAATTAGTAGTATTTTAGTAAATATATTATAAATAAATATAGTACTATAACTAATTATAAAGGTATTAGAATCTATAAAGATATTCTAATCTAATATCTTATTATAGAGATAAATATATATCTTTAGTAATACTAAAAAGAAAAATATAATTAACTAATAATACTCTATAGAATTATTAACTATTTTCTAGTATATAAATAAGATTAAACCTACTTAAACTATATTAGATAATCTATACTATAGGACTAAAGAGACTTTATAGATCTAAATACTATTATAGTTATACTAAACTAATTATCTAATTAGAAACCTAAGAGAATAATTACCTACTTTAGATATAGAAAGAAAGAATATATTAGATATAAGTATTACTTAAAACTAAAAAATAATACTTCTAAATAATTAGAAAACTAGAAAAGGTTAATAATATTAAAGTACTTTCTATAATCTTCTTACCTATAGATCTACTTAATCTATATTTATCTCTTCCTAAGTAAGAGAAACTAATTATTTAATTATATCTTTAACTATAGATAATTTACTATTATTCTATAGTATAAGTCTAGGGAAATCTAAAACTTCTATCTATATAAAGACTTTACTAAATTATAGTATATTATATACTTTTATATTCTAGAAAACCCTATAAAAGTACCTAGAAATAGGGATATTATAAATATCTAGTTAAAAGCTATAGGTCTAAATACTTAATAGAGACTCTATAAAAATAGATCTATCTATCTAATTTCTAATTACTATTAGATTTTAGTAAGAGTATATTACTATATAGATCCTAAACCTCTCTAACTATAACTTTATTCTTAGAAAGGACTTCTTATAGTCTAAAAATCCCTAGATTAATTAGGCTAGTTTATAGATAAAACTATATAATTACTACTATATATATATATAGTTAAAGTAATTACTTTCTGAATATTTCTTAAGTATTAAGATATCTAATTTAACTTTCTCTTACTAAAATAGATCTTCTAAGTAATATAAAAGTAAGATACTAAAGTAATACTTTTTATAATATAACTATAAAAGGAATATAATTCTGCTATAAAAGGATTACTCTCTAATTATAAGAACTTAGAGATTATAAAGATTTTATAGAAGTATAAGAATATATTTAAGAATAAACTCCTTAATATATTACTTCCTAAATATACTATATTATATAAAATTTACACTAAAAATATAGTTTCTATAAATATTAATTATTACTCTCTCTCTAATAAGAAGTTCTAAAAATAGATATAATAAGTTAAAGATCTTTTTAAGAAAGATTTAATTTATCTATCTTTAAGTATCTAGAGTTTTCTAGTTATTTTTATACAGAAACTAAACAATATCTAATAGATATATATTAATTATTAGACTTTAAATAATTTTTTAAAGAAGAATAACTATCTATTACTATAGATCTAGAATCTCTTAGATTATATTAATACTATAAAATATTTAATAAAAATTAATCTTATAGCTAACTACTAGTAGATTTAGATAGAAAAGAACTTAATTAAGAAGATAGTCTTTAATATAATATAGGGAAAGTATAAGTAACTTACTATACTATTTAATCTTTATAATACTCCTATAACTTTCTAAATAATAATAAATAAGATTTTTTAGTTTTTTCTTAGCTAATTTACTATTATTTACTTTAATAATATCTTAATCTACTTAAAAATAATAGAAGAGTATTATAACTATCTAGATAAAATTCTAAATATTCTAGAAACTAAATAATTAATTACTTAACCCTATAAATATTTAATTACTACTACTAAACTAAAATTCTATAGTTATATTATTAGAAATAATTTAATTTACTCTATACTAGTAAAGATAAATAATATTTAAATATAGCTATAGCTAAGAAATATATATAAAATTTACTAGTTTATAGATCTTACTATATACTATTAATAATTTATCTATAGTTTCTCTTAGATATATATACTCCTATATAAACTTTTTAAAGAAATTAATATTAATCTCTAATAATAGAAGTTCTATCTAGTTATATAGATAAATATATATAAAAGTACCTTTTAAATATTAAAGAAAGTACTTATTAAAGCTCTAGTCTTAATCTAGATATATTTTAATAGACTATTTATTATTAAAACTAATATTTTAAAATAGATAATCAGAATAGTCCTACTATAGACTAGGCTAGATAGAAAGTTATACCCTATATTCTTTAATAAATAAAAATTCATAAGTATAGAACTAAACTATCCTATCTATAAAAAAAGAGTTTCTAGCTATTAAAGAAGTTTTCTAAAAGTAGGACTAATTTCTAGAGAATAGAATAAATATAGAGATTATTATTAATTTACTCTATACTAGTAAAGATTAATATTATTTAAATATAGCTATAGCTAAGAAATATATATAAAGTTTATTAGTTTATAGACTTTACTATATACTATTAATAATTTATTTATAGTTTCTCTTAGATATATATATCTCTATATAAATTTTTTAACAAAACTAATATTAATCTCTAATAATAGAAGTTCTATCTAGTTATATAAATAACTATATATAAAAGTATTTTTTAAATATTAAAAAAAGTATTTATTAAAATCCCAGTCTTAATCTAAATAGACCCTAATAGACTATTTATTATTAAAACTAATACCTTAAAATAGATAATTAGAATAGTTTTACTATAAACTAAGTTAGATAGAAAGTTATACTCTATATTTTTTAATAGATAAAAGTTTATAATATAGAACTAAACTATTCTATCTATAAAAAAGAACTTCTAACTATTAAAGAAATTCTCTAAAAGTAGAACTAATTTCTAGAGAATAAAATAACTATAGAGATTATTACTAACTATAAGAACTTATAATATCTAAATACTATAGTAAATAATAGTAAGTAAATAGTTTATTAGATTAGTAAATTTTAAGAGTATAATCTAAAAATTAAGTATTAAAAAAAAATACTATAATCTCTAATATACTAAGTAGAAGACCTAATTTTATTAAAGAAGACTCTATAAATATATTAAATTTTTAACTAATTTAGAATACTACTTTTACTATAACTTTAGTATATTTTAAACTCTCTTAAACTATTATAAAAGTCCCTAAAGAAAAGTAGTATAATATAACTATATACTTTTTAGAGTTATAAAAAGTATTAACTAATAAACTTACTATAAAAACTATATTAAAGTTTACTCTAAATTTAAGTTTTTAAATACTTAATAGTACTAATATAGAAAATTATTAACTATTTTTTACCTATAATAATAGTCTCTATATTCTATTTTTAAAGTAAGTTTTCTATAGAGATCTATTATATAGACTATATAAGAAATTTAGTTATTTAGATTTCTCTAATCTAAATAGAGTAGTTAAATCTTATATTTAGTAACTATAAATAAGAAATAATATTAAGTAAATAGTAAAGTCTTACTCTAGATATTAGATTTTATAAGAATCTTAAATATTTCTAGAGTATAAATCTATATAGTATATAGTTATAGTAAATATTTAACTATTTTAAAGATAGAGTATTAACTTTATTAGTTAATTATCTATAATTCTAAATAGTAATAGATAAATTATTATAACTATTAACTATACTACTAACTAACTAGTTACTAAAACTATTCTAAAAGTAAATAAAGAAACTATAAATTATTTCTTATATAATTAGATTTTTACTAACTATAGTACTTTAATAGAATTTATCTCTAATCTAGATATAAGTTTTATATTAGAAGTAGTTAAGTACTACTTAAAACTTATAAATATAAAGTATAAAATAACTATACTATATTACCTATAGATAAATAGTAAGGTTAAAAACTTTAATAGACTTATTAATAGAATACTTATAAAATACCTAATAAATAAGTCTATAAATATATAGAATCTATATTTTCTAATAGCTACTATTACTATATACTATTATAAGTATATAAATATAGACTTTAGTCTTTATTACTTTATATATAGAATATATCTATAATTACTTCATAATAATTTAGTACTACTTTATCTCTTTATAGACTAAATAGAGAAATTAAAATACCTACTTAATATAAAAATCAAAGTAAATAAGTTACTTCTTATAAGGACTATCTAAATAAATTATATATATAATAGCTTAGTTATAAAAACTAGTTTTTAGAAGAATACTTAAGTATTTATTTATAATAAAAATAGAAAGAAATTTAAAAGTAAATAGTTTAGACTATATTAAATTTTAGAATTCTATCTACTTAGAATATATACTCTAGTAAAGCTAAATAACTATATACTTAGAAATTTTATTAATAGATCTAGATTTCTAAAAGTAAATATTAATAATCTAATTTAATTATAGATATTACTAGTAGTATATAATATAATATAGTAAGTAGGAATATATCTTTACTAACTTAAAAAACTATAAAAAATTCTTAAAAAAGAAGATTTACCTTCTATATACTTAGATTTATCTTTATTTACTTAAAAAAATAGAATAAATTTAGATATAATAGAGTATATTATAAGAAAGTAGAGAAAAAAGTAATTATAAGATATATAATTAATAAGAACTAAAATTATCTATATAAAAGAAAGAATTAGAGTAAATTCTAATTAGAAACTTTAGAAGATAAATTAAATCTAAATAACTTATAAAAAAAAAGAGAAAATATTCTCTTAAATACCTATAATATTAGAGATACTAATATATCTAAATAGATATTATTTAAAGAACTACTAGTAGTTATAATATTAATAAGAAAGAATTATAAGAAAACTAACTAGATTAAGTTAAATTAGAGATACTTAGACTATAGAATACTATAAAAAATATCTATAGAAAATCTTAGAAAATATCTCTAAATAAAAGAAAATTTATTATTTTAGAACTATATTTAATTAAAGAATAAATTACTACTATTATTAATCTCTATTATATCTATATTCTCTAGATAACTATACTTAATTAAGAATATATAGAGATAGATCTTATTCTTATAAAGGTATTACTATATAATAGAAAATTACTAAAGAATATAGTTATACTAAGTCTAATTATATTAATATATTAGTATAGAGAAAGAAAGGTCTAAAAAGAGAGACTATAAGAACTTATTATAAAAGATACTATATACCTAAGTATATAGAGAATAAGAAGAACTAATAATATAAGAGATAAGTATAATAATATATAGTAAATTACTATAGATAATTAGACTAGTTAATTTAGACTTAACTCTAGCTAAATTAGAAATAAAAAGTATCTTCTAGAGTTTAGAATAACTAGGATTAATCTAGTAGAGTTTATTAAGAATAAACTTAGATAGTTAGCTAATATAATCTATAAACTATTAATAATAAAAATAAAGAGAATTATAGTTAAAAATTTATAGAATAAATAGTTTAAGTTACTATTCTAGAATATATAGTTTATATAAGTATTTTAGAAAATAGAATTACCCTCTATACTAATTATAAAGATATAGGAAGTAAAAGAACTATTATTCTTTCTATATTTTATATACTTATTCTTATTAGTAGTAATAGTTCTAACTTACTATATATATAGTATAGAATTAAGTATTTATATAGTAAGACTTAAAAATACTACTATATTAATTAATATTATAAAGAGACTTACTCTTAAGTAGTATAAACTTAAGAATAGTTAAAAAGTTAATAGTTAAGAAGTTTCTAAATATATCTAGACTAGTAATAGCTAGAAAAAGATATATTAGTTTATAAATTAAAATAAAAAAATATAAATAAAACTTACAATTATAACTATATATAGTTAGAAAATAAAGTAATATTATAATAGGGTAAAAATAAGATAATTTTAGAACTATAAGATTTAGAAGAGAATCTTTAATTATACTACTTATAGTAATATTATCTATACTTTTATTATAATTAGAATCCTTAAAAAAGTTTAAGATAAAAAGTATTTACTTAGAAATATAGAGAGAAAAGACTTTTAAATTTAGTTAAATATATTAGAATAACAATAAAAATAATAAAAAGAGAATAATAAATTCTTATACTTATATTTAATCTAATATCTATAACTATATATTAATTTATATATTACTTTTAGTATAACTAGAATTTACTTAGCTAGAGTAAAATATTAGTAAATCTATAAAAATATATAATAATATATCTAATTCTACCTAAAATAAGATTTTTAGAGATTAATAAAACTTACCTATATTAAAAAACTTAAAAATAGAAAAAATTAAAATAGAAATAATAAAGGAAAACTAGTAATTAGGATTAAGAAGAGTAGAAAAAGAAAAAAACTTAAGAAATAGAAAGTTTATTTTTAAGTTAATAATATAATATAATTATACTTTTTTAATAATTAATCCTAAGTACTTTCCTAATTATAGATAATAAGACTACTAAAGTATAATAATATAATTATAAATATAGTAAAATTTAAATATACTACTATATAATAGACTATCTCTATATTTTATACTAAATTTAACCCTAATTTAATACTTTTACCTACTTCTAGTTAAAAATTAGATAAAAAGAAAGTATAGGGGGAGAGATATATATAAAAGTATAGATATTTTTATACTTTTAGTAATAGAGAAATAGAATATAATTAAAAGAAGTTAAATAAGATTATATTTAAGAAAAAAAAATCTACTTACTTAGTAAAAAGATTATTATCTATATTAATATCTAAATTAGAATAATCTAAGAATTTCTTACTACTCTTTTATAAAAATTAATAAAGAATATACTCTTCTTTATAAAGATATATAATTATTTCTAGAATATAGTAGAGTATTTAATATATAAAGACTTAGTTTTATTTACTCTTTTAAAAGATATAAAAATTCTTAAGAGTTAACTTAAGAAAGTTAGATATAAAAACTAGAAGTTTTTAGATAATAGTATCTTTAGATTTACCTAAGTATATATTTATAGATTTATAACTTAGAGAACTTTTCTTAATAGAATATTATAACTTAAATTTCTTTAACTATAAGAAAAAAGTTAGTAGTTATTTAAAAAATACTAAAATAAGAATATACTTACTATTTTTAGAGAAAAAATTATACTCTACTTATAAAGAAATAAATAATTAGAGTTAACTATCTCTAATTTCTCTAAAAGATAAGTTAGTAGATTCTTTTAAAAAAAGTACTATAAAGTAGAGTTTCTAAAAGTATAGTTTCTATATAAATCTCTAAAAACTAGTTTAAGACTAATAATTATAGTTATATAGAAAGTAAATAATCTAAAACTATTCCTATAGAAATTATAAGTTTCTTCTATAGAAGTAATATTACTAATTTACTATACTTATACTATATAAAGTTATTAAGAGTTTTAGTAGTTCTTTATCTCTATCTACTAATTAGTATTTTAAAGAACTAATTAATTAAGAAATTTTTAATTAAATTTAGTTATAAAATACTCTATTAGTAGATTCTTATTTATATCTAGATTAACTAATTTTATTAAATTATTAATAAAAACTTAAGAAATAATAGAAATAGATATAATTTATAATAGATATAGAGATTTAGAAATAGAGAAAAAGTATATAGTAATAGTTACTTTAATATATAAGTTATCAGTAATAATACTAGTATAGTAATTTAATATTTATAATTTAGAGAAGTTAAACTAAAATATCAATATTATACTAAAAAGTCTATAAAAATAACTTATCTATTTTAAAGAAGAAAGTAAGTAGATATAATAACTAAGTAGAAGAAAATCTAAAGGTAAAAGATTAGATAGAGAAATAGTAAAGAAAAAAAAATAAAAAGAAAGAGAAGTTATAAATCTACTAAATATATACTTAACTATTTTATAGAAATTACTACTATTATAATAAATTATAAGAATAATATAATAATAATATAATATTAATTATATTTTATTTATTTTTTAAAAAATTAGACTAAAAAGAATCTGAGACTTTGTATGTCTCAATAGGCTTAGGGAAGGTTGGATAAAGAAGAAGATTGGTGTTTGCAATGTTTGCTGATGTTGTATTGATTGTCTTGCTTGTCTTAATTGTCTTATTCTGTGTTGTGTATGGGGGGAGAGGGTTATATATATATTTAGCTGGCTTAGGCAATATTGCTAAGTATGGTAGCAGTAGCACCGGCATAGTTACATCCGGGGCACTAGCATAGTTACACCCGGAGCACTGGCACAGTAACCCCCGGGGCACCGGCATAGTTGCACCCGGGGCACCGGCATAGTTGCACCCGGGGCACCGGCATAGTTACATCCGCTCTCTAAGGCTTGTATAGCCTAGGCAGCGGTAATATTTGTAATATTCATAGGTGCCGCTCGGCCATCGGTATAGGTGCTGCTCGGCCATCGGCATGGGTGCTGCTTAGCTGTCGGCACGGGTGCCACTTAGGTGTCATCTATCGGTTGTTATAGCCGGAGCTTTGGCGTATTTTGTTATAGGGTTTTATAGTATAATATTCATAAAGAATATATATAAACTATATCTTATCTAAAAGTTTATAGTATAGGATAATTACTTTAAAATATAAAGATATAGTTTTACTTAGGTAGGGGAGAATATAATCCTAAAAGTACTATATAGGTCTATTTTAGTTACTATACTCTAGTAACCTTAGTATATATAAATCTATAACTCTCTGATAATAATAGAATATACCCTTTTACTCCTAAAATCTTAATTAGTTATAATAGTATTTTAATAGATGAAAAGAGAATTATAACTATTTAAAAATAGTAATAATCTTAGATATTTAGAGATATCTAAGTTTTTCTTAGATTCTATAATTTTTATTATTAATATATATACTAATACTCTTTAATTATATTATCTCTTACTAAATTCTTCAAAGAGAGTAAAAATAGAAGAAAATCTAGAGTAGTAAAATTAAATAATAGAAAATTAACTATATTTTATACTCTTCTTAATATTTTTAAAAAGATACTTTTACTATATTTCTTTAATTCTAACTAAATTATCTATATTAAAATAGATATATCTAGATTTAGAATAGTTAGAATTTTATTATAATCTAATAATAAAAAAGTATAATATTTAGTTATATTTTAGTCAAAGAAATTTATCTCTATAAAGTATTATTATTTAACCCTAGATTAAAAACTATATATAATAGTATAGTTATTTAAATACTAGTATTAATATCTAGAGAGAAATCTATACTAAATTAAAATTCTTTTAGATTATAATAATCTAAAATTATTTATATAGTAGTAGAAGATTAATAGAAAATAAATATAATAGTACTTATATTTAACCCTATTTAATTTTATTATTAAATATTAGTTAGAGAAGACTAATCTAGTAAATAGTCTTTCTTATATACTAGATATTAAAAAATCTTTCTCTATAATTAAGATTTTAGGTCTAATTTATACTTAATTTAAGAGTAAAAAGATCTTATTTATTTAAGAAATTATTATAATTAATAAATACTTTAAGAAAAAAAAGTAGTAAGACTAGTCTATACTTAGTATTAACTAAAGTATTAGTCTATAGAAAATTATTAGAAACTAATATCTAATCTATTAGTAATTATAATCTTAAAGATTAGAAACTAGAATCCTTTATCTAAATTAGTAGTATTTTAATTATATTTTAATATAATTCTAATAGTACTAGAGAGAAATCTATTTAGAATTTATCTATCTACTCTCTTAAATTAGATAATTTTAGTTTCTATAAAGAATTAAGTTATATTTAATATATATTCTCTAGAGTTATTTATACTATAATAGTAGTAGAAGATACTTTTATAAAAAATACTTCTAATAATCTAGAGAACTTTATTACTTATTTATAGAATAAAGATATTATAATTTATAAATATATATTACAGACCCCACGACGCAAGGGGCCACAACCTACAAATAGGCTATCGAGAGCCAACCATTCTGTAACCACCACAACCGCCCACAGATCACATATAGGATATTATAAGAAACTATAGCCCTCCTACCAGAGCTATACAATATAGAATAACCGGGTTAATAAATAGAGAAGCTATAATTAACCTAAGTATTAGATAGAGGATATTATCTTACATCAAACTAATCCCTATAGATTAATTCACCCTATAATAGCTTAGTCCATACAGTAAACTAAAATATATAATAGGAAACACTATAAGAACCAGACTATTATATAAACTACCATAAATTCTAATTAACTCAGAAAAACTATAGAAATTCATATAATAATAACTAATACAGAGATAAGAATATTATATAATAAGTATATAATTACAAAATATACTAGTAGATATACTAAAAGATAGATAGAAAAGTATAATCTAGTATACTACTAGATATACCCTCTAGTATACTATACTATAAAGAACTAGAATATATAGGATACTCTCTATATATATATATTTAGTTCTTTATAATTAATCAATCTAAATTACTATAGTATACCTTTAGGATTATTCTTTATTCAGTTTTAGTCTTATAATAAATACACTATAAGTAGGAAAGCTCTTCAGACTAACCTACTTAATATACTACCTAGTACTTTCTATAAAATTACTCTACAGAATCTAAGTCTATATAAGGTTTAATATAGTAATAGTACAATTATAAGTTAAAACTTAAAAAGTATAAGTAATAGATATTATAAATAACTAGTAATATAGATAATAACTAGTAAATTATCTATCTAAATCTAATTACTTACTATAACTAATTAGCTAAGTATATAATATATTAATTACCCTATTAACTAAGACTATAAAGTTTAATTATTATATTAGTTACTAATAGTAATAATAGAAAGATACTAACTCCTATCCTACTATAGATATAAATCTAGTATAAAAATAACTAAGAAAACTAATAAGAAACTAAGATAAATACTTTAGAAAGATATATTAAGATTCTTACTAATTAACTTAATAATTTTAGCTAAAGATACAACTATAATATCAGTAAATTATATAAGTCTATCCAATAGATAGATATCTAATTCTAAACACTATTACCTATAGTACTAAAACTACTAAAGATAGAAAATTTTAATAGAACTTACTCTAATTTATAAAGTTTCCTTATTTAGATAAATATATATCTTAATATTAATAAGTATTAGTTAAATACTAAAGTAAGTAAAATTATCTTTATATTAACCTATCTTTAAGAATAGATATAGAACTAGTTTAAACTATATATCTAAGAATACTATAAGAAGAATAGTTTAGAATAGTCAGCTACTACAATAAATATCTTTTCTAGTTATCTTAAGTTTAGAGAATACCTAGAGAAGATATTTAGTAATATTAATACTAAGAAAATAATAGAATAAAAGCTAAAATAACTTTAATAAATAATATTAGTATTAGTCTATACTACTAAATTTATATAGTAAATAACTATCCTAGAGTAGAAAGACTATATATTAATTTCTTACTATAATAAAGAACTTAAGTTATATATTAAGAATAAATTAGTATAAAGAGATAGATCTAAAATAATAGATAAACTTATTAACTTTATAGTCTGAATTAATAACTAATTTTATAACTAATAGATATAGAAATAAGAGATAGAGAAATAGTAATAAGACTATAGGTACTTATACTATTAATAAAACTAATTTTAGTAATAGTATTAGTAATTTAGTCAGAATAGTAACCTATATAGTCTATAATCTATAGAGCTTAATATAGTAAGACTACTAATAGAGAAATAGAAGTATTAAAAACATAACTAACTCTATTTTAATTATAGTAAACCTAACTATATAGTAAAGAACTATTATAATAAGAAGGATAATAAAAAATTATAGTAACTATATATAACTTAAAAAAGAGAAGTAAATAATACTACTAAGATAGAAAAAGTACAATAACTCTATACTACTTAGAAAGATAGATAACCTAAGATAGGTATCTTAGGAGAAATCTAGATATAAGATAAATAGATAATAGAATAACTACTACTATATACTAATAAAGAAAAGTTATCTAAGTAAGAGATTAATAAAATCTATTAAATACTTAAAGAAATTAGTTAGATCTAAGAGAGCTACAAAAAAAAATTAATAGAATTATTAGTATATTAACTAAACTTTATAAAGAATACTAATAGTAGAAGACTAAGTCTAAAGAATAGAAACTTAAAACTATAAAAAAAACTAATATAGCTTTAGTTAACTCCTAGCTTATAGAGTATAATAGATAGAAATAGTATCTATAGATTAACCTAGAAATAGTAGAGAGTTAAAAGTAGACCTAGTATACCTAGAAATCTATTAATACCCAGAAACTAATAAATAAATTTCTAGAAATACCTTAAGAGTCCCTATAATATAAAATTAAAGAAATTCTAGAAACCCTACTTAAGAAATACTAAATAAGTTATAAAAAGAAATAAGAACTATAATAACTCTATAAAATAGATAGTATAGTCTCTAGAGATCCTTATAAGTTTCTCTTTAATAATTCAGATAATAATAAACTAGTACTATATATTACTAGTATAGAAGGAATATACCTATACTACAGAGAAGACTATACCTATATTAGATATATATAATACCCTAATTATAACCTAAGAGTAACAATTAGATATTATAACTATAATTATAAAATATATATATAAGGTAAGCTAGACTATAGAGAGATTAAATCTAAGTCCTTACTATAAATATAATATCTAGAGTAAAGATAATAACTTATAGTAATAGTATAGGGAAAATATATAAAAGTAGAAGTACTAATAATCTTCTATAGAGAAAATAAAATTAGTATATAAATTATAATTAATTTAGAAACTATAGAAAACTTTATAGATTTAAGATATATTTTAACTAGTAAAGTACTAACTATTAGAAAAGATTAAATTACTCTACTTATTAGACTTAATAGAGAAAGACTAAGTAAAGAAATTACTTATTATACTAAATAGATTAATATAGTTATTAGAGACTATATAGAATTAATATATTTTAATATTACTAATCTAGAAGAGTATAAGATAGTACTTAGTATTCCTTAGCTATATAAGTATAGTCTAAGGATTAACTAGTAAAAAGATAAGATCTATTTTAACTACTATAACTATATATAAATAGAAACTAGATAGACTAGGAAAAAACTACTAAATATTAAAGAGTCTAGCCCTAGAATAGTAGATATCTATTATAGTCTATATAAGGTTAACCCTAAGTAAAGTAAGTAATTTAGAAATAGAGTATTAAATAGAATTATAGATATTAATATTATTATAATAATAGAATAGTAACTAAATATATTAGATAATAAACTTAAGAACTATATTATAATATACTATAAATTATAATAAACCCTCTATATAATAGAGAAAGAAATATAGATATCTAAGAAGTACTAAGAGTACTAGAATATATTTAAGTTACTAAAGAATAGTATACTTCTAAAGTATAGTCTGTTTAACTATAAAATTAGAATTAAGAAAGGTAAAAAATTAACTTTTAAACTAATCTACTAACTATTACTAATTAAGATAAAAACCTTAAAGAAATATATTAATAAAAATCTTAGGAAAGAATATATCTAATACTTATTATTCTTAGTTAGATATCTAATTATCTTTATACTAAAAAAGAGAAATAAACTTTAACTTTATGTAGACTATTAGTATTTAAATAATATTACTATTAAAAACTAATACCTATTATCTCTTATTTAAGAAATATAGAATTATATATAAAAAAGTATTTACTTTACTAAATATAATATTACTAATATATATAATTATCTTAGAATTAAAGAAGATAATAAATAGAAAATAGTATTTAGAATAAAGTATAGATACTTTAAATATATAGTTATACTGTTTAGACTTATAAATATATCTATAGTCTTTTAATAATTTATCTTTAATATATTAGAAGAATACCTAAATATCTTTATAATAGTATATCTTAATAATATCCTAGTATTCTCTAAAACTATAGAGAAATATATCTAGTATAATAAAAAGATACTATAAAAACTTAGGGAAACTAAAGTTATACTTAAACTTAAGAAATATAAGTTCTATATTTAGAAAATAGATTTTCTAGAATATATAATTAGTAAAGATAGATTTAGTATATAAGAAGATAAAATTAGAAGTATTCTAGATTAACTAATATTTAAAAATATAAAGAAAGTCTAATAGTTTATAGAGTTATATAACTACTACTAGTAATTAATTAATAGATTTAGAAAAATTATAATTAATCTTAATAAACTACTTAGGAAAGACTAAAAGTAGATTTAGAATAACTAATTAGAAAAAGTATTCAATAACCTTAAGAAAATATTTATTAAGTAAATAATACTTATACTAGTTAACCTAAGTAAATTATATATAATAGAAACTAATATATTAGACTATATACTTAGAGTATAGTTTACTTAACTAAAAGATAATAGAAAACTAAGACTAGTAATATTCTAGTCTAGAGAAATAATAGTTACTAAATTTAACTATAATATCTATAATAAAAAATTACTAATTATAGTATTAGTACTTAAGGTCTAGAGAGTATATCTAGAAGAAATAAAGTATTAAATACTTATTAAATTAGACTATAAAAATCTTATATTCTTTATAAATACTAAAGAATTAATAAGATAATAAATAAGATAGATAGAAATCTTAGTAAAATATAATTATAGAATTAAATATTATCTAGATATAGCTAATAGTTAGATAGATATACTAAGTAAAAGATCTAACTATATATTAGGGGTTAAAGAAGCTATTCTAGCTATACTTAAAATAAATAATAATAACTACTTAGTATATAACTAATAGATTCTAGCTACTACTAGTTAAGTCTAAGATAATAAATAGGTTAGTAGACTAAAAGAGAATCTAATTAGTAACCTAATCTATAAGATAGGATCTACTAAAAGAATTACTAATAAGAATAGATTAATCTATATCCTATAAAAACTATAGTAGAAGATAATATAGTAATACTATAACAGTTTATATATAGATATATAGGAGTAGAAAAAATAGTAGAACTTCTATTAAGAAACTACTATATCCTAAATATATATAGAAAGGTTAGAAATTATATTAAGTAATATAATACTTATTAGTAAGATAAACTATTATAATATATTTTATATAGTAAGTTATAGAACTTAGAAGTACTAATATAACTATAGAAATAGATTATATTAGATTTTATCACTAAACTACTAAAGTTAGAAGAATATAATATAATTATAGTAGTTATAGACTAATTAATAAAATACTTATATATAATCCTAATAATAGAAACAATCAACACTAAAGCTATAATATCTCTATTATTTAGATATATATTTACTAACTATAGAATACCTAAGAAAATAATATTAGATAGAGATAAACTCTTTATAGATAAGATATAGAAATTATTTACAGATATTATAGATATTAAGTATAGACTCTCTACTATCTACTATCCTTAAATAGATAGCTAAATAGAATAAATAAACTAAACTTTAGAATAATACCTAAGATACTATATAAATTATTAGTAAGACAACTAGATAGAATTATTACTATTAGTATAATTTATATATAATAATACTATATATATAACTATAAAAAAAACTCTATTCTTTATAAACTATAGGTATAATCCCTTAATTATTAGAGAAACTATTAGAAAATATACTAAGATAGAATTGTTGAGACTTTTAGTCTTAGAACTTAAACAACTATATCTCTAACTAACAAAGAATATTAAGTTCTTTAATCTATAAATAAAGTATTACTATAACTAAGACTACTAAAAGGGACTAGATCTAAAAAGAGAGAAAAAAGTATACCTTCTATATTAGAATATTAAAACTAAATAACTAAGTTCAAAACTTAACTATCTAAAACTAGAACTATTCAAGATTAAAGAAAAAATAGAACTAGTTAATTATTATTTAAGACTACCTAATAGTATATAATATATTTATATAAACTTTTATATATTATTACTTAAACCTACACTAAAAAATACTAAACTTACTATAAATATAAAAATAGAGAAAGAGACTAAAAATAAATATAAAGTTAAGAATATCCTAGATATAAAGTATATTAGTAGAGAACCCTACTATCTAGTAAAATAGAAAAATTATAATACCTTAGAAAATATATAGGAATCTATTAAGAATCTAACAGACTACTACTAGCTAGTTTAACAGTTCTACTAGAGAACTAGCTAAAGATACTATTAAGAGAAGAAGTATCTAAAATAACCTAGAAGATATCTAGTATCTAATCTATTAATACTACTATCCTTATTAGACTTAAATATAATATAGTAGCTAATTAATAAATCTCTTACTACTTAGTCAGATAATCAAACTCCAAAAACTTAGTAAGAGATAGAAAATTATCTTTATTAAGACAATCTAATACTACTAAATTTTAATCTAATATCTAACTACTATAATCTTTAAGAAATTATTAATATTTCTATAAGTAAAGAATTTTTACTATTACCTTATTTATTTTTTAAGAATACTAAAGAAATTATTTTTAGACCTTAGTAAGGTCTACTAAGACCTTCTACTCCTCCTACTATAAGTTATCCTACTCTTTATTAGTATAGAAACTTTATTTATATACCTAGCCTTAATAAATATAGATAGAATACTTCTTACTATTTATATAAGAACTTATAATATAATACTTATTATAGATAAAGTAATAATTATAAAGAAATAATATAGAATAACTAGACTATTTAATTCTAAGATTAAGATAATTATTATTAGTATACTTATTATATTTTAACTTTTAAATAGTAGATTTAGATATATTAAACTATAATAGAGCAAATTAAAAAATAGAACAGACTAGTACTTATCTAAGAGAAGTAAATAATTATAAAGAATTCTTAAGAATAAAAACTAAAGAGAGAGAGAGATAATATTACAGACTCTATAATATAAGAGACTATAATTTATAAATAGGCTATTAAGAGCTAACTATTCTATAACTACTACAACTATCTATAGATTATATATAGAATATTATAAGAAACTATAGCTCTCCTACTAGAGCTATATAATATAGAATAACTAGGTTAATAAATAGAGAAGTTATAGTTAGTCTAAATATCAGATAGAGAATATTATCTTATATCAAACTAATCCCTATAGATCAATTTACCCTATAATAACTCAGTCTATATAGTAAGCTTAGATATACAATAGGAAACACTATAAGAATTAGACTATCACACAAACTACTATAAGTTCTAAATAACTTAGAAAAACTATAGGAGTTTATATAATAATAGTTAATATAGAGATAAGAATACTATATAATAAGTATATAATTATAAAGTATACTAGTAGGTATACTAAGAGATAGATAGAAGGGTATAATCTAGTATACTACTAGATATACCCTCTAGTATACTATACTATAAAGAACTAGAATATATAGGATACTCTCTATATATATATATTTGTTTCTTTATAATTAATTAATCTAAGTTACTACAGTATACTTTTAGGATTATTCTTTATTTAGTTTTAGTCTTATAACAAATATACTATAAGTAGGGGAGCTTTTTAGACTAATCTACTTAGTATACTACCTAGTATCTCCTATAAAGTTACTCTATAGAATCTAAGTCTATATAGAGCTTAGTATAGTAACAGTATAATTATAAGTTAAAACTTAAGGAGTACAAGTAATAGATATTACAAACAACCAGTAATACAGACAATAACTAGTAAGTTATCCACCTAGATCTAACCACTTACTGTGACCAGTTAGCCAAATGTATAACAATATAAAGAAACTATTTTAAATAGTAAACTAGTTAGTAGATACTAAAAGATAAACTTAAGAAGTTTACTTTATTATAGTAACTACTTATATATCTCTATTTTAAGTAAACTATATATTAAGTTTATTAAACTATATTATAATAATTCTTTAGTAAATTATTTTAGTTAAAATAGAACTAAAAAATTACTAAAGAGAAAGTATTATTAGAAAGATCTTTCTAATTAAGTCTAATTCTATATAAAAATATATCTAGTTTATTAATAAGTTAAGACTCTAAGATACTATTCTTATAGATAGTTATACTTTCTCTCTATTTCTACTTAAATTTTTATTAAATTAACTATAGACTTTATTATAGATCTATCTCCTATATAAATTAAGGAAAAACTTATAGATATAGTTTTAGTAATTATTAATTATCTTATAAAATATAGTTAATTTCTTACTATTTCTACTATAATTATTACTAAAGAACTAACTAAATTCTTTTATTCTAAGATAAAACTTAAATATAGTAGCTCTAAAAGAATTATATAATGGTTACTAAGTTGTCAGGCTAGAGACCTATGACTAGGCAAGGATATCGGACAGTAGAGATCAGATTAGACAGTTGATACACAGACTGATTCTTGACAAGATCAAGAATCCTGAATACTTGTGGGATCTTAAATATATTAGGGTTTGGGTAGGCCTCAATATGCAGGTGGCTTGAAGGGGATTCGAGTGCGGATCGATATCGAACGTCTGGGGTGCTGTATACTTTGAATCCCGTGACAAATTATCTCTAATAGAGAATTTATACTTATTAGTAAATTCTAGTTAAAACTCTATTATTATTCTTAGATAAAACTTTATTTTTTAACTACTTTTTACTCTTAGATAGATAGTTAGATAGAATAAATAAATTAAGTCTTAGAAGACTATCTCTATTATTTTATTAATAAATAAAGAATAAATTAGTCTTAACTACTAAAAATAGTTTAGTTTATAAATAATAATACTATTAACTAGTCTATAAAAAAATCTCTTTTTAAACTATTATTTAGATATTTTCTAAATTTCTAATTATATAATAATAATAAAGAAATTAAAAAGAAGACTTCTATTACTATAGAGAAATTTAATTAACTTTAAAATATCTAGAAAAAAACTAAGAAAGTAATCTAAATTATCTAAGAATCTTATTAAAAGAGATATAATAAATAATATAAAGAAAAGATTTTTTAAAAAAAAGATCTAGTAATACTATTAACTCTGAATATATAAAGAAGAGAAACTTCTATAACTATTAAATAGTTAAAAGACTTAACTATTCTCCGGTTAAATGTCTTAACTGGAAGGCTTATTGAGTATAACTATTATCGTTAAGCTTAACTAAAAGCCTGACTATCTGATACCAAAATATCAAAATATATTTCGGATGCTTGGAGTTCTGCCAAAGGCCCAAATAGGCTTAGCCTATTTTGTCACACCGCTGATGAACAATATTCTGCCTAAGGCCTAATCAGGCCTAGTCTACTATGGCTTACCGCCCAAGAGATTTAACATAAAAAGGGCCTGCACCCCCCCAGCAAACCTATCTTTATCATCATTCTTATTGATCTCTTTCATCTCATCTTGTGATTACTAAGCTCAAGACCAATATTCTAATACAACTTCCTCTTTTGGCAATCGGTGAAGCTATTCAAACATCCCCTGATGCTTGTAGGACTTTCTGTCTCACATTAACTAAGAATATCTACCTTTAAGATTAACTAAGAAAACTATTCTTTTAATAAATTAAATTATTTTAAGTCTAAGACTATATTAGTTTATTAGTATATTAACTTCTCCTAAATAAGTATAAATAGTTATATAATATCTTCTCTATATTATTACTTAAATCCTAAAACTTATATATTAAAAATAAGTCTTTAATAATACTAGATCTAGATAAAGATAAGAAATAGAAAATTAAAGAAATATATAATAAATATATATTTAATAGAGAAAAGTATTTCTATATAAAATAGAAGAATTAGTTTTCTATATATAATAGTTAGGAATTATCTATATATATAGATAATACCTAAAAAATTATTATTTTATTTTAGAAGTAAAAAGATAAGAGAATATCTTAAGAATCCTCTATATAATACTACTCTATTTTATACCTTAATAAAACTTAGTATATTATATATAGACTAAAATATATATAATCCTAAGTTTTTACTAAATAATAATTACTAAAGTCCTAAATACTCTATACAAACTAATCTTTAACTATTATCTAAGTATTATATTCTTTATTATTAATATAGTAGTAAAAAAACTAGTAATATTAGAAGATATAGACCTAAGATCTATAGAGATTCTCTTTAGTAGTATTATAGTAGTCTTTAGGTATATCTTACTTTTACTTAGAGTAAAGATATAAAATCTTAACTATATCTAATACCTTACTAGTAGATTAATAGGTAAAAATTAATTACTAAAAGTACTTTATAAGAAAAATAACTTAGTATTAAAGTAAAATTATAAAAATATTTAATAATAAAATAATATTATTCTTATTAGTAATAAATAGAGATTTAATCTAGATAAAAAAAAATCTAAATTATAAAGATCTCTCTAAAAAAAGAGCTAGTAACTATAAAAAATTAATAAATAGAAATAGAATTAGAGTAGTTTTATAGATAAACTAAATTATATCTACTATAACTTATCTAATAAATCTTATAATTATAAGACTCTAAGTTCTAAATATATAAAATATATAGAAAAAAGTTATTAGAATTCTTAGATTTAAGATTCTTAATCTAAAGTAAGATATATCTCTTATAAATTTTTCTAATTCTCTTTATAGACTAATTAGTATAAATATTAAGTTTAATATTATTCTTAATACTTACTACTATATTAATCTTAATCTAAAATTAAATTACTTCTAAATAAAGTAAAAAGATAAGTAATATAATCTAAGATCAGAAAATAACTAGAGATATAAAAAACTAATAATTTAGAAGTATAACTAATTACTAAAATTTTAGAATTTTAGAACTAAGACTCTTTTAAATATTACTAGAACTATAGTCTAAGAGATAAAGTATATTAATAGTTCTAAAATAAAGATTTTTAAACTAAAACTAATTAAATTAGAAAATACTAGAAGTTAGAGAGTAACTAAGATAATATTTAAGTATATTATTAAAAAAATTACTATTAGTAGTAAAGATAGATTCTATTTTACTTAAATTATCTAAAGTAATCTTATTTATAAATTATTCTTAAATAGAACTAACTATAGTTATAGATAAGTAACTTTACTTATAGTAAGTATATTAAATTTAATAAGTAAAGATTAATATTATAAAAAATTAGTAAAGATAAAAAAGTAAAGTTAAAAAGATAGAGAGATAAAGAAAGAAGAAACTAATATATTAATAAAATAGTAAATAATAAATAATCTTTAAAATATATTTATAAAAAAAGTATAACTAAATTATTACTATTTATTTCTATCTATACTATTTATATTTAACTTAATATATATAGTTAAGTAGAATACTTAATATTAAAAAAGAAAATAACTTTAAAATAAATAAATTATACTATTAAAATCTATAGAATATAAAATAATACTAAAAATATTCTAAATTAATACTAAATTCTACTAATTCTAGATATATATATTTATAAGATTATAGATACTAGTACTAATTATAGTTAAGAGTCTATTACTTCTTTAATTAATATACTAAATTATTACTAAAATAATATTTTTATAAAAAGATTTAATTAAATCTATCTAAAGACTATAATTATTATTAATTACTTTAAGATAGTAAAGAAAATTAGTATTTTTTAATTAACTAAAAATAATATTAATTTCTTTTTATTTAAAAATTACTTTTAAATAAATAATCTTAACTTTAGTATTAGCTCTCTTTTTATTAAGAAAATTATACTAACTATTATACTAAGTAAGAATATAAGAGAATAATCTTTCTAAAAAATAAAAATCTTAAATTATAGTTAATTAGATAGTAAAACCCTAAATAATCTAGATATTAGTAATAGAAAAAATAACTATAACTACTATACTACTATTTATAACTCTAATAAATATAGGTCTCTCTATTATAGTAACTCTTTTAACTTAATAGAGTATCTTAATAAAAATTTATATATTTCTATATATTAATCTAGAAATCTAAGTTAATTAGTAGTTAAATTACTACTAAAAAAAATTACTTATAGTCTAATATATATAATTCTTCTTTAAATTACTATAATAAATATAATATATTAAAGTATCTTAATTAAAAATATAATTATTATTAATTATCTTACTAATCTTTTATAGACTAATAATATAGTTAAAGTATTTTTAATAAAAACTATATATAGACTTTTAAAGATAAGATATTATAATACTATCTCTTTAGATAAGTTTTAGTTTTACTAGAATTTTAGTCTAAATAGTAGTCTCTTTCTTTCTAGTTATAGTTTAAGTTTTTATAATTTTTTAAACTTTTTCTTTTTTTTATTATAGTTTCTAATAGTTCTTACTAGTATAATAGTTTTCTATATCTAAAAAATATAAATTTTAATTAAAGAAAAATAAATTTTATTATTATTCTTATTCTTATACCTATCTTTCTTATCTATATCTTTATTCTCTTCTTTTTTCTCTATTTTCTTAGAACTATTAGTCTCTAAAACTAACTCTTCTTTAATACTACTTTAAATTAATCTTAGATAGTTATCTCTATATTATCTAGTATAAAGTATACTAAATATAGAGAATAAAAGTATTTTATAAATTAAATTATAAAAAAGATTTCTAGATTTTTTTTTCTCTCTCTTAGAAAAATTTTTAACTAATTTTTATCTTTACTTAGATTAAAGAAATATCTTAAGTCTAAGAAATAAAATTTTTCTTTAATAGTTTTCTAGATTTTTTTTATTTAAATTATAAGTTTTCTTTATCTTTAAATAAGATTTTCTTTTAAAAATCTATTTTAGTTTCTTTTCTCTTAAAATATCTTTAAGAATACTTTTCTTAATAGTTTCTAGGATTCTTTTTATAGTAAGTTTTCTAATTTTCTTCTATTTTATCTTATATAAAATTTTCTAATTTAAAATACTATTAGATAGATTTTAATAGATATTATTTAGTTAAGTTATTACTCTAAGAATTATATCTCTTTAACTATAAATATTTAAGATTAGACTTTATTAGAAGAAGAGATAGTTATTATAGAGTTTATATTAAAGAGAGTAAACTTTAGTAAAAAGTAACTAACTCTTTTTATATTTCTCTTAGATAATCTAATCTTATCTTAGCTATACTAAAGATTTATATCTTATTTAATATTAATTTATACCTAATCTATATAATAGTTAGGATAAGTAACTTAATATAGTATTTTCTTTATTCTTAAAGTTTCTTTAAGAATTAGTCTCTATTACTACTTATATATATTATTAGTTAATTCTCCTACTCTTTAATTACTATCCAAAGTCTTACTTAGTTATAGATCTCTAGCCTATCCCTTAGTATTTACTATTATATTATTATAGGTCTATCTTCTATATAGATTAAGGGAAAACTTATAGATATAATTTTAGTAGTTATTAATTATCTTATAAAATATAGTTAATTTTTTACTATTTCTACTATAACTATTACTAGAGAACTAACTAAACTCTTTTATTCTAAGATAGAGTTTAAATATAGTGATTCTAAAGAGATTATCTTTAATAGAGAATTAGTATTTACTAGTAAGTTCTAGTTAAAGTTTTATTATCATTCTTAGATAAAACTTTATTTTTTAACCATCTTCTATTCTTAGATAGATAGTTAGATAAAATAAATAAATTAAGTCTTAGAAAACTATCTCTACTATTTTATTAATAGATAAAGAATAAATTAGCTTTAACTACTAAAAATAACTTAGTTTATAAGAAGAATTATAATAAATAATATAAAGAGAAGATTTTCTAAAAAAAAGATCTAGTAATACTATTAACTAATATCCTTTACAAAATAGTATAATCAGAATAGTATACTCCATGATTAATACTACTAATTTGTATTGGATCTGATCTATCTTAACATGATCTAAGGTTTTCCCGTTATATATTATTATAAAAGGATATGCCTAAGATTATATAATATTTCAACAGTCTAAAAGACTATAATACTAAAGCTCTTACTTTAAGATTCTTAGGTAGTATATAATCTAAGAACTATAGATTTTTGTAAGGGATCCCCCTATATCTAGGTAGTTACTTATATATAGATAGTTATAATATAGGTTTCTTTCTTTCTTTCTTTTCTTAGTTTAATATTTTTGTTTAATTTTACTACTATCACTCTGTATCTAAGTCCTTATAATCTTTTAATTAAGTAGGTTTCTCCCTAGTCTCCATAGAGGAGTTTGACTATATTAAGGTAGAACATAAGGTTAGTTTTACTAGTTTATTTCTGTATAGAGGCTTGGACTGTAATAACAAATAATTCATAAAGCTAAAATAAGATTAGATTATTCAAGAATATTATAAAATAGAGTAATTACCTCTAATTGAAATAATACTCTATCTAATAGATTTTAAAGTGTTTATTTTCTCTCCTAGTAAAGTTTAATCCTAAGTTTCTTTTATATATACCTAGGCATGTGAAGAATGTCATTCTTCCCCTTGCAGAGTGTTGCTGCTGCTTATACACTCTTTTCTGCTATAGTTCGCGTCGCCGATAGCTCCACAGGTTCCCGCGTTGATTCCAGCTCCATAGGCTGAACCATACTTGACGAGAAATTCAAGTTTCCGTTCGGGTATCGCCCCAGACTCGGCTGGGGGGTATTATTTGGATCCATGCCCTGTTCTGTCTGAATTAAGCGTGGTGCAGTCTTTCGATGAATCCATGCATTGATCTTCGTTCGGTTCCAAACCAGGGAGACGATGACGATGAAAGTGACCACGGCCACCACAATGCCCGCAATCGTTCCTCCGGATAAGCTATTACCACTGTTATTGGATGAAGATGGAGTGGCTGATGCAGTCGTTGCAGCTCTTGTCGATACAGAATTACTGCTCGTAGATGTCATCTAAAGGCAAACATGTTCCACGTCAGCTGCCATCGAGAGCGATAGCCAAAAACAGGTACTCTAAAAATTTTTACCGAAACATATTCTAGTCCAAACCCATTGATCGCATCGAAATGGGGGGTGAAAGTCACTGTCGCCGTCTCCGATTTATGGGAGTCTCCAAAAACCGAGGTCTGTGTGACTTCTGCAGTATACGAGCTTGAGAACCTCTCTTCGCAACTCAAAGTGAGTGAACTGTAAACTTTTGCGCTGCTAGCACAGGTCATGGGTCGATGGCTAATTATATGGTCAGTTCAACATAGTAAAGTGGGCTACAATCGTGAGGGTGGCTAACGTCGGGCAGCACACAGTTGTCGCGTCGTCGAGACCATGGGCACAGGCTGAGGTATAACCAGTCGGACATGAGACAGCATAGTAAGGTATGGTTGGAGTATAACCAGAGGGTGCACAATCAGAGGTTGCAGTGAGGGGACCGAGATTGAAAAAGACCGCGCTCGTAGTCAGATAAATTTCCCAAAGATCGGTTGAAGCTGGACAGCTTATTGGAGACCACGTTGAGGCGAGAGTTTGGGTGGGCATTTTCTCTTGTCACCCCCTGACAAAATAAACGAGGAAAAATAATTCTTAAACCGCTCTGGAAGATCAAGCGGCCAGTTGTTTATATTTGTTCGCCTCTTTCTGTTAAGCGCTCGTATGTGGGGGCCGCAGCAGGGGTTGTATCCACACATAGTTGGTTGATACGCATACACTGCCTGGCCAGTGTGAATGCGATGCATTAGCGTGCATGGTGGCGGCGCTAGAAATATTACAATCTGAAAGCAGTCAAATTGACATGCAAATCCTCTTACAGTTTAATCAGTACCGATAAAACCAAATTGCCATACATCAATTGCGTTCTGGACTGGAGAGTCAGTATATTTTTGGCCAGGCAGTGTGAATACACCTATATTTCGATAGCTTAATCTCCTTGTATCTGATTCCTGATAGAGGGAATACCTACATAGCTATTATGTTCAGAAGTATGGCTGAGTTAAATCAACAGAATCTTGAATTGAATTATGATCATCTACGCTTCGGAACATCTTTTGATTTGTCAAAATGCTATTGCCATCAACCCCTCGGCATTTCTATCGATATTTAAACGGCCAGCCCCACTAAAGGGCGGGGTCCAAGGCAGTTCAGAGCCTTTTAAATTGACCGCCACGATTAATTCAATACTCAGCTCTTTGAGCTTAGAGGAGAAGGTAAGAATAACTTGCACCTTGAAACTAGAAGGACCGAATCCCACACATTTAGGTCTCACTTCTTGCTAGACACACATTCTCCGACACCGCTAGCATACCAGAAAAGGGGGTTCCATCAATAAGGGTGAGTGAAAACAAATGCTTAATCTATATTCATCCACTTACGAACTTGATAGACAGCAGATAGCCCTAATGGAATTCGCGCCCCAGCCACAAGTCCAGGTGTGCGCTCGGCGTGTTTCCCAGCAGCCAGTAGTTTGGCGGCCAGTTTTGATCTCGACCTAGCGAGGCGGTTTGGAGAGGCGCTGGGAGAAGAAGCCAGAGCAAAAAGTTTAAACTGTGTCCTGGGTCCCACTGTCTGCATTCACCGTCATCCATTGGGAGGCCGGAACTGAGAATTTCAGCGAATACCCTCTGCTTGCAGGCCGGCTAGCTTCGCAAGTGATACAAGGTGTACAGCACCAGAATGTTGCAGCAACCATAAAGCATTTTTTTGCTAATGAGCAGCAGACCCAGGGAACCTCTGTCAATGAGACAATCAGTGAACGCGCGTTGAGAGAGATTTATCTCCGCCCATTTGAGATCGCCATCAAAGAGGCCAACCCTTGGGCGGTCATGGCGGCCTATAACTCAGTCAATGTGACTCATCGTGACTCCCATGGGCTAATAAACAAGAGTTTACGCGGAATTTAGGGATGGGAGGGCCTTCTTATGAGTGACTGGGGTGGGACTAACTCGGTGGACGACGCTCTTATGGCCCGTCTTGACCGGGAAATGCCAGGGCCACCCAGAGTACGCGAATTACACCGTGTCCTTGAGTCAATACAAAAGGGGTAAATCTCAAATGATACGATCGATGACCGAGTACGTGAAGTTCTGTGTCTGGGTTTGAAGCTCGAAGACCTTTGGAAAGATGTCGAACCAATCGAAGAGAAAGTCCACCCAAAGTGTCAAAAGTTGATACGTGAAGCTGGTGCGCGAAGTATCGTGCTTTTAAAGAACGATCAAGACATTCTACCTTTATCTCATGAGAAAACTAAAGGGAAGAAAATTGCGCTGATTGGATACGCGAAAAATGCCCTTGCTCATGGAGGTGGAAGTGCCAGTGTCAATGCGCACTACAAGGTCACCCCTGAGGATGGCCAAACAACTGCTTTCGGGGATGAAGTTGAATTCTCCTATGCAAAGGGTGCCCATTTTGAACGTTTGTTTCCACCACTTCCCCTAGAAGGTTTATTTGGCAGGGTGGTTGGCCTGGACGGTGCTTCTGGTTTCACATACAAGCTTTTTGATGAGCTACAGAAGAGCTGGTTTTGACAAGACATAGACGTTCATTTTCTATTTGTTCATCACTTGGCTCTAACGAGTCTCATGGTAAGGTTGTTGAGATCATTGGCGACTTCACACCGCTTGAGACGGGGCCTCACTACATCGCGAGCTCAGGATTTGGACCCACTCGGGTTTTTATCAACGACGAAAAGGTTCTTGAGCAGAGGAGTAATACTGCGGACCCCATGGGCTCTCTTTTTAATGCTAACCCCCCGAGCCCGAATCGCGGTATCATTTTGTGGTTGGCCGGACGCACCGTATCCGCCTGCGCACCGAGCCACCAAGAAACATTGGCTTACAGATCTTGAAAGGACGCAGTGGGGGTCGACTTGGATTCTCGCCTGAATCCATTCATGATGCGGATTTGAAAACTGAGGCTGCACAGGTGGCAGCGAAAGCAGACTTCGCAATCGTCTTCACAGATCACCACACCCACTGGGAGACTGAGGGGCAGGACCAGGCTTCTTTTCATCTACCTCATGATCAAGATGATCTAATCTCTGCTGTTGCTGATGTGAATAGCAATGTTATCGTCGTCAATTCAACAGGCGTCGCGGTAGCTATGCCATGGCTCCATCAGGTGAAAGCTGTAATACAGTCCTGGTTTCTTGGTCAGGAATGCGGAAACGCAATCGCTGATGTTTTGACCGGTGCCGTGAACCCCGAGGGTCATCTTCCTGTTAGCTTCCCTCGCTTTATTGAAGATGCTCCGGCCCACGACAATTTCCCAGGAACCTATGTTGATGACCAGCTTCGAGTCAACTATGCGGAGGGAATTTTTGTCGGCTACCGTCATTACGACAGACTATTCACCGACGTTCTGAATTCTTCATTCGGCCATGGACTGTCCTATACAAAATTCGGCTTCCGGGATTTGAAGGTGGGGCAAATCAACAAGGAAAAGCTGACTGTATCGATCCAGGTAATAAACCTCGGGCTTACGTCTGTACGGGCTTTGGTTCAGCTCTATTTGGGCCGAAAAGACCATGCGAATGAGCATCCTATCCCAACCTTGGCTGGTTTCCAACAGGTCTGGGTCGAAGTGGGGGTGCAAGTGACTGCAGAGCTCTGTATCGATTTAAGGGATATATCACTTTATGACGAGAAGCGGAACGCTGGAAAATTGACGGAGTGGATATCAATTGCAACTGGAATCGTCCTCGGCGGATATTTTGGAAACAACAGATGTCTCATTGCTAGAGAGCTTTTGGGACTTGTGAAATGCCACCGGGCTCTAAGGCTACCATGAGAGCAATATACTATGTGCAACTTGAGACATTTCGCCGCAGCTAATAATTCCCATACTCCGTGTGGCCGAGTAGGTGATTTTGTCGAATTGAGCCCATTTTTTCGTATATTTAGGTGGAATTATAGATATCTGTTGGGGGAATCTCCTTAGGAGCTCTAGACCAGATCAGCAACAGATTGATAATATTGAGTTTTTTATTGACCTTTGTCAATGCGTAAACACAAGTCAAAACATGAAGCTTCCAGGCCGAAGACCCACCTAATAGCGATAGGCTTTCACGGAGTTGCCTCAAGGTGCGGGAGGTGTGGAGTTGTGGGGTGCTCAGCCCCCCGGAAGTGTCGGCTACAAAGAGACCTACGCAGTACATCTACGGGTAAACTTCGGGATACTTGACTACCCAACTAGAATAACCCGGCATTGTAGAGTTAAAATCGCGGTTGAAGTATTGATCCGTCGCATTCGAAATACTCGAAACCCTTTCCAGGATTCTGCTCAAAGGCATCACAATTCGTAAAGCGTTTATCCAGCCTCAAGTTTCGCTGTCTTCTCCCAATACCGCTACTTCGAAGTCGCCAAATAATTTTGCTCCCTCTCCATGACTAATAACGAGCTTCCCGTTATCCGATGGGCTTTTCCTGGCACTGGCATTATCTCGTCATGGCTCAATTGATCGAGCGAACAAAAGGGCAAACCACACCATCCAAGCCATTGGTTCCTGATCGGTAAACAAGGTCCAGGAATTTGCAAGTCGACATGCGCCTGACCATAACCCGAGCATCTACGAAAGTTATGAAGAGATATACAGTGATACAAACATTGAAAGTGTTTATACGGGAACGCCCCATGCCTTCCACAAACAAAATGCTCTTGATGCCATCCAGGCAGGAAACACGTGTTGTGCGAAAAGGCATTCACTTTGAATGAACGAGAGACTAAAGAAGTATTTGCGGAAGCAAAAAGGCACAATATAGTCATGATGGAAGCAATGTGGACTCAATTCTTCCCCTTAAGGCAGAAGTTGCGTCAACTTGTCTATGTGAATAAAACAATTGGTGGCGGGCATCGAGTTTGGTATGACTTTGGTTTGCCTAAAGACATTGTCTCCTTGCCGATGACTTTACGTTACAAGAACCCAGCGCTTGGGGTTGGCAGCTTACTCGAAATCTGAATCTACAATTTGACTTGGGTGATATTGGCTCTAGAATCCAATCTACGGATGGAGGCGCCTCAAGTCCTTGCGACGGAAAAAATTGTGGATCATGTTGATGTTGCAACCTCTGTCTTCTTAAAATATACCGATGGAAGAAAAGGAGTTGCTACCGGCACTTTCGCAAGTAAGAACCCCGCCGAATTTTGTCCCATTGAAGGAACAATTGAGTCGATTGTGGTTGAGGGAATCGCTGCGTTGGTTCCTGCATCCTTTACAGTTCAACTGGCGAATGAGGAGCCTCAAAATTATAAATTTGAACGGACAGGCTGAGGTTTCTATTGGGAAGCTGATGAATCGTCATTTACATGGCAGCTGGAAAAACGGAGGATGATATCATGCCATGGGCTGAGACAATCCGCGTGATGCATCTTCTAGATGAGATCCAGGTTCAGGGAGGCTCAGAATTCCCGCAAGACTATACCAGCCTATTCAAAATACGCGTATGTCATATATTTTTACAACATAAAATGGAACTCGTAAACGAGTTTAAATCCAATCCATGTGTAGATTTAACCACATCTTCTGTTGTGGGACTATCTGTAATACTTCTGTCACCTTTCGTACTCGATAACATTATTTTAGTATCTATAGATAGCCGCCCGAGCTCTCCTACAAAACCACGATGAGCAGGGACTTTTCAATTATGAGCTTCTTGCTATGCAATTCGCGCAATGCTAATTAAACCTGCGGCTATTTATGACATCCGATCAGATCGGATCTTGTAATGGTTGGTTAATTCGTCTGCGCACTAGTCCGAGTCGATCTGCTTCCAGACATCCTCCCTTCCCCACCGCACTAGATATACCTTCATTGGGCAGTCGACACCCTATAAGACCTATCAACGATGATTGAACACCAGGAGGAGGAGAGGAGTTTGATGTATTATCTTGCAGAAATAACAATTCGCAGGATCTGAATCGTGCATATGTTAAAGGGAATCACATAGTTGTATCATACTATATACCCGGAAAAGGTGTATAGTATAGGTGGTTACTACTGTACTTAAGACTCTGCAGTAACTCTGCCCCTAAACAACTGTAAACTTAAAATAGACCAATAAATTAGAAACAATAATTTGCAATAATAGATATTATGACCCATTTCATAGTGGCTACTGACTCAAAAAGGAGAAGCCAGATTGTCGGTAGTCCAGCATGTGGTTACAACGTGGCCTCTCCGCCCGGTGTTAAGTCCGATCCGCGATAACCTCAATCTGTCACCAACCCCAACTCTCCCATCTCCAATCTACTTTACTCCGTACCACCCCTCAATCACATCCACTACACAATGGTAAGTCGAAACAAAAAGTCTCGATAAAGCTTCAACTAACTTCGCTCTAGGCCCAAACACCCCAACAACGACGCGCAAACGATCGTTTCGCGAGGAGCGAGGCAGCCAAGCGCGGTCGAGGACCGACCACAAAGGCCCCCAAGCAGAATACTAAATCACCCCTCTCTGCGGGTTGGGTTGGTATGTGTGGTCTCAACCAAAATAGGGACCTCCAGCTAGTTTTAACACTGTCAATAGTTGTTCTTGCCTTTGTCGTCTGCGGTGGTCTCCTCCTGGAGCTTCTCAAGGTTGTCCCCGAGCTCTGGTCAACCATCGCCGCCATGTTCTCGCGCATCACTGGATAAACGCACCAATGGTGATCGCCTCGATTTAAAAGATACCCCAAACACTCCCACGAAACGGACTCGACCTCAACCCCAACCTCACAACCCTCGGTGCTGTTCCTCTACTCTCAACCCCCTATCGCGACTGCGCGCAATCGTTCCGCTCTCCGTCCCCGACGTCACTCGACGAATCCAATTCGGCCCTCCCAATAACGAATCGAACCGTCGAGAATAACGACATACGGAACAGACTAGACAGATGGAACAGATATGTGAAAGCGTGAAGTTGCCCTACGGGAACCGAGAAATTGTATTATATGTCCAAGTTCCAAACAATCCTATCTTTGAGGTTCATGTTCAGACGTTCTCTTTTTCCTCCGTTTCTTCTTCTCCTTGTCCTCGGGTTCACCCCCATCCAGCACCGTAGCCTTGGCCGCCTTCTTACTCTTCTTTTTCTTTTTCACCAGCTCCCCCTCGGCCGGTGTTCCTTCTAACCCAATTCGCTCCGAGGCCCGCTGCATGCGCAGACGCACTTGTTCTACGTTCTGCATTGCTTCCTTCATCTCCTTATCCCCGTCATCTCCCAGAGAGATGAGCCCGGGCTGGGACTGGGACTGGGCCTGTTGATACTCACTTCTTTCCAGAGTGCTGGAATCCACTTGAAGTAAACCCCGCCTGTTGCTGCCAGCACCAGCATTACCCCTCGGGGAAGAAGAAAGATCTTCAACGCCTAACGTTTCATCAGCCGCAACCTCCATTCGTCTGGACTGGTGTCTCCGGACTTCAGGTTCACGACTCGCAAGGCCCTTCGCCCCGTCCTCAAGTTTCAAATCGATGATGGGAATATTGTCGATATCCAGACCGCCTTCATGAGGGACCCCAGGCGTAGATGTGCCAGATGAGTTATTCCCCCCGAGCGAAGCAATATAGAACGGATCATTTTGATAGCGTTCCCGGCGTTCAGCCTTATGCGCGCCACTACCCGCCGAGACATTTTGATACGAGTTGTCGAGGTAGCTCGCAGCGCTCAAGTCATGAATAGGCTTATTCGCCAAAGCAGGCGGAGAAGATGCGGCAACGTAATAAAAGTCCTGCAGCCCGCCGTGAGAATGGATATCGGACATCGAACCATCAAGCCGATCGAATAAACCCGGCAGATTATCGTTAAAAGGCTCATCCAATCGTAGACTCGCAGAGAGAACGACCTTCTTCTGAGCATTGAGTGCAACGGGCTTCAGCTCCAGACCCATGAATAAGCTCGGAATGACCGAGGAGAGAAAGAACGGGACTTCGCTCGTCTCTGTATCAGAGCGCAATGCATCCGCGCCCAAACGAAGCACTTCCAGAAATTCAATCGCTCGTTCTTGAACGTCCAGGTCCGGGTGTGCAGCCACTGACTCGAGGAATTCAACAACGCGAGCTAGGAGGAGAGACATTTCGCTCTTCCAGCTATCTCGGGACTCACAGTCTCTATTAGCCTGTATAAAGACCTTGGGAATCGCCTGCAGGAATAATTGCAGAGTCTTGGCAGGCAAAGAGACATTACCCCCATCGATCAACGACTGCAACGTCCGACTAGGGCTTCGAAGATATTCTGCGTATTCACCCACGACCCAAGAAACAGGGCCAAGGACATCGTCACCCACACTCGAGCCGACAGGGAAGAGGAGTGGGCGGTTATCAATCAGCAACAGGGACTCAGCAGCCCTGCACGCTTCCATCCGTACCCCCTTGACACGAACCGCGATGTTACGAATCTCCGAGCCAATGCGGAACGCCGCAGACGTTTTGACGGACGAAGACTCTTGACTTTGACCAGACTGGGGTGCGTTCCAGTAGTCATCCATTTCCGCAAGTGGAAGAAGACCAACGAGCTGGACCAGAATATTAACATACCACTCGAAGTCCTCGACTTCAGAGTAATTGCTCTGCGAGCAAATGTCCAGAATGCGGTGTACGACTTCGGTGCGATAGTCGTTCGGTAGGACCTTTGCGGTCTCTGTGCTGGCGGGTCCGTTTTTTTCTTCAAAATCCTCATCTGCGACCCCGGATGGGTCTGCTGAAGCCGAGAGCGGGGCGAACCGAAGTTGCTCGACGAGACGATTGACCACTTCCTGAAGGGTATCGCTGGTGACCATCCCCGCAGCAAGCTCCAATGCCTGCAGTCGAATTGATATATCCGCATCATCTAGACACTCCATGATGACATCCTGTTGGACTGATACTAATGAAGGATGTGTTGTCACGATCCGATTTAATGCGAGGAGAGCAACGTATTTAACTAAATTATGAGAATGATAAGATATCGAGCAATTGAAGCAGGGGGGTATGAGGATGGGAGCACTCACGGTTGGGATCCGAGTCTATGACAATCATGCCGCGAAGTTTGCCGACGCAAAGACTTGCAACCTCATCTCTTTCTTGCAGGTTGTCTTCCCCATCGAGGATGCCACCTTGAATAATGCCATTGATACATTCATATAGCAATGACATGGCCGATGTAGTTTGAATAATATTGGTTAGTGGTCGTAGAAGCTTTCGTGTTAGTCGCGGCTCCAAGGGTGTCAAAGTTGCAAACTGTTTAGAAGAGGTCAGACAAAGCCTCCCCCCGCAAAGAAAACTCCGGGAGAATGGTGTAGCATGTGACTTACTAATTTGATGATCTTGATAGCCATCCAATTATTGCCGCTATCCACGAGAAGCTCGAAAAGCCGCGGAGCTAAAGGGAGAAAATCATGCGGGCGTCGCCATCCAAGTTCGCATACAACGTTGATCGCAGCAGTGGTAACACTAGCATCTTCTTGATCGTCCATAAGATGGTCTTTAATTCTCGGCCAAGCCAGCTTCAACGCCTCTGGATAAACCAGCGAAATTCTGTAGAGCGTAACGATTGTCTTTTTGCGGACCACGGGGCTGGAATGCGAAAGGCGAGATAAGATATCAGGAAGCAGAGACATCGAAAGTGATGGGGTGATGATATGTGGCAGCGTAGCCAGTGGTAATGACAATGCGGGGATATTGGGCGACACGATATCCTTGCAAATGAGTGAGCCAAGATGACACTTTAGAAAGAAATTCGAAACGATATTAGGGGCATACCTTTTTGAGCATGTTCGTCGCCAACATTAGAACCTCTGTATCCGGCCTGAAGCTCTGGACAGCTCCGAGGTAACCGACTCGTTTCTGTAGATATTTTGCCGATGACATGACCTCCAGAACATTGAAAGCCGCCCATGACATATCGTAACCAAACATCTCGAGATATATAAGCTTCAGTAGAGCCGTGGCCTTTTTATCTGCACGTAGAATGTATATTCAGTATACTTGTGGCGGTCGGGGGGAGCGGGACACAGTGGCGCCTACCCATGTCCTGTGATTTGACTTCGGCCTTGCATTCGCGCAAGGCATTCTGAATGTATTCATCTTCCGCGCCTTTATGGTTCCGAAGACCCTTGATCAGGTCATAGAGGGATTTCTCGAACCTAGAGATTGATCAGAGCCATGTTAGCACCCTCCAACTGAACAGGAACCGACAATTGATGCCGATGCCGATCTAGCCATACTCACATGGTGTAATTTATCACCCGCGAGGGAGCGCGAGTCTTAAGTGTGCAAGCCTCACAATATTTGCAAAGGGTTCTCCCCAGAGCAAGCAGGTGTCGTCAGGTAAGAGAGAGCTCCGGAAAGACCAAGACCGCCCACTATGGGAAGCTCCGACGTGGGGAGCGATAAGAATCACGGGACCGCCAGGGTATTCCCCACTGGCGACATTCAGCATTAACATTGGCGACATTAAAGCTACACCTTCACTTTTCCCTCACCCAAAGTCTCTTCCCTACTCAATTACAGCCTCGTGAAATCGATATGGGTGCCCCGGCCAACATTCGCGAGATCAATGGATCTGATCTGATCTCTGCCCTCCACCTGGCCCAACAAGCCCCGGCCATCCTCGGCCCCAATCCTACGAAAGCGACGACATCAACTTCGGGTACAGCGGAGGAATACAGTCAACTTGAACAGCTTTTCCTTGCCTGTCTTCGAACAGGTGATGATCAGTCCGCGCAAGCATGCCTTGATCGACTCAGCCACCGCTTCGGCCCTGCCAACGAGAGAGTAATGGGGCTCCGCGGGTTGTACCAGGAGGCAACCGCCAAGGATCGTGCAGCTCTAGAAAAGTGTCGCGAGGAATACGAGAAGATTTTGTCCGAGAGTCCAGTCAATGTGGTTCGTTCTGGTCCTTGTCCTTGTCCTTGCCCCCGACCATCTTCATTTCTATTTCCAACCGGGGTCTTCCTCGCCATCGCCCAACGAGTTACTAACCTATCATGACAACTAGCCCATCATGAAGAGGCGAGTGGCCTTACTACGCTCTCTCGACCGACCTACCGATGCGATCGCGGCCCTGATCCAACTACTGGATGCCCTACCAACGGACGCGGAAGCTTGGTGTGAACTAGCCGATCTATACCAATCCCAAGGACTGGGTTCTCAAGCAATCTTCAGCTTGGAGGAAGCGTTGCTGATTGCTCCCAACGCCTGGAACGTATGATGACGACCTTACCTCTCTTACCGCTGCCTGTCAGATTTTGATACTGACGAACATGCAGATCCACGCCCGGCTCGGTGAACTCCTGTACGTCAGCTCTTCGGCTCCCGATAGCGACGCATCGCGACTTGGAAGTAAATCGGTGCAGCATTTCTGCCGGAGTATCGAACTTTGTGACGACTACTTACGAGGGTTTTATGGGTTGATCCTGGTACGCAGTCCCGCCTGACCCTGTTTCCCGCAAAAGCGTTTTCCGCCCAGCTGACTTTTGACTTCTTTCCTTCTCTCCTTCCAGGCAACCTCCCGAATGCTCGAAAATGGACAGGCAGATGAACGCCCATCGGACCCAACGGTCGCCCCTAGGAAAACCCTCGACCAGTTGAAACGCTTTGGACTCCAGCGGCTTGGAGAGATCGTCGAGTCTCGATCGGTCGATGATCAGCATTGGGCATCGAGTCGCAGTGAGCTGATTGCGGCCAAGGAATTGTTGAATCGGTTTGCATCTTCATAGTTGGGGCTCTTTTAGAGTCTTTTTCTTTTTTCGCTTATCTTCTTTTTTTCTTTCTTTTTCTCTCCCTCTCTTTCTACCATGCCCATGTTGTTGCTTGTACCAAATACTCTCGTGGATACCCTCACCAAATTATGCCAGTTGTCAAATGCAAAAAGATGGACTAGACCGAATGGCAGCCTCCAGTATAATTGCTCCAATTCCCCACCCTGCATCTCGCATGGCAAGTACCTACAGATGACTCGTCTAGACCTAATTCCAGATCGTTCTACAAGTCTCCGGATGAGTATGATTGGGCACACTCGGGCAGCAGATCCATCTGTTAGACATATGAGTCCAAGATATGCAGAGGAGGAAGAACAAGAAAAGAAAAGAAAATTTTACTTTTTTTTCCTTTGAAAAAAGAAAAAAAGGAAAGAGAAGAGTTGCATCTCGGACTGCCCTACACACCTAAATGGTAGTTGGTTACACATCATGCCCAACTCAGCCCAATAAAAGTAGACAGTCGGGCAAAAACACCCACACTTCAAAATCTGCCTCCTCGTTCTTAATTTTTTATTTTTTTTTCCTCTCCCTCTCCTCCTCGTCTTAATTTTTAATATTTTATACTTTGATCTAGTAGTCACTACTGACTGTTGTCACTACTTAAGTACAGAACTACGCAAGGAGATCTCGGACTACCTTACGGAGAGTACTTCCACTTCTCACAATCTAGCGGGGCTCCAAAAGAGTCAATGCGAACCTTTTTCTTCTTTCCCCCCCCCGCGTCTACCATTCTTCAAATCATCACAACCACCACCACAACAATCCCAGTACCCTCCTCGCTTTGTCTACGCGAGAGAGTGAGGGTATTCCATTTTCACTCTATATCACTTACTATTATATAGAGTAGAGGCTCTACCTCTATGACGTATGTTTTGGCTTTCCCTTCTTCCCTTCCCTCTCTCCCCTCTTCTTCTTCTTCTTCTTCTTCCCCCTTTAAACCTTCCCTCCTTCCTACCCGCATATAATACCACACTCCCCTCTTCCCCCTTTCTTCCTCTTCCTTCTCTTCTTCTTTTCTTCTACTCTTCCCCCTCTGCTTACTGACCCTCCCCTTCAGGTACAATATCTCCATTGGCCGTCTAAACCCGGAGGAGGACGATCCGTACCTATCGGACGAGGGCTCCTCAGGTGTACATGTCGATTTGCCAATCCCAGGAAGCCATGATCCAGAATATGAAGTTTGGGAAGATGTGCCATACCCGGAGGATTTAGTAAAACCTTCCGATTCAGCATCTCGACCGCGAACCTCACACCGCAATCGCTCGATCCACGGTTCACGTTCGGCTTCGGCCCGTCGCCCACCGCGCCGACACATGGAGTCAGGGTATCCCTCTACTCGACCCCGCCACCGGCAGGCTTCTCCAGCAGAGTCTGCCGGCAGTGGTGATTCAGAGGACTTCCCTCCTCATGACTACCCTCCCCAATATGATACCCGACCTCGCGAACGCCGCTGGGCCCCCCCAAGCCCCCCAAGTTCCCCCGCCACCACCCTCTTCCAACGGATATCCACCCGCCCATCCTGGCGCTGGCTACCCTCACCCCAACGGCGTAATGCAACCAGACTCATCGCTGATCCGACAACTTCCTGGCGCTAAGCAATACGGCTACCCTTACGGTCATCAATACCCCCAGGGCGCTCCCCAGGGCCCTCCCCATGGTGCTCCTCCAGGGATGCATTCATACTACGCGCAAGACCCAGCGTATCGACAACACCCTTCCCACCAGCCTCCCCAGATGCACAACCCGAACCAACAACCATTAGTCCACCACATGGCTATGCACGGCACACCGCCGCCATTCGGCGGCTCGCCTTTCCAGCATGAAATGGTTGCCTATGGCGCTAATGGGTTCTACAATTACCCCCGCGACCCTCGCGAACAATACGCGATGATGGCCGCACTGCAACAGCAATCCTTTTTCCCACACTACCCTCAACCTACTCCGGCTCCACCCGAGCCAACTCCCACTCCTGCACCTGCAGCGCCTACTCCAGCCCCAGCCCCAGCCCCAGCACCGGCCCCGGAACCGGCCCCGGCACCACCAGCCGATACAGCAAAGGACGAGGCAATCGCGCGTCTCGAGAAACTGATTCTGGACGACCGTTTAGCGCGCGAAGCCAAAGAGGCCGAGGCAATCGCCAAAATTGAGCAGGAGGCCAAAGACGCCGCTGCCGCCGCGGCGCAACTTGCCCACGATAGGAAAATTGCCGGAGAGGCCGCCGCTCTTGCTCGAGCCGATGCCGAGCAAAGGGCAGCCGAGGATGCCGCGAAAGCTAAAGAGGAGGCAGAAAAGGCTGCGGCAGCGGCTGCTGCGGATGCCGCCACTGCTGCTACCGCTGCCGCTGCAGCCGCTGCAGCTGATGCGGCGGCGGCGAAAGAAGCAGAGGCTGCAAAGGCCGCTGCACCCCCACCGCCCGCTGAGAAAAAGAAGCCTATCAAGTTTAAAGATGCAGTGGGAAGGAAATTCAGTTTTCCTTTTGAGCTTTGCGCAACATGGCAGGTAATAATTCTCCCCCAAACCAACCACTTTCAGGAAAAGGAAATCAGCTAACGAAATTTGATAATCAGGGAATGGAAGATCTAATCAAACAAGCCTTCCTTCACATCGAAGTCATTGGCCCACATGTTGCAGATGGTCATTACGATCTAGTTGGCCCGAACGGCGACATCATTCTGCCCCAAGTCTGGGAGACGGTAATCGAGCCTGACTGGAGCATCACGATGCACATGTGGCCTATACCCGAGAAACCCAAGGAACCCGATCCACCTCCTGCTGCGGAAGCTCCCGCTGAACCACCCAAGGAAGCCGCGCCGCCGCCTGCTGCCGAGGCTAAGAAGCCTGGTAAGTTTTAATATACCCATAGAACCCCCAAAACCGTCAGCTAACAATCTTTCAGCTCCGAAGAAACCTCGCCCTCCTCCCGGTCAGCCTGGAGGCTTTGCGAGCTGGATGATGGGAGGTCGGAAACCCCCCTCGGGGAAAAGCAGCTCCGAAGAAGGCCGAAGCAGCCCCAGCAGCGGCCCCGGCCCCAGCTCCAGCACCATAGTTCGGTCTACAGTCAGAAACACAATATACGACTCACATGAGAAAGCCTTGAGCTTTTTCATGTTGCTGGCTGTATCTTTGTTCCTTCTATAGCTACGAACCTAAGATTAGGATATCCTTGTCGACCCCTGCGTGGGACCTGTGCGGACCGCCATCAGCTTCCCAAGGGAAGCAAAGCAGAAAGATGTGATTGATGGACGAAATATCAAATGCTGGACTGGATACCGGGCCGGAATGGACCTATAAGATGGAAACTCAGCGCCTGGCTCGGATGTGCTTGTGATACGACCTCAGCCAACTTTGGCAAACCAATCCATTCATTCAGTCCCCAGGCGCAGACATAAATGATATGATTGCATTGCATTGCATTGCTCTGCAGGCCTGGGGTGGAGAAGGGAAACGGTCAAGCCCAAGAATGTTGGGTCGAGGTCCTGCTGGACCAAGCCAAGCCAAGCCAAGCCAAGCCCGGCGCCTATCCAAATGGTCCGATCCGATCTAGTCTGGTCTCTAGAACACCGTCTCCCTCTAATCTGAGATGCAAAGCGACGAACCGATGAATTGCAGAAATACCTTACATTACACTTACCATGACGAATTGAATGAAGTACCGATTGAATGTATCCACAAGGAAGCATGTAATGTAGCATACATAGTATCGTATTTGTAAAACCCATCCCGGACGGGGGCCACTATGCCAACCCCTCGATTCTAAGAATGACCATAATCACCCATCACCGCTGAGGAAGAAGCGGCTTCCACCCAATCTGTTCATGTTCACTCGCACTATCACCAAGAAGATCCAATCCCGCACTCGAGCGTGCCGGGGTTGAAGCCGAAGGCGGCGGACTCGAAGCTGTAATAGAATGAGCCCGACCACCTTCCTCCTCTCCTGGACCCAGGCGCATCGACGACTGGCGCGAACTAAGCGAAATCGGCTTGCGGGGAATAGCAGGCGGTGATCTCGGCGCTGGCGCTGATCCTCTCTCGACGGGTGATGTTTCACTAAAGGACCCGGTTCCCTGACGCGGGGGCGGAGCGGGGGGGATTTCGACTTCGGTCCCGGCTAACGGGTGATTGTGATTCCAAGGTTCCGGTTGCAGTTCCTTGTCGTGGGGAGGAGCTGGGGGTCGGTCACTGGATGGACGGATCCAATCTGGTTCTGTATCTGTTGAGAATGGGTTTGAGGCACGCTGGGTATTTGGGACGAGGCCTTCAGGTGGTTTGGTGGTTGCTTTTACGGGGACGCCTGTTGTTCAAGGTTAGATGAAATCGAGCGCTGATCCCATATCTCCAAGTGGCGCCGAGGGCAATCTTGAGTCTGGGGTGACTTACCATTATCTAGCCACCACTTGCTCCGATCAGAACTAGCTGGCGGTAGACCCGGTGCAATAGGGTCTTGATACGTATTGTCTTCATCTTCCAGGTCCAGGAGATTGATTGAGTCGGAGAGTGCGTCGCGCTGCTTTTGCCTGTATAGTTCACGGCGGATGGTATCTTTGAGTCCATGGTCGACGACATCGACCAGGCAGTCGAAGACTGAAAATACGGGCCTGTGATCTGATATCCTCAAGTCTGCGACGTTGTATTGTGTTTGGCGCATGTTGGACCCGCGCCAGAGAACACGGTCACACCATGCTGGGATGCGAGATTTTTCGCTAAAAGGGTAAGTTGAACGTTTACCGATGACTGGGGAGGGAGGGAAGGTCTTACGAAGTGTCATAGATATCAGTTCCAATGTCATATTTGTATGTGGGCGCAAATCCAATCGGACCCTCTGAGTAGAACTGGAAGGCTCTGCCGGCAATCATTTGCAGATTCAACTATTTCGTTCGTTGGTTAATTCCTCTTCCAGGGAAAAGGTTTAAATAACGTACCTGATCATTGTCATAGAGTTTCTGATAGTCGCGCTGCGAAATCAAATCTCTTACAATTTGATTCCCCAGCCCAATGCGATAATTGAAATCTCCGAGCCAGACAACCGTGTCGTGATCGGCAATAGCTCGATTCTTCTGGAACCGCAGCCCTCGATCGATGGTCTCGTAGTCTCTATTTCTCTCGTCATAATTTGCGAAGCCAGCTGCCAAATGAGCCGTCACGAAGCAAATACTCGTGTTGGAGAAGTCAAAGCGAATGGCACAGCCTCCTTTATTTCCAGCAATTCCAGACATGCCAGTCTAACAAAGCAAAGCAGTCAGCCATAATGCCAGGGTAAAGTTGTTCAGATCAGGGAGAGTGGTCGGTTACCTTTTTAACGGTACCCTCAACATTCTTAATATCCTTCAAAACATCTGCTTTCACATAGATCATCAAAGCGGCGCCCACAAGCTGCCCACTTCGTAATAACACATACTTGCTAGTCCCATTCATTTTGGACCGCTGGTTCAAGCAATCTTGAACAGCCCTCTCCCAAACCTTCCGCGTCCCCGGATCCGTAGACATAATCTGCTGCGGACTCAAATCCACAATTTCCTGAAAACCCACAGCAAAAATAGCAGGCTCTTCCTGCGGCTCCGTTGTCTCAGGGAACAACCACGGCGAAAGATCAGCACCAGGACCGGCATCTTGACCATTCACATTAAACGTGCCAATCCACATCCGCGTATATTTAGTCGAGGAATATTCCGAAGCCCGCCGATTCAATTCTTCGGTGACAATGTCGTTCATCGGGTCGTACAGGTGAACAGGTATCTGATTAGCCAGACGGCCTAGAAGAATATCGATAGTCCTTTGCCTGAGACTTATCAGTGAAGTTATTGACATACAACCGCGTCGCACTTTTCCGCGCATCCGCAAGAGCGCCAGCCAGAGACATCTTCCCCGTACGGGTAAAGGAAGACTTGAGCGCTCCGGTGCCCGCATAAATCTTCGAAAGAGCGTCGCCATTGTCGGCCCACAGGGTCGAGTGTCGCATTGAGAATTCCGAGCTAAGCCTGCAGCCCTGGTGGGACAAGAACGATTCTATCGCCATTGCACTGATTATAGTTTGAACGAGATTCGTTCGGTCCAGGCAGTCTAGACAGTTCGTTCGAAAGACACCATCTTGCTGTAAGATCACTGTGGAAAGTGGCGTGGCACCTTCGCCATTATGAACAGACGCGGCAGGCCGGGTTGTATCCTCGGAGAGGAAGTAAGCAAATCCGTCCAGAGAGTCCGCAAGCTCATATTTGATCTGACTACTGGCTTCGTAGCCCGCGGGACCACGCGTCTCTGCGAGGAAATCATACTCCGTCATCCGAAGAAGGCTATGGTGCTCGGATTTCAGCTCGCCCTCCTCTTTCTGACGGAGGGAGCTGCGGGCAATATGTTTTCGAAATTTAGCCGAAAGCTCCGCTTCTCCCGATCTAGTCTCGCTGAGTAGATTGACTACGTGGACTGCCCCGTAAGCCAGCTCGAGAGTCTCAAAGTGTTGGTTGAAAGCATGTTGAGTCGCCTCGCTCGACCGTGTGATTTCAATCTTCTGTTGACCCGGAATAAGACCTGGAGTCTGTTCCCAGAAAATAGGCAGCGAGCCTCGGATTTGGGCATAGGAGAATGCGATACCTGGCGGGACCCAGAGGGTTACCTCGGTCTCGACAAAGTTGGCCACATTGCCATCATCGTCAATTCCACGAGAGTTAAATCTTGTTCCGGCTCGTCGTGACGATTGTCGCGAAATGATGGTTAGGAAAGAAGGGAACTTGCTTCGAATTTGTGGAAGAATCGGAATTGTTGCTGGGATCTTCAAGGTACTGGCATATCCTCGAATCACACAAGTCAAGAGCTGGGACGCGTCAAGTTGGGATTTCTCTGAAGGCGGCAAATGGCTGCGAAACAGGAGAAGTGGGTTGATCATGTATGAGTTCCACAGCATGTCCTCATCCAGGGAGTCGATATCAAACGCGGCTGATTTGTCGATGCTAAAACCTGGTCAATACTTTTCGAAATGAATAAGGATTGAATTGGCAATACCGGTCTTGCAAGCGATCAGTCAGATTGAAGTCTAAACTGTAGTAAAAGCTGCCATCGCCAAGAAGCTTCTTCAGGGCGAGGAATGGATGTTCCGTGACCATGTCCTTTCCATCGCGGTCTTCGGCCGCGAATTGAGCACTGGTTTCGTAGTCCAGACCATACTCATATTCCGAGCGATTCAAGCAATCTGCAGATTGTGTCAGTAAGAAAAATGGAAAAAGAAAAAAATTTAATTGTTCTTTTTGGTTTGTTCGGACACGCACAGAAGTCTACATTATCGATTCTCGAAACAGATTCCCCTGGCCTCACAGTAGCCGCTTGCGAAGAACCAGTAACCACGCAAACGAAGACATCATCACCAAGCGTGATCATACCAAGAGTTCCATGCCCGGCTCCTAAAGAGCGATATCCATTGAGATCCACGGATGAGATATTTGCGAATTCAACCTGACAGCGCGGAGGGGCCTTGGCCCCGGTCCCCGCGGCGCTATAATGGAAGATCAAGGCATGATCGGTAGTTACCAGCGCAATTGTTCGTTGAGGCTGATCTCGACAGAGCACCCGAAGATTAAACATGGCGTAGAATATGAGATCGGAAATCTGCCCCGCGCACCATCAATCTACCACACGCGATGCCAGAGGCTAAGCCCCAGTTGCCCAACAGTGTAGCCCAATGGTTCGTAATTCCATGCGTAGCACCGAAGCTACCACGACGACACCTAAACCCCAAAAATACTGGGAAAGAAATTAAATGTCCAACGAGTCAAGATGGGAATGAATTGTGTGCAGTGGCGGGAGTATTGACTGGAGATACTCTCAGTCTGATGCCGATACCTCCAAGTGGCCCAGCTGCGGCTGAGGCCCGCGCCACGAGATTACCTAATCATGCGGGACCGTGTTATCTTATCGGTGCTGACTCAGCTATCTCCCGCAAAAAAAGTTCCCAATAGACTTTGAAGGGTGAAAAGTTCCCCTTCCAGAACGCCTCTCAATCTTTATACACATACACACCACCATGGGATTAGCCGCCGCAAAGAGGTACACACTCATACATTAACTCAAACTTCAAACCTTTGAGATAAGCTGACTTATTTGATTCCTTCCAGGAGAACCAAGATCTCCAATGATCCCAATAATACACAATGGGCGCGCTCCACTTCGGGCTTTGGCCATAAAATCATGAGTTCTCAGGGCTGGGCCCCCGGTGGTCGCCTTGGTGCTAAGGACGCTGCGCATGCCGATCTCTTGACTTCTGCCAGTACCTCTCATATTAAAGTGACCATCAAGGACGACACACTAGGACTGGGTGCTCGATTGGGTCGGGAGGGCGAACCGACCGGTCTGGATGCCTTCAAGGGACTCCTCGGTCGACTCAACGGCAAATCAGAGGAGGAACAACAAGTGGACCAACGCAAACGAGAAGATGTGAAACTCGCCCGATACGTCGCACTGAAATTCCCCGAAGTTCGATTTGTTCGCGGCGGTCTGTTGGCGCAGGAGAAAGAGGCTGTCCTGGCGGATGCCGAGAGGGCGGAGTTGAAGGAAGAGAAGGCGAAGAAGGAGAAGTCGAAAAAAAGAGAGCGATCAGGATTCCAGCGACGACAGCGAATCCAAGTCCAAATCCAAGTCCAAGTCCAAGTCGAAGAAGGATAAATCGAAATCCAAGTCCAAGGACAAGTCCTCCAAGAAAGACCGTTCCCGATCAACCGATGTCGACAGCTCCTCCGAATCTAAGAAGAAGGAGAAGAAGAAGTCAAAGAAGCGAAAGGCTGATTCCGACGAGAGTGAGAGCGAGGCTAGCGACAAGCCCGCCCCCACCCCCGCCGTTTCACGAGAGCGACTCCCCATGGCGAGACAAATCTTCCGGGGCCGACATATTGCACAGAAAAAGAGGGCACTTATGGATGACAAGTCATTGAATGAAGTGAGTTTACCGTCTATACCCTTTCTCGGGGGTATATCAACATTTGAAGGAACGAAACTAATGGCAAATACTAGATTTTCATGGTGAAAGCGTAGAGCCAGATTTGCATTTTATAGACACAACCCACTAGCGGGATGGCGTTCGGGGTATTTTCGACCAGTACATAAGTCAAATGAATCATTTATTTCTTCTGAACTTTGCTCTACATCAACCAAACTAATACCTGTAGTAAGTAGGTATACAGATAGATACTAGAAATGGAGCACCAAGCTATCCGCGATCAGAGCACAACAATTACATGGGTTACCTTGTTTAGAGACAAAGATTTGCGGAGGAAGCAAGTCCTACAAGGATGGATAAAACCCCCGGTTGCAGAAGCTCTTTAGCAGCCCATTTTGTGCTACTTTAGAATACTTTATTTTGTTTGATTACGGTACACCAAGCACGCACAAATCATGGAGCTAAAGATAGCTTCTGCGAGCAGGGTTTTCATCCATCCTTGTAGGACTTGCTTCTCTCGCACAAAACAAAGTAGCACAGATAATCGCTGGGTTCTGTTGAGGGATAGCTTTATGGCGAGAGAGGTGATTAAAGAGGAGATATGTGTATGGATGAGAGGACCTTAAAAGGCCTAGATATAGATTTGTGGACTGACTAAGCCTATGAAACTGGACTAACGCTCTGGATGTGCAAACACTCTTGTCTCTGTCTTCAGCCTCTCAGCTTTGTTTGTAGATGAGACAAGCTGGGAGTGTATGAGCTCTCACTGTACAAAAGTGGAGACCACAAATCTCAGGCTGCCAATATTACTAATCCGTCGTACCGCACCGACGTCATCTTAGTTCCGGCGAGCGCGGGACCTGATCTTCCCTCATCATCAAGCTCACCACTAGAAGATGAATGGGGACACACCTTCAGGTCGGGGACCAGTCTCATCGACTCGGTCCCCGTCCACTCGCACCAACAATAAGGACAAGAAACGGTATGCAACAACATCTGTTCCATCCCAATGCCCGTCATGAGAGACACTACCCGAGCTACAGTATGCTGATATCTATAGCATCCACTGGGCACCACTAAACATCGGCATCGAACGCCGCCTCCAAACCCTGATCGTGCTCTGCCACACCCTCACAATCGTCCTCTTCCTCTGCAGCTTCTTCTTCACCTGCGCAATCCCCCTATTCTGGCCCCTACTCCTCCCATACTTGGTCTACATCACCCTATTCTCAACAGCCCCAACATCAGGCGAACTAAAAGGCCGAAGCAATATCCTCCGTTCCCTGCCAATCTGGTCAATCTACGCCTCATACTTCCCCGCAACCCTGCACCGCGAAGAAGCCCTCCCCCCAACAAAAAAATACATCTTCGGCTACCACCCGCACGGCATAATATCCCACGGCGCATTCGCAGCCTTCGGCACCGAAGCCCTCGGCTTCAAAAAGCTCTTCCCAGGAATAACCAACACGCTCCTAACCCTCGATTCCAACTTCCGCATCCCATTCTACCGCGACTACGCCCTAGCAATGGGCCTAGCCAGCGTATCCCGCCAATCCTGCGAAAACATCCTCTCAAAAGGCGGGCCCAACAACGCCGGCATGGGCCGCGCCATAACAATCGTAATCGGCGGCGCACGCGAATCTCTAAACGCCCAACCGCACTCATTAAAACTCGTCCTCAAGCGGCGCAAGGGATTCGTCAAGTTGGCCATTCGCACAGGCGCGGATCTCGTGCCTGTCCTCGCTTTCGGCGAAAATGACCTCTATCAGCAGGTTGATTCGGATCAGCATCCTGTTATTCACAAGGTGCAGATGCTGGTTAAGTCTACGATGGGATTTACGATTCCGCTGTTCCATGCGCGGGGCGTGTTCAATTATGATGTGGGGCTTATGCCTTATCGGCGGCCTTTGAATATTGTTGTTGGTCGGCCGATTCCTGTTATGCAGCAGGCTGATCGGGATTTGATTGATGATAAGTATATTGATCTCTTGCATGCGAGGTATGTGGAGGAGTTAAGGCGGCTGTGGGATACGTGGAAGGATGTTTATGCTAAGGATCGGAAGGGGGAGCTGGAGATTATTTCGTGATATGGGATCCTAGCTTCTCGTCACTACGTCAGAAGAGGAAAAGGTCCTGCTAGTGGGTGATGGTTGAATTTCTGCCAGCTCCATGCATGACCATTGTGATCATTTCTACATTTCTCTTCTAGATTCATAAATTACATATCAGGTTTACTCTGCAAGACCTCTGGGGTAAACAACTTGAACTTGGAATATTCTAGCACATATTTGCCATTGAAAGTATAAAAAATAACATCAAGTATCAATACTAGTACACTGCCACACAGGGCTTCAATTCCAGATTGCTAAAATATGTAACACAAATCACAAATAAATAAAACAATACAAGAAAGGCAAGCAAAATAAAAAAAAGGGGTATCAGATCAACGGTAAACAAAAAAGAGGCCCAGCCCTGTCTGTCAGGTCATAGCATAGCCCCGTCATTTTGGCGGACTTGCTGGAAGCGGCGCGGTAGGAACAGGCGTGGGCGGACTCGGCTTCAATCCTCGCACCTCAGCACTCGTCGATACACGACGACTAAAGTCTACGGTATTCTTCACTGCGCCTAGAGAGTCCCGCTCTAGATGGCCACCCTCCACCCGGCCCTGTATCATTTCATCAAGCATTTTCGACACCTCGTCCATGTTCTTCTTGCGGTCCCGCTCGCCTTCTCCATCGCCGTTCCTCAAGTGTGCAGGTAGAGGCGGCGGCGCCATCGGACTCGCGCCCTTGTCCATTGGGGTCGGGCCACTGCCATGGCTGGTGGTAGGAGGACTATTCGGCGCGGTGGGAATTTCCCCTTTAGCCGCGAGAGCGAGGTCTGGTGACTGCGCATCACCAGTGATAGCAGCTAGATCACGGTGTCTAGCCGCAGACCTCAAGGCAGCGAGCATTCGATCTTTATCATCGAGTTGGATGCGAAGCTCGTTGATTTCCATATCCTTCTCGCGCAGCAAAGCGCTCGAGTCTGGATGCTCGGCGATCGTGGAAGTAGTCGACTTGACACCGACCGACATGCGGGAGTGACTTGAGCGTCGAGCTTGAAGGAGTCGTCGTTCCAGGGTGGAGATGTACCGATTCTTATCGCCGAGGTCTGCCTGTAAGGCCGTGACTTGTCGTTGTAAAGAGGCCTTGCCGTCGCCGAATTCACCCATGTCATCCTCTTCCTCATGGCCAAATGATCCACCTGGGAACCCGGGCATTGGATCATTGCTAGTGACCGACATGAAGGAAATGGGCCGCATGGAGTGGCTATAGCCAGCGCCTAGCGTAGATTGACTGGCCGAAGACCTGAGCGAGCGCGTTCCATTATCAATACTGGACATTCGTGACAATCGTCCAAGTGCCGACATGCTGCCGTGATTATTCACGCCTGTCGACTTGGAGCTCAGAATGAGACGGTTGAGATGTTCGATTCGTTCCTTAAGCGCCGTTCGAGCAAGTTGCATTTCCAAAACTTGCTCTTCGTGCCGGGCATGTGCTTCTTTCTCAAATTGCTGCTCATCCCATTTGAGCTCCTTCTCCGCCTGGGCTTTGGCCTGTGTATCGAGTTGGCCGCGAAGCGCTGAGATCTCCATCCGATACCGTTCCAGCAATACTCGACTGCCCGAGTCTCCGCCACCAGCACCGTATGCCTCCTCGGCCTTCTTGGCATGACTGACAATGTTGTTCTTTGCTCGCGCGGCGAACTTGAGTGTATTCAGTGTCTCACCGGTGTTTGCGTTGACACCAGACACCAACTGGACTGTACACAGAATACTGACCAGTGAGTTTCCCGAAAGAGCCGGCTGAAGCAGACGCGTGAGTTTACTGTCTCGATAAGGCAAATGCCTACCATCCCCTGAGCTCGCCTGCTTCTCCTTGCTATCCGATAACCCAGAGATAATGTTACCCAGCGTAAGCAGCGACTTATTGATATGAGCACCCTCCGTCCGGCGCTCCTTATCATCCGCCGCCCTCTCCGATCCAGCAAGATCAATCAAGCTCAGCGTCGAAACCCGCACACCACCCGGAGCGATCCCAGCCCGCTTATCCTGCGCATTATTCGACGGCACACGCTCCCGACTCTCAACGACAATCTGCACCACGGCATGACTGCGTGAACTCCGCGAATTGAACTGCGTACTGCTCGTCCGGCGCGAATGGTCTCCCCTCGCAATCACGCGGAGAAGCTGGGTGGGACTCTGCACAATCTCTTCCTTCAACGGCGTAGCGTAGACACCGCGCTTGCTGTCCTCACGCAATTTGATCTCTTCCTGTTGCGCAGCGGGCCCACTCCCGGCCGCAGGCGCAGAGAGCAGATCGTGAATCTTCTCATTATAAATCTCGAGATAGCTGACTCGAAGCAGAAACTCGCGGTGCGGCGTCTCGCGAATGAAAGAAAAGATATCGGTGATTGCGAGGGGAATCACACCGGGCGAGGTAGCCGTTCCTTGCATGGAGAACGTTTTACCCGTTCCTGTCATACCATACGCAAAGACCGTGCCGTGATACCCTTCCATAACCCGTCGCACGAGGCGTTTTGCGGCGGAATCGTAGACCTTGGCGTTATTTTCGTGCGAGGTGAATACATTATCTTTCAAACGGTTAGTTTAGTTCAAAGTATCCCCATCGGAGCACGAGCACGAGCACGAGCTTCCAACTCACCATAATAATAATCCCCTCCCTCTTTACCGCGGTAAGAGACAAGACTCTGACGCCCCTCAACAGACCATTCACCATGTGTCCTGGCCGTCTCACCATTCGGGGCATCAGGCCTAACACGTACACTGACAATAACATTACCCTTCATTTCCTTCTTGGAGCCCCCCTCTCCTCCCTTCGCGGTACTAGCATCATCGACGTCGTCGAACGTCGTCGCGCTCGTCGAACACGATCCCTGAGCCGACGAACTCCGACTATGACCCGGCGACGCCTCCGGATCGCGCGCATCAGCAAGAATCGACTTCCCATCCGCACTCCCATTCAATAACGACGGTGTCTTCGAACTGCGATAACTACTCGTGGTCCCGGTGCTGAGGCGCGAACCGCGTTTGGGTTTCGATCCCGAACCCGTCCCCGTCCCCGAACCCGTGGAACCAGAGGCGGGAACCCCAGTCACGCTCGACGCGGTTGAGGGCCGACTAGAACTCCCCGCCGCCTTTGGCGGTTGGGGAAACGAGGCAATGCTGATTGTCCGGCGGAGGGACTTGTCGGGGGAACTTGGGGTACGGCCGTTGGAAGCGGAACGGACGGTGCTCAGATTGGACGTGGAGTTTGAACTGGAGAGTGGCGAGCGGAGAGAGGGTTTTGGGCTGGAGGGAGTTCGTAATCCGGAGGGTCTGTAGGGGGATGCGGATCTCGTATCGGGCGCGGCGGGGAGACTCCTCCTGGGTTTGGGGGTTGGGATTGGTGGCAATGAGCCGGTTGGAGGGTTGGTGACTGGCCGTGCTGGCGTTGGAAGTGTTGATGTGGAGGCCATGGTTGAGATGGAGTGGGAGGCACAGGCCCAATAGATAGAATTCCGAGAACCTCGCCAGATATCAGTTCAGGCTATGGATGGTTGGGAAAGGCGTAACGGCCATGCGGGCAAGAAATTCAACAGCAGCGGTGGGTGGATTTGGGATCGCGATATCGGAATCGGAATCGAAATCGGTGGGGGAAAGTTGGGTTGGGCTCTGTTTGGAATCAGGTTAGTTTAAAGTGATTTGAGTATTGGCAGTGGCTCGGCAATCTAGTGAGATCGAAGCTGAGGAATAGCGCTGTGTCGAGGGCAATGTTTTTTTTTTCGCAATGGAAATAGATTACAGAGTCTCGGATACATACCGCTTCAGACCATGCGTTGCGATCGCGACGGGCGCGGCTTTGGAAGAAATGAAACGCCACTGCCGGACCGTTGAGATATTTCGGGTAGGATAGATAGAATTAAAATATCAAAAAGGATTCAACTCAGGTAAGAATCGAATTGCGAGAAAGAAGAAGAAGAGAGAAAGGGAAGTTTGAGAAAGGGAACTTTCCCCGCAACCGGGAAAGGAACCCCGATTGTTTTTATCTTTTAACAACTACACTGGGCATACATAGAACAACTACACTGCATGTCTACTGCTCCCCTGTATTGGCTAGTACTTGCGTTACCTTGATCCTATCGCATCCCATGCAGGTCTAACCCTCTTCTCCTCAAGGTAATGCATTATCGACCTCCTCCTCCATCCCATGTCACCTCGACCAAAGGCCGTGCTGCGAAGAAAAGGGGCTGTTTTTAGGAGGGCATGGCGTTGGTGCTAAAATGACAATCACAGTCTAAGTCTCGAAGGAGTCAAGGCCCGTCATCCTGTGGTCTCGAGTCACCGGAGCTGGAGCTGCCTGCACCCAATGATTGCTCAGCAGTGGCTACAAGGTGGAGGAGCCAGGATGGATCCAGGATGGAGGGATCCAAGGGCCGCTGAAAAAGGGGGCGAATGACCATCGCCCACTCGTCAGGTACTGCGGTACTTCTTCCCCCCCTGTGGAACCCTGCCGATTATTTGGATCTTGACTCTGATGGAGTCGAGCCCAGAGTCCGGAGCCCAGGAACCCCTCGGGTCCCATGTGCGAACCTTGAAACGTTGATCCTCCTTTAAGACCCACTGTGATAAAGGCACCGAGTAGGAGTACTCCGTACGGAGTACATTACTGGCGCTCTTATCCCATTTTGCCCCGTCTCCTCCAAATTCTCTCTCTAAGATGCCAGCCCTGGAGTGACTTGCGAGGCTTGCCATTGAGGGAGACATGAACAGCGAAGGGAGTCAACAATATGCCAGTAAATGCAAGGGGATAGATGACAATACCAAGCATGGACCCCCCCCATCCTTCCCCCCCACAGGGAGACGGGCACTGTCGTGATGGCTTGCAGTGGACTGGGCCTTTAGTGAACAGTGCTACATGACAGATAGCGGAGCGTGCGGGTGACAGGTTGACATCTCTCTTAGTTTTCATGGTGTTGTCCCGTTGGTTTCCTGAGCTGTCATTCGAGACAAGGTTGGGCAGCGAATAGTCGCTGCATCTCTGCATGCGTCTAGCAGCAATTGTCACGGCATGCAGATGAAAATGATACGATCAACATGCAAGTGGACGGACGAAATAGGAAATATGAGGGGCCCAAAAAAGCAAATCGGGAAGTCAGTAGAGAGACAAAGGACAAAAGACAAAGACAAATTACGGAGATTTCCCGGCATATATTTGGTACAAAGTACGGAGTACTAGTTGGATGTCACTAGTTGGATGTCACTAGTTGATGTCACTAGTTGAATGTCATTATTGTCATCGCGCGCCGAAATCCAGTTGTCGGGCCGCGTTCTTAAATGGGCCATCATTAACCTCGCCACCGCGTCGACTCATATCCTCCGCCATTTTCTTCTCGGCGTGGCGTTTTTGCGGAAGGTCTTCATTCTTGGTTGGTTGAGGATCAATGGTCCACCATTTATGTCGCAAAGCCTGGACCGCTGTGATTCGCTTTCTAGGATCCAACGTGCACATCGACATCAGTAGATCAGCACCCACCGGACCAGCGGTAGGAAACTGCCGTGAGAAAAAGTCCCGTCCAGAAGTAGGAATGATCTGACTACTATCCGTCTCAATGAAGTACGGCAATTTCGTAACCCCGGGCCAATTGTCTTCTGTGGGTGTGCCAAACGCCTCACAGATCTTGGAAATCTGATCCAGATCCGTATTCCCCGCCACAAAAGGCACTCGCAAGAGCAATTCCGCAAATACCATCCCCATCGACCACACATCAACGGCGCCGGAGTACTGTCTCGCTCCGTAGAGTAACTCGGGGGGTCGATACCAGCGAGTGATCACCTGGTGGGTCATGTTGAGATAGGGATCAGCGAATGACCGGGCCAGACCAAAATCAGCCAATTTGACCTCGCCATCCGCTGCAATTAACAAATTGTTCGGCTTGATATCCCGATGCAACACGTAATTCTCGTGGCAGAACCAAACCCCGCGCGCCAGCATGCCCATCCAAGCCTTGATATCCGCCGCGCCATACTGAACATCTTGATCGCGGATGAGCATTTCCAGATCGCCCCCAGGTAGGAATTCGAGTACCAGGTGCAGATTCTCATGCTTGGAGAACACGTCGTGGAGGGCGATGACGTTCGGGTGGGAGAGTTCTTGGAGGTATTTCACTTCGCGGATTGCGTCCATGGCGAGTCCATCTTTGTAGTCGGCATTGACTTTGATCTTCTTGATTGCGACGGTTGTGGCGGTGTCTCGGCGAAATCCCTGGTAGACCACGGCGTAGGTACCTTCACCTAATTTCTTGCCTGGGGGAGGAGTTAGTCTAGTGCTTTGCTTGGTTTCGATATCTGGTGGGGTGTCGAACCTCTTTCATAGTTATGCGCGACGGAGTCATTCAACTGCTCTGTGAGTTCACCATTGGGCTGGGTCGAAGTCTTAACATCTGCTGTAGATCCGGACCCAGATTGAGCAGCGGATGCTTTCAATCTAATAGCTGTATTGGGGGAAGCCACCGTCATTGACGGTGAGCGGGAGGCGAAAGGTGAAGCTGCCATGACTGCTGCAGATTGGAAGAGCAGCTTTGGGGGCAGGGGCCCTTGGGCAAAAAAGCGCCGATCAAACAGGTGAAATAGCCAGACACTATTGATCGGACACGTTAATAAGAATCCATCTCAAAAGAAAAGAAAAGTGTGCTTCTCAAGGGCGGTCCTTGTAATGCTTGAGCTCGGAATAGAAGTGCCCACCGCCTTACGCCATTGCTATTGGCGGAAGTGAAGGCGGTGGGAAAAGGCAGGCACTGCTCAAGTTGTCTCCCCGAAATTTCGGACCGCGACTGCAATTCAACAGACACCCCCGGATTCTCGCCTTCTGTCCATTCAATTCCCCTCCGCGCCACCTCTCTCGGCGCTTTTGGTGATTCCGGTCATCTTCAGACCCTCAAAAAACGCAACTAGGAACCCAATTGTGTGGGCGTGAGCTTCCATAACACCAACCGCCATGGCAATGCGCAACCCCGTCCTCCGAGGCCTATCCTCCTCTCGAATCCTCCAGACAGCCAGCATATCCCGACAAAGTATTCGCCCTCTCTCTCAAAAGGTGGTTCCCTCAGTCCCATCGCCGACCCCATTCGTCCCCGACGTCCCAACCTTCCTCACCCTAATCGGCCGCCAAATGTCCAAACACTCAAGCAAAATCACCTCATGGGAACAACTCTTCGCCTCCAGCTCCGACCAGCTCCGCAGCCTCGGAATCGAAAACTCCCGACAGCGCAGATACCTCATCCGCAAGCGCGAGAAGTTCCGCAACGGCCTCCACGGACCGGGCGGAGACCTTGAACACGTCGTGGACGGCGTCGCCCAATTGCGCGTGGTGGAGATCCCCGTACCAGCAGCAGCAAATGCCTCCAAGACCGGCGTAGTCCGTTCCTCCGCCCCAATCGTCCCAAAGACAAAGAAGGTTGTCGTGAACCTCACCCCCGACGCAACGGAATACACGCACGTCGTCACCAAAGCCCTGAAGAAATTCGCACACATGAAGGTCCAGCGCGGCAATAAGATCATGGGTCCCTTCCTGCAGCCGATGAAAGGGACGCACGGTACTGCTGCGACTATCAGCGTTCAGGAGGGTATGTGGGAAGATAAGCGTGGTCACAAGGTTGACGGTGGTGAGCGACGACAGAAGGAGGTCCGGGCGAAGCTGAGACTTGAGGAGCGGAGAAAGGCATGAAGGAGCAGGTATTAGTCCCTGAGTTGGCGTTTGCTCTTTCTCGTTTCTTGCATATCTGTTAAGCTTAACCCCGCGATGGAACATGTTTCTTCTACAATGTACTATACTATACTATATCAGCATCCATCCATTCCACCAGGTCCGATTATATCGAATCGTATTCAATTTCTTATACATGTCGACGCGACTTCTACGGCAAATAGAAGAAAGAATGAGAGCATGTCGCGACAAATACAACGGCAAGTAATTTTATCCCAAGGCATTCAGACCTAGAATCAAGATATAGCATTTGTTTACTTGCAAGGTCTAGAAGAGTTTGCTTCTCAATATAGAAAAAAATCCAATTGGTGCTTATTCTACAAAGGATTACTAGGAGGGAGGGAGATAGCGATATGGGAAGGCCATAGATGCACATAGGAAACGCCAGTTGCCTCTTCATGTCAGGCAACTTGTGTGAAAGATGATCCAAGGCTGCTCGATATCATAGACGCTTCATTGGAAACGTGCCAAGTCAGATGCTAGCTGAAGCTTCGCTTCAATAATATCTCGAACAGTGGTTCCATGTACTGATTATACAAAGTCGCCAATCTAGTACGTTTTAATTGAAAAGAAACTCGGCCGCCTTGTGCTGAGTTGACGTATTGCCAACCTACTATGACCGCATTTACTGTATCTTCTGGTGATACTTGGCTCTCAATTAAACCGAATACTTCATAAACACCTACACGCTTGTGCTTCAATCGAGATATGAGAATGTGCATGACCTAGAGGCCCTCAGCTTTAAAGCACTTAAACTACCACAATTGCCACAACGATGAAAAGCAGCCTCGAGAATATTGGGAGCAATAGAAGCCTAGAGATATGTTGCAGTGATGCCTGTCTCGTGAGGGAAGACCGTGATGGCGACATAGACAGTGAGTAAATGTTCCATGCATGCTTATCTTCAGAAACTGACCCATTCCCTCCCCCGAAGTGACGAATTCTTACCTTTACTGGGTCAATCGAGGTACAATGACAAAACCATATTCCGAAAATTTTGAGGCTGTGGATGGTGCCTACAGAGACGCTGCTACCCATTACGCATGGATTCATCCTTATCTCTCATCAAGCCAGACCGAGACCGGCGAAACTACTGTTTTGACCCTTTGCCAGAACAGTGTCGCCGAATAGAAAACGGTGTATGAGGACAAAAAACCATGACATACTATTCTAAGCAAACTATGAGTTCTCAGCAACCACCAGCGAATCCAGGTACCTTTCAAGGTCAAGTGATGTCCACAGCTATGCTGCATGAGTTTACTCATGCGCCAGCTAGCATTGGAACTCCTTATCTGAGTACGTATTCCCGCTGCTGGGCTATGTTCTTCTTCCTCGCGAGTCAGCTCATCACATAGAATTAAATATGAACCAATACTACTAGTACCGTATGTGAAAATAATCATTTCCCTGATATAGGTGATTTCACCAGGACTAAGCTTGAAGTGGTAGTTGGGTGCGATCATGGAGATGTGATCAGTTGCTACCAGGTACTAGTTTGCTTCTTGAGGCGAGCCCCCACTACGCTTTGGCGAGATCGGCCCCACTGGCACAGTACATAACCGATTATTCTCTCTCGATGATCGGAAGATGGCCGATGATTTGGGATAACATACGAAGCGATACAAAAATCTTCTTTCCGTTTGTCTTCGATTTGAATGTTTTTTAATTTGCAGAAGCCCGCCACTAACGCTCCGTATTAACTCCCACATACTATGCATCCACTTTCTCACCACCTACGGCCCCAACCTTGGAAGTTAACTGCGAATTGACCGAGCTCGGAAACTGAAGACACAGAAAGCCGAGAACATTTCCTTTTTAGGGGTCTTCAGTCATTCCCAGTCTAAGTTCCCTTTATTCAGAATGAACAACATTGACTATGTGGAGACTCGCCCTCGATTTCATGATCATGTTTACTATTCAAAAGACCTCGACGACTCGGAACTAGCGGATCTCCCCGTCCTTGGGATCCTCCATTTCACTTTTCAACCTGGAGTTGACGTTTCCCATCCGCAGCAGTGCCCTGCAACTGTATTATGGAAGAAGTCGTTGAAATATGTATCGACAATTCCTGGATTTGAAAGGCTATTTTGGTCGCCAGTGAACGATAACGACGCCTCGTCATGTCAGCAGGTCGTCGTCTTAATCCAGTGGAAAGGCGTCTGTGGATGGAGACATTTCCAAATTTCCCTCGGATTTAGTATGATGCTAGGCTATATCACAGAAGCCTCGAACCGTTGTATCCAACATACTCTGCCGCCCGAAATTCCTCGCTCATGTTATCTGGAGCTAGTATCTTTTCGATTCCCAGATGGTAAAACGAACTTCAAAGCTGAATGGGACAGCACATTTTCACTGTTTAATGGAGGTGCTTTAGCCGTGGCCGGATTATTACACGCCAGTGGAGAGTGGCTAGAAAGAGACATAGATACCGAGGATTACTTCTTCGCTGGTCTACTTTTCTGGAACTCAGGCACAGGGTTTGGAAATCGGAGCATTTTAGCCGGTCACATAGCTTCCCTCGTGGAAAATGGTTCTTCAACAGTGTCGGTATACACAAGCGAGTTGAGATTTGTCTCAGTCGACGATGCCTCTATACTTCAGTCCTCCGACTCTTTCACGGGCTGTGAAATCTCCAAAATCAGACATGCGGCCTTTCAAAAGCCCGTGCACCCAAGATACAGCCTTGATGAAGATATTTCGCCGGGTTTCAAGGACATTTACCATAAGAAAAGTATGAGCATGGCGAGGATAAAGCCCCCCTGAGCGTATTGCTGCTGGTCCCGCTGGTGTTTGGTATATGGCGTCAAATATTTCTCAACATCATATCCCGCGTCACGTACAGTTTAACAAACCAGTGGCTGATACAAAGATGATCCATTTGGCTGATATAAACATGATCTCTTTCCGGATACGGGGCTGGAACCAGCGTTTACGAAGCTCCTTCGAGGCGTTACGGATGAGATTATGGAAATTGGGCGACTGCCCATTCCTTTCTTGGGGTGAGGATCCAGTGAAGGAAAAAGACTGGACCAAGATTTTGCTCTACATTGGTAAGCATCGTATACTTTACATCATGTTCAATGGGTTAGACTGACTTCTGCCTCGTTTTAGACCTCTCAAAGCCCAATCAATCTAAGGAAGATACCTATTCTCACATGGAACATTATCTTTGGGAATTTTCCGAGACCTCTGGCGATGATATACAGAATCTCCACCATAGACTGTCTGCCCCTCCACGAGGTATGTGGGGTCGTGGAAACCCAGACATATCATTTTATGAAGTTTCATCGGATGAAAATGACCGACGCGCATTTGAATACGCCATGGTGAATTACGCAAAGTGCGTCTGAAACCTCACCCCCCTCACCTGAATTACTGCGTCTCAGACCATTATGTTCAAGGAATTCCTTATCTCGCAAGATCAATCACTAACGTTGCCATTCCGGCTTAATATAGGACTTTAGATCAACAAGTCATCCTAGGATTTCAATCATCCCCATGGTCGGGTCTTTCAGCAGGAGGCCACATCTGGGCCCCTCATAATCATCTAGCTGGTGATGATATAAGCGCCCAAAATTTCGTTTCAATATTCATGTGCGAGAGGGAGGGAGCAAATCAAGAGTGGTATAATGACTTCGCTGAACGAGCCTAAACCCAATACGACCTCTTGGGTCATATCGTTGACTTGATACGAACGTTGACCAAGAGTATCGAGAACTACTATGTGGTTTTCGAGAAGGAAGATCCTTGGATGGCAGCAGATAAGCGGGAAAAGTCCAAGCGCATACCGCCAACTAATCTCAGGCCTAATGGAGAGGAAATGCCAACATCTGCCATGAAATGGTTCGGCCCGGGCTGATAGTGTTTAGGCATCTGCCTCTGGCATCTCAAAATCGATATACATTTCATTTCAAAAAAAGTTCCCCACTGGGGTTTCCCATACTAAAACCTAGCAGTTTTAACACCACAAATCTCCACATATTTATATGATAATTTATTTTCTTTAAAAAAAAATTAGTGTAAATCATTACCTAGGTACGCACAAGCTTCTTTGTAACGGCTTATCCCGTTACATAGGGTTATATAACCTGGATATATATAACACCTGTTTACCATCTGGCATAGATGATGAGAGTAACCTAGATACCTTTAAGTTCTTCTTTACTATAACCTCTGTCTTCTCTCTGTGTGTGGCTCCTATACTCCAAAGTCACCTAAATAGATTAATACTGATGTTACGTTGCAATGATAAGCTGCATGTATCGTCATGACTTGTTTCCTATGTAGGTTTCTCGGGGCTAAAGGCACCTCCGCCCAACAATACGTTGTTGCCCAAAATTGCGGCTCCTATCTAGCATATAGGCTTATTTGATAAATAAAGCTACACTTGATAGGTGAGACTCTCTATTTTCATCTTCACCAAGTATGGTTGGTGGTCCAATACCGAGTAACAACTGCCCCTTTTCGAAATGGGCCACTTGGGGCTTACGAGTTGATTTGGCCCACTACAAAATTTGCAGTATGAACCGAGGCTTAGAGGCTGCTGATATGCATATATAGACTTCATTGCTCGGAATAAATCACTCACGGGCTCATAGGCATCAAGGCATTACTCTCATTTATTGCAAAGGAAATATTCTCAAGATGCATCTACTCCCATACGTTTTACCCTTTGGTCTTGCTGCTGCTGCATCAACAAATCCCACTGATGAAGATGATGGGGCATTGCTTGCCTTTTAATTTGGAGCATCTCTCTTATAAGACACATATAGCATAAAGCCGCGAGGAGAATGAACGAGCCCATTAGATGAGAGTCAATAATTGGTTGAAAGATGAGAGGACGTGCCTTCAAAAATTCCAACTGTAAGCGGAAATTGCTAGTTTCTGAATAATTTACTAGCTTCAGATTTATACAGAATGGTGCCGTACACCCTTGAAGCGTGTGTTTGGCGTGCTATTGTCACTTGTCCCATGCTCCCCGGATTTTCCCAATAGGCTCCCTTCTTCTTTATCAAATACCATCTCGATGTGCCTATCTGTCGGCCTGAGCACGACTATTATTTTCAGGGGCCTTGTCGTTTCAATACCCGTGCTTGTGCCATGCATCGACGATATGTTAGTAATATCCGAGTGAAAGGCGAGTGCAACCAGATCTATCACATTCCTCCATTGTGAGATAAATACACCTGAGATGCAAAGCGAATAAAGAACATGAGTCACTGCAATCGCGACGTAGCATAGGAGGATGATGATGGAAACCAGTGTTGAAGTAATGATGCCTGTCGTTCCACGAAGGCCGTAGGCAAAGCCTGTAACCGCGGTTTGGAACGTCAGGCGGTGGTATTGAGAATCCGATGGAGGTGCTGTAAAAAGTTGTCCATCGTTTATTTGCAGTACTTGGTTAATGTTGGTGATTGTGCCTTGGAAGGTTGCATCAGCGCCAACACGAGCCATACGATCTGCTATGAGAACAGCGATAATGGCTTCAATTTTATCTGGCATATACTGGCTTTCTCCATCAGACGAAGTTGCTGCGGCTAACAGAATGTCAAAAGGGCTAGAGGAGGTGTTCTGCGCCGTGATGAGAGACGGATTGACGAGCGAGGCCCAAGCTGGGCTAATCTTCACATGGCGGCCATGATACCGACCAGTAGAATCATCCTGCGGTTGGTACCAGTTGGGTGGTACGCCGTTGACAATGTACGGGAGTCCAAGAAAAGATGACTCGATGGTCACATTTGCCCACTGCGCATCAATAGTGCAAGCATAAGTGCTTCTGTCAAGGGTTTGCTCGATAATGGGAGTGACTAGGGCACCAACAGATGCGCGTATGAGCTCTTGGCCGGACAGATCAACCCATGTGATAGATGATGCAGCTGACTCAAAGCTGACATTGGTCAAGTTCACCGGATGTTCAACCAGAGTGGGTTGGTCTGTCCCGCTCGCAAGCGTTGGAAATTCGGGTGTAGCTGTGGAGCTTGCACCGTTACAAGCAACATAGACAGCAGGTTGGAGGGCATCAACCGACCAAGTGATATCCTTGTAGGTGCAAAAATTCTGTTCCCTGATGCTGCCTCCTCCAGAATAACATCGAGCGCCATTCGCCCTTAACCAGATCTGTCGAATTGTGTTCACTACGTTGGCTATCGCGGCGGGTTGTACAGTCGCAGTTGTAAACTCTGGCTGGTAGAGCGAAAAAGGACCTCGAAACCGCGAATTCAGCGTTCTGATGGAGACTTTACCTGGGATTTGGACGCTCTCTGGCATTGCACGGATATTACCAAGCGCTTCATGCCCCCAGTACTTGAAAAGGTTATTAGCAAGAGAGGTCCAGGTGCCCAGACTGCCGCATGTTTCCGGTGAGTTGGTACAGTTTTCATTTCCTGTCAATGATAGAGTTGAAGGCCACAGTTCCTGGGCGGTCGCGTTTAGCCAGAAAGAAGTCTCGCCTGCTGGCCAGTCACCCAAGGTGGGTTTAATTGCGGTCGCCGAGGATGGACCAATGCCCACTCCGAGAAGAGTGCAGATGATGATTGCTGGAATAATATAATATTTTCGTTTGAACGTAGCGCAAGACGTAGCGCGGAATTCCTTAGACCAAAGATAGGAGATTTGATTAAACTGAAGTCCGGCGGCGATCGCACCGAAAGGTAATCCCTCGCCAAAGACAAGCTGCTTAACGGTCTCCGAGAAGAGTATTTGCCCCAAGGACGAAAGAATCAACAGTTCGTGCAATTTAGCGGCAAATTGTAACGCAAGTAGCTTCTCCGTATCCTGGCCGCTCGTCCCAGTGAGCTCTTTGCCTACCCACAACCCAGCCGTATTAAGAGCGGCAATGACCACTGCCGATGCTATCGCCAGTAAGTGGTGGGCGGTAGCAAGCCAAGCCGACCAAGGTGCTTGGTTCATTAGCGATTTCATATTATCAAAGCCCTGCTTCCTTGGGTATGCCGGCCATTGCATTTTCTGAAAGCTTTGCTTCAGAAGCGTGATCTTCCGCCATCTGTTCCTCCGTCCATTTCTCTGCCTAGTTTCAGGCTTCTTTGCCTGTGATTGAACCGCAACGTTCGCATAGCTGGCGCTGTGTAATGGGGCTTGTTTTCGAGCGCTACTTCGGGTCAAGCTTGAGCTAATATCCTTATGAGAAGAGTAATTATCTTGAAGATATCAAAACTTTACCTTTTGCCACTAGTAGTGTTGTCGGAAGCTGCATCAGCCTCGCTGTATGCCCTCTTCGCCTGTATAACTGGACCGGAGGGAGGAAGATTTCGGTGTCGGTCCATCAAGAAATTGATGGATAACGGTATAAGCTCCCGTGAAGTCACTATTTTTTTATTGAGAAAAAAAAGGTTTGCAGTCAAGGGCAGCTGTTCGCCCCTTTTTACGCTGGTTGTGAGGACGGCTCGCCTGGTTGTTGGAGCAGATTTGGCCCCTTAAACGCGATGGAAAGGCAGAGACCACATAGTCACTACGAAGATAATATAACAGAGTCTGCCTTCTCGATGCCATGACCGAGGCTTCATTGGTCGATGTGCAGGATATTTCTGCCTCGGCGCTTAGCCACTCTGCACTGCCTAGGAAATTCCAGTGCTAAATTGGGTCTAAAAATGGGAGGAGGAAGGGGGGGGGGGAAGCGAAACCAAACTTGATCATACATGACATGACTCGCATCACATAAGTATATGATATTAGATCGTGACAGAAGGAAAGCAGCGAATAGGAGTCTAATTTCACACTGCGAAATCATTATCTGAATCATTTTCTAAATTCAAAAAGTCTCTTTACATATTTAAAACGGGGCATCACCCCTCCAGGTGAAGAAGATTCAGGTGCCGCCGCTCAATATGTGATCGGAAATGGAGCACTTCATCCTCCCATCCCATCAACACAATAATAATGTCTTCCCAGTCTTGCACCTCTGGTCTAGATGTTTCGGGTCCATTAATCTTCTGCAACGACATCATAGCACGTTGGAAATGGCTATACAAGGAGGTGATTAGGAGCAACAGAAATAAGTAGTAATAATAAAATAGAAATGGGTAGTATGATACAGCGGGTACAATCCAATCATTCAAACATCGACACGACGACAGCAAACGCCGCGAAGAGAATTGCAAGGTCGGGCCAGGCCCTAGTGACATCTATGAAGGTCAAGGTCATTAAAATAAAGTATAGGCAATGCTCGTGTCTTTGTCCTTTATGCGTTTTTTCTTTCTGTGCAATGCGCAACCATAACTCCAGTCCTTCACGCCTTTGTTCCGCGCTTCTCGAACTGCACGAAAGACTTGCCAAGAGGCTTGGAGAACAGGGACTATCGAGTGAGTTAGTACAGGCATAGCGAAAAGATACCGCGGGGATAACATACCGAATAATCAGTCTCGGGAATTCCGTTGTTGCCGGGAGTACTGGTGAACTTGAACTGCTTCACCAAGGCGACGAGAATCGTACCGAGCTGCACATAGGCAAACTGCTCACCAATGCAGCGATGGCGTCCAGCACCAAATGGAAGGTAAGGGCTGTTAGTACCCTTAGTAACAAGACCGTATCCGTAATCGATCTTCTCCTCGTCCTCATCCTCTTTCTCAGCAGGAGCCTCGTCCCAACGGTGAGGCTTCCAGTTCAGAGGATCGGGGAAGAACTCCTCCGATCGTGCAGAGACACCGGGGGAAGAGAGGACGTTGTGAGTAGTCGGGATGACGTAGGGAGTTCCCTCGACAGGCATGGGGTTCTTGACAGCGCGAATGATAGAGTGAATCGGGGCGTGGATGCGGAGAGTCTCCTTGATGACCTTGGAGTGGAGATCCAGCTTCTGCAGGTTCTCCCAGGTAAGAGGCTCGTCGCCAAGAACACGGATCTGCTCTTGGTACAGCTCCTCGGTGATCTCGGGGCAGGTGGCGAGGCGCAGGACGATCCAGGCGGCGGTCGAAGAAGAAGAGTGCTGTCCAGCCATCAGGAGGGCAATCATCATGTGTGCAATCTCCTTGTCCGGGATAGGGGTGCCATTCTTGTAAGTGCACGACATGAGGTTCCAAACCATATCCTCCGAATCCTTCTTGCCACCGTCCTCGCGGCGCTTGCGGATGATGTCAATGTAGGTCTCGGTCAGCTTGCGCTGCGCAGCGTCGCGGCGGCGGTTGTGAGGCAGCGGGGCCCAGGGAAGCATGAAGTTAATGGGGGCGAATCCCATATCCAGATCGTGGTACATTTCGGCGAAGGTGGAGTTGAATCGGTCGCGGACTTCCTTTCCTTGGAGCGAGCGCGAGGCAGTGTAGATGGTGATTTCGGAGATAATCTTCGAGACGTCAAATGTTCCCTTGTTGTCCTGGAAGGCGGGAGAGCTCTCGACGAAGTCATTGACTTCGTTGGTGATGAGGGTAACGTAGGAGCGAAGCGCGTCGGAGGTGAGGCCGAATTTCACGAACTATTTGCAAAGATTCCGGTTAGCTGAGGAGTTCATAGAGTACTGTGCCTTTTGAAGTATCTCGATCATCTTACCTTCTTTTGTTCCATCAGCTTCGCGTTAGGACAATCGTAGACAACATCGTGGCCAAAAACGGGGGTGGTGAGTGGCGAGTAAACCTCCTCGGCGCAAACATCGCGCAGTTTTCCGTTCAGAATGAAGTCGTTACCCTTGGTACCCAAGTAGACAGTGGTCTTCTTGCCCAGGAGGACAAATGTAAAGATATCGCCATACTGTGGGGTGGAAGGAGCCGGGGGTTAGCGACAATTGAAACAATTTCCAATTAGGGGGGAGAAAGGATTGCGCGGCAAACAAACCTTTGCGCGAGAGGACTGGAAGAACTTGTAAGGTTCCATGCCATAGCTGATGGTGCTCCCAACGAAGGGGAACCAGTGGAAAACCAGAGGGGGCTCATGAGGGCTCTTGAACAGCAATTGACGAAGGACATTAACCACGACGGAGAGGGCAATGAAAGACAATGCGCCGACTGCCACGATGGTGTAGATGGACTGGTCGGAGCAATGCTCGCAAAACGAGTCGAGAATAGTTGCGAAGAGACCCATGGCGATGTGTAGGATGCTCAATGGGGGGTGTTGACGAACGGGGGGGACTCTTCAAGGAGGAAGAGGTGGGAAGGGGGGGGAAGATCGCAAGAATAATAATCTTCACTGTCATTCGGCGAAAGGCTGGACCCGCCCCCTGGTTCCCGCCCATTTCAAGTTTTTTATTATTTTATTTGGACTCCTATTTTTTTGGGCTTAATTCTCGTTTAAAATGAACAAGGCTTTAATTGGCTGGAATCTATAACGTATGATTTTCACTGGTCCTTGAGGCAGATAAAAGCCCGGAGTCCCGGAATTTCTTTTGAATTGGCATCAAGGGAGTTGATGCCTCACGCCACTTCGGCCACTTCGGGGGTGTTGTCCGCCGGTACCTGACGATCGCACGATATCATCTAAGAATGGAAAAAAAAGAAAAACGTATGATTCCGACGCCATCTACCTATACATTGAAGTTCCTTTTTACTCACACAGCCACTGTGCAAGCCCAACGCATGATTTCCCCCTTGGACAATTAAATGAAACAAGAAAATACTAGAAAAACAGAATTGGAACACGACATTCAGATCCACCGAAGCAATCTTCGATCCCAGATCTACTCTTCATACAATGCGGGATCTCCTCGAGCACCGAGGTTAGCGAAGTCTCGAGGGCCGCTATTGTCTCCAGGAGAAGGTTCTCGACGAGAGACTTTCGCCGGACGGTTGTGAACACGCTTCCCAGCCTCATTCTTGCGGAATACCTTGATCGGGGCAGCGCCATCCTCAACATGTTCACTGAACTCAGCCGCATTCACGCTACTTAACAAAGTGCGTTCACGTTCAACCTTGCGCTTGGAGAAGTCCAGCTTACCGAGTGCGCCCGTCAGTCCATCGGTACTATCGTTGACGCTGAGGGGCTTCTCATTAAGCCACGGGTGTTCGAGACAGTCGTCGACGCTGATTCGTTTCTCGACATCGACAGTAAGCATTCGGTCGATCAGGTCCAATGCTGGGTCTCCCACGGAGTCCCAGTATGGTGATGGGTAGTCGAATCGACCCATCTTGATCTGTTGGGCCAGTGTCCACGGATTCTGTGGCGTATACAGTTCATCCGAGAAGGGCGGGAACCCGCAGAGACAAATATAAAGAACCACTCCCAAGGACCAGACGTCCACGGCTTTGGTATAGCGTCGCTGTTTTGTCTCCTGTAGGATCTCGGGTGCCACATCTACACAATTAGTTTCTTTTCAAAAGGCTCACAGTTGGGGGTCGTAAATAATAACTTACAACTTGGTGTACCACACCTGCGTATCCCATATTAGCACATGTACAAGCAAAACGAGATGAAAAGGGATGAATAGAAAGCTTCACACTTACAAGGTGGTTGTGAATGAATCCTCGCCGATGATCTTCGCAAGTCCAAAATCACCCAACTTGACAGTCATTTTCTTGTCTGCAAGAAGGATGTTCTCTGGCTTGATATCGCGATGAACGATTCCTCGGTCATGCTGAAAATGTATGTTAGCATCAGCCTTGTCGTTTCCGCGTGATACAGCATCTAGATACCAAGTATTTCAAGCCCTCAAGGAGTTGGCGGAAGAGATGGCGGGTCTCGGCCTCGGTCAGTTTCTGCTTGTTGACAATCAGGTTGAACAGCTCGCCTTCGGGAGCAAGTTCCAGAACGAGATGAGCAGCATCGGCTTCATCGAATGTATCCTTCAGACAGAGCAGATTCGGATGATTGACACCCATCAAGAGAGCAATTTCTTGTTGTAATGCCTCGCCTTGGTTCTTCTGGGAGTCACCGGGGCGCTTTTCAAACTTTTTGACGGCAAACTGCTTTCCAGTAGCCCGCTCAACACAGAGGTAAACAGTCGCAAAATGGCCCTTTCCAAGTTGTTGTAGGATCCGGTATTGTTGGCGGAATCCATGCGTGTCTCGCGTACGAGGGTAGCGAAAGACAAAGCGAGCTTCGCCCAGAATAGACACTTCGTCACCATCTTCAAGCTCGCGATGTTTGTTTCGTCCCACTATAGCGTCGTTGACAAAGGTACCATTGCTCGAAAGATCTTCCAGCATGGCAACAACATCTCCCTTACGCTTCTCCGAGAAGAGAAGAAAATGTCGGTTCGAAATGGTGGGGATATTAATCACCAGATCTATTGACTCATCAGCTTTCAGGCGTACAGCGCCCGGGATAGGAAATTTGCATACCGCACTCAGGGTGACGGCCGATCAGGTAACCACCGGGAGCTTGGCCCTTCTTAGGAGCCCGTTCCCGTGTATCACAGCTATTACGCTTCTTCAGAACGAACGGATGGCTCACGTTGTCATCCAGCGGGAGAAGATACCCCCAAACACCCTCGGCACTCTCATCGTCGACCTCGTCCGCAAAAGCCCGCGGCGGGTATACAAATTGCGAGAGGGCCTGAGTATCACCCGGCGGGGAAGACACTGTCTGCGAGATATCGGGGTTATGACTCGGGCTGTCCGGTGGAGTGGCAGTGACTTCTTTGCGAATGTCTGTCGCGCTCGAGTTGGCATGCGTCAGCGGGGTGGGGAGGTAGTCATGGTCCACCGGCGTCTCCAGTTGTTGCTGACTCGATATTCTTTGGGAGCGTCGGGGTTTCTTCTGATCTTGCGAGTCCGTTTCGGGGTTGACCTAGAATTGATCGAGCGCATGGTCAGCAAGGCCACTCCAGGCAGATATGCTGCGTCAACGTCAACGTCAACGTCAACGTGGATAGTAGTACTCACTCTTCCCCGTTTGAGCGAGCTTTTTTCACGAGGCGGCATGGCTCTTACTTATAGCACACAGACCCCTAGTCTCAGGGACTTGTCCACAGGCCAATTAGCGGGTGATAACCGGATGAATCACTGCGGCATTGACGTTCCAAGACGATTTTACAGCGGCCGGGAAGGGACAAGGAAATCCCGACAAGATTGGATTGAATTAAACAGACTGATCACAGACCCCACGAAACGACGTGAAATTTGGGGGGTGCGAAAGCTGTTGAGGAAGTCTGGAGGAGGTGGGAGGAGGAGCTTGGAAGTCGCAGCTCGAGGGAGAAGCGCGCGCCGCCACCCGCCCCAGCGAAATGAGCCTCGCCGGAGTACTCGGTGTTAGTGTTATATTACGAGTCTTTGTCTATATCTATGTTGTTGTGATTGTACATATGAATATACATATAGCATACATGTAAATAAGGAATATATAATTTAAATTTCTGAGGAATTTACAATTTACTCATATTCGTAGAAAGGAGAATAAACAAACAAGGCTCATTCCACGGCGAGGACAAAATTGGCTCCGCAAATCGTGACACGTGCCGAGCTTCCCCCCTTCCCCAGAATATTGGGGGATTCTCCTTGAACTTGAACTTCCCAAGTTCACATCTCTGCACTTTCGCCGAGATGGATGGGTACGTAGTCTCTTTCATATCTGATTAACTCCCCCGTTTATTAATGACCCCTTGCAGTCTCTCCGTCGGCATCAGGCGCTCCGCCTTTGAGAAATTGGCCGCTTTGGCCGTCAAGCAACCTGCCCGAGGCAATGAATCGGACCTCGTCCGTCTGAATCAGCAAATCCGGCCAGCCCGTCAGGCCGATGGTATTCTAAATGGTGTCTTGAAAGACAAATCCCCGACTTCACGGGTCCCAATGGTGCGCAAATCGAGACCGCCTGACCCCCCGCTTGCTGGGGACACACATTGACGTCTATTGATAGGGAATTCGGGAACTCGACGTCCTTCTGGCTCTTTGCAAAGCTGCCAATTCTGTCAAGGACCAAGAAAATGCGACCAAGTTGGTAACTCAACTGGCTCGCTACTTGCCCGAAGCTCCCAGCCAGCTGTTCCGGTCGTCGCCTTTCCTACAAAATGTCAAGCCATCGCCATGGGAAACACTCACCAACAACCTGACCACGGCACTCCTATCGCTTGGGACAAGGTTCCCATCATTGCGTCAAGTTGTCGTCACTTCGGCGACAGAGTTCTTGAACAATTGCAGTGAGGCTATCAACGCGGTAACTCCTTTCCAATACTCGTCGAGCGAGGCAGGTGGCCGCGGAGTCGTTCATGAGTCTATTGCCATTCTGTCAATTGCAGTCTCCCTGGTTGGATTCCTTGAGTCTTCTGCCAAGTATACCTCTATCTGGTCCTCCGGCGAGAAGATTCGAATCATCGATGGCCTGCGGGTCATGCTCTCCGAGCCATTTATGATCGCGGTCGAGACAGCCTCATCCACTATTCGTAATGCAGGTATGACCGAGAACTCATTCAAGGACTGGAGAAAGTACACGCGTCGCTATGCAGTCCAAGGTCGGCCCCTAGGTGCCATGCTAGTGCAACAGGGCTTCATGCGCTTTGTCAAGTCATCCGCTGCATCCTTGATCGAGTCCCAGAACTTGTCCGATGACCAACTGCTAGACGAGTACATGGCAGGAATGAGTATCGCGAAGGGCTATGATGAGGCTGACATTGCTCTGGTCGAGCGTATCACCGATCTCATCAGCGAGGAGATTAATTTGCTTGCAGATGGCTCCGACTACTTACAAGTTGGTTCTCCTTCCCAACAGCGACTGGCCTTTTCCGTCAAGGGAGATGCGCTAGTCGGTTTCTTGAATTGCGTCGTTTTGGGAGAGGATGCTACAAACAACGATGTTCTTCTCTCGTGGCTTGAGGACACTCTGGCTGATGCTCGGCAAATGGCATCTGATAGTCTGGCAATCATTGCTTTGAAATGCACGGCTATCCTCGCTAGGATGTCCTCGAGTGGTGCTTCGATAGGGAGACGTTGCTTGTTGAAATTTTTGACTCAGGGGGGGAACTCCTACCGGTCCAATTGTTGCCGTGGCTGCTAAATGCCTTGCTCAAGTCCTTAGCATTCTTTCAGAAGATGCCGTTATTACCACCCTGTACTCGCTGGGAAATGCACTGAGCCCTAGCGCAAACGGTGATTCCTCGGCCCAGGATCAGTTCCTCGGCGATCTCGTTGGCAATGCAACCAACCTTGGCGCATACAGAAACGGCAGCCAAACATCTCTCTCTGCCTCTGGGGAAGAGGATCTTCTCATCTTCAGGAATGTCATCCACGCGATTGTGGCTATTGCTACTAGCTGCAATGATGACAAAATCACTGCTCTGGCACAATCAATGCTGCTTCAGAAGGTTGGAAAACTTGGGGTCGCGGTAGATGCGTACATCATCCAAGAAACTGCCGTCCTCGCTTTGAGCAGTGGGTCGGCCGAGTTCCAACTGTTGCTCAAATTCTATACTCGCATCTATCTTGATGGAATGCACAAGAGTTTGACTGTGATTTCCGAGGCAGTCAAATCCGCCATGTCACAGCTGGCGGTGATTTTGGATCGACACTCCCCTCTTCATAGAATTTACCTCATTCATCTGTTGGAGAGTATTGTCAACAAGGGTGATGTGCCGGATCTCGAGACAGAGCGCCATAGGGAGGTTGTCTTTGCCTCGAGCGATATCACCCCTCTCTTGAAACCACTGTCACTCTTGATCTCTGCTCCAAAGACCTTGGAAATGTCTCATTCTCCGCTCGAATATGATGATACCATCATGTCCTTGTTCCGGGATGCCTGGTTTAATATTGCCGTTCACGGAATATCCCTCAACTCAGCTGTTGCACAGCAGCATATGAAGGAGCTTCGTTTGCTTGCAAGCCACTCCCCGCCACTCATCGCCGAAGAACGCATGGAGTCTCTCGAGAGTGATGTAGAGCTCAACACTGTTCTCAGACGAGGCTCCGGGCCGCAGCGAGTTTTGGAGCAGAAAAAAACATTGATTGCAGAGCTTGCTGGTCGCGAATCTGATATCAAACGGCTGGATTATCCGAGATCGGTGTTCCTCAATGCTGTTCTTTTGATTGAAAGCCTCCGTGCGTCGGCAGGTGACTGCACCAAGATTCTCAACTACTTCCGCGACCCGTCTCTTGCAACCCCAGAAATGGTTGTATGCATGAGCGCTGTCGCCGACAAAACTGTTTCTTGCTATCTATCGCGAACAGTTTCCGGAGAATTCGACGACTTCTCGGCGCCGTTCTTGTCTAAGCAGTTGGCAGATTTCCTGGTGGCTTGCTGCCACCGCATTGAAAGGGTTCAGAGTATCGCCACGCAATGTGTTGATAAGATCATCCGCGAATGCCCTTCGGCTCTGTGTGAGAAGCATTCTCTCTTTGCTCTCTTGGAAATTCTGACTGTCATGTGGTCATCCTGTCTTCAAGGAGAGCTGGATGAATTTGAGTGGAAGCCATCTTTGGTTTCTCCGATGGGTATTGTTCGGGTGGATCTGCCTGATAACTATGCTTTTAGGAAGGTGACCCTGGACCGATTCCTTGGACATGCTAAAGCATGGGTCACGGCGGTGCTGAACATTGCCCCTCTCGACATCCAAGGGCTCCTTCAGACCTATCTCTCGGAATACGATGATGATGGGGGATATGGTCACATCTCGATGGGCCGATCTTTCGCATTGGAAATGGGTTCTCTGATTCCACAGAGCGACCCTCGACTAAGCTCCCTTGATAGTCACGACAGCAGTGATGTCAACCTGGCTTCTGATTTCATGGCACTTTACACCACTCGTCAAAAGTACCGCCGTCCTGATATGCGCTTGCTCCATGGGCCAAACTACGATCTATTCGGAACTAGTGGCCACCCACCCGAAGCTGAAATGTCCCCCGAGTCCGCTGATCGTCTGGAGGCTACTCTTTCCCATATCTATGGGCGCAGTGTCAATGGCGAGGATATTCCGCTTATTGAGGTCCGGGACTTGCTTAGACAGGCCGCTGGTCTCATTTGCAGCAGCAGCAAGCCCCGGCTGTCGGTTGTTCACTACCTTGTTGCTCTGCCCTTCCGAATCTTTACCAAAGAAACGATCAAGCTGGGAGTGTCTCTCTGGCTTGGGGTCATTCATGAAAACCCTAGCATTGAACCCCGAATCCTCTCGGAAGTTGTCGAGGCATGGGAAAGAAGTGTTCAATGCCGACAAGGGCTGTTTGACCCGTCATTCGAGTACGTTCCTCTTCCACATGAAAAAGTTTCAACCAAAATACTAACAGCCTTAGATGTGTTGACCCAATGCATGCCCAGATCGAGCTTCTTCCAACTGACAAAGCTCTAATGCTCAAACAGCAGCAAGATGCGCAGAACGCTTTATCGCCCCACATGCGTGTTCTCCAGTTCTTCGAGAGCCATTTCAATGCCGTACGCCTCGGAAACCTGCAGGATCAGCAACTGTTCTGTCGACTGGTTAGCAGCACGGTTGTGGCCCTCGCGAATACCCAAAGCCACCCCCTGGCAAGAGAGATCCATTTCCGTATAATCGTATTCGGATTGAAGATCCTCAACAACCTTCGACCACGAGACGGCCCGGCAACTTGGAAACTCAAGGATCAGATCCTTTCGGCTGCCCTCGCCTGGTTCAAACATACGCCGAGGTATGTCCTGGCTTTTCACCCTCGTAAAGTAGAGCTTATTTCTAACATTTGAATCTTCTAGATGGTCCTTTGGCGGCAACCGTCTACAAATCAAAGCTGAGGATAAGGTCTTCGTCGATACCTTGTCTATGCTCCGAAGCGTTGCAGATATTGCCTCTCAGTCGCAAGGATCCTACAAGTCTCTGCAAGCTAAGCAGGATCTGTTGCAAATTCTCATTGAACATGAGAGATCCCGCCTTCGGGTCTGGCTGTTCCCTCTGGAGCCAGAGCGCAAGCACCATATGCCCTTGATCGGAGGGAAGAATCCCGCAGAGGTATTCATTCCATGGTTATCCCGATACTTTTACTTGAGACTGCCTCTAACATGGTCTACTAGGGTGTTGCTTCTTTCCTCCGACTTGCGTGGTCTGAGAGTCCCGGCCTGGCTATTCAGCTTGCTGCCCGGTTCCCATCGCCAAAGATGCAGCAGGATGTTCGATGGCTTATCATGAACTTCCCCGAAAAGGCCATCACCGAAGCCTGTGCCCTTGAAATCATGTTTGACTCGTCTTTGCCATCTGATGTCAATTTCCAATTGAAGGTAAGTCCGGTGTATCGGGTTCGAGGTGGAAGTCGAGGTCCCTTCAGTGAGCTAATATGTTATCTAGTATTTGCTGTTTTGGGCACCTGTCAATCCTACCGAAGCTTTGACATACTTCTTGCCCGCTTATGGTAACCATCCATTCATTCTGCAATACGCGATGCGTGCTCTGGAAAGTCACTCCATGGATGTCCGCTTCTATTTCGTTCCTCAATTGGTCCAGGCCCTGCGATACGATGCTCTGGGATACGTTGAGCGTTATATCCTCGAAACCGCCAAACTATCACAGCTATTCGCGCATCAAGTGATTTGGAACATGAAGGCAAACTCCTACAAAGACGAGGATTCCCAAATTGTAAGCTTACTCTGGCTCGTCTACCTTTCCTTCTGACAATGATCTAACCATAACACACTCGCTAGCCGGATCCTCTCAAGCCGACACTAGACCGCTTCCTGGATAACTTGATCTCGAGCTTCTCTGAAGAGGAGCGTATCTTCTACGAACGAGAATTCTCCTTCTTCAGTGAAGTTACCGGTGTCTCAGGTAAGCTTCGTCCTTACATCAAGAGAAGCAAGCCCGAGAAAAAGGAGAAGATCGAAGAAGAGCTGCGCAAGATCAAGGTTGAAGTCGGAGTTTATCTCCCCAGTAACCCCGATGGTGTGGTTGTTGGAATCGACCGCAAGTCCGGAAAACCGCTTCAAAGTCACGCAAAGGCGCCTTACATGGCTACTTTCCGTATCCAAAAGACTCGACCTCGTCTAGATGCCAAGGCCGCTGCCCTGGTCCACGAGGCCGGCCACCAGCGCCAGGTATCCGTGCGCACGAAGGAAGCCGAGCAGGAGACATATGAAATCTGGCAATCGGCCATTTTCAAGGTCGGTGATGACTGCCGTCAAGATATGCTTGCCCTGCAGATGATCGCAGCCTTCCGCAGCATCTTCTCCAGCGTTGGCCTCGACGTCTGGGTATTCCCATACCGAGTCACATCCACCGCGCCTGGATGCGGTGTGATCGATGTGTTGCCGAATTCAATTTCCCGCGATATGTTGGGCCGCGAGGCAGTCAATGGTCTTTACGACTACTTCGTCTCGAAATACGGCGGCGAAGACTCAATCCGCTTCCAAGAAGCACGCACCAACTTTGTCAAGAGTATGGCCGCGTACTCGGTCATCTCCTTCCTCCTCCAATTCAAAGACCGACACAACGGTAACATCATGGTCGACGACGCAGGCCACATCATCCACATCGATTTCGGCTTCTGCTTCGATATCGCACCCGGCGGCGTCCGATTCGAACGCGCACCTTTCAAACTAACGTCGGAGATGGTGGCCGTGATGAGCGGCACCCACAATCCCGCACATCATCCTAGCGGCACTTCGGGTATCAGCTTGCCGGGACATAACTCGCACAACCCGACCAACACCCAGCCCTACCGCTGGTTCGAGTCGCTGGTGGTGAAGGCCTTCCTGGCCTCGCGACCCTACTGTACGAAGCTGGCGCATATCGTGTCGTTGATGCTTGATAGCGGGCTGCCGTGCTTCAAGCCTGAAACGCTGCAGAATTTCCGGGCCCGGTTTGTTCTCGAGAAGAATGAGCGCGATGCTGCGGAGTATATGCGGGATCTTGTGCGCAAGTCTTATATGAGTGTTTCTACCAAGGGATATGACCAGTTCCAGCTCATGACGAACGGAATTCCCTACTAAGTGGAGTAGATAGTACCTGTGTGGCCTTAATTTTCTCTTCTTCGTCGATGCCTTTTCGGACCGATTGATTAATATATCCTGATTTACTTTATTTATCGATCTCTTTCCAGTTGTAGCTGTAGTGTAGTCTATTCTAGAAACGTTTGAACCAGCCTCCCGCAGCCTCCCGTTCAGATTCCAAGGTGCACTACCAGACCATACCATCGCCGTGATTTGGCCCAAACCAAAATCACCTAGCGCCTCTCCTTCAACCATCCATTCATCTTCGGAGCAAATAAAGTTCGCCACAAGGTTTCCCCGGTCGATCATTGTTGACAAAGGGCGGGTGGTTGACGTCACGACTTTCTAGCCACCAGCAATCTGATGACGGAATCAGCCTCGATTCTAATAAGTTCATCAACAATGGTTCACGCTCGGGGAGGCTGGATAATCCTTGTAGTGTAATAGGTTGGGCCGGAGTGTAGGAGATGGTGTGTGCCTTGCATCTCAGACAAATTAATTACTACTACCAGCATCCATGTCAATATAACTAGTAGATATAGCTTAATTACTACCTGCTCACAGTATCCACTGCCACTAGGGCTAGCTGTTGCTCAAAGTGGCTCCAATCAATGACGAACTCCATTCTCCAATGCGCCGGACGTGGCAAGGCTATGATTCAGAACCACCTGCGATTGAGGGTAGCCCTTAAAAGAGGCAAACGCCTTGCCATGCGCTCATTGACACGCATACCCCGCCACTTACCTATTCCCAAGACGAGAGATCAACGTCTTTTTTTTTCATTTCCATTCTCATATTCGTTTTCAATTTCCATATTCATAATCAATTGTCCCTCCACAAGGACATGATAACCAATCCATCACCAAATCAACATTGAAACCGTGAAGATATCACCAACTCACCCACCACAATGAAGAACCCCTTCACAAACAAAGAACTCAACAACCCCGGAGCAAAATCCCCTCCCCTAACCGACCTCTCAAACGACACCGATGAAAAGCGCCGAAGCAGCTCTTTTGACGAATCCAAGATCCCATGGGTAACATGGCGCTCCCTAACACTAGGCGCCTTCGTCTCAATCGGCGGTATAATCTTCGGCTACGACACCGGCCAGATATCGGGCTTTCTCGAGATGAAGAATTACAAAGAGCGCTACGCACAGCTCAAATCAGATGGCTCTTACGAATTCAGTAACGTTCGGTCCGGACTGATTGTTTCAATGGTATGCACCGCTGCACCACACCACATCTATCCTCATTTATCTAACTCTTCACAGCTTTCAATCGGCACATTGATAGGAGCACTCATTGCCGGACCCCTAGCCGACCGAATCGGACGTAAATGGTCCATCTTCGCCTGGTGTATCATTCTACACGTCGGGCTGATAATCCAAATCACCGCCCCGGCTGGAAAATGGTACCAAATGATGATGGGCCGGTTCGTAACTGGTTTCGGCGTCGGCGCCTGCTCACTCCTAGTACCCATGTATCAAGGCGAGATATCGCCTCGACACATTCGCGGCGCAATGGTTTGGTAAGTCATCAATTAGCAGCGCAAGCATCCATCTTTTCCCAATCAGCTGAACTCAACTAACGACAACCCCAGCTCATACCAACTCTTCGTAACGCTGGGCATCTTCGTCGCATACTGCATAAATTTCGGCACCGAGTCCATCGACAACACCGCCAGCTGGCGCATCCCATTAGGAATAACATTCCTCTGGGGTCTACTCCTAGGCTTTGGAATCCTTCTCTTCCCCGAAAGCCCACGATTCGACTACCGCAACGGGCGCGCCGAAACGGCCAAGAAGACAATGTCCAAGCTCTACGGCGTCCCGCAATCCCACCGCGTCATCGTGCACGAACTCCTCGAAATCCAAGAACAACAGGAAGCAGAGAAAGGCTCCAAGGGCGGCTGGCATGGCTGGGTTGAGATGTTCCAAGCCCCGCGCATGCCGTACAGAATTGCCCTGGGCGTAGTGCTCCAGATGTTCCAGCAATTAACCGGCGCCAATTACTTCTTCTACTACGTGAGTTGATACACAACCCCAGCCCAGCCCAGCCCAGCCCTTACCCTTAATTACCCATACAACGAAGACCAAATCCCGCTAATTTTGGACCCCAGGGCACGGTCATCTTCAACGGCGCAGGAATAAGCAACACATACGTAACACAGATGATCCTCGGCGGCGTAAATTTCGGCACAACCTTCGGCGGCCTCTACGTAATCGAGCACTTCGGCCGGCGCAAATCCCTCATAGCCGGCGGAATCTGGATGTTCATCTGCTTCCTCATCTTCGCCTCAGTAGGCCACTACAGCCTCGACATCAACGAACCAGCCAACACCCCCGGCGCCGGCAAGGCCATGGTCGTCTTCGCGTGCCTCTTCATCACCGGCTTCGCCATGACCTGGGGCCCCATGGTCTGGGCAATCGTCGCAGAATTATACCCATCGCGGTACCGCGCACGCGCAATGGCCATGGCCACGGCGTCGAATTGGCTGTGGAACTTCTTGATTGGGTTCTTTACGCCGTTTATTACGCATGATATTGATTTTGCGTATGGGTATGTTTTTGCGGGGTGTTTGTTTTTCGCTGTGCTCACTGTTTACTTCTTTGTTATCGAGGGTAAGGACAAGACGCTTGAGGAGATGGATATGATGTATGTTATGCGCGTTAAGCCTTGGGAGAGTAGTAAGTGGGAGGCGCCGGCGCCGGAGCACCAGCTTACTACGGCTCAGCTTATGGATCGTGGATTGGCGGAGGGGTTGGGGAGGGAGGAGGAGGAGGGTGGGAATAATAAGGCTGAAGAGCCGGTTCATATGCATGAGGAGGATGCTGCTGCTGGACCTGCTGTTGCAGGGCCTTCTGGTAGTTAGTTGATATTATTTAGTTATAGTAGGGGTTGAGTGGCGGGAGGCGAGAGGCAAAGTGAGAGGCGAGTGGGGATGAAGATGGGAAGTTGATGACGATATGAATGATGAGATAGGTAGATCATACTCATGAATTGCGTAGTATATACACTTCAGAATGATGAAAGAGAGGGTGGGATTACGATGGAATCAGTTATGGTTTTGCTCAATAAAGAAACTATCATGTCAATTTGGTGTTCAGATACCATACCATCAAATCAGAATAAATCAAATCCTCAACACCAGGATGAGGCTGAAGTAGTAAAGACAAGTTCTTGAAGAACATCAACAAAGAAAGATAAGCACGAATCAACGCGGAATAAATGACGAGCATCCAGAGGCCAGTCAATCCAGCTCAGCCCAGCCCAGCCCAAACCAAACCAAATAAAATCAATCTTCTCCTCGCTTATCACCAGGTGCATAAACATAGAAATGGTAAAAGAAAAAGAAAAAGACAGAAGGAAAAAAAGAGACAGATGGATAATTGAAACCATTTTCAAGTCAAGGCCCCACTGGGGAATGTAGTAGAAACACATCACATAGAGAAAGGCACGCTGGCAACAAAAGAAAGAACCCAGCCCCCCGATGCCGACGACCACAGGCCGCTCATTCCAAAAGCACTCGGAGGCGAAGGAGATGTATGCAAAGAAAATACCCAGCCAAACCACTCCCATCTAATCCATAAAGTCACCACGTAGAATCTTCTCCTGGAAGAAATCGGGCTTATTCTGCTTCGGTTGCTTGGGAATTTCCCGAATAGGTTGCTCCATGGAGGCAATGGAGGCGGCACGTTGGTGATTGTGGGAACGATTCGCCGAGGGATTCTGCGGCGAGATGGGACCGCCGATGGACGGGGCACGCTCGGCCCGCGAACGCAGGGCTTCCGACCAGTTGAAACCTTCGCCTACTCGGCGCGACGGGTTAGATTTCTCTTCCAGTGGAGACGCTTGAATACTTGCGGAAGATCGGGGTTGGGCAGGGGTGGGGCCGCTGGCGCTTCCCAAGGGAGGCGAGCGGCGCACCCCTGCCAGTGACGAAGGAACAGAGGCACCAGAAACAGAGGCAGAGGCAGGACCAGAGCCAGAACCAGAACGGGGAGGGTATCTACCGTTGCTTATGCTTCCGGCACGGGCTTCACGGAGGGCTTGTGCACCAAAGGAAACTCTTCGGGCCCAGGGTGAGCTGGGGGTGGCACCGGGTGAGGAGCCCTCGGGGTCATCAGCGACGGCGTCTTCGGTTGGGGCGGAGCCGAGGGAGCTAGACATGCTGCCTCGACGGAAGTGCTGATTTCCAAAGGCTGAGGTTTGGGTGGGGGAACCGGATAGCCCGAGGGTGGTGATGGACAGGCGTCGTTGGTTTGCCTGTTGGCTGGGTTGTCTCGACGAGTTGCTCGCGGGCTGCTTTGAAAAGAGATCGGCGATGGAAGCTCGACGAGGGCGAGACTCGGGCTCAGGGACGTTGATAGGGGAGGAACGGTCGTTGGACATGATTCACGATGAGATATGGTAAGGGTAAGGTGGCGGGAGGTGAGGTAGGTAGTACAGAGGTGGAAGTGAATGGGAATGTGATGGTGATGAGGATGAGAAGAGGAAGTCGGACGGACTCGCCGCCCTTCACATGCAAGAGAAGTCGAATGGAGGAGAGAGAATAAGCAGCGTCGATGGCTGAAAGACCGGAAGCTGCTGGGAGAGAGGAAGCTGCTCTGGGAGAGAGAGAGAGACGAGAGGAAGCAGGGAAGACAGAAGATAAAGCGGGGGGGGAGAGTAAAGAGGGGAATAAAGAGAGAAATGAGTTGTGTGTGGGAGAGAATGAAGTAGGGTTACAAATTGCAGGGATGGGAAGAGAGTAAGAATGGGGATGTGCTAAAAGGAGGGGCCCTTGAGAAAGCTAAGCTTAGCCCAAATTCCGGGGAAGTGGCGCTATTGTCGTATCCGGCGGTGGAGATACTCTGTAGATTACTCTGTATCCTAATGGGATAGGTCTATGCAAAGTGGATATAAATGGTGATGCCATAAATCCACCTCACAGCCACTCATCTCTCTCTGACCGGCGTACCGCTTTAGGAAGACGGAAAGTGGGGGTTGCCCTGGATGATGGTTGGTTAATTCACTCTGCATCTGCATTGTCTTAACTTTGTTAACTTGGTAAACTCTGCTAGCGATAAGCCTATTTGCCAGTCCAGCCGATACACATCGTACGTTTCTCTGCTCCGTACACAATCATACCATCATCATTGCCTGGTGTGGTGTGGCGTGGTGGTATAACCGAGCCATAATATAGCATTATTATAATGCTAGTGGAAAAAGGGTAATTCTTTTCTAGAACAGATTATTCAGTACCTAGGTATTCAATTTATTGTAAGATAAGAAAGAATAAAGAAGACACAATACTGGTGCTAAATGATATACTGCCAAGACTGTAAGGAATCATATGTTAATGCCTGAATACCAAGGCATGGATATCAATATACCGTCCACTGTTCCTCTTTCATCTCAAGTATGCCGCTCAAACTGTCCCAGATGAAAAGGAAAGATGGTTTAGAATGGCTATAGACGGAAAACCCCTCACGCAACACCTCGACTGGCTCTACCTACATGCAAACGGACTGCAAACGACAAAACAACAACCAATGAAGTGATGAGTCAGTCGCAAGCCTGAGGCCTCAGTAGTGCAAGAAACACCTTCACCCGCTTCCTAATATCAGGTTTGCTTTACAGCACCTGCCACCTTGGGTACTGGGCTGTATTAGGTCCCAACCTTAATTCATTCAAGAAGTCCCTTAAAGGCTGGTAATCAATAATCAGTCCCCATCACAGCCCAACCATAGGTCGCCAAAGAAACAAAATCCTGCGTAATGAGGACTATATTCTTCTCCTGTGAGCCAAGAGGCTCCCTCTGTCAATTTAGAAATATTGTCACCAGTTGTGTGTCCAGTGTAGGGAGAAGGTTATTCAATGCGCACAGTGTTGAAGACCTGACACAAGTAAATTGCTTCGCCGACTGTTTCTGTCACAGACGGCCGATTCGACAGCATTTTCCTTGGGACAATCTGCACATCAAGATCAAAAAAATACAAGTTCTATGTAAGTCATTGATTCATTGTACTAGGCATAAGAGCAAGGATAGTATGCAAATGATGTCATAGCATGGATGCCTGATACCCATGCCCGAAGTAATTCTTTGTCCAGTAGGCTAGGGCTACCATATTGTGTTTTTAATAAGTAAATGAATTTGATACAATTATTGCAGAGTGCTGTCAAGTGCTCTGCTCTTACAATCATTCCCCCCCTCTCCTAGAGGAGAGCGTCGTTTACCATGTACTCCGTACAAGACCATAAAAAGTTTAAGCTGAAAAAGACACCCAGGACCAGCACCATTCTTATAGCAGCGGCCAACGAGCCTAGGGAACCTCGTGAAAAGCCGTGGGACATCTATCAGGGGGGATTAAAGTACGCAGCACTAATACTAATACACGCCCAGGGTAGGCAAGATATAATTATCACTCGAGGGACCAAAATCCCCACTAGGTAAAATATGTATATCGAAAGAGACAAAGAAAAGAAAAATCATCAAGATTGAAATGAACGTACATCGTGTATTACTCGTTTCCCATATTTTATTCTCCACGCCACCTATTGTCATCGTCAACTTGATCACAATGCAGACTGAAAAAGACAATAGACAGCACAGCACAGCACCGACCCAGTCCCCAGTCCCCAATTCCTATTCCCACCCCATCAGAATCTGCATCGGCAGAATACACCAGGATAGAATAAAAGAGCCAGATCGGGCCACACATGCATGACTGACAAGTATCAATCAGACCCATCACATTGCCCCTCAGCCCGCCCTCACTCCATCCCAAAAAGACCCGGCTCTCAGGCCGGACCATCGGGTCATTTCACCATCAAGAAAGCGACAAGTGAAACAACTGAATAAGTTTCCGGCCGACACTCGGCTCGATCTCGGTCCCATCCCGCGCAATCTTGACCTCACGATTCGCATTCCACGGGTTCCGCAATCCCCTCGTCCGATGAAACGGCACCCGCTCAGTCGACAACCACTGAATGCGAAACGGCTTGCCAAAAGATTGACCCTCCGCCTCGCCGTCCTCGAGACAAAGTAATCCCTCAACACTGCGCTCGCTGCGCGCATCGTCCGTCTCGTCTTCGAGAGACTCGACTTCCCAGAAGATCGTGCCGCGGGCCGAGTCGTCGATAATGCGGCCCTTGGGCGCGTTCGATGTTGCGGGCGTGAGGGTCATTTCGAGTTCTTCGGGGATCGGGGCGGAGCCTGGTACTGGGTCTGGTCGTGGCGGCATTTCTAGGGCTAGGTCTTCGTCGTCGCTGATTGGTGATAGCATTCGGGCGTAGCCGAAGTATTCGCCTGATTTGTTTGCGGAGAAGATTAGGTAGACGTGCTCTGTAGTCTAGGGAAGGAAGAAAGAAAGAACCGGGTTAGAATCAGTCGGTTCGAGTATAAAAAAAAAATGAGTCCCGGGGCGGAACTTGGATTGTAATCGAATCGAATACTTACTTCGAAGGCTTGGTTCAGACTGGTCTCGTTGTGAGTCTGAGTTGCCCAGATACCACTCTGCTTGCTGAGTTCAAGATCGTCCACGGTCAAACTCTTGACGATGAAATATCGGTCGATAGATCGGGCGTTCCCATCCTGAGTTGGATGGGTGGGACCCGGTCCCGTTTCCGGGTCTGTATTTATAGCCTCGCCGCTAGATGGAGGGTCGAGAGTCTCCTCAGTTCGAAGTCGTGATCCCAAACCACTAAGCCCCATCGATGCCGACCCAGATCCAGACCCAGGAGCCGTAAACCCCTTCCGTAACCGACAGACAAGACGCACGCCATGGAAGCGTGAATCATGAAATCTCGCCAAAGCATCCGCACAAGCAAGAGCAGATCTATAATTGACAAACGCGCAATTACTCTTAGAGATCAAGAACACACTTTCGATATCGTCGGTGGCGTCTTGCGAGAAATGGTCTTTCAGATCGATTACACTCGCGCCTGGCGGTAGGTTTCCGACCCAGAGAGCATGGCCAGATTGCTTGGGCTTTCGCGGGGGTCCTCGGGGCGGATTTGGCGATGAAGGTGCTGTGTAGGATAAAGGGGTTGCGTCTGTTTGGGGTACGAGCGTTAGCAACAACTTTAAAACTGCGATCAGAACCATGATCTGATAGATTATTAGAACCATTTACCAGAAGCGTTCGGGCCGGCCAACTTCATTGGGTTAGAACCGTCCACGATGGTTTTCGAAACATCGTATTCCTCCGCTGTCCGCCTGTCCACATCCCGCTTGGAAGGACTTGTGGAAGATGATCCCCGAGAGGCCGAGGTTGAGCCCTGACGAGGCGGTTGCCGCATTGGAGCCGCCACGGGAAGGGCCCCAGGCCCGTAGGGTACATTGTAGCCCGGGTGGTAGTAACCTGGCCCATATGAAGGGGAATGCCCAGTCATATTCTGCAACGATGGGTTGGGGACGAACGAAGGGTAATGACCCCCCGTGTTGAGCGGCTCCCGGATGTTGAGGCATGGCGTATGGAGGAAAGTTTGGAGCATATGGGATACCGTAAGGGACAGCACCGGTTGGGTGTTGACCGGGATAATGTCCCATTGATTGCATAGGGTACATCATCCCCTGGGCGTGGGTGGCGGGGTAGTGATGCAGGTGGTGCTGTTGTTCGAACGGCAAACCAGTCGATTGATGGCCAGGTAGAGCATAAGCCATGTTGGCCATGTTCATAGAAGACGGAGGTGCATATCGACCATGGGGTGGGTAGCCCGATGGGCTTGATGAGTAGTTGATGGGTGTCGGTGTTGGTGCTGGTGCTGGTTGGGCGGGTTGGCTAGTCTTTGTGTTTCCTATCGCAAGTGGAAGAATCCGAGTAAGTGTGTGCTTCTCTTCTGCCTTTTTGAGGACTTGCTTGGATAGATCCGAAGAGCAGAGACATACCTGGTGTTGAAGTTCGCCTCGAAACATTGGACTGTGATGTCGCGGGTACCCCATCAGTCCCTTGGATTGGGTTAATTTTTCCAGAAGAAACATCACCCATGAGCCCGGTTCGTGAGACGAGACCAAGGAAGCTGAATGTAAAACACACAGACTACAGTTGGAAAAGACGAAAAGAAAGTCAGTGGCCCGCTCAAAATCAAAAGATCTCAATGACCACCGACATACCTCAAAATCCCGAATCCCAGGAGCGTAGGATAGGAGTTATTATGTATTTCCACACAATAGATCAATATATTTGTGTGTATTGTCAAATTCCACGGTCTGACGGGAGGAAATTTGATTCACAGCAGACGCTTGAAGTTAAATGTGCTATCCGGAAAGAAGAGAATCGTCAATGGAAGACTCATGAGGGAAGTAAAGAAACAAAAGCCACGGTGTGAGAAGCGAGACGAGCTAACAGCAGAGAACAACAATGTGCCTCGCCATGTGCTTGGAAAAAATGGGGTCTGCCAGATGAGCGAAAGGGCTCGAGAACAAGGAATCAATCTCAGTGCGTTAGGGTTCACTTCGCAAGGGAGGGAGGAGGGTAGAGGGGGGGGGGGTAGCAGTGACGATGCAGCAGTATTGGGATTGCATGCATCATAACTGCCAGCGAAGATGAACCGGTGTGCTCTTCCAAAAAGAACGCCACTATGTGGCTCATGTTGGAAGGCAGTAAGAGAAATGCCAGAAAAAATCCATCAGGTGGGACGAGGTAAACAGGGAAATATAGACTCGGATGTGCGCAGATAGTCACGTTAGTGGAGAGCCAAGTGTCAATCCCTCGGGGGGCCGCAAAGGGGGCGTTGGTTTATCTTCCGGGGGCTTCAGCAGGAAGATGCCCATTTGCCTGGCCCTCGCTTGAACTTTGGCCTTTTGGGGAAATCATGCACCGCCGGGGCCAGATAGGGCTTAGCCAAGCAGCCCCGGGAGGGAGAAACTCCACCAAAATGAAACTATTCGTCTTCGCTTTCCAATCAAGCTCGGCGGAAGTCCTTCCGTTAGAGAATGGAAGCAATTTCAAAGGCGATGAGGGCAGGAAACTTCATCAAAGGGGGAATTGAGGGGCCTGTACCAAAGAAAAAACACATAAGAAAATAAGAAAACATACCGAGATTTTGGCTCCAGACGGGAACGGGACGAGAATAGGAGGACAAGGCCAAAGTGCAAGTGTCTGTGTGACCAGTTAAAGTGGATTGGAGGGGGGAGGGGACAGAGACAATTGGGCAGGACAAGCTGACCTGGGGACACTGTCACTTTAGAGATGCAACGAAGAAAGCCGAGGGGTGACCTGCGACAATGCGCACACACCTTGAGCTAAAATATAATGTAAGGGCAGTCGAAAATCGACCCCGGGGCTAGACCTCGGGTTGACGAAGATATAGCTCGCCGTAGAAAGCCGAGTGGATGCAGCAATAGTTGCTCACGAGCGGGAAAAAAAGAGAGGCAAAATGGAGAAAAGAGCCCCAATTCCACATGAACACGCAACACACACGCACAACACACACACACTGATGCCTTGCTGACAGCCCTCGAACTTATCTGTGACCCAGTGGCGGACTCGATGGACTTCGGGCACCGGATGTCTCCTTGGCAGATGTGGCTGAAGAGTGACAGATGGCTGGGATCAAGTACCTCAAGAACCGGTCTCCAGTGCGGATGGGACCGAAGAGGATCGGAGATAGCCCTTTGGCACGGTTCGGATGAGTATACCCTCAGTGGGTCGAGGATGTTGTGGGCAAACCAGCGGGTGTGTCAATTGGATTTGATGGGTTTCCAGGGAGAGGAACTGCCCTCCGCTGATCCACGTCTCGGGATCTCTTGCAGTGACAAATGCTTGTCATTCAGTGGTGGAGGTGCTTTATTATTTTTATCTTGGAATCGTTGAGGACTTTTTTTTTCAAATCAGGCGGAAAAGTGGAAGTGGCTTGATGAGGGCCGTGGGGAATTGAGGCTTGACGATCCGCGGATACGCATTGCATATTATTTCGAAAATGGAAAAAGAGAAAAAAAAAAACACAAAGTCTTGGCTCACAGACCAATGATATGAACATGTCACTGGAATTTGTCAAAGCCACGAGGCTACTCCGTAGAGGCAAAAAGGCATTTGCCGATCATGAATGGAGATTGATGGAGACCTTGTAGGAGGGGGGTCCCCACGAAGGCTGAGGAAAATAAGTGCGATTGGCGTTTGAGGTACCTCGACTAATTGGGGTAGAAAGGCACGAATTTAGAAACTCGAGCATCCAATGGTGGCTGCACAAGCTGTGGCGGTGGTGTTCCAGTTCGCCACTGTCAGGGATGGGTCAGGATGGGGTTCGAAGGGGGGGAAAAGGTGGAGATGGTACAAGTGTGTACACAATCAAAAAGAGGAAATAAAAATGAACCTAAAAAAAAATTACAGAAAGAGTAATATCGTTAAAGCGCCATTCACCGGCTCTTTGCCCGGTTGGATAGGAGCATTCCGGAAGAAATCTACACCTGGAACGCTAGCGCTCAAAATGCCGGGGGGTTTGGCTTATCGTGAATTGAAACGGGGGCTTTGTTTGGCGCAAGGGGAGAATAAGAGAGAGTCGAGAATCGGCGTAAAGAAGCCAATGTTGGGCCGCGCATACTTTGGGTTCAGCCAGTACGCTCCCACTAGACTCGATTATGATCCCACCCTGAATGGAGTGGAACCCAATCCGCTCGAATCCCGTGGTGGCGCGGCCCAAGCGATTACCACGTTAGGGTTAGGAATTCAATCATTCCTTCTAGGTCCATGCAAGCCAGGAAGAACGGCATACAGAGCTGTCGAAAATCCTTGAGACGCGTCTGCAGTATTGTCGCACAGGGTACCGAGTCCGATTTAGAGTCTCGGAGGCGACCCAAGGCACCAGGTCGATCAGACCACTCTGTCGGGTGCGGCGGGTTCCCGCCGCAAAAGGTGTATTTCGACCTCATGAGTCTTGCAAGGTGGGAACTGAATAATGTACTGTACTCCGTAGGGCACAGCATTTCTGGAACGGTACCCCACTGATGGCCAGGCGAAACAAGAAAGCGTGTGAGAGTGGACAGTCGCGGTCAGGAGAATCATCCAATTGGAAGCTCTAGAATTGTGGGAAATGGGCCGGTGTGGAAGCTTGAGACGCGAGAGACGAAGCAGGCGAGGTCGGAGGTCGTTATGGACCCACTTTCGGTTGGAGATGCCGTCCAATCATAATATCCACACGATGATCTCCTGTCATTCATTGTATGCCATTTGATCAAGGGTAACTGCTGTCCCCATAAGATCTCCATAAGTACTTAGTAGCAGGTTGCGGTGGCAATTATAGAAGATGTGGGGAAGGGTGGGATGGTGGCGATGAGATGTGTGAAGTACGAAGCTCAAGATTGAGAGTAGAGATCAGAAGGCAGAAGTATAGAATCCCTCGGGGTGCCCGGGTGGTCCCCGTGGGAGATAGGTATGTGACATGTCTGCACCCGCTCTTTCCAACACTATCCTTCCTATCGAGCTTTTTGCTTTCTCGTGTACATATTACACCATATACCCACCTGCCAGAACTGACTAGCAAACGAGACCCTTGTTTGCCAATAATCGGTGGTGTCTGTTCCCCGGATTCTTTCTCCATATCATGTGACTCACATACACACGTACCCATCGACCCAATTCATCCATTAGAAATCACCCATTGGAAATCACCATGAGCCAGTAAAGGCCCTCAAGGGTATTTCCCTTTGCCACTGAAGCTCCCGAGCCCCAGTTATACGCACTTCGCCGAACTAACCTCATCTCCGAGGTACAACTTTTGAGGACGACAATCCGTGGTACGGTGTACCAGTATCGAGATAACAAAGACAAATATGATTCAGACCGAATGGAAGTACCTCGATCACCCAACCAAATGACTCGAAAGCCCACCCGATGCCAATACAGTGCCAATGCCAATGCCACTCTACACGCCCCATGCAGTGGAAAGCCACCCACTCCATACTCCATACAAATCCCACCATCGACACGACACCTTACAACCCTGGCGTGACCAAATCTACACATCGGAGATAACCCGCTAGACCTTCTCTGCCAAACCCAAACGATCAGCACTTTCCCATTCGTATGGTCCTCCGTACCTCGAGATCAGCACAAAAATGCCTCAGGCACTCCACCCTCGAGGGGGCGGTGGGCGATAGGCAGAAACATGACGTCATTTCGCCGCCAACACTCCGTTCCTGAGTCACTCAACCAATGACGACGCATTTTTCCCACCACCGACGTTTGTCAACCACCTTCCCGCAGAATGTGAGCTCCAATTGAGTTGAGACACCGTTAGATATTCCGAGGACCATTTCTCGCCACTGATGTAAAACTGCGAATATCACCACAATTACTAACCCAGCCCAGCCCAACCCAACCTAACCCAACCCAACCCACATTGATCGCCAGCATCGCGTGAAGTCACAATGATGCCTTCGGACCTGAGACCTCCGTCCAGTGAGCAAAGGTACTACTGTATGCTGTACATCGCCACCAGAAAACTGGTCTGGTCTGGTCAGGTCAGTATCTCCTGGCACAGTACGGAGTACTCCGTACTGTACATTGTAGTCTATGCAGTTCCACACAGCACCGTACAGGACCTTGTCCGATCCCTGCAGATGCTTATTACCGACAGGCCCTTAGCAAAGCCCGACTGAGTATAGTTTCCTTGGCCCAGTCATCACGATGAACCAATAACTCCCTAGAACCCATTGATCAGCCTTCGATCTGGCTCGTCCATGGCTACAGTACATGCTACAGTACTCCTTTGGCCGTGGGGGCTGTGCATGTTGACTATGCTGCGATGGTGCTTTTGCTCGCTTTCGCTCTTGGACCGCCGCATAGCCCCGCGGAGGTAGGTGCATGGTAAGTATGTACATACTGTAGGTACATACATGTTTGTACATACATGTATGTACTAACTCGAGCTGCGCAACCCTGAGGCCGATCATGGCAGATCTGTCCCCCGTGATTGGATTGGGGAAATGCTGTTGAGCTGAGCAGGGGCCGGGCTTCCCTTCCCCCGCCCCCTTCACGGATGTCCCCTTCCGCTCGTTTTCGTTCAGAGCTCGACATTGTACATACATTCCATGTCTCACAGTAGGATCGGATCAGGATCAGGATCAGAATCAGAATCAGAATCAGGGTCGTGGTAGGGCTGGGCTATGACTGGGACTGGGTGGATCATGATTTGGAATTTGACCTGATAATGCCTCCGCCTGCACGGAGTGTAGCAGGGTACTTTGGCCCGAGTACGGATACTATATCCCTTCCACTTCCACAATGTGAGTTTACAGATCTACGTTGGCGCTAAACGCCAGACGCCACCGCCTCCCATCACTGTCAGGTGCAATTGCAGGTGTGTAGATATGCACGAATCCAGATCCGATCCGGTCCGGACCGTGACCTAGATACTACTGTATGTACATAGGCTAGGCCAGGCTCTCGGCCGTGCTCAGGAGACTAGGAAAAACATCGCCACTTTCAGGCAGCGACATACCTAGTCCGGGTGATAGGCCTTCCGAGTCGAAGTCGAGAACCGTACATACATACATACAGTGCATAGTATTTGATCCCAATCCCAATCGAGTAGCGTTTATGCGGGTCAGGATCAAAGCCCTGCTCAACCATGTGATTGATTAAGTAGAGTCCGCGCAGTCCAGTCCAGGCCTTACAGATTACTAGTAGCCCGTCACATTGACAGATTAGGCGGGTGTCAGACGGGGGGTTTTGAGGTATAGAATACATACATACTGGAGGTATACCCGCCAGCCACGCAAAGGGTCGGAACTTGGACCTAGGTTAATCTATGCATTGGCTTAAACCCAATCTCCACTGGCAGCTTTGACTGCTTTGTATAGATGATGTACTTTTATCTACGGGATGAATCCTTGATTCGCATGGGCCGCTCGCACAAGGGGTAAGTAAGTAAGGTCCCTGAGCCCCAAACACAAGAGCTATGTAGATACCAAACACAACATCCAGGTCCTGAGTCCCTTCAAGTTTTAGATTTACAGGCAAATCTGGTATATTCGATTCGTCATATAGGGCACTGTATATCCTACCACTAAACTGCTCCCCAAAATCTAAAAGGAAAAGAACACGGTTCCAGTTCCGAAGGTAACAGCCAGTTCCATTAAATGGGAGCTAAGCCATGGAATCATACATCAATACCAGATAAGGGAAGAGGTTCTCCGACTTGAGCGTCCATTCGGAGAAGACGAGTGCCGTCAAACCAGATGTTGATTCAACGACAAAAGTAAAGTAGAGTAGAAGTAGGAGAACATACAACCATAGAGAAGAAAAGGGGAGAGAGGAAAAGAAAAAAATCCCATTGAAAACAGATTCATTGTTAATCAAGGGCAAGGTAAAGAAAAGCCAATCCAATCCAACATCGGTATGGCAGATGAACACGAAAAGAAGAAGGGGGGTGGGGGCTATCATCTCCCGCGATCAAAAAGGCCACTCCAGCGAGAAAAAAAAGAAGAATGGCCAGGCTACGGGGGCATAAGAAAGAGACAGCGTCAAAAGAAACCACGTCACAGCCCAAAAAGGGCAAATACAAAATTTCAAGCCAAGCCAAGCCATACAAACAGGAAACAGAAAACATCATCATCAAGGAAAGAAAAAAAGAAATGTTCATGCGAGTCTCATTAGAGCAGGATGGGATGGGGGGAGGTAAGTGAGGTAAGTGAGGTGAGTGAGGGAGGAAGGGAGGATATAATTAGAATTAAGCAAAGCACCAACGTCGCCAGACAAAATAAAACCAAAAACAATCCATGTACTTTGCAAAAGTAGGTTGCAGTGATTTGATTTATCGATCAATTCCAAGAGAAGCAACCTTCCCCGCAAACCTCGCCCCCGCACTCCCACGCTTCGACAACTTCTCCTTCTCCCTTTCCGCAGAGCCCGAGCCCGAGCCCGAGCCACCAGCCCCAGCCGGCGCCTGCGACGCAACAGAAGAAGCAGACGAGCTATCCTTACTCGCAGAGCGAATAGTCGGCAGCGAGCCGAGGGTATCATTGGGGGTTAGCACCGATCTCCCACCACTAGGGACGGGAGGGGCGCTGAAGCCCGGATTCCGCGTAACGCGCTGACTGAGGTATAGCTGTGCGGCCGGGGACAGGGGGATGGAGGGTGGTTGGGGAGGAATCTCCGCGCCGTTCTGAACCAGCAGTTCGGCAATGGGGAAGGGGATTGCTTTTGCGGCGGAGCGGGCGGAGAGAGAGGAAGTCGGGGTGGGCGTTGGTATTGAGCCGGGCGTGGCGGGGTCGGTTGCGGCCAGAGCGAGGAATATAGCCGGTGTACTTCTCGAACGATCGGGGACGTTCACATTACCGCCCAACGCGATGCCATAGAGCACGCCTTGGATGTCGTTTTTCTTGACGGATGCGAGGAGGGTTTCGTCTGGTGTTGCGAAGCGGGAGCGTGGGGATGGGACGCCCTCGACGTAAACTCTGTCGACGTATTTCGCCGTGATGAACTTTAGGCGTTGTTCGCGGGTGGAGCTGGCGATTGGTTTGAGCGATTGGTCGAGTGTTGCTTCCCAGATCATGTTGCTGACGCGGTTGCCGATTTGAAGGAGGATTTCGACGATGTCGTTGGAAAAGGAGTGCACGTCTAGTGTTAGGGATCGGATCTTGGAGATGTGTGTGCCAAGAGATCGGTGAATGCCACTGCATTCGATGCACAGTACAATGCCCAGATTGATCGATACCCATTCGACCTTGGAAGAGGATCCACAGTCCGCGCACCAGTTATTCCCCTCGTCGGCGTCACGAACCGTTTGGAGCAGTCGGGCCGGGTTCTCCTCATAGTTGTTACTGTCATGGCGGACGTAGCTCGGTCTTGCTCCAACTGTTGTGCGGCGGTTGACGCCACCGGCACTGGCACTGCTGGAACTATTTGAGTAGGAGTGATGACCAGACACCGACGAGCTTTTCCCGGTAAGTACCGAACCGATATCACGGCCAGTCGAAGACTTCTCCGAGGAAGACACGGGAGGCGCGTGCGGCATACTCCGTCCCTCAACGGCGCTTTGAAGCGCGTTATTGATGGATCGAATCCAAGTCGCCATATCCTCTTCCGACGTGGCCTGATAGATGCGCTTGAATTGGGGAGTGATCACTTCGAAACAGAAACGGCGCTCGGCATTACGAGCTTCTCGGACTGACGCCATTCGAAGGTCGATGGGATCCATGTGCAGATCCAGTTTTTGTTTCCAGTTGCTGTATTCCGAGAGCTTTCCTTGGTCCAAGACAATCCAGAATCTGCGGGCGGAAGATGTTTGTTAGTTTATGAAACTAGCTAAGCAAATGCCAAGAGGCTAGATTAGTACTTACTTGTGCCAGGCCTGCTTGTTGATACCCTTCGGGTCCATGTGTGATCCGGGACGGGACAGCGCCCACAACAACCCTTCTTTTCGCTGCTGACCAACACTACGATCGATTCCGGTGGAAGTAGGTTCCTCTAGATCACGAATGCCCTTGAACCGGTTTTGACCAGATCCACTAGCAGATCCAGCACTACCTGTAGGAGCAGATATGCCAGCAGCGGAACTAACCGAGCCGGCATTGGCCTGAGACGAAACGGAGGAGCTGTTGCTGATAACTCCCCGGAGTTGAGAGCCGGTGCTATCAGCTCGGCCAAGCTCAGTTTCATTTGAAGCAGCTCCGTTAGAGGCTGTAGTGGAAGTAGCGGCCACATTTGAGGGACCGGCGGTGGCATCGGGCTCAAGGTAAGGGTTGCTATTTTTTTCCAGAGCTCTGCGAATCTCCTCGCGCTCAGTCCGTTTAAACTGGAACTCCTTGTCCGCCCGGCCAACCTCATGAACCAAAGAATCCAGTTGAGGGACCATTTCGTCAATCTTCTTGGCAGCCGCCAAGAAATTCTTAGCTTGGAAGTCTGCATATTTAGTCAGATGCGACAAGACTTCTTGTTCCTTGCGTCCTCCATGAAGATCCTGCATGAAGGACGAGTAGTCGAAGCGCCTCAATTCAAAGTTGCGGCGCTTGGCCTGATACTTGGAGTCGCTCTCTGCGCGCTTCTTCTCCTTGAGCGAATCCTGTCGCTGCCCGAGGTACCGACTGACGTAGGCATAATAATCACGACTCTCTTCGTCGAAATCTTTCTTTTTCGATTCCGCTTGTTTGATATCATTAGTGTATAGCTTGACCAGAGGCTCGATGACGAGCTTCTGCAGCTGAAGAGCATTCAGCTGTTCATAATGTTGAATCTGACGGGCGATCTTTTCAAAGTAGTGATCTAGAGCAGGTTGAATAGCGTTGGCATTAGATGTCGATGCTTCGTTCAAGGAACCCAGGAACCCCTCCATGGCGTCGTTGCAAGTCATTTGTGCGGACTGCGCAGCCTCTGCCTTTTTCAGGACCTTCTTTATTTTTGTCCGCATATTTCCCGTCTTCTGTTCCAAGGCTTTCATCGTGGCTCGGAACAGGGGTCCATCTTCGACGTTCATATCTTCTCCGGCACGAGAAGCAAGGTCCACCTTGACGGGAGGTGGGGGTGGGGGCGCAGTTGGAGGCGGCGGCAAGCCCTCGGAAGACTCAGGCGGGGTGATGGAAGGGAGATTCGGGTTCGAGAAATTTTCGCTATCACTAGCCTGTGATATGACCGACTGGGTAGAAGGAATGCGACTGCGGGGAGGAGGCACGGGCAACTCGAGTTTCGGCGACATCATCAGCGGACTGGGCAAGGGCCGAATCGAGTTGTGTACCCAGAAGGAGAAATGCGCGAGGGTATTGAGGCGGTTGGTCCTTGAATCGTAGTCCAGAAAGCTGCAACTGTTCCGCCAGCCACCACCTTTATCCTCTGTCGTCTTGGGAGGCTTCCACCTCCAGGACCACTCGAACGAGACGGAAGGGGTCCCATCGGTCGAGAAATCGCCAATGAGCTGGACGTTGGAATTATTCTGAAGGTTCGGGTTGGCGTGGAATTCTCGCGTAATTAGGTTGTCTAGTTCCTTGGAGTTGGACGCGTGGGCGAAGGTGAGCCCGGTGAGGTTGGTGTTGGCTACCTCAGGGAGCGAGGTCGCAACTCCATTGACGGTGGAACCCGCGACGTTACCGGTCGCTGTTTGGCGGAGGATGAAGGTGAAGTTAAAGATGAGTTCCTCGTCATTTGAAAGACGGAGCAAGAAGGTCGGGCTCGCAGCGGAGGGAGGGACATCGGGGTCCTGTGTTGATCGCGGGTTAGCCAGAGCCAGAGATACCAGTATAATCAGCGGTCGCACGGGGGTTACCTACCTGGATATATTCAATAGGAGTGTCATCGCCTGGGTCTCGCTTCGCTATATACCTGACCGCAGGAACGCGTTCGGGGAGAGGGTTAACAGAGGGCGTCGGGAGTTGCTGATGGTGACCGATGCGATCGAGACTATGGTCGGAGTTTGTTAGTATGAGGGGGAAAGCGAGTAGAAGGAGTGGAAGGAGTGAAAAGAGTGGAAAGAGTAGAAATCAAAGCATAGAATCTGCGGTTCTTGGACATACATCGATTCTGATCCTTGAAGAACAAGTTTCCTGCATCGTCGAGGCGACTGGCGACATTGCCCATGATGGCGCAGAGGAATCAAGTCACGGCGCGAGAAGGGAGGGTCAACACCAAGTCAATCGGCCATCGACGAAAGGGTGCGAAGTCGGATGGCCGGGAATGAGGAAGCGAAGGAGAGAAATCCGTCATGAAGAGGTTGTGATTGAGGGAGGGGGCGGAGGAAGGTGGAGGAGGTGGAGTCGAAGTTAACTCGATGAACAGTGGGGATCAAGACTTGGTATTTGTATTTGTATTTTACTTTGCACTTTGCACTCTGCACTTTGTACTTTGCACTTTGTACTTTGTACTTTGCAGAGAGATCTTTTATTCTAAATGATCTAATTCCCTTTGCCTACATTACTATTTATTACTATTCCATTGAGGGGCGGAGCAACCTCTTTGTTTCAGCCTCCATGCGCCTCTCCCAAAGGCGCCAGCATTCATATGAGTCAGTCAGTGCAGTGCAGTAGTAGTGTCATGTTATTAGTGTGCCTATAGGTACTAGTAGTCTTATATCAGTGTAGTTAGTGCGGTGTCATTTTAGTAGTATAGTGTAGTGTCATGTGTCCCTTTACTAGAATGACCAGGTCAGAGGACACTTAAAATTCTACTAGTATACACTACACTATACACTGCCAATATCTCATGATCTGCCTAGGTGATCTCTGATTACCATTAGACTAAGACTCAACTATGAATAGACTGCATATTGTATAACCGTGAATCATAACGTCGTGACATCCCGGTTCCAGACCAAGAGAACAACAACAATAACAACATCACAACAAAAGAAATCAATCAACCACTTCACCAGAGCTAAGCATTCCCCGTCGAAAACGCACGCTCACGAGCATACTTCCCCTTCGACTTATCAGGACCATCCGCCTCAACCCACCTCATCATCTGCCCCTTAACATCCCGCATCTCATGAACCTTCCTCGACATCCCCCTCCTAGAATTCGGATTCGAGCTCGCCTCAGCATTCCTCTCATTAAGCTCATCCTCATCCGAGCTCGAAATCGACAACGAAGAAGCAGAACTCTGCTGCAAATACGTAATCAAATACCCATGCTCCTTCTTAAAACTCCGCTGCTCATCCTTCATCCGCCCCATAACCTCCGCATCCTCCTGACTGCCCAGCGTCGAAACATGAAGCCCCGGGAAATTCCTCTGCAGCCACTTCTTCAGCTGCGGCAGAAGTTCCGAGTTAGGCCTATACGTCCCGCTATCATTATCGATAAATAGCTCATAATCGTCCGGATCAGTCGACACATCCTGCGCAACGGAAACATTCTCATGGTCATGGTCATGCTGTTCAAGAGAATCACTGGCATCCTGCTCCTCCTCCTCCTCATCAACAGCGATACCCCCCTCAATACGCGGCGACCGCGACCGCGACGCCGACCTCGACCTATGCCGCCGCACACGCCTCCGAATAAAAAATTCCCCGGAGTACGCAATGTAAATCGACACATCACTATGCATCGTATGTTTACTCAACATATCAACGCCAAACTCCTTGCCCGTCTCCGTAAAGCGCAACTGTCCATCCAACGTAATAACGTACGTGAATATGCGCCCGCCCTGCCCATAACTCACGAACTCGAGGAACTTCTTCGTGAATTCCGCGCAGGGTGCGTCGAAGACGCCGTGCAGGGTTGAGCGGTCGAAATTATAGATACGCTGGTGTTGGTGGTGGAGTGCTTTGTGCAGGATTCTTCCTCGTAGACTCTGTGCTTGGAACATTCCTGCGATGAAGGGTCTGAATTCGACGTAGCGGTGATAAAGGGCTGACGGGACTGGTCCGGACAGTTGCATTTGGATGGCTTGGAAACTGGAGGAAAAGGAAGTATAAATATTAGCATAGGTCGGCTGCGGCGATGCGATGCGATGCGATGCGCGCTGCGCTGGACAAACATACTTGTATCGACTAATAGCCTTCCCACTCCCATCGGTCGTCTCAACACGATCCTTCGTCCCAGCCAAACGCCCAATAAGCGGCGAAAAGTGCTTAAACCAATGATTCGGGCCGGCGGTATAGATCTGCCCGCCCTGCTCACCAGGCGTCCTCCCGAGACACCAATACTAGCAATGAGAAACGACTCCTTATGGTGACCCGTCGCAAAGGCAGAAACATTTGTAAAGACATAAACGCGCTTACTGCCAAAGCGTTTCTTAATCTTAAAGGACTGCTCCTTAAAGCCAGGCCAGGCGTCATCAATGTGAGGCACGTCAATGAACGCGATCCCCAATTTATCGTCGTGGTCTGCGGGATCTTCGTCCATGACGAGCGCTTTGAGTTGGAAACCTGAGGCGGGCACGTTGGCGACTATCCACTCACATTCCCAGACAGGATTCATATCTTTGCGTATTGTAGGGGTGCGGAAGCGGATTGGTGGGTCTTGCTTGTGGCGGCGTGGGAGGTCGACGGAGAGTTGCGCTGCGACGTAGGGGTCTGAGGAGAAGCTGCCGAAGTCGGCGACGGGAAGGTCGATGCCGCGGTGGAAGGTGAATTTGAGGGTGTAGCCTGGTGGGGCTGGGGGGGATGGGAGTCGCATCGAAGCCTCCAGCGGGTTGGGAGTCGGCTTTCATGCTGAGGCGGTTTTGGAGCTTGTCGGCCTTTTCGACCAATTTGGGGCCGTATTGGTCGACCTTTTGCGCCATGGTGAGAGTTGGGGGGAGGTGGAGTAGATAAGAGGAGGGGAGGGAGGAGGAGGAGTGCCTCGAGGTGGTCAGTCTGGTCAACTTAGGATAAACGTGGGACGCGGGGGCACATGGTTCGATAAGAATAGGAACAATATAAGCGGGTCGAGGGAGAAAAGGAGGAAGATCGCAGGGCAGCACGACATTCCACTTACATTAGTACCCCGTCCCTACATTATTAGTGGGGCAAGTCGCAACGAACCAAGCTTCAGCCTTACCCAGTACCAAAGGTAGGCAACAGCATTAACCGCGGCTGCCAAGGAATGCGCTCATACGTTCCTGGTAGTACATACGTTTTACTCCGTAACTACGTACCTGGTCTACATGAGTACCACTGGTTGGCCTGCCGATCTATATGCGATGAAACAAAGGATGGACTACTCCGCACTACGTATACGCCATAGACTAGAGAAATGTACGTAATTGAATATTTCAAGTTCGAAAGTGAGTGGGATATCCGATGCCAAGAATAATTTAATCGATCTAGACAGCCTCGGTACTCCATAGAACACTAGTATGATAATATCAATGCATGTAATGACAAGCACTTTCGAGAGATCCAATATTCATTAAGAAACCTTGAAAGGCAACCTCCGGAAGAGAAATTAAAAGTCAAAGTTATACATAACTCTTTCGTGAGGTCATCTCGCGCTAAAGAGGTACAGGGCGCGTTTCCCGTTTCGGTAAAAGATGTTTGGTGACGTCGGGCCAGCCACGAGGGCCCCCGGTGGAGAAAGAAGAGATTGACGACGGTGGCGTATCAGGGAAATTAACATCCCGGGAATTTACAATTTTTGCCCTTTTTTTTCTTCTTTTTCAAACAGGTTGTGAAATTGGTACGAACCATAGGGCTGAATACTGTATAAGGCTGAGAACAAGGCTGAACATAGGGCTGAAGGGAAGTAAATTGGTAAGAATTGATCGTAGGTAAACTAGCTATCTAACTGAGACTCAGGGAGTAACATCATTCAAAAAAAAAACAGAGCGAGAATTAATACAGTATCGTTTTCGTGAGGTCATATTCTGCTGCCTACATGGCAAAAAGTACGTCAAAACCCGGGCGCACAGTGAAAGCGAACAGAGGTGGGAACCCCTCCAGTTGTCAATGCACCAGCGACCGATCTTGATGTCTTCGTTAAAGGTCTAAGAGCCACGGAACAAAAACTGCATATCCTCCGGGGTGAGTTTCTCCAGCGCCGCAGCCTGGTCCTTGTTGATGGTTCCTCGGATCAAGTTCGCCTTCTTCTCCTGGAGCTGCACGATTCGAGATTCGACCGAATCTTCGATCGTCAATCGAGTGATCACGCAGGGTCGTTGCTGGCCAATACGGTGACTGCGATCGGCACTCTGCCATTCTGCCGCAGGATTCCACCATGGGTCCACGATGAAGACGCGAGACGCCTCGGTCAAGTTCAACGCAACACCGCCAGCTTTGAGCGAAACCAAGAAAACCTCCACATCCGCATTAGTCATGAAATGGTTGATAGAGTTTTGTCGCTGTGCGGGAGTCATTGTACCATCTAGCATGACGGTGTTGAATCCGGCATGACGCAGGCGCCACTCCACGAGCTGGAGCATGGACGTGAACTGAGAGAAAATGATCGACTTGGGAGTGTGGCTCTTGCTTCTCTGTCGGTACAGTTCGTAAAGGAGGGTTTCGATTTTGGTTGACGATGTCCAATTCTCCATGGAGATTCGGTTGATGATCGACGTCTTCTTGACACTTTCGGCCTCCTGTTCCTTGGTTGGCTGTTCCAGATCAATCGACAGAGCAATGTGGCAGCGAGGGCATTCCACAGTATCCTTCGAGCCAAAAGACTCGACGTAGTCTGTAACACATCGCCGGCAAAAGTCGTGGCGGCAACGAGATTGAATTGCATCCTCGGCCGGTTCATCACAGATTGTACACACGAGGACATTGTGGCCAGGCTGGGTCTGTTTCTTTAAGATGAGATCAGGGTGGTTAGCCACTTGACGCATCTGCATAATCAGACCAAAAATGTTGGCATAGTTGTTCAGCATAACACCTCGGCTCACGTAAGTATCGAATTGACGGCCCGTGTTCGTCATGATACTACGAGAAAAGTCGTGCTCGATCTCCCCAAAAAATTCGTTGTGGATGGTGATTCGTTTCGGTGGGAGTTCCATTGACGAGGTATGCTCCTCCTTCAATCGTCGAAGCATGATATGGTCTGTGATGAGGCGGAGTTTCGCCAGCCCTTCCTTGCGCTCCTTTTGGGTTCTGCCTTCCGTGATCGGGTTCAAGATCTCTTTGTTGAAGACGGAAATGTGGTTGAAACCTGTATGGTTGCATTTCGTACAACGCCCCTGCCTGTCCGCCATCCACTGGAGTTCCTCGCAGGGACATTGTTTGCAGAAGTAGCTCGCAAACGGTCGAAGCTGCAAGAATCGAAGTAGAGAAAAGAACTCGCCAATTCGATTCTGCACAGGGGTACCGGAGAGACACCATTTAAAGTTGGCATTCAAGGCAAAGCAAGCCTTGGCGACACCCGTGGTACGTTGCTTGATGCTATGAGCTTCGTCAAGGATGAGTCGGTGGTAGTGAATGCAGTGTATGACGCTGTCTGCCTTGACCGTATTCCCTCCACGAGACCAACCTTTCTCTTGCTTGCGATGCATAGACTCCAAACTCGAATAGGAAATCATAATGACATCGTACTTTCGAAGATCCGACTCGGTGAGTTTCTTCACCTTTGAGTCAGAGCCATGATAAACGAGGACTTTCAATTTTCCATTAGTGTATTCTTGAATTTCCTTCTGCCATTGCATCAAAGCAACGGGCGGCACAATTACAAGGGTGGGGTCGGGCTGTGGAAAATCGGACATGATGAGAGACACCGCTTGGATGGTCTTTCCCATGCCCATCTCGTCACCTAGCAAGCCACCTCGGTATGACGATTTTTCCTGCTCAATCATCCAACTCAAGCCCTCCAGCTGGAAAGGCTTTAATTTTCTAGTAATTGACGACGGCTGCTGAGCGGGTGCTGGAGCAAGAATGGGTTGGGCTTTGAGCTCGTCCCACATGGTCTCTACAACTGGATGCTTTGAGACCAGCTTCTTCCGCTCCTTAGCCGCGCGCCCAGCTTTGCGCCTCTCATCCCAACTCATCGGATGCTCATCGGGATCAACTTCGGAATCTTCCGATTCGTCGAAACTAGGTCCCACGGCATTGGGATCAGACGAAGGGTCGGGAGATGCAGACGGACCGGACGTAAACTGATACAAGGCCCCACTGACCTCCGCGGCAGCTTCAGCTCTGGCATTTTCCAAGTAGTCATCTTCATCTCCCTCTTCTGAATCCCAGATGTCTCCCTCGTCGGTAATCAACGATGGCGGGCGCGATTCTTCGTCGGAGGTTAGGTCATCGGAAAGATCATCTTCCGAGTCCGAAACCTCATATCCTCCTCGAATGTCTTGGAATCGTTGCAGCTTTGAAGTACGAGCGTTTTGATTTGATAATTTTTGCTTTTTTGGAGCCGGTGCCATGTATTCCTCCTGTTGGAGTGCCTCGGCCAGAGCCGCATCATCCTGGGTATTGGCGGCTGCCATATCAGATGCCGATCTCTTTGTGCCACGCTTCTGCTGAGGTCTAGCTCTGGCATTGGCAGCGATTGGATGGATCGTCTTCCGGGCACTGGAGACTATTCTAGTCTTTTTCGCATCCGATTCCATACCAGTGCTAACACTGGTTGCCGGCGTGCTTGTACCAGGAGTGCCGCTGAGCGAGCTTTGCGCAGTATCACTCGGCGAGTTGCTTTTTTTGCCGGGGACGATGACTTCGATCTTGGCTGCTGCCCGGCGTCTTGTCATTCTCGGAGTGATCGAGTTGATCGGGTCTTCACTTTCGGTATTCTTAGTGTTGTGGTGGGTCCGGGGATTGGTATGCAGTGACCCGCCCGATTGTCGAGACGATCGACGGAGGGGGAAAAACCCCTTAATGACGTCTCGCTGAATGGCGCGTCATTCTCCGAATCAGGGATGATTTTGGCCTGGGATCGTCTTCTCATTTTGCAAAGCGGATGAAGCCGGCTGGGAGGGAGTGAACTCGAATAGGGAGGGAATTGGGAGGGAGCGGTTCGGGGATGATAAAGAGCGTGGAGTCGATTGAAACTAATTCTGGAGACACGTCAGTTCAAATCTCTAGACTGGAAAAGGAAGAGGAAGTTTGATCCAAGAGTGAGAAGGGTGGGAGAGGAAATTCGTACTCAAGTCCAATCGGGAAGATGAGGCTCTATGCCAAACACGCGGGATTCGACGCGACGATTTGATGATGATTCAGAGATAAGATTGAGATCACCCAAGTGCTTGATTGAGAAGGAAACAAAGAAACGAGGTTTTGAGAACAAGCGAATGTAAGGTGAGGGGAACGTAACAGGGGAAGGCGAGAAGGAAAGAGGAAGGTGGTTCTGGATGGGGATGGATCGATCGAAAAAAGAGAGGGAGCCTAGGAGAGGAGAGAGTGCCTGATCCAGAACCAAGAAACCCAAGAAAACTCTTCACGCAGGCGAATCCGATGCAAAGTTTGGTTGATTCCGGATTGATCAGCCTTGGAAATAATTTCTTTCTCATTCCATTCTCATTCATTGACTCATTTTTTTTCGATCTGGGATCGGTGATCAAACTACTCTCAGGTACACTGTCGTCACTTATCGGAGGTATCACATTGTCGATAAGAGCGCGTTAAGTGCAACGCGAAACTGCCACGACTGGCCGGGCCCATCTTGCCGTCATTCACCCATTCGCCACCTTCCTCCTTCCTTCTTTCCTACACACTTCTGGTCATCGACATGTGAGTACTTGTTAGTTGATGTTCTATGTTTTATAACCTGGCTAATCTCGTTCTTTTTCGTAGGGCTGATCGACGTGCAAACAGAAGCAGAAACATTCGGGGCCCGTATGCTTACTCCTCTAAGAATATCGGTGTAAACTTACTAACATAATCTCATTAGACATTCTGCCCTGACTGACTTCCTTGCTGTGAGTGGTACCCTCCCGGATTCCCATCCTTTCCGAATACCTTGCCAGCGGGAAACTAATCAATTTGTGATCTCTTAGTCTAACAACATCTCTGCGGCCCAAATCCGCGATGATTACGACCGCCGAGTATCCGAAGCGGCGCGCCAAGCGAATGGAGAAACAACTGCTGCAGCTGCAGAAGATCAAGATTCCGAATTTGAGCCGGAACCAGAGCCAGAATCCCCCCGAGGATAAAGTGAAGAAGCGCAAGCGCCAACAAACAATTGAGAGAATCAAGAAAACCAAGGACTTTGCTCGTCGCAAGGCACGAAAAACTGGCGAGCCTGATGATGATGACGATTGGATTGCTAATCAGATCGCTGACGATAAAGCGCGCCCAGCCCCTGGTCAGTTGGAGAATTGCGAGATATGCGGCAAGCGTTTCACGGTTACTTCGTATAGCAAGGCCGGTCCAGAAGGGGGTCTTCTTTGTGCAGATTGCTCGAAAAAACAAGTCAAGGGCGACGGCAAAAAAGCACCTGCGAAGAAGCGCGTTTCCGGACCTAGCCGACGCCAAAACAAGACCAAACTTCTCGACGGAGAGACTCCTCACGGTGCTCAAAGTCTCCTCGAGATGTGCATCAAGAAGGTTGCCGAGAGCATTGATGACGTGGAAGAATTTGGTGACTTGCCTCCGCCTGTGATGCACCGTCTAAGCCAAATCCTATCCAAGAGGCGAGCAGTTACTCCGAGGATTTTGAATCTGTTTCTTCGTCGAAACCACAGGGAACTCAATATATATGACTGTGCCCAACTGCAAACGGACGATTATCACAGGATCCTTGCACTGATGCCTGATCTAATCAAACTCAACCTCCGATTCGTCACTCCAATGAAGGACAACATATTCGACTACATGGTTGAAAACAACAAGAGCATTCGAGATCTACATCTACGTGCCCCAAACCTGGTGACCGACGATTGCTGGCGCCGGTTTTTTATCAAAATGGGACCACGTCTCCAAAGCTTAAAGCTATGGGATCTCGATGCTGCCTTCGATAATAAAACTGCTGAAGTTATGTGCGAGAATTGCACTGGACTCGAGCGTCTAAAACTCCAACACATTGTGAAAATCGGCGATGAGACCCTGACGGCAATATCATCACTCAAGGCACTCAAACATCTTTCATTATGGTTTTCCCAGGACACTAAACCCGAACCTCTTTTAAAGATCATTTCTTCGGTCGGCCCCAATCTTCGGACTTTGTCTCTGCAAGAATTCAAGAATGCCGATGACACGTTGCTCCAGTCCATTCATGACCACTGCCGCAGTCTAACAAAGCTACGATTCACCAACAATGATCTCTGCACAGACCAAGCTCTGACTTCCCTTTTCCGCGACTGGTCCAACCCACCCTTGACCTATGTGGATTTCTATGCGCTCCGAGACGTTGACATGTCGAACCCCGCTGGTCCCCCCCGAGCCAATTGGACTGGCTTCAAATGGCTTTATTGCCCTCATGGAGCACTCCGGATCCAAAATCCAGTCGTTGAGTATTGCATCGTGTCGCCACATATCACGCGACGCCTTCGAGACGGTCTTTGACGAGAACAAGCGATACCCACACCTGAAGAATTTCGATATCTCATTCACTGGTCCCGTGGATGACTATATTGCTCAGTGCATTGTACGTTGCTGTCCAGCTCTCACAAAATTAGTTGCCTTCGGTTGCTTCAACATACGTGATCTGAAAGTGAATATGGGCGTTGCTGTGATTGGTACTGTGAGCGAACCCACTTTCAAGGGCATCGCACAAGCAGAGACTATGTGATTGGAAGACCTGGGTCTTTTAGCGTCGCCTTGATAGATTTTTACTATTACAGGGACAAATTTTCTTCTCAATGCGTGTTGTTATATCAGACACGTCACCTTTTTCCTTTTCTATCCAACCACCCTCGTGGCCAGCTAGATCTCATCTTTAACCGAAGCGGAAATGGCGTACTTAGCATGGTACGACCTTACGAAAACGAGCCTTTATTGTTATCTTAATTTTATTGCCTTTTCAACCCTTTCTCATCTAAGTGCCTGGGCCGGCCAACTTCTCTTAGCAATTTTTTCCCATGTTTAATCATGACACACAGCGTCAGTGTCATAGATAGTCAATTTACTACCAATGCGATTTTCTGGTTGTATACTAGGCTCCCTATTTGTTTCACCGATAATCCAAATTACGATCTCGCTACACTGGCTAATGTAGATGGCCGAGAACCTGACCAAAACAATACCAGGAAGCAGTGGGCGAAACGCCACTCATTACAAATGCTTTATCATACCAAATAGGCATTCTTGTAAATCATAACTCATTCGATCTTATTTAACTATACAATAAATCACAATCAAACTCCAACACATGCATCCAAGTTTCACGCATATAAACAAGAAACAATAAATCACCCTATCTCATCAGTTCCCCATCCGCTTCCCAATCTCACTCTGCCAATTCCGCGACTTCTCAAACCCATTCTGCGCACTCTGAAAATCAACCATAGCCTGATAAACCTCCTCCTGACTATTCAGCACAAAAGGCCCATACTGCACAACCTTCTGATCAAGCGGCTGACCCGAAACAACGATAAACCTCGCCCCACCCTCCGCATCCCTAGGAACAGAAGCCTCCACAAAATCCCCACTCTGCTCAAAAACAACATTATGAAACTCCTTCACCCGTTGCGTAGCATCATTCGACCCAAAAACCACCTCCCCCTCAAGCGTATAAGCAAACGTATTCCACCCAACCGGCAGCGGCTGCTTAATACTTCCCCCAGGCGCAATGGTAACATCAAGCAACCAAACCGGCGTATACGCCAAATCCCTCACCGAATCAATCCCATGCGACTGTCCCGAGATAACCTTCACACGAACACGGCCCTCATCAACAGTCGCAACGGGAATTTCCCCACTGCGCAGATCCCGGTACCGCGGCTCGCACATCTTCAACTCCTTCGGCAGATCGACCCAGAGCTGCATGCCGACATTCGGACTGCCGTCCGCGTTCTCGTGCGGCATCTCCGCGTGCATGATTCCCCGGCCCGCTGTCATGAATTGCAGATCGCCGGGTCCGATCGTGCCCCTGTTGCCGGCGAAGTCTTCGTGGTCGACGCCGCCGGAGAGTAGGTAGGTAATTGTTTCTTGGCCGCGGTGGGGGTGGTCTGGGAAACCGGCGCCCTTGCCGATGGTGAAGTGGTCTAGCATTAGGAATGGGCTGAAGTTGCGGAGCTTGGGGGTGCCGATTGAGCGGCGGACGCGGGCGCCTGCGCCTTCAGCTTGCTCGATGGCCAGGAAGACTTGGCGGATGGCGCGGGCGGCGGACATTTTTGTTATTGCGGGGATAATTGGAGATGGGTGGTTCAGTTCCACTGGCTGTGGTATGTTTAAGTTGGAGGGTTTCGAAGATTCGGTGTTAGGTGGTGTGTTTGTGAAGTTGAGAAATTGTAACAGGCTTGTTGGAGCGCGCTGTTGTAGATAGCTTATAATGGAGTCTTGGGTTGAAGGTGAAGGTCGATATGTAAAGAGGATTGCGGTGATGCAAATTAATAAAGGCAGAAGTAGCTTCATGAATGAGATGGCGGCCTTTTATAGATCTTTGGGAGAAAGACTCGAAGTTTCCAATGCCCTTAGGATTGAACTGGAATTGCTAAAGTCAGCGGTTAGTCAAGCTTCATAAATACTGATCCATCGCAAGCGACAAAGCACTTGTCAGAAATCAGTCAGCGGTGCCATTGGCGAATCACCCGGCGCTTTGACGGCCATTACGAAGCTGACCAAAACCAGAGTCAGCATAGCGCTAAACTGTAAGGGGTTAGCTCTTATTCTATATATCCGAGGCGGATAAATGTCGGATCACGTGGGGTCACGTGTATAGTTATTGGTCGGAGTACAGCTGAGCTGTGAATAGATATTAGGATAGTAGGAATAACAATTGAATACTACGAGGTCAGGATACATCTTACAATTCCTCTCCCGAGGTCATACCTACCTAGGTATGTAGTGGATGAGAACTTGAATGCACGCGATGTATTTCCCAACTTGAGTCTGGTATTTCCCGACGTCACACTTTTACTCATATGAAATACTAGCAGTAGCCTGGATATAAGTAGAAGGGCTTTCACTAGAGAAACAACGATTATTTTCAGCCTTTTCTTTTCCTGTGAACCGCTCAATACCGTGGTTGTTATTGATCAGAGCAAATGTCGGAGCATTAGCGGGGATGACCCGGCCCCAACCACAGCTATCAGATAAGGCCACGGAGCAGCTCCCCGTGCCCCAGGTCCGCTCCGCTCTACACCAACGCGCTGGAACGCTACCTACTGCGTAGGTCTCAACCACAGTGGCTCTGTTCTATTGTATGAGATACATATCTAATACATATGAATCACTGATCTCTTCGCGCGCGACATACCTGTTACCTCCCGGCGGGGAAACGCCCAAAGACTCGCTCCACCCACCCCCATCCCCAACCTCCAAGCTCTCGACTTCCCCTCCAAACAGCAGTCCCAGATATCAGACATGGGTCGATCAAGGCATGGCCTCGCACCATGGCTGACATTTGCCTGTGTCGCATCTAGTGCCTGGGCCGCCAAGAGGCCATTCAACATCCACGATGACCTTCTGGCCTATCCGCAGGTAGCTTCCATCCCCGGGGCAGATAGCGACGTCGTCCTTGAAATAACACCCGCGCTAACCAAATCATTATCTGTAGTACCAAGTTGTTTTCCCCGACGAATATATTCTCGATTCAACAGCCGAAGAACTGCTCCAAGCACAAGCCAATGCCGCAGCCGACGCATCAAGCTACGACCAGAACAACCCCCAAGTATACATCAACAAGGCCTACCCGGAAGACGCAACACACGCGGACAGAGACGGAGACTCCCCATCATACGCCTACGAAGAAATGATAATGGATGACCGGCGCCTCCTCTGCCAAATCCCCCACGTCGCCCTGGACGATCTCAACACGACGGCAAACAACCAGGCCAACGAAGCGGAGCACCAGAAAGAACTAGCCCGCGCAACAGACCGCGGTCTCGAACTCCTGCGCGAGATGGAGGGTAAATGCATGTACTACTTCTCCGGCTGGTGGTCCTATTCATTCTGCTACCGGAAACAAATCAAGCAGTTTCACGCCCTCCCCGCCGGCCGCAACGTGCCACAGTACCCGCCAATGGAGGACCCGACGACGCACTCATTTATTCTGGGCCAATTCCCGGCCCACATGGAGGCAAATAGCAAGGGGGAAGACCAGCAGCAGCAGAATCAGAAGCAAGACCAGGACCAGGAGCAGAGCCCACAAACGGAAGTGGCAGAGCTGCATACTAAAGGTGGTTCGCGCTATCTCGTGCAGCATTTACGGGGCGGGACGACGTGTGACTTGACAGGACGTGACAGGCGGGTCGAAGTGCAGTTCCACTGCCACCCACAATCCACCGACCAGATTGGCTGGATCAAGGAGCTGACCACCTGTTCCTACCTGATGGTCATCTACACGCCTCGTCTCTGTGACGACGTCGCTTTCCTGCCCCCACAGCAGGACGAGATCCACGACATCGAATGCCGGGAGATTCTTACGCCGGAGGATGTCCCTGATTGGGAAGCCATGAAAGACTGGTACCAGGCGGAACAACTAGTGAACTCCGCTGCGGCGGTCGAACTAGAGAAAGTGCAGATTGTCGGCGGGATCGAGGTTGGGGCCCGTAAACTGGTGGGAATGGAGGGCAAAGTGATTGAGAAGGGCCGCGTGGCCTTGACCGCCGAGGAGCGGGCAGAGGCGGTCGTCAAGCGCGAGAATGGCGAGGTTCGACTTGTGTCGAAGCAGTTGCTGAAAAAGTACGAGCTTAATGAGGAAAAGCTCGAGGAGATGCAGAAACAGATGGATAAACTTGCTGAGGGGAAAGACTGGACTCTCGAGGTCGTTGTCGAGAATGATGGAGTTATCAAGTTCCAGGGTGTCGTTGACGATACCACTGGTTCTAAATCTAAATCTTCCGATGACCAACCGGCAAAGGATGAGAATACTCCTCACGCGGAAAAGACGCCGCTGAAAAAGTCTTCGGATACACAGAAGGACTCGGGTGAAGCACCACGGACAGAAAAGCAAGCCTCAGCAGACAAGGAGACTGAGGAGACCGAGACGGAAGGTAGTGAGGAAATTTTCAAAGATGAACTATGAGGGACATATTGTACATTAAATCGATTAAATATTTGGCGTGTCTATGAATAACACTTGAATGTCAGCATACGAGGGTTCAATGTACTAGTACTAGTATATCCCAGCCTTACAAGTTGTGTGAAGGTGAAGTGGAGTAGTACTTAGGTATATAAATATTTTAAATGGTAACACTACTTAGTACTATCCCATGTCCATGGGTGGCCCTCGTGGGTTTCCAGAACAAAACTTGAAGGTCGTGGCCAGGAACAGGAACGGTCGGTTAGCTTCATGCCCAAAGACGTCAGATGCCCCAGTTGCCGGGTACCGAGTGGGGGCATCAGGAAGACGGGAGGCTGGTGAGGATATACTAGAGATGGAGGAGGTGGGAGGAAGTGAAAGTATTGCCAGGTATATTCACGGAGTAGATGGGACCTAGTACTGAGTAGTGTTGTTGATACTAACTTATAGTTAGTTAGTACTCCGTACTCCGTCTGGATGCAGCCATACGTAAGGAACGTGACCGTGAACTCCTAGCGATCGGCCGGCCCACCTTCCCATCCTCCCTAATCCCAACCCCCCCGTTCACTTCACAACTCTCCGACTTTGGTGCTTTTTTGGGTGTCACCTCCCCCCTCCCCACGCCTTTCCCTCCAAACTCCCTCCTAATCTCCCCTCGCCCCCCTTGCCCGCCCTCCGTGCCAAGGCTGACCCCGTCACCACGCGGCTTCTCCGACCAACACCGCATCCCGCATCCTCCACCACTCGAGTCCAACCCAGCCCCCTCAATCGCTGCTCTCCCCGCAGTGCCAGGATATCGATTCGTCGTGAATTACAGTTGAACGCTCGAAAACCGCGGCGTTCCGCCTCACGATGGGTTTCCTCGGCGTCTACTCGGCTGTGTTTGATTACCATCCTCAGGGAGAAGGGGAATTGGAAATCCGCGAAGGCGATTTGCTCTACGTCTTGGAAAAGAGTGCCGAAGACGACTGGTGGAAGGCCAAGAAGAAGGCAGATCGCGATGATGACGACGAACCGGAAGGTCTAGTCCCAAACAACTACGTTGAAGAGGTGAGCATCCCAGAGCATGCGTGACCTGCAAGGAGAACACACCTACTGGTGTCTGTCAGGACTCTTCTTGTGCAAGGCAATCGGTACCCCACAGTGTATAGCCACAGCGTCGGCGCGATGGCTTTGAATCTCGAAGAATTGACTTATACTTACTCTATCATCATCTCGACAGGCGCAACCCACATACAATGCTAAAGCTCTCTACGACTATACGAGGCAAACGGACGAAGAGGTTTCCTTTTCCGAAGATGCCGAACTACTGGTCTACGACACATCAGATCCGGACTGGACTTTGGTAGGGGTCAAATCGGAGTATGGATTCGCGCCCTCAAATTACATTGAACTCATCGAGGAGATTGCACCCCACGGCGGTGCTGCAGCCGCAGCTCCCCCTCCCCCTCCCGCCGAACCAAAGGCGCCATCTCTTCCGCAGCGACCAACCGCTCCCCCAGAGGAGGAATATGAAGCGTCGCCTGCGCCGTCTCCTGTGCACAACCCCGCGGCCGCCGCGATTGCGGACATTATTCATAAGCAACATGCGCCTGCCGCCACATATTCGGAACCCGCACGCGAGGATTCCCCGCCTCCCCAGCTTCCTACTCGACCTTCGCATGACCAGGCCGATCGCGAAGCACCCGCGCCAAGCCTGCCCCAGCGCCCGCCATCAGAACAACTGCAGTTTTCCACGCCAATGGAACCTTACTCGCCCGAGCCCGAACCGCGTCGCCCACCCCGCCCTCAGATTGCATCTCCCCCCCATGCGAGACATGCGAGACAACACGCACGTCAAGGAATCTCCTCCTTACAACCGAGCAGGTGAACTGACACCGAAGTCGCCCTCGGGTTTCAAGATGTACAATATCAATGAGATGGTTGAGGTTATGGGCAAGCGAAAGAAGATGCCTACAACAATAGGCATCAACATGGTGACGGGAATTATCTTCATTTCCCCCGAGGGCGATGATAATCAGCAAGAGTGGTCAGCCGAAAAGCTGACCCATTACTCTATCGAAGGCAAACATGTCTTTGTTGACCTGGTCCGGCCTAGCAAGAGTATTGATTTCCACGCCGGTGCCAAAGATACCGCTGCTGAGATCGTGGCCGCGCTTGGTGAAATTGCTGGAGCCTATAAGGCTGAGGGTCTTCGAGAAGTCCTTGCTGCCGGAAAGGGAGGCGGTGGCAAGAAGAAGGGTCAGATCCTATACGATTTTATGGCTCAAGGTGAGGATGAGGTTACGGTGGCTGTGGGTGACGACGTCGTAGTCATCGATGACACCAAATCCGAGGAATGGTGGATGGTGAAAAGACTGAAGAATGGAAAGGAGGGCGTGGTTCCCAGCAGCTACGTTGAAGTGACCGGATTCGTGACCGAAGATACCCCTGTTCTGGTAGACTCGTCAGGCCTGTCTTCTGTGGAAAAGAACCGCCTGGAGGAGTCTCGGTTGGTCAAGGCAGTGATGGGCAAAACAAGAACCGACTCTATGGACTCATCCGAGGTAAGCATCGCCATAAAGCCGTTTGAATTGCCCCGTTCCATGTCTGTTCCTATTCTAATACGTGTTTGCGTTTACAGAAGCAGCATCGCAAGCGTGACAGCAAATCCAGCCACAAGTCAAGTAAGCTCCCTTTTTTATGTCTACAAAACATGCATCAAGATCTAACGCTTCACTACAGAGCCTGATTCAAACAAAGTGCGAAAATGGACGGACCGGACTAAAGCCTTTACCGTTGAAGCGCAGTTTATTGGTCTCCAGGATGGAAAGATTCATCTCCATAAGACCAATGGAATCAAGATTGCAGTTCCAGTCGCCAAGATGTCCGTTGAGGATCTGGAGTATGTGGAGAAGGCTGCTGGTGTCTCTCTGGATGAGGACAAGCCCTTGTCCAGTATTCGGGCTCGAGCCTCCTCCGATCCCAAGGGCGCCGCGGGTGCCTCTGTGCAACGGCCCGAATATGACTGGTTCGACTTCTTCCTGAAGTCCGGCGTTGGCCCACACCAGTGTGAACGTTATGCGCAGAATTTCCTCAAGGATTCGATGGATGAATCGGTTCTGCCCGATATCAGTCCCGAGACCCTTCGCTCTTTGGGATTGAAGGAAGGTGATATTTTGCGGGTTATGCGTCACCTAGACGCCACGCTCGGACGCACTGGTTCCAAATCCTCCAAGCTTCGCAATGTCAGCTTCGGTGGTGAGGAGGTCATTGGCAATGGTGATGAAGGCGGTCTTTTTGCTGGCCCTGGTGGCATGCTGCGTAACAACACTCGCAAAGGACGTCCAGCCCCCACTCTACAGGCCGGTGATGTCGTGGACCCCAAGGCGTTTGAGCAAGCAGATGATTCCAAGCCAAAGGAGAAAGAGCGCGCTGCCAGTCCCCCAACTCCCGTGGCTCCCTCAGCTCCGGAGAAGCCCGTTCAACGTGGATTTGACGATGATGCCTGGGAAGTGAAACAGCCCAAGCAACCCACAACATCGGCTCCTACTGCCCAGGCCACCGGCACGGCATCCCCAGCTCCAGCCCAGCCGCAGGTCACTGGAGCGATGGCGGACTTGACTTTACTCCAAGCTCCTCTACAGCCTACGCCCGCACCCGCACCCATACCAACTGTTTCCATCCCTGCTATTCAGCCCCAGCAAACTGCCGTGCAGACCCCACCTCCACAGCAGCCACAAGCAACAGGTGCTACCCCCGACTTATTTGCTCAGGTCGCACAACTTGGACAACAGGCTAGAGCGCGCCCACACGCTCCTCAGAATATGAACCAGAGCTCGCTTCTTCCTCCCCCCTCCCCAACGCCCGCTGTCAGCGCCGCAAAACTTCTCCCAACAGCAGAATTCCTTTGGCCCTCCTCCTCTACAGGCTCAACTGACAGGTCTCCCTCAGGCTGGTCAACCACTTGGTCCCCCTGGTCAGAATTACCAACCCCAGATGCCCCAGCCTACGGGCTTCATGGGCCAGGGTCAGTTCCAGAATGGATTGATGCCCCAGCCAACCGGATTCACCCCCCAATCCCAATTCGGAATCCAGCAGCAGCAGCAGCAGCAGCAGCAGCAGCCCTACGGCAATGGCCAGCCTGGCTTCCAAGGTGTCGCACCTCAGCCCACAGGCTTCGGTGGATATGCGCAACCCCAGCAGCCTATGCAGACCGGCATCAACTCGATGCTCCCCCCTGCTCTGCAGCCTCAGCCAACTGGCATGAACGGGTTCGGCAATGCCAATAACTATAACCAACCCCCACCTCCAGTGCCACCCATCCCTCAGCAACCAACAGCGGCGCCTCTGACGGCTCAGAAGACCGGACCTCCCCCTTCAATCAGGTTCGGTGTGAAGCCGGATGCACCTCCCAAGCTTGCTCCTCAGCCAACAGGACTCAGGGCGAACCTGTCGCAAGCCACACCCAACAACCCCTTCGGCTTCTAAGAACAGCAAAAGCCATTTGCATCCATACTCACACTTGCCTGGCTATATAATCCCGTCCCGTTTGACCATTGGCATCCATCCATCCTCCATCGTCCTTTGCTGCGAAGCGAATCTGACCTGGAGGTCTGAGTCAGAAAGAATCCTTACATAAACTGCTTGTCTTTTCCCATTTTCAGAAATTGACTCGCGTACATAATCATGGCCCCATTCCCCTTGAATCCATCATAACGCAGCACGTATCATCGCACACCACGACATGACTCTGGCATTCACAAGAAGCCTTACGCATTATCGAGCGCCATTGTCGATCTCACGTGTTCCAAGAGCCTTGCTTGATCTTAACTAAAGTCTCACGTCCTGCATTTCCTATCCTTTTCTGTTTCTCTCTCTTTTCTCTGATGTAATTTTGTCGATGGTGATGTGATGCTTACTACTGTTCAATGCCCTCGTTACTTTTTGCCCCATCTTCTTGTGTCCTCGAACGGCCTACCCGAACCGAATTCCCTTTTCAACTCCATGTTCCTACCTCCAGTCCAGCTTCCATGTTTCCTTCCATGCCTAGACGGAAAAGCCTCACGATGCCCAGGTACTTTGCCTTGCGGGTTTCACCTGTCACGTAAGACCTTTAGGGCCTGGGGTGCTTTCCTATGGGACCTCGAAACCTAATCGCATTCCTCTCGAACATAGGTAACTTAGCTTCAACCTGATCACGTCAGATAAAAGGGAGCAATGTTTAATACTGCAGTACTCAGTCGTAGTTTGTATCGAATCCGAGACAGTAGCCAATATAGCCACGAGTTAATTTAATGTACTTGTGGGGTTACACAGGAGGCCTATTGATGAATCATAGCCCGGATTTTGCTCATCTAACCACAACCGCAATTAACCGAATGACTTGAAGATCAAGATCTTTCCAAATCAAGGTTCTTTAGACTATGAGACATAGTACGAGGCCCAAGTTCGATGTAAGCCCTAACCAAATATACCCCAACGGATGATTATCCTCACCTGGCAACGCTAATCCAACCCCGGACCCCGCAGACCCACTCACTCGCCCGCTCGTACTGTATGTACCTAGGTAAGGTAGTTCTAATCTATTTATGTCTTAAAGAAATGCAACTATGAGTCATTCCTTCCTCAACCTTGAAGTGAGATCCAGTCTAGTATAAACCCCATTGAACCCTGGGAAGCACCGAATACACTATAATCATATCATAATCCTACACACCAGCACCTACCTCATCACCAGAAGATCGCCAAAATGTCCGACCCAACCGTCATAAAAGAAAACATCCGAAAAGCCTACAACGAGATCGCAGACACATATCTAGAATGGACAACCCGATCCCATCCAGTCCGCCTTTCGCATCTCAACGCCCTCCTCAAAGCAATGGACTTTGAGTCTGACTCTACCCCCACCCCGGGTCCAGACTCGAACTCCATAAACATCCTAGAGCTAGGCTGCGGCGCCGGCGTGCCCTGCACACAAGTCCTCGCCGCACGAGCCAACACAACCGTAACAGCAAACGACATCTCAGACACACAAATCGCACTGGCTAAGACCCGGCTACCCGCCAACACAACCCTTATACAGGGCGATATGATGGCGCTGTCCTTCGAGGACGGATCCTTCGACGCCGTGATCGCCATGTACTCGATCATTCACCTCCCGCGCACGGAGCAGACAGAGCTCCTGCGGCGGATTGGGCGGTGGTTGAAAGTTGGGGGACGGTTTTTGGGTAATTTTTCCGAGGCGGGCTTTGAGGGGAGTGTTAAGCGGGATTGGTTGGGGGGAAGCGAAGGTGAGATGTATTGGAGTGGGTGGGGGAGGGAGGAGATTGGGAGGATTTTGAGGGAGGAAGGGTTTCAGATTGAGGTTGATGAGGTTGTTGTTGATGTTGAGGTTGATTGTGATGGTGGGGTTGGGAGGGATGTGCCGTTTAATTGGATACGGGCGAGGAAGATTTGATATTAGGAGGAGGTAGAGGGGGGGGAAGGGGTGTTTTTCTGGTATAGAATAGTATAGAGTATATTGGAACTCGGAATTGAGTGGGATTGGAGAGGCGATGTGTCTGGTTGACTACTTGTCAATTCGAAACTTCTTTCAAAATGTAGTTGAGGTTTTTGAACGATAGAGCAAGATTCGACCGAGTCGCAAGAGGTGATGCTTTATTTCAGCTTCCTGCTAATTAGTAATAGATAATATATGATATTCGAGCAAGAGGTGGGATTCAAAAATTGTTCATAATCCACTAGAACCAGGCTTATATTGCCAGGACAATCTATCCAAAAAAAGACGCAATAGATATACACCGAAAAAGATTCATCAAGTCATGGGCCACCCATTTATATAAAGGTATAGTGTAATGAACAAGGCCTCCCGGAAAGATATGACGCCAATGCACCCCGCTTCCAATTCAATACAAAGACCAACCCAAGGTATACGTTCAAAAGGCTCAAAATCAGGAATCTTCCCAGATTCCAAATACTGGAAGGTCTTCGGCCATGTACAGCAAGCCACTTTCGGGGAACATAACATCCGATAGAGGCGAGGGGCCGGAGGCTGGAAGTTGACCGGTTGGAATAGTACCGCCGGGCGAACAGCCAACGGGTATTCCTGAAGTTGTAAGGGCGGAGATGGCCGCGTCGTAAGATAAAGCCGATGGATCTGCCCCGCTGTAAAGTGCGTCCCACATTTCGTTTCCTGAAGGCTGGGTACCAGGGAAAGGTTGTTGTGCGGCGAGGAATGAGGTAGAGGTACTGGCAGCCGGTTTATTAGACGAGGAGGGAGAAGGGACGGCGGATGAACGATGAGGTTCAGAGAGACGGTTTGGCGTGGAGATATCCCGGACAGATCCTGGGTCGGTGCTATTTACTTGGCCGAATAGCTGATCGACTTGTTTACTTCGATGGTCCATCCATTGGCGATTGCGTCGTTGGATGTACTCTGCGACGGCAGAGCGGAGATATTTGACAATTTGGTAGAAGCGGCATGCATGAGGGTCGTGCGGGACAAAGACTCCTAGAAATCGCTCTGCCTTGCCCATGCCCTCTTCTAGAGGTAGTAAGTTATCGTAATCGGCAAAAAACGCGGCGCCCAGAACGACGGCAGAATTGAATACCGAATTGATCAAAAATGGGAGGCGTTTTGGTAGGGAGGAGAATTGTCCGAGATCCTCCACGACATCGAGGCCTCGTAAAGCGGAATAGACGCAGGCATCTGAGAATAAGGAGATGCGGGAGCTGCTGCTCTTTGAATCGGATAATGAGGAAGGATCGGATTTGTTCTTCACGTATTGTGCCACGCGGTAGACTAGGAACGGTCGTGTCAGGAGAATGATGGACCAGTAATATGATCCAAAAACATGCGCGGCCGCCAAGCTTTCTTCCATGCTCTTGTGATCAAGTCGCTCGGTTTGCATTTTGAGAACATCGGGTAGAGTTCGCACCCACGCGCGATGTTGATTTGAAATTGATTCGGCAACGCTAATAGAGATGACTTGCTTCATGTAGACGTCTGTTAGGATTCGCTCGAAAATGCGACAAAGCGAAATGACTGCAACTGAGAGCTGTTGCTCTGGAGATGAATTCCGTTGCGATTCTCCAGATTCAACAGTGTCATCGCGTATGTCGTAGTCGTAGTCTGAAGTTGCTGGAGGGCGCCCTAAAGAGGCACTGAGGAATAAGTCCATCATCCGGAGACTCTTCCATACGCGTTCTCTGGCCCTTCTTTCCCGTCCACAAAACAGCGCGTTCGCATCTTTGCGGTGAATTCCGACAGCATATGCAGCACGCAGCGCAATTCCAAGATTCATGAATGCACCATTGCGCCTACATGCTCCAAGCATATACATCGAAACCAAGATATATGACTGAATGGTGTGGATGCTGGGGGTTTCCTGGAAAGCCGAGAACGCCAGTTGCCGACCGCTACCGAAGAACTGCTCCGCCGTATCTTGATGTATATTTGAAACTTGCGCTCCAATGGCGAGGACGAGGTAGAATATTGAGCTCACGGTATCTTCATCGCCCGTAGGGTTACCTACCCAGTTGGCTAAACGAGGATGGAATTCTTCCAAGTCGAACAGATCAAGGAGAGGATTGGTAGCGAGTACAAATTGTCGAGCAAGTTGTTGGGCGTCTTCGTTGCTGGGCGGCTGGACGAGAGCACTGGGATGAGTGCTGGGGTTATTCTGAAATGCCTCGAGCATAGAATGCCTGGAGTTGTCTTCGGTAAATTCACACCGACCAATTGACGAAGATACCACCCGACGAACGCTTTGCAAAAACGACAGACTGGCCGAATCGCCAATATACATGAATTTCCCCTGTCCGTCGCGCAGAAGTCGCGCAACTTTCGGTACAGGCGCCGTCCCTTCCTTTTCGTCTCGGACCTGATGTTCCAGGTTCATTCCTCGATCCTCAAGGGAATTCAACAGTCGATCCATCGCCGTCTCGCGTTGCGGTGAGGGTATTATGCGTTCGCTGAGTAGCATGGTTGAATCTTTGGCTTCGGGCTTGAGCAGCCGGGCGGGGCGATCCGAGAAATGGCATTCCGATTCTTTCTTGCGTTGGACACAGATCGTGCAGGGGTGTTCGCCATTGCATTTCTGCTTGCGACGCTTGCAACTATCGCAAGCTCGGCGACAGCGAAGGCGCGCCCCTGGGGCTGTACTTGCCCGAGGCATGGCCGCTTGTGCCGCTGAGGCTCGTTCGGTCAATGAGTCGCCTGGGAAATTCGTGTGCCGTAGGTCATCGATGCGGGGGAAATTGTATCTGGAGGTAACTTCGTGACGAGGATAATCTTGCGGGGCTGCGTTGCGGCGTGGCGGAGGAGCGGAGCGGGCGGGAATGCTGCTCTCCCCGGACTCTGATTTATTACTAAGCACGTTCCACCGGATTGGGATTTCCAATCTGATACTCTTCAACCTTGGCTTTATGACGAACGAAATGACATTTTTCACGAATATCTTCAATCCTATTCCTTTTCATTCTGGCCGAAATGAAACAACTTTGCCCCAGGTATCCGCCGTTCCCCAAATTCCAGATCGCAGACAGGCCAACTGCACGATCTGGCTATGATCGACGAATACATTGACATCGATCCCAAACTCTCGAACATACCAATTGAATACTTTGGGATCTGCAGCTTCAAACATAACACGCTCAGGCGGCAACTCCTTCATAATCTTCGAAACCACATCCGTTCTCCACGAATTCACATTCTCTGTGATCCCCTCCGACTCGATCATCAACCGCTTCACTCCGTTGTCAAGGAACTTTCGCCCCAGGCTCACCAGCTTCCCCGGATCCGAAGTCCCAATCGCTTCCAGGCCCGATGCCGGAGTATCACCGCCGGCACCGAACTGGATTCCCAATTCCGGCTTCGCCTCCAGCTTGTACGAATGCACTTTATCAACGAGTCGAAGCCAGTCGTCCTCCGGGATCGACAAAAAGCCCGAGGAAATTTCGATAACGTCGAAGCTAGAAATGTATGACTAGTAAGCCTTTCTTCTCCCCAGACCCTGAGATTGCAGGAGCTCAACTTACCCCAGATCCTTGCATTTGGTCAAGTAGCGGTCAAACACCGTGTTTGCGTCGGGGTGCGTGAGGAGATGCTCGGCCCAGCCGCCCTACCAACCACAACGATCAGCCGAAATGAGTCTTCAAGCCGCACACTATATGCAGTAACAGGTATCGTATCGGTATCGAAACATACCGTAGAGACGTAAACATCGTGTTCGTGGGCAAGATCGATTAATTCGCGCAGGGGTGTCTCCTCAAACAGAGAGAAGGAGCCTAGAGAGTAGCAATCAGCACGCACTGTGACTCTGCATGCACAGTCTCAAAACCCACCTCCGGCAAACTTCAGCCCGTCAACGTGATTTCCCATTCTATGGCCAAGTCAGTCATGATGGACATCCATGGAGGACTGAGGGGATTTCACGTTTCGAGTATATCTGCGAGATACCGTTTACCCATCACCTGCAGGCATGAGCTTAGTCTATTTGACTATTGACTAGGTACTGAGTGTTCATACCGAGTAATAAGGGCCTCGGATCTCTGTAACGCCCTTGCTTCGAGGCTTAGATGGTCTCGGGTTCGATCTCGCAAAGCCGAAGCCATTCTGTTTGTCCTGGAGGAGGGTCAATCCTTGTGCTGGAGGCGTTGTAGATAGACTCCTGGCTTGTGTGGAGGATGCTGCCATCTTGGTCATATGGGTGATGGTAGGCATGCGGTTCATCAGCCTGGTGATTGCGACGAGAGAGTTTGTACCGGTCATTGTTTAAGGCCCTTCTTTTTAATGGTGATGTGTGGCTCAAGTTGGAGGGGTTTGATGGAAAGATAGTGTATACCGTAGGTATACTTGAGAGGGTGGTTGGGATTATTTTTGATTGTTTCTACAACTTGGAAGAAACTAGGGAGATGATAACATGCGAATCTGTTTGCTAGCCATCTTTTTTTTGAGTCTGAGGATTGACGTAAACTATACTTCACTCCGGAGAAGCTTAAATAAGGGAGATGACATCAGCTCACTCCAGCTAGCTATAGACTGCAGTTGGGCCCATTGATAAATAGTCTATACGACAAGCCTCGGACTAAGGATGCAGAGTATTTCTTTTAAGCCACCGATTTATTTATTTTTTACTAATATTTTCAAAGAAATCCGAGCTCGGCTGTCGTCGCCGAAATAGTGGGTATCTACTGGAGGCCGGACCAGTAGGGTGGATATACAGGCAGTGGTTGGAAGAGCATGTATTGGTATATTTGAGGCACAGAAGCCAATGTCGGGTGCTTCTTACCCTGTCGGAATACGGAGCATACTGTATTGAATCCGTCGGCGCGATCAACTTCCGATGCCGAGCGATCAGGATTCCGCTGACAAACTCGGCGCCGACTGAGATGGAGATTGAGTGATTGGGCTGTGATTGGTGGGTTCGAAGAAACATCGACATAATTATACAATTTATTCATAAATCAAATTCATCTATGCAGTACGACCTCGTAGAAGTGTATCAACTTGTACTTTATACACTGGCCGCTTTATGAACTTAATCAAGGGCCCACACATCCACAAGGACCACACTATGTGGATTACCCTATGGATCGAGTACTACTCCGAACTCCGTAAAACATGGCGCCCAAGTCTATGTATGTACACATGTATCACTCTTGGCAAGTTACTAAAATAGTTCCGCCTCTTGACCGAGTCCGAAGTGATCCGTACATCCACTATCAGGTACGAGGTTGTGTATCGTACATCCACTATCATCCACGGGCAGAAACCATTAGTCATATGTACTGGACGTCTCGTACATATGCCAGACACTGCAAATATGTGGGTATTGCATACCCAGGATCACCCCGCTGTGTACGAGCCTGACCGAAAACGAGTACGTGAGCACGCGACAAAGGGAGTCGCCAATGCCAACTAGTCCAGCCACAACCCAATCATGCCTCACAACCCCAGCAGAATACAGCCTAATACCTTTCTCTCACCAGTTCCAAGCTTCTGATTCGCATGTCAATGAAATGTGATCTCCAACTTCCGGTTGCTCCGGCCTCCGTGCCTGCCCTACAGGGCTTTGCCTTGGAAGTGGTCTTGGCCTTTCACTTGGGACTGCTCCAAATCAAGGACCAAGCAGTTGCCCAGTTCTTTCAATTTGGTCTACTCGTTTGTGTTCCTCTTTTCGAACCTTACCTTTACTCCGTACCTTGACCTCCATTACAGTATCCTCATTATCTTTACTGCACTTGTTGTTACTTTTGCATATTGGTACTCGTCATGGGTGCCGGAGCGGTTTTAGAGCCGCTTGTCGTCATTGTCCTCCTCTTTGGGGGTACTTGGATCAATCGAGCCACCGATGCTGCCTTATCACGACGCGCAAGTCGTCGCAGTTCATTCGACCACCCACGAGCTTCATCCCCTGATTCCCTCGAGTCAGGTTATACTTCACCAACTCCCAAAGATAGTCTCTTGACCCACCGAGCTTCTTCACCGCTGCAACCAGATGATCGCTGGCACAAACGAATGATTAAGATCTTTGGTTTGTCCTGCAGTGTGACCTCGCCGAATACAGCCGTGTTTCAAGACCGTCTTCTTAGTCGTTTGCTTCGGAAGTTGCCGTTCCTGGCTGAGTGTTGGTACTGGGCACTTGTATATTGGGTATGTTGTATTCCGCTCTATCTTTAATCCCCTTTTTTTATATTTACTATAGGCACTCACAATCGTTTGTACAGACATATCAACTCGGCCGCGCATTCACCGCCGTAACCCTCAAAGAAGGAACCGTCGACATCGCCCGCAAACATGCATTGGAAGTAATCAAGCTGGAGGAGAAACTGGGAATCTTTTGGGAAATTCAGATCCAACATTTTTTCCTCAGACACCCTCTCTTGATGACTTGGATCAACTGGTTATACTCCTTCATCCATATCCCCGGCACAATCGCCTTTCTCGTGGGGCTATACTACTATACCATCACCCGCAACGGCATTAATGAGCCTCAGCCAGGCAAGCTCCGGGGTATTGCCGGTGGATCGCCCGCGGGCCCGCTACTCTACCAGGCCCGGCGCCGTACGCTGGCAGTATGCAATCTCCTCGCGTTTGTGGTCTTCACCCTGTGGCCCTGCATGCCACCCCGCCTGCTGAGCGATCCAACAGTAGAAGGTCCCGAGGCGGAACTTGGGCGCAGCTATGGTTTTGTCGATACGGTTCACGGCGAGAACGGAGCGAAGAGCGTCTGGACAGAAAATCGTTTCTGCAATCAATACGGTAAGTAATAACCTCGCGTGAATAATCTCTCTCTCTCTCTGTCTCTCTCTCTAATACGTTGATCACCAGCGGCGATGCCATCTTTGCATTTCGGATATTCTTTGATGATCGGTCTCACCATCATGACCATCCCGCTCCCCATCCACCACCGACGAACGATCCGGATACGCATCGGACGTTTGGGACTCCGCCTACCTGCCTGGCGCCGAGTATTATGCATAAGCCTCGGATTCATATATCCATTCATAATCTTGGTAGCGATCGTCTCGACGGCCAACCATTTCATCCTCGATGCTATCGCGGGAGCTTTTGTTTGCGGCCTCGGGTGGTGGTCGAATGGCGTTTTATTAAATCTGTTGCCCGTTGAAGATTACTTCCTTTGGTTGGTTCGAATTGACAAGCCAGAACCATCGCGGATGCAATTGTCACATAGTTCAAGTCCGAGTTCGAGTGGCTGGGACTCGGAGGATGAGTCGGATACACGGCACCCGTAGACCAACTTGGTGTGGAATGGCATTCTTTCAGTCGAATTTAATTATACCCCGCTCCAGGTTGGGAAATGTCGGTAGAACCGAAAAATTTGGTTTATGTACATTGTGAGAGCAGTATAATTAATTTCCGGGGCCAGGGCCTGGATTCGGGTGCCATGATGACTCGGAGTTAACTAGTTCACTTTCTTTGTGCCCGTGTTTCTTTGCCTAGTATTCTTTAGAGCCCCAAATTCTTACTTCTGTTTTCATCTTGCTGTAACCGCCAAATGATTGATTTTCGACCAACTAGGGCCAAAAGTGAAGGGTCCAGTATATCCTTTTTGTTGACGATATAAGCTTCAGCTTCATATTCTGCGCAGGGTGGAGGAAGACCGAGAATACAATCTGTGTATCCTAGAAACTCTACTGAAGACATGAGAGTGTGAGTACTAAGATGCATGGTTTCCGCGGCCTTCTTCCGACCTATGCAGGATAGAAATATAAGGTGGTGGGACATGACCCATGGCTTTTGAAAGGCGCCTGGAAAATATTTGCAAGACATTAGATCATCCTGGATCACTAGAATAGATGCGAGCCAATATGGAATTACCAGGAGAGTACTCTGTATCTCAAGGTATAGTGAAGCAGTGGGGTTGTGCTTACGGAGCAGAGCAGAGAGGCCGTAGAACAAGAACAAGAACAACCCAGATTCATATTCATCCACCTCGAACCAAGCTCGCTCTGTCCTTCCAAGTCTACGTCTGCGCAATCTCCCAAGCCAATCATGTTATTTTGTTACATCAGTAAAGCTTTCTCGTCGTGCTTGACATGCCTTGCAGAGGAAACCCCGACTAGCTTACAGTATGTCTTTGACAAGATTAGATATTGGCCGGAAATTTCCTCGGTGAATAACCTTCTCCATTCACCTTTGGGGTCAAATCTGCCTGCAAAAGGGCCACTACCATCAGGCGAATGAAAAGGCAATGACCGAGGTAGCAGCTCCTTCACTGTGGAACCTATTCCGGGCATAAACCGGCGCTGTGCCCCCTCCCTTTGTCCTGCGACGGTGCATACCACACACCAATTCACTAAATATCTCAAGATTGAGATTCACTAGACAGCGTCGACAAACAGCAGCAAAGATCACAGCTGGGGGGGAGGGGAACATCAGATTGGATTTGTGGTTGCAGTGGGCGGGAGTTGTGGCGTCATTGGAGGTTTCGCCCGTTCGCAGACCCAACGCGTCTCTTCCCGCGCGACTCTCTTCCTTCTCCACATCTCCTTACCACCACTCCTCCTCCTCCAACCGACACCCTTCACCAATTCAGCTACTTCCCCCTCTCCATATCTGATTACCTGCTTTTTGCGCCCATCATGGCCGAAGACGCCCCCGTCGCTGCTCCCCCGGAAACTGCGAAGACCGAGCAGCCTCCTACCGACGAGTCTGCCGACAAGGCGCCTGAGAACTCATCAACCACCGACGACAAGCCCACCGGTAAGCAAAACATCCCCTAAAAACTTCCAATCCCCCACTAGAGCTCCTGCGCCCATTCGCGCACCCTATCAGCATCCTCTGCCCTCTGTGCGACACACCCTTAGCTAACCCAGCGCCCATTGTTTTCCCAGAGAGCGCGAACGTGACCGACGAAAAGAAGAGCTCCCCAGCCGCCGCAGAACAGACGACTGCATCTGGCGACGCGACGGAAGCCAAGGCCGACGCCAGCTCCGAAGCCGCCGCAACCGCCGAGCCTGCAACAGAGGCCAACGGAACCCCTTCATCTCCCAAGAAGACCTCAAAGGATCGACGACGATCCAGCGGCGTCGGCGAAAAGAAGCTGAATCGCAAGAAGTCTATGACCCGCGTGACCCAGCTGCACGCGAAGCCGGGCCAATACTACCTCGCGCGACTGAAGACATTTGCGCCGTGGCCGGCGATTATCTGCGACGAGGAGATCCTTCCGTCGACGCTTCTTGATACACGGCCCGTGACGGCTGCGCAGGAGGATGGCTCGTACCGGGCTGACTACGCTGATGATGGGAAGCGGGCTCACGAGCGCACTTTTCCGGTTATGTTCTTCGACACAAATGAATTGTAAGTGAGCGAGGGCGGGAATTGAATGCGCTAGCTGCTAATCGGTCTGGTTTTTTCTTCTTCTTATAGTGCCTGGATTATCAATACTAATCTGACCCCACTTGATGTTGCCGAGTGCAAGAACATTTCTGAGAAGAACAAGTCAAAGGGGCTGATTAAGGCATATGCGGTTGCTGCCGAAGGCCATGACTTAGATCACTACAAAAAGGTGCTTGCGGAGCACCAGAATGCTCTAGACAAGGAGGAGGCCGAGGAGGCTGAGGCGGAAGCCAAGAAGGAAGCTGAGAAGGAAGCAAAGGCCAAGGCCAAGGCAGACAAGGCCGCTGAGAAGGCTGACAAGACCGCTGATAAGAACAAGAAGAGCAAGCGCAAGAGCAAGGCTGCTGAAACTGACGTGGAGATGGAGGATGTGGAGGAACCCAAGAAGGCCAAGACACCTGCGCGGAAGCGCAAGAATGATGCTGATGCCGAGACCGAGAAGGTATGTTTGGTTGGAGGTTTGTGCTCACGGGGATGGACTTGGACTTGCTAACAGATCAACGCGTGTAGCCTGCAAAGACCCCCAAGACCGCCACTAAGATCAAGTTGACGACCCCCAAGGCGGCCGAGGAGAGTGGAAAGAAGACTCCGGCCAGTAAGGCGAAGAAGCCCGCTAGAAAGGGCAAGGCTGCCGCTAGTGATGATGAAGAGAAGGCCTCTTCAAAGGAGCCTGAGAAGCAACCCGACCCCGAAGAGCTAAAGAAAAAGAAGGAGAAGGAGAGTACGTTGCTCAATTGATCTCTCCCTTCCCCGCAATTGTGACAGAACTGACAAGTCATTTAGTTCTCTTCCTGCGACACAAGCTCCAGAAGGGCTTCATCTCTCGTGATCAGCCCCCTAAGGAGGACGAGATGGCTACTATGGGCACCTATTTTGAGAAGCTCGAGAAGCACTCCGATTTGGAAGTGTCAATTATCCGTTCTACCAAGATCAACAAGGTTCTCAAGATGATCGTGAAACTGAACTCAATCCCCCGCGACGAAGAATTCAAATTCCGTGAACGCGCCATCAACATTCTCTCCAACTGGAAGAACGTATTGGACTCCGATGGCCCAGTCGACGGCAGCAAGCCCACATCCAACGGAACCGCCAAAGACGACGACGCGGCCGATACCCCCAAACTGGAGACCGAGGAAGAGAAAGAGCCCGAGACAAAGACCACTAATGACGATACCCCCATGCCAGACGCCAAGGAGGAGAACGAGGACGAGGACGAGGACGAAAACGAGAAGTCCGCGCCCAAGGATAGCGCCGATGCTGCCCCAGCCGAAGAAAAGCCCGAGGAGAAGACCGAGGTTGAGGCCAGTGCATAAGCGTGAAATTGTGCGCATCAACTACCTCTGTGTCTAGCCTGTGTTTCTATCTTCGATGTTTGACTGTTGTTCTGTGTTGTTCTGTTCTGTTCTATTCTGGTCTGTTCTGAATAGGGTTGGAGTGTGTGTACCTTTTACTAGTACCTTTTTTTTGCGTCTTATGCTTTCAATCTGAACTTTTCTTGTGACGATCTGCATCCCCGAGCAACCGACCCTGTTTTCTTTTTTGTACTGTGTAGCAGCACTGTGTCGGATTAGCTGCAGCTGGATCTAGCCAGCGAAATTGTTTCTGCCAATGCCAAATAAAATGAAAAACCAGAATTATCTCTTGCTGCTTTCTGTATGGGGACTACTTAGACGCCCGTCTCTTTTTATTCAAGTTGCTGCAAGCGTGTAGTAGCTCAGGCTGAGTACTACCCCGTCTACTAGTTAGTACCTAGGTAGTTGTCAAGAAAGCCCGGGCAATAATCACTACTGGTAGTGGATTTCGAGTCATTCGAAGATTCAATAGCAAGTATATCACTGTTTAATTACTAGAGGACACTGTATGCAAGCAAAAGAATATTGGATATTCACCACCAGCCCAGCCAAATCTATCTTTTATATACCATTTCGCAATGAAGACCCAGTCATGTCTGGTATCAAAAAAAAAGCCAACCCCCGAACCAACAGTTTGTATATAAAGGTATCAACATCACGCCGCGGGGAAGAATACAGATATAGGCCATATGATTAGTTACCATGCACACCCAAATATAAACCAAGCACAAGCCAAGCCAAGCGCCACATGTATGCACAGAAGCAATAAAAAAAAGAAACAAAAGAAATACCGGAGGGCAGCAGTTATACAAGGACCCATCCGAGTCCAAGCACACAGTATATGTCATAAGTTAGTTTCATCAGCCGCTCTCAACCAAAGCCTCATCAACCGCGACGAGAATCAACGTAGTGATATCATCAACCTTCCCACCACGATAATAATCACCAGGATAATAGCGCTGCGCCTCCTTAGCAAAAGGCCCATCCCTCCGAAAATCAACACTAGCAACCTTCGCCTCGCCCGAAATCGATGCAGCAAGCAACGACTGCAGCGTAAGCGTCTCCTCGGCGCGCTCCACCTCCCTGCCCCCCTTCACACCCGCCGGCGCCTGTGAAAACGCATCAGCAAGCCCCCCCAGGAACAGTCAGCGCACGCAGCGAGTCCGAAATCCCAACACCCTCGCCCGGCTCCGCAGTCCAAGCACCAGTCATAACCATCCGACTCGTAACAATCTTCAAGATATCCTGATTATTCAAATTATCAAACACCCCATCCGTAGCAAGCATCAGCACATCACCATGCTGCATAGTCACATTTGTAACAGCCGCGTCGCGCGGGAAATCTTCCAAAAACGCCCCGCCGAATATATTCGCCTGCGCGCGCATGCGCGGCGGGATAATGCTCAGCTGGTAGGGCGTGTTGAAGCCATGCGTTTGCGGCGTAGAGTACGTATGCACCGCCGCCCGCCGGAGAAGCACCGAACCCGAGTCGCCGAGATTAGCCAGCTCGACGCGGCCGTCCGGCAGCGCGATGCCGACGGACGCCGTGCTGCCGCCTGCTTTTACGGCTGGGTCGGCGACGATCGCGTCGTAGCCTGCTTGGAGGAGGTTTTCGGGGCGGAGTTCGTTGGCCGGTTGGGTCCAGGATAGGGCTGACTGGGCCATGTAGGCGCATAGGCCGTGGGAGAAGTCAGCCGGGTCGACGCGGGATTCTGTCCAGCCGCCTACGCCGTCTGCGACGGCGAAGGCGACGGCTTCTGAATTTGCATCTGCGGCTGCGGCTGCGTCGGGATGGGGCTTGTCTCGGGATGTTGGGGGGCCGGATGCGTGGCCGATGCGGCTTACGAAGAAGGCGTCTTCGCCGCTGTCTGGGCGGCTGCGTCTGCGGGCGACGGGGTTTTTGTCCTTTGAGACGCCGAGGACGTCTGCGGCGGGGTCGAAATTATATGCGTTTTTGAGTGGGTGGAAGCGCTTTCCTTTGCCGGATGAAGAGACGGCAACCCGATAGGAGATGCGGGATTGTTGGGACGAGTTGGTTCGGGCCGTTGAGTGGAAGGATTTGCGCTGAATGTGTAGGGATAGGCTCGAAGGGTATGATGCGGATGTAGGCGCAGTCACCAAGGAGGGTCTAGTTCTGTTATAGAGAATGCCTGTACATAATGAGGTGGTCCTGGGCGCGGCTCGAAGGGCTTGGAGGCTGCAGGTGGAACTGCAGGCCCGGGGGACTGGCGCAAGCATCGCAGGAAGAACGGTCGGGCTTCCTAGGGAAGCTCAGAGGAGCATCAAATATAGATGCTGGAGATGTATAGAGGAATATATGTTCACAGGGAAAAAGAGAGACAGCCCTATAAAAAGTAAAGAAAGGAACAAAATGCTCCGGATAAAATGGATAAGCCCGCTTATCGCGATTGACCGCCTCGCGTCATCGTGTGGAATTGTTAGATGAAGGGTTGAGTTGGGATTGAGAGTGTGTGAATTGGTGAAGTTGGAGCTGAATAGAGTGGTGGAATTATAATATACTGGATTACTGTAGCATATTTACTCCTGCTTAGGTTTGGCTGTGTTCATCGTATAGCTGCACCTGGTAAATTTTCTTACTTTGATTAGTTTCTGCCGCCCGCAACCTCATCGCCGCGACCTTCCCTCAATCCGCCCAATCCCCAGTTCGCCACCCCTCGCCGTCAAAGCACTTCAGATCAGGCCTTGTTGCTGTTGCTGCTGACGTGAAGCGTCAGCTTCTTTTGTGCCAAGATGATGCACCCATCCCGTCAGGCTTATGTCGAGGAAGCCCAGGTAAGCCACTATCCTGCCACTGGAGCTCCAGTCTAGTGCGCGTTCATGCACCACATTGCTCGCATGGTTATTTTGTTTGAGCAAGAATATGCCAAGCGCATTGGAAACTGCAGAAGGCTGACTTCTAATCTATCTTCAGGACACAGACATGGGCATTAGCCTTGCCGATCTCCGTAAGTTGTCTCTTCTAAACTCCCACCTGCGATATCTATCACTAACCGCGAGAACTACAGCCACCGACCAAGACTATGAACTTCCTCCCTCTGCTGCGGGAATCCCCGCCGAGCGGGCCTCCGCGATTCTATCCCAATTCGAGCGCAAACGCAGAGCAGCCGCAATGGCCGTACCGACAGACGACACCCGAGTGCGCAAACGGCTACGAGAGCTCGGCGAGCCCATCACACTGTTCGGCGAAGGACCCGGAGACCGACGAGACCGTCTGCGCGAGCTCTTGACCGATCTCTCGGAAAGGCAAGCGGGCGAGGACATTGAGATGGAGGAAGCCGAGAATGAAGAGGAGGCAGAGCAACAGGAAGAGTTCTATACAGAAGGCACGGACGAGCTATTAAAAGCGCGCAAATCCATCGCGCATTATTCTTTGCCCCGAGCAAAGGCCCGTGTCGCCAGACTCAAGGAGGAATCGACGATCCCCCTCCGCACACACGTGAAGCACCGCAAAGCGATCAAGGAGAAGCTTCAAGGATTTGATTTGTACGGCTCACAGATTGCTGGAGATCGTCCTGTGAGTATCTGTCGATTTGCGCCTGATGGACAGACGATCGCGGCGGGTAACTGGGCTGGCGGAATCAAGTTGCTCTCCGTGCCGAATTTGGACGAGAAGGCTACCCTCAAGGGACATACAGATCGCGTGGGAGGCCTTTCGTGGTTCCCCGGAGCGACATTACCCCAATCGAATGTCTCCCCTTCGTCGGTCAATTTAATATCCGGGGGTGGAGAAGGTAACATTAATCTATGGGCGTTGGACCAGGAACAGCCCTTGGCTACACTTTCTGGTCACTCGGGGCGTGTTTGTCGGACAGAATTCCATCCTTCCGGACGGTATGCTGCATCGGCTTCTTACGACACCACTTGGCGACTGTGGGATGTCGAAACTACAACAGAACTGCAACTACAAGAAGGTCATTCGCGAGAGGTGTACGCGGTGTCATTCAACAATGACGGGTCTCTCCTGGCTAGTGGTGGATTAGACAGCATTGGACGTATTTGGGATCTGCGAACTGGACGAACCGTGATGGTTCTCGAGGGCCATATCCGCGAGATCTTCGCCATGGATTGGGGCGTGGATGGCTACCGGGTCCTCTCAGGAGCCGGTGATGGCTGGGTGAAGTGCTGGGATCTGCGCCAGGTGCGGAATACTGGTGGTATAGGCGCACACAAAAGTGTTGTGTCTGATCTACGCTGGTATAAGGGAGCTGAGGGGGGCTTCTTACTTGCCGACTACGGACACCAACGGCCAGATGGATATCGATGGTGCCCCGCCTGCTGAAGCAACCCCGGAAGCCCCTCAACCAAAGAAGTCGGGGACTTTTTTTGTTTCCAGTGGATTTGACAAAAATGTCAACATCTTCAGCGCGGATGACTGGTCCCTGGTTAAGAGCCTCAGCGGTCACTCAGGTAACGTCTTGAGTACTGATGTTAGTGATGACGCCAAATGGATCGCAAGTTGTGGCCACGATCGGACTGTCAAGCTGTGGGGAATTGAGTGATTGGTCTCTGGATTCTTGATCGACCTTCCCGGATCTGCATATGCAGCTGCGCCTACAGCCACACTGACTTGAACCTGTTCGCTCCGTAATTCATCGGACGACGTTTCGTCATTCCGGTCTGCCTTGGCCGCGATACCCACGAACCTCCTTTTCCGAGGCAGAACCAAAATTAAAATCCACCATTATATCAACGGATTAATAAATTACATCAATAAATGACTCGCCTGAAGTAAAAAGTAAAGCTTTGTAGTTGTCTACTACGATGTCACGTGCACTGAATGCGGGGATGACGTAAAAGTAGGTTTCCTCCGCGGCGAACGCTTCTTTTCTGCGGAGTCAATTTAGACCTTCTTTCCTTCTTTGACTCGACCTCTTCGCATAATATCCCACCATGGCGTTCCGCGCGCAAAGCCTGCGAAATCTAAGCCGACCAGCGGTCTCCAACCTAACCGCACAATCCTCTCGATCAGGAATTTCCCGCACAATCCAGCGAAATGCCTGCACGCTCTATCAACACCGCGGACAACCCGCTCAAAGCCAAACAGCCCCAACTCGACCACAACCATCTACCCCAACAGTCTCGCCTTCACTTTATTCCCGATTCGCATCTACAAAGTCCGGCATCGACACAGCAGCCGGCGAATCATCTCTAGCCGGCGCCCCAGATATAACAAACTACTACACGATCTTCCCGCGCTCAATTCCATCCGGCCCACCCCCATCCTCCCCCTTCGAGATCTCCATCACCGATCTCCGCCGCGAATTCCTCCAACTCCAAGGCCTGATCCACCCAGACAAATACCCCTCCGGCGACGTAAAACAGCACGCCGAAGCCCTCTCCGCCCGCATCAACGAGGCGTACCGCACCCTCGCCGACCCGCTCCTGCGCGCGCAGTACCTCCTCCGCGAATGGCATGGCATCGATGTGACAGCCGAAGACGGCGCGACGAAGCACGCGCTCGACCCGCAGACTTTGATGGAGGTCATGGAAGTGCAGGAGACTATTGAGGAGGTGGGCGCGAGCCCGGAGGCGGAAGCGGAGATTGAGGCGCTGAAGCAGGAGAATGATATGCGGATTATGGTTTGCGTGGGGGCTTTATCGGGGGCATTTGACAAGGGAGATATTGAGGGTGCTAGGATGGAGTGTATTCGTTTGCGATTCTGGTATAGTGTTGGTGAGGGCTTGCGGGAGTGGGAGCCTGGTAGTACGCAGATTCGTCTTGTGCATGGTCAGTGAGTTGGTATGAGCTGGGGGTTACTCGTTACTCGTCACTAGAAGGTGGAATGTATTGTATGTATGATTTTGCAGAGCTTTGATATGTGTTTACATAGACGTCATGATATTCCCCTCTTCATTCTGGTCGGGTCTCGCTACTGTCGTAGTGTAATGTAATGATGTTGCTGGGCCGAGTCGTAGGGCTGTTATCTTGGCTAGCGGGGACGGGCATATGTATGTATGCTAGCTGTTGTACCTTTATACTCGATTTATCGGAAAGTAATTTTATGATTCGAAGAAAATGAGCAAGTTCAAATATTTGGGCAATATTCCACATGACCTAGTACATGCCCATGCCCATCTACTTCTACCAAGTTCAACTCAACTTCTCCACCTGCCACCCTTTTCCACCCACCTAAAATGAGAGCATGGCCAACTCGACCAAAACAACATCACCCGCCACGCTTCCGCAAGGCAAGGCAAAGACTCAAAGAAAGCAGAAAAAGGGCCCAAAAAAGTGAAGCAATCCACAAATCTCCACGCTACGGTCAACAAGGCCCACTCATTGGGTCTTCAGCAGGCTAGGGATTGGGCATGAACCCTCTCCAGTCTCGCACCAGCTCAGCATCTCAGTCGATCGAATGGCCCCCGACCACGAAGTTTCCACTCGGCACTTTTGAATGCAGCAGCATGCAGGGCGATGGAAACAGATGCCATGAACGTTCCGCGTCGCGCGCTTCCCCGGGGCTTCATTTGTGAATAGCAACACTCGCCTGACCTCGCGAGGATGACAGAATCCCTCTTTGATATTCCTCGGAGGGTCCGAGTCGGTCTGCACGAGGCGTTGGCGTCGATAGCTTTGCCCTTACCCACACCCATCAGCGATGCACACGTAGCAGACTAGTCGTGCTATCTGGGTCGCTTGCTGTGCCCGAGGGTAAACTTGGTACCCCGTGTGACTTGGCCCAAGGCCATGAATATATTTAAGCAACGGGGGAGATTCCATAGACAGCACGGAGCTTGATTCAACAGGGGTATTTTGAATATCTCACTTGAAAATCTAAGGCCGAAGCAAAAGCGAAGACCGAACTGCCAGTGAACTGAACTGCTCGACGTCAACGTGCCTAGAGGACAAGCCAAATAAACTTGAAGACTCGGACCCATACTCAACTTCAAATTCATCCCATGGACCCTCCCGACTATAGTAGGTGTGTGCTGAGAATCCCTCAACCCACCTCCACCCCAGAAACGAACAGCGCTGACCCGACCAATCGTCTCCCCAACTACAGCATCATCCACTCGCCTTCATTTACCTTTCTAGTCGGCCCACGACACACGAAGCTAACGATCCAATCGGCGCTAGCCCAACATGTCTCGAAACCACTGCATAATCTCATGAACAATGGGCATACCAGGGAATCTAGACACCGGATAGCCGTCCTGGAGGAAGAGGATGTTGAGACCTTTGTCGCTTTCTGCGAATATGCTTATACGGGGGACTACAAGGTACCGCAGGCGCCGGTGCCGAGAGAGCACCGCGTCAGCGTCGCTGAGAGCGTGCATAGTCCCGTCAACTCGTGGAGAGGCACGTATCGCTCCAGCTCAATGTCGTCCGCTGTACCGCCGCCTGCCCCGTCGCCACCGCCTGAGTTTGTTAATAATAGTCAGCCAAGGGCCGAGACTGAAGTCGCACCTCAACCTCAACCTCAACCTCAACCTCAACCAGAGCCAGAGTCAGTGATTGCAGATGGCTCTGCTGCCGAGGTTACCGCAGAGGCTCCTCCTGAAGCTGAAGCCGAAGTAGAAACTGGAGCTGGAGCCGAAGGCGAAGCTGAGACTGGGGTAGTGGAGGAAGACAAGACGCCCGTGGAATCTGTGGAGGAACCCACGGAAAATAAGGACGATCAACTCGACAAGACTCAGCAGGATGAGGCCGAGGCTGGCTTGTCTCCTCTCCCAGAAGCGGATGAGCAGGCAGAATCTGAGCCTGCGAAGGAGACCGACGACTTGACATCCTGGCCTACGGAGGACAACACGCCAGAGGATAACGGTGAAGCAAAGGGAAAGAAAGGAAAGAAGAAGGACAAAAAGAAGAAGAAGAGCCAACCCCCAGCGCAAGAAGATGTTCCCGCAAACCTGACACCACCCACCACACCTCCGACAAATCCAGTGGATATGCATGAGTTGTCACTCGACAAAGCAACAGAGGAGCCCGCGGAGCCCGTCAACCCCGTCGAGCCCATCGAACCCGAACCTGTTGCCGAACAGCCAACCGAAATTACATCATCATCGGAGGAAACTGCAGAAACTTCTCCTGCAGAAGCCTCTCCTGCAGAACCAGAGCATGCAGAGCACAAGCCTCCTGCTGAACAAGATCTAGAACCGGTGCCCGAGACTGCAACACAATCCGCAACACCCCCACAGGAAGAATGGGAGGCCTCCAATGGCGATGAGCAACAAGCCAACGAGGGCTGGGCCTCGCTCAGAGAAGAAGATCAAACCCAACCCGCTACCAACGAGCCAATTGATCCGCCAAAGCCAGTGATCGACATGTCCTTTGCCAAGCAGCCAGACGCAACACCTCGGACACCAGGCATGAGTCTATGGGACGAATTCGCAACATTGCGATACAACGACGAGCACCAAGTCACCCTGAACGTGAATGTGAACGTGAACGTAAACAGCAATGACAATTACAACCCCACCGACCTCCCATACCTAACCTTCCACGCGAAAGTCTACGTCTTCGCCACGCGCTACCTAATCCCCGCTCTAGCGCAGCTTTGCCTGCGGAAACTGCACCGCGACCTGGTGCACCTCACCTTTGCAGACGCAGACGTGATGGATCCGTACCAGTGCCAGTACCAGCAGTATCAGCCGTACCCGGATCGCGCAGTTCTCGGCGGCTTGGCTGCGCGGCAGGCGCCGGTGGTGCTGGACTTGATCCGGTACACTTATACCAAGACGACTCGTCTCGAGCCGATATCACCGACCTCGGCGACGCAGCTTCGGGAGAACGAGCTGCGGCGATTGGTCGTGCATTATGCGGCCTGCAAGGTCAAGGTACTGGCGCGATATCATTCACCCGGTGATAGTGAGGTGGCCACGCCTTCGTTGCGACCGGTTGATGTGCGAGTGGAGCGGGGTGATGAGGGTGCGCCGAAGAGTCTGCGGTCGTTGCTGGATATGACGCCGGAGCTGGCCTCTGATCTTGTCTATCGCATGATGTGAGTTGAGTGGTGGGGTGTGATTGGGGGAGGGGAGGGGTTTCTTGGAAGCCCTAGGGTGGATTTTGCATAACTTGTTTCATTGAGATGTTTGTTCTCTTTTTTCTTTGCCTGTGATATGTTTTTAGTTTTCTGCATTGCGACAGTGCCGAGAGACCCGCTTAGAACTGGGAATGATTATTTGTCAAATTGAGGCGCATATTTGGACATTGATTTTGGGGTCTTGGCGGTGGGCTTGAGTTTGTTTAGTTCAAGTTCTCCTGAAGATGAATGATCAGTTTAAACTGTACTCCGTATACGTCCTCCATAACTAGTGGGAGGAGTTAGTATGGGATACGGAGTACTCCATAACTATACTCCGCATATTCCGTACTCCCTACTCCGTAGTCAACAAGATTTTCCGGGGCTTAGAACCAAAAGAAAGGTGACAGCCCCAGTACCTTATCACTATAGATAGAACAATGCAGTGCAAGGGAATACAGCAGGTCAAGCGAGACGCAGATCAACAGATCCACCGAGTGCGCAACCAGCAAGCTGGGCATCTTGGCAGGTCAAACACCCAATTCGCATCTCTCAAAAATCAGCATGAAAGCGCCATGCGATCGACCAAAATCCAGCCAGGTCTCTTGGCGCATACGACATACACTCAATAGTGCAGGAGGCTGTGAAAAATGCAATGATAAGGGCGGAGTCTCAGGGGTTGGCACTGGGCAGTAAATGAGATCTATCGAAACTGCCGTCCCCACTTCTGCTTCAACTCTCCTCTAACCATCGTTGCCTTGAAGTCTTTACACTTTTCACCCCTTTTTTCCGTCGTCTTTCACTGCCACAAAAGCTTGGCAGCGGTCCATCCCATCAAGAATGCGTCGTCGATCATTGTTCTTGGCGTGGCGACGATGTACGCACGTTGCACAGGTTCAACATTTCAGTCCAATCAATCACTGTTCTGAAGTCCGGGTGAAACGGTCTCGGTCATAGACATGATTTATCCTGAATTATGAAATTATCGGCCCGAGTAACGGGCTTCCATACATCATCTGGGTAACCTTCTCAATCTGACGACTGACCAGCAGACCAGGATTCATTCAATGCATCTCCAATCGGATGTTTCGATACATTTACCTTCGCCTCTCTTCAAGGATCTCATCATTTCTGACCTCCAAGGACTCACAGCCTCGTACAGAGCCACCGCTTTTACACAGGGTTCTCGAGCCTCTGACTCCATTCTGCAGTACAGACCCTCCTACCTCTTGGCGGTGATCTGGCAGTGATGAACGCTTTCCCGGCATAGGCATCGATGTTTCTTGAGTTTATCCCGGGCTCAGACGGAGTACAGAGTATGCCATCGGGCGCTATTAACCCTTGCCCAGACTTGAGTGGATCGTCGGGTGTCAATCACGACTCCCCTGCGCCTCATCCTCCCCCCCTGACGATGCCTCAGATGCAGCAACAGACGCGGGATACGCTAATAGTGACTCCCGCCGAGCCCGACGGACTGGGCCGATCTACTGGCGATTTCTTGGTTCCGTCGCGGCTTCGATGGGTCCTGATAACTGTGTTGACGCTGGTAGGTCCGTTTGCCACGATGCTTTTCAGGAGAGCCCTTCCTTGCTCTCATCATTTCAATCCCAGGTAGCGCGGAGGTCTTGGTTTTTTCTTGGCCGTGGATCCTCGAAGAGGATTGATGAAAGAATGAATCAGTGGTGGTTACCTGGCCATGTGTTGCTGTTGCGGCGGAGGTTCATAAACCTCGAGTTGACTCGCCTTTCCTCGGGAGATTATTCAATTGCATCTATATCTTCATTGCATCTATCTCCTTTCTCCAGTTCTCTACTATTGCATTATACTATTGCATTATTTCTTTTTTGCTTGTTTACATCCCAGATCTATAAAGGACATTCTCTACATCCTAGTCCAGATCCAGATCCAGATCTTTCATTTCATATACTTCTACACTGTCTCTGCATCTCCTCCCCAGTATATCCAATTGAATTGGATCACACTTCCACAATAACATCATCACGATGTCTCAACCAGGTCTTCTCGGTGTCGAGGCCTACGAGCTCCCACCACACTCCTCCCACTCCAACCACTCCGACACACCAATCCTCAATGGCTCAGAAGAAAAGTCCTCCGACTTCAACAAGCACATCCACCTGAGCTTCCGCCAGCGTCTCCGCCATTTCACCTGGGCATGGTACACCCTAACAATGAGCACAGGCGGCCTAGCCCTCCTCATAGCCGTCCAACCCAACCGCTTCAAAGGCCTCGACGAAATAGGAATAGCAATCTACCTCTTCAACCTCATCCTCTTCGCCCTGGTTTGCACCCTAATGGCAGCCCGCTTCCTCATCCACGGCGGCTTCATGCAATCTCTCAAACACGACCGCGAGGGCCTCTTCTTCCCAACATTCTGGCTCTCAATCGCAACACTCATCACCGGACTGGAAAAATACTTCGGCAACGATCCAGCACCCTCCTTCTCAACAACCCTAGAAGTCCTCTTCTGGCTCTACTGCGTCTGCACCTTCGCCGTCGCCACTCTCCAATACAGCTTCCTCTTCACATCCCACACATACCGCCTCCAAACAATGATGCCCTCCTGGGTCCTCCCCGCCTTCCCAATAATGCTAAGCGGAACAATCGCCTCCGTAATCGCAGACCGTCAACCCGCCCGCGCCGCCATCCCAATCGTCACAGCCGGCATGACCTTCCAAGGCCTGGGCTTCTGCCTCAGCTTCATGATGTACGCCCACTACATCGGCCGCCTAATGGAATCAGGCCTGCCCCACCGCGAACACAGACCAGGAATGTTCATCTGCGTCGGCCCACCCGCCTTCACAGCCCTCGCCCTCGTCGGCATGGCACGCGGCCTCCCCACCGAATTCAGCGTCATGGGCAGCATGGACACAGCCGAGGACGGGCGAACGCTGGAAATCCTCGCTCTGGCCGCGGGCTCGTTTCTTTGGGCGTTGAGTCTGTGGTTCTTTGCCATTGCGCTTATTGCCGTTGTCAGGGCGCCGCCGACTGCGTTCCATCTTTCTTGGTGGGCGATGGTTTTTCCCAATACGGGCTTCACTATTGCGACTATCACGTTGGGGAACTCGTTTGCTAGTAAGGGGATCCAGGGCTTTGGGTCTGCGATGTCGATTTGTATTGTTCTTATGTGGGTTTTTGTTTTTGTGAGTCATGTTCGGGCGGTTTTTAGGGGCGATATTATGTATCCTGGCAAGGATGAGGATGTTTCGGAGTGATTGTCCTGTTCAAGTTGATGGATCCATGGATTATACTCGGTTATGATTGTTTTCGGGTCGATTTTCTTCTTTGCTTTTGACGCTTCGTTGCACATTTTTGGACCTTTGGTTCTTTTCTTTTCTTGCTCGCTTGAGCTTTCACTCTGCACATTGCTTCTTTCTTTTCATTTCATTCTTGTCCAGCCTTTCGTCTTTTCATCATGGCGTTGCACATTCGTTTTTGCTTCAAGACTGCATGGGACATACACACATGACCGGCGTTCGAGCGTTTCAAACCCTTGCTATTATTTTCAGTTTCTCGGACACTGACTTGCATATCCGAGGCTTGCATATCCGATAGAAAGATAGACATAGAATCAAAACCATTCTAGCTTCTAGAACACATCCATGTTCCATTCAAGTTTTCTACTATTCAAGTCCGGTCCGAGTCGTACTACGATGGAGAGTTGTGGAATTTACTTCACCCAGTCTCAAGTAAAATGACCTGTTTCAATCTCGCTATGGAAAGGATCAAGGAGCGATCGATTACGACTACGAAGGAAGCTTCTCTTGGCTTCATCCCGCCAGCTGAAGCTAGCGGGATTACTAGACCCTGACACCACGTTGAGGTGGAAGCTTGTCGTCAGGGAAATGTCTTTGAAGAGAATTATTGTGCCGCAAAATAGTGATATGTGAAACATTCATACAAGTAAAAATATGTTTGAAAATATCCGAGAAAGAGTAAGAGTCACAAGATTCCCAAGGTCGCTTTCCGAGTATGCAACTTCTAAGGCCAGCCAAGCTGAAGATCTGGAGAGGGAACTAGTAATAAATCCTGACAAATCTTGATAAATTTTTTGAGTAAATCTCGATTTCGCGCGGGGAAATTGGAAGCCCGGGAAATCGAAGGTAGACTGGGAAACTAGAAAACTACTGCCAGATAGGAATGGGGAAGAAGCCTCGAGAGTGTCTGTGTTGAGAAGTCCAAAATCTTGAGATATCGAGCGAACATGGTGAGGAATCTTGCCATGATAGATCAGAGAAAAGGATCTGAAGAAGAGGGGAGGGTACACAGCCGACCGCAATTGCCTTCTATTTCAGAAATATATGAGGTACTTTTCCGAATGATACCATCCTCCAGATAAGTTAGCAGTGTAACTTGAGATTTGTATGTATTCAATTTGAATCGTACTGAGCAGAACGCGTATTTTGCGGAGTCATATATACGCTCGTGTACTGCCAAAGTTCCGAAATTTAAACCAGCTCCTCTGCTGTCCAGAAGTCAGGCGTCCCAACAGCCTCGAAAATAAGCCAAGTTCACCAAGATTTCAATCCAACTAGAGCCTCAAAATCGCCTCGATCCCAGCCGTAGAAGCGCACGTACATAGACACCGTCGAGCCCCGCCCGCGTAATCGCCATGTTAAACCTCCAGATCCCAGCGTCACCCACCACTTGTGACGACCATTTGGTCGAAAATCATATCCAGCAAACCCCGCTGGTTGCTGCGGAGATAAACCAAAACTGACTTTTCCATGACACCAGCCTCCCTAATTCCCGCCAGCAATGCTGTTCGATTCAAGGTGTTTGTGGAAATGAGATTGCTATTGCACGTGAATATTGCTAGCGATAGCCTGCGCTGTTTCCTGAGGAGTGAGGTTTGTTCCATCAACTATCCTCAAGCCAAGTGCACGATACTGTGCAGCATCGCAGATAGCCTCCTGGGTTTCTTCGTTCGATTCAGCCCGTCGCTGAAGGCGCGCAGCACGCTCCCGGTCATGACAGTCAAGAACTATCCATTCGCGAATATGCCAGCTCGCCAGCTGAGCGGGTGTACAGACCCCGAGTAAAAGTACAGGATTCGGGGCGAGCATGTCCGACACTGACTTTATAAGATCCTCGTAGGGTTTCCAAAGAGGTTCATTGTCGCGAATCGAACGTCCGGCCAGTCTTTCTGCCGGAACCATCAGTTCATCCCAGTCGATAACAATCCACCCGGGAAGGTATCTGCGAAGATATGGCACGATGGCCGTTTTCCCAGAGCCAGGCGCCCCTAGGATGTAATGGACATTATCGTTGTGCATGATTACTCTTCACTAGCCTCTTTTCATGACAGAGGGAGATTGAATGGGAAAGGGTGCTGATTTGCGATCACGTAAGTTCCATATATTTCATACTGGTATCATAAAACGTCCGATATTAATACATTATCAATACAGATCTCGTTATCTACACTCTACCCCCATTAAGCTTGGCCTTTCAGGTGATTAGAAGATGGAATAGGATCTCCGTGATTCCGACGTGAAAGGCAATACCGGTTATCTCTGTAATATAACTCGAGACAAGCGTAGAAACATGAAGAAGTTGAGGAGGCTTTTTACCTCACAGTCCAGCGCGATCGCAGAGAAATGAAGAAGAGGGAGGGTGTATCCCTCCAAATAACGCAGATCTGGTGATTGCAGGAAAATGAAGAAGGAGGGAGGGTTAAATATCTCACAGTCCAGCGCGATCGCAGAAAATGATCAAAGTTCGGGAGGGTATATATCTCAACCAAACGCAACCGCAGAAAATGAAGAAGAGGGAGGGAATTTCCCCCAACTTGAACTCAGCGCAAGCGCAGAAAAATGAAGAAGGTGGGAGGGTAGTATCTCAAGCCAGAGTTCGATAAAAAGTTCCGAGATTAGAAAACAAAGTCACCAAAAAAGGATGCGAGCTATGAGCAAACAGCCAAGACTCGCGGACATCACGGAACATGTACAGGAAAGTCGAAATTTTTCGAAATTGTATGAAGGTGGATGAACATGAATATCGCGAATGGCTGTCGATGTGAGATATATGATATAAATAACGGCAGAACCGGTACATCGGATCTGGAACTTCATGGAAAACATGAAAAAATGCCAACTGGGGAGGATTAGTTCGCCTCCGCAGCAGGAGGCGAGAGATGAAGAAGGTAAGAAAAAGAGGACAGAAATCGGGGGAAGTGCTGGTATTTAAGGGGACTGGAGGCCTCTCATGAGCTCCTTCCTTTAGAGGCCGAATCCCATGGAAAATGGTACCTTCCGTATATAAATATCAACAAACATCACGTGTGTTGATGTTGTTGACATTATTGACGTTTGTCATTTTGATACGGCAGGTGCCACTTAGGGCAAACCGCGGAGCTTCTATATAGGCCTTTTACTACTATAGGACCAGGAATTTGGCAACACAGCGAGGACTGTGAATGGATAACTTAATTAATCAAGGACACATTAGCCCGACAGCCTGACCCTCTACTGCCCAAGACATCAACACACCAATACTCAACAATTGATCATGGAAGAATTCGTATCAACATTTTTTTGCCTAGTACTACTATACACTCGGAACGCCCCATTTTGACCAGCCAAAAGAGAAAAAAAGATGCGATGCAATACATGCAAAGAGTAGGCTCCCTCCACAGAAGAAAAGGAAACCCCGGAGAGAGACATCGGGTATCATGATATGTAGGTTCGAAGAACAAGAACTTTTAGAGACCAGAGCACAGAAGCAGAAAGCAGAGGAGTAGAGGTAGACCTATGCCACCTTTCGGCCGATGTTACCAATTCCACGGCCCACCACACTGACAATCAAATCGCCGTTCTCATTCTCGCCCGCTGCGTCCCGAATTCCCCACCCGGGCGTGCCAAACTTGGACAGATCGCGAGCAAGTTGGATGACACTAGGGTCGGCGATGACCTCACGGCCGATCTGCAGACGGCCAACATCCTCCGAGCCCATGGTCATGAGGGTCAGCATAGTGCTTGCGGCTGCGGGAGCCACACAGCCGCCCTTGGAGACGTTTTCCAGGAGCTGGTAAGCACACTTCTTTCCGATATCCTCGGGAGGCTCGCCTCCAGAGGGAGGAGAGGCGACATCCGCCGAGAAGAGACAACCGGTCGAAGACTCGGCGACCAATGAAAGGCCGAATCCGAGACCGATCTTTCTCTTAGCGTTGGGGTTGTTCTTATCCGGGGCCGGCAGCAGCGGCGCAGACGCGACGTCGGAGAAGATATAAGTATCCGGGCTCAGAGGGTTGAGAATACCACGGGCAACCTCGATCATGCGAGCGTTATTGGATCCCGACACACCGACAGAGTATGCGACACCGCGGATGCGCTTTATACGGCCGGGGTTCATCAAGTGCAGAGTCTTGGGCAAGCGGACCTGATGACCAAAGACGAATTGAACCTCACCGCCACCACCCCGTCCATTAGGACCGGGGTTAGACCTGCGCAAAATGCGGAGCTCGACATTGTTGAACATGCCGAATTGGTTGTAAAGCGGGAGGATGGCGGTTCGAACGCTGTCGACGGACATATCACCCGTCGGGGTGGAGGAAGTGATGACACCGGGACCGGTGAAAAGCACCTTCATCGGAGACTTGGCGAAAGGCGCGAGCAGGCAGAGCGGAATCAGGTAGTAGCTCAGACCGCGGGTGCAGTTGGAAGGAAGTTCTTGTCGAATGAAGCCACCGGCGGCACTGTTACCAGTTCCACTCGCACCGGAGGCGGTCGAGCTACCAGTGATCAGACCGGGCTTATACACCAGGATTGTACCCGTGTAGGAAATTTCCATTTGTGTGCCATTGGTGACGGCTTCCAGGAGACGCAGGAAAGAAATCTCATGCGGTGCCAGACCGGGGTTCGTGGGCGAGGACGAGCGGATTTGGGAGATGTGCACGGTTCGGCCAGTGAGGGTCGATAGAACCAGACGGTTGAGCAGGTTGTGATGCGATGTAAATCGCAGTGGGGGCTGTTGCGTTGTCGCCATTTTGGTGGTGGGCTATTTCTATCTTTATTTCGAGATCGACTTTGCGCCGCGAAGGAAAGGCGGAGCTCGAAAAAAAATCCGGCGGGTAGGTTGTTCCGGTCCGACGCATCGGGATAAGTCCGATCGCTTATCTCCGTCATCAGATCCCACCATACCCTAGAAGGCACATATAGATGATGATTGATTACTTCCATCTAAAAAATCAATTCAATTATATGTTTGGGATGTGCTATCTATAATTTTTCTTTTAAGCACCGGCTCATCTGACTCGTAAATCCTGTTGCCAGCGGACGAACGACGAAGCTTGAAACCGCAAACTATACCATCACATTGTATTCACAGAGCGTCAAGATCGCCTGGCAGCGACTCTGCTAAACAGCATGTATGATTCTTTAGCTTTCGTTGAACCAGCCCGAGATTCTATCTAGCCAGCCCGCCTTCTCGGCTTGTTTCCTCCACTCGTTGGCTTGTTTTCACTTCTCAAACTCTTCATATAGCCCCATTTCGATGGCTTCTTTGTTGTCGTAAAAGTCGCTGACTTGCCTCAGCTCGTCGATACACTTATCGGACAGAGCTTCAAAGATTAGTTCCTTCCCATCTTCCTGTCTATCAATCAGCAGCCCATTTATAGATTCGTGCCCTGAGGCGATTTAGATTTAGATTACTTACTTCTTCTTCGAAAGGATAACCAAGCGCAATAATCGAGTGAACACCTGGGTATGGAGTATCCTTGGCGGGAAGAGAGTTCCGTCCTCTGGTAACGATCGGGACCGTACCTTCACTATGCCAGGAGGCTGGAAATTATACCTGGACCGGTATTGGGGAGTTGAAGTTTCCGTAGTCTTTCACAACAGTAGCAGGAATCGCATCATAGTCGTTAACAACAATAGTAGGAATCATATCTCTGGTCCAATTTCTTGGACGAAGTGTTTCTGAGCCCTTTGAATCAGTCTCGGTGTGCAATTTGACCCATTGCTTGTCTGTATTCGCCGGAATTCGATCTCCTTCGATCATTACCCTATCATCTCTGACAAAAGCAGCCCTCGGACTCACGTCCTTGGTATTATTTCTTGGACGTGGATCTTGTGTAAGACCCGAGGAATTCAAGTTTTAATGATGACTCCAGTTTCTTGAGGCTGAGCTCGTAAATAACCTCGCTGGCAATAGCCGCCACGTGACGTGTGCAGGAGTGATGGCCATAATGCGGCCATATTGGAAAGTCGTAGTTGACTCCAAGGTTAGTTGAAAAATATAATCAGCATGACCTTTGCAGTGAAACTTCGAGTTATGGATATGAATGTTTAGTCCTGGAATTCTCAGAGAAGTAGATATACCCGAACCGCAATTGTCCGTATAAGCCGTCTTCAAGTTTGCTTTCTATAATGTTAAAGTCAACTATTAGGGCCACAAGGGACAGTGGTGAGGGATAGAGCAGCACGCAAATCATATACCAGTAGAGAAAAAATGGTACTAAGTATGGAGGACTCGAAAGTGTCAAAACACCTTATACTTGATTGATAATCTAATCGTACCCACTTTAATAATCATCCGTCATCTGGACCCTGGGAATGGGAGCTCCCGGCCCGATCTCGGTGAGCTCTCCAAGTTATCTTCAAGTTTCATCCAACCGCACGCGACACTCTCACCTCCCACTGACATATCCCCGAAGAAAAAAAAAGCCAATATCCGGGCTATCCAAATACCACCACCAGCAAAATGTTACCACCAGCCCTCAACATCCCAAAATGGTACGCTTATCACCCCACCGGCGCAATATTATCTTCCCCTCCCCCCGCGGCTATCGCGGGGTCACCCTTGAGAATGCGACAACACCAAGAAATGGACCCCAACTAACGCATCAACGCAGGCTAGAAGAAAACTCGCACCTCCTCCAACCCCCAGTAAACAACTACTGCGTCTACCACCCCTCAAACCCCACCACAGCCGGCTACACCGTAATGATTGTCGGCGGACCCAACGCCAGAACAGACTACCACATCAACACAACCCCCGAATTCTTCTACCAATACCGGGGCTCAATGCTCCTCAAAACAGTCGATGCTTCCACCACACCGCCCACATTCCAAGACATCCCAATCCACGAGGGCTCTATATTCCTTTTGCCGGCCAACACGCCACACTGCCCGGTGCGATTCAAGGACACGGTTGGCGTGGTGATGGAGCAGCCGCGGGCAGAGGGCGCGGTCGATAAAATGCGGTGGTATTGTCGGGGTTGTGGGGCGGTGGTGTGGGAGAAGAGTTTTGTTTGTACGGATTTGGGGACGCAGGTTAAGGCTGTTGTTGAGGAGTTTGGCGCTGATGAGGTGAAGAGGAGGTGTGCGGGTTGTGGGGAGATTGCGGCGACGAAGTATGCTGATGGTGAGATTGTGCAGCCTGTGTAAGGTCGGAATGAGTGGCTTTGTGAGGGGGGTTAGAGTTATTTCTGGCGATATCTACTCTTTTCCTTCTTCTCTCGGAGGAGGGGGACTACAGCGGTATTATGTATTTCTTGAAGATATTGTATGACGAGTTCATGAGGTGTATTATGAGATGAGTGATGAATTCAGCATTTCTTTTGATGACATTGCAATGTTTGATTGCGATTGCATGTTCAAATTAGCTGGGAAGTACGGGGCTTGGACTTTCATGGAAGCAGAGCGCTGCTTGTGTACATCCATTTACAGAGTAGGATCAAAATTAGATTTTGTATTAACAGGGTTCTAGCTCAAGTCTAGAGAGACCAGTAAGATACGGACCTTGGTCCGGATTTCTGGTTCTCAAGCCATGTAGTACATGGTCGATTAGTTGTGGCCTGCTCGCCAGCTCAAGGTAGGATGGATGGGATGGCAATCGGATGAAATGGAAGCAAGAAGATGGAAACAAGAGAAGAAAAGAAAATTGACCCGCAAGGGTCAGGTCTGATATATCAAACCGCGAAGAGAAGGTGAAGGGTGTTAACAACAGTTGAGAAAGAATGAGTGAGAAGCCGAAATGATCAAGGGAATAATACACGGGGGTGAAATATGAGTAAAAGAGAAAGTTGAAAGCACAAGCGTGATCATCAAACGAGGGGACTGGAGCCAGATCGGATCTCATGCAGGTGTGCAAAAAAGAAGGGGGACGAAGTAAATATGAAAAAAAAGAAAGGACCATGTACTAGAAGGGGTTCGGGGCAAAAGCAATCGGGTTCGTCTCCATCTCGATTGCCATCATCTCATATATTCACCATGGAACATTATTCATCAAAAGGGCAATCGATGCTCTCATGACCGTCTCGCTCACAAAGAGCACACCACTTGGACTCATCAATAACGCCCGATGACTTGCCGGCCGCCGGGGCCATAGATGATCCTAGGCCGCCGATATTCTTGAGACCCTCGAGGACAACATCACGGCCGGTCTTCTGGTGAGAACCGGATTCCGTATTGCTGTCCAATTCCCCATGGTTCGAAGCCACATGGTCATCGGTTGGCTTTTCTACCGGGGCTTGTTCAGCAGCGACTGGTGCGGGCTTCGGTTGCTCGGTATTTTTGGAGCCGAACATACTGGTGCAGTTTAGAATATCGTGTCCACCAGTCTCACAAATCTCACACCACTGCGAATCGTCGTCAGAAGAGCGTTCGGATTCCGGCATCGGTTCAAGGCGCGGTTGGGAAGAGCTGGATGCGCCACGATGGTGATGGCGAGCTTCGCTGGGGTTGGCGGGGGCATCGTGCCAGTCGGTTGGGACCACAGTGCGGTCAGATAGACGATGGATTTGATTGGTACTGATTGGCGGAATGCTACCAGAAGAGCTAGTTGGCTTGTGTTGTTTCGAAGGAGAAAGGGTGATGGTGGAACTGCGATTACGTCCTCCGTTGGTCGCGCTCATGCGGAGTTCCTGCAGTTCTCGCTCCAGCTCTTCGATGCGATGATCCTTGCCCTGGAAGGTTCCCTCAATTTCCTTCAATTGCTTCTCCAGCTCGGAGAGCTGCTCAGCCTGATCATTGTGGGCGTTGGCATGGCCGTTCTCGCCCATATCCGCGGGATTGGGACCGCCGCGGCTCAACGAATGAATAATGGCCTTGAGACCTCGAATTTCGTCATCCTTTTGATCCAACTCGTGAGAGCCGTGAGAGTGAGGCCCATCCGAAGCAGCGTGCGCATCTTTAAGCGCCGCGACCGAGTTGTCTTTCTCTTTCTTGAGTTCCAGCTTCGTTCTCTCGACTTCGCCTCGAAGGAACTCGACCTCGGCCCTTGCTTCGGCCTCTCCTCGCCTTGCATCCTCTAGGCCCTCCTCTAGTTCCGAAACCAATTCCTCTAGCTGTTTCAGCTGTTGTGCAACGATCTCCACGTCCTCGCCGCGATCCTGCAACTCCTTATTTTGTTGCATCAGCTCATCCAGACGCTGCTCGTAAACGCGCTCGGTCTCAGAAGCGGCAATCTCAAGTGTATCAAGCGTACTCCGGAAATCCGCGCGGTGTCCGTCAAATTCGGCCGTTAATTGGGTGATGCGCTCATTTCTTTCCCGAAGCTGAGTGCGAACGCTCATGTTATCCGCGCCCTCCATTTCTTCCAACATTTTCTGGAAATCACCTAGTGTCTTCGATTGCTCGTCCAATTGCTTATCACGCTCCAACAGCTGCTTCTCTAGGCCCTTCACTTGTTCCTTCAAGCCCAGCGCTTCGGACGAAGAAGGTCGAGAAGTTCGACTGTAATCGGACGGCCTGCCGCCATAAGACGAGGCATCGTCATCCAAGCTAATTCGAGAGGGCGGTCGGTCAGATAGACGAGACGGCGCTTTCACCGGACTGCGTTGGTATCCATTTGACGCCTTGGAGGCGGCCGATGGGGTGCGTAGCCCGCCGAGGCTGAGCTTGGGAGGAGCAACACGAGGCGATTCGGGGCGAGGGAGGGAAGGTCTTCGCATACGTGGGCGGGGCGTCGAGAGGCTCGGGCCCATGGATTTGCTGAAATTGACAGGGGCGCGTCCTGGAGTGGTTGGAGGGGCAATGGTGCTGGCAGAGTGGGATGTAGATCGGCGAGTGACGTATTTGTTGTTGTTCATGGGGACGAAGATACCAGATCCGGGGACAGAGGTCGCGAAGTACTTTCGACCCTCGACATCGCCGTTGTTTTTACCTCGCTGGGAATGTTCACTGCTCAATTCGATTCCTGCAAATCGGCCTGGTTTGCCCGCGACGGTTCCTAGAAACTTGACGGTACCATACATGCCACCAGGCACGTTGACCAGGTCACCGACCTGAACATCATCAGAGTTCGCCATCTTTGGGGCACAATCAAGAGGTCAAGTAGCGAATAAATAGGTAGTGGGGAGTGTGTCGTCAATAGGGCCGAAGGTGCGGCTGGTTGCTGGGGGGGGGCCGATAAGTCAAGCCAAGAGATGTGGGAGAGTGCAAGAGAGAAAGTCGGATCAGACGAACTGGGTATCAATCATGGTCGCCGCAAAGATCGTATAGAGGTCCAACAGAAGAACCAAAGATCGTCAAATAGAGAAAGAGAGGAAGTTCTATAGAAGGCGGAAAGGGGGGGAACAACAAATAAACCCAAAGCCCAAAGATTCTAAGGCCACTCCACTTCTCCGTAAGCCCATTCCACCTGACACCTCCGCTACGACTCTTCCTAGCATATCCCCTGCCTCCTTCCTGCATCCAGGCTTTTCTCCTGATCGCGCATTCATTTACTTGAACCCTTGGGAAGGTCCTGGAATCACTTAATATCGGATCTGTCCTTCGCCACTCGTCCCCGTCTTCCTCCGCCATGGCGCAGTACTTCTTCGACCTGCTCTACAACTTCACAGATTGCATGTGCTGTTTCCCCAGCTCACCGCAACTGAAGATCAACAATCGCAGCTTCAAGCTTCTGCGACTACTGGGTGAGGTAAGCAATACAATTCCAATGCGCCCGTCTGCCCAACCGCAGTACTCCCATCATCCTGAAACCGTGGCCTAACTTCAAGCTTCAATCCATTTAGGGCGGTTTCTCCTATGTCTACCTCGTTCAAGATAAAGCCAGTTCCGAATTATTCGCCCTCAAGAAGATCCGATGTCCCTTCGGACAAGAATCCGTCTCACAAGCACTGAAGGAAGTCGAGGCTTATAGCCTGTTCACGGGGGACGAGAACATTATCCACGCAATCGACCACTGCGTCTCGACGGAGTCAGGATCGAAATTCCGCGCCGATGGAGGAGAAGCCGGTTCCAAAACAGTCTACATCTTACTCCCATATTACCAACGAGGCAATCTCCAAGATGCCATCAACGCCAACCTGGTCAACCACAACAAGTTCCCGGAGAAGCGGTTGATGATGCTGATGCTTGGCGTCGCCAATGCGCTCCAGTCCATGCACCAATACCGCGTCAAGAGCGGTGCCCAATCAACTCGCAGGGCGAAGGGCGTTCGACAAGAAGGTGCCGATGCCGATGCGGATCGTACCATGCAGATGAAGCCGAAGCGCCGACCAAGCCAAATGCACGGAGACGACGAAGCAGACGAGGAGAATGCCCCATTGATGGACGACGAGGTCACGCAGAGTCAGGAGGGTGTACAAGATGGCGGCTTGCGCCCCTATGCGCACCGCGACATCAAGCCTGGTAAGTTATGGATTAGGTCCTACAATGACATCACCGGCGTTGCTAGGAGGCTAACAATGCGATTGTAGGTAACATTATGATTGACGATGATGGTCAATCACCCATCCTCATGGATCTCGGCTCCTTGGCTCCTAGCCCGATTGCTATCACATCCCGATCCTTAGCGCTAGCAGTGCAGGATACTGCCGCGGAACACAGCACAATGCCGTACCGAGCTCCGGAGCTCTTCGACGTGAAGACCGGATCGATCATCGACACCAAGGTCGATATCTGGTCACTGGGTTGCACTCTGTATGCCTGTCTCGTCGGAAAGAGCCCCTTCGAGGCCCGCAGTGAAGAGACTGGCGGTAGTCTCAGCATGTGTGTTCTTGGTGGTGACTGGCGATTCCCAGACGAGAAGTCCACTGCCACCAAGGGCAAGGGCAAAGCCGGCAACGCCGACGGCGAAGATACATCCAAGGCCGACAATGCAGCTATCAGTGCCCCTGTCAAGGAACTCGTCCGCAAGTGTCTCCAGGTTGAGCCTTCGGAACGTCCAGATATCGGGGAGTTGATCCAGCTCATCAAGGATGTTATCGCAGAGCTGCCAAATGACGACGACGTTGCAGGATCGTCCCACTAAGCATGGTGAATGGGTTCCGGCTCACAGCCATTTCATCTCTCGATCTGTTTCTTTTATCTCATTTCCTCTTTCCCTCCCAAGTACCCGGCAGGTTCCGCTGAACTGCCTCGCGCGCAATCTGTGATTTGGCGATCTGTACAGTATAGGCTCGGTTCAGCATTGATTATTCACATCAGGCATCAGGACTAATTGGTTTGGTTGTTATTTGACAAGGCCTGAATTTGCGATCAGTGTTTGCTTGCACATTCCATCAAAGTTCAAAATGATACTTTCTACATTTTACTCGTTTCTTGTAGATTCACCCTAAAGTCGAGCCCCAAGGCACGTCGAGCCTACATCATGACCAAACCTTGGAACCAAACCCTGGAACCAAACCATCACTTCCACACTATAACACTCGCCATTTGCTCGGTCATGAGAGTAAATTGGCCCATACTTTCAAATCTGCCCGGATTAGCATAAACAGTAGTGCCCTTCCCAGACTTCGAGTGCTGCAACAGTGATCCCCGTTCGACTCGAGGGCCCAGGAATTTCTTTTTGTTCCCCTTTGCTTCCACGACTATCTTTCTTAATGAAGCTAGGTTTTTTTTTTGAATGAAAAATGATCACCCAAATTTTTTCAGTTCGTTGGACTAAGTTGCAACAATTTGGAGAGTGTTGTATAGCTATTTCTGTTTTGGGACGAGACTGTGCTATTCTGATATTGTACTCCTGGCCGGTCCCGTGACTCCATAATACTATCCAGTTGATACATACTAGTAGTAATATTCCATCAGAATTCCCCCTAAAGGACCGTGTTCGTGCACTGTATTGAATTTTGGCTATAAATTCGAACAAATCTGCATCTAATTCGTCTTATAGAACACTCCACGACCAGATTCAAGGACAGAGCAATATTTACTAGCCACGGCATAATTGGTCTTGATCAAATCGCTTCCTTTTTTCACTCGGCGCTAGATCATTTCTTTTGGAGTGCCTTTACTACCGATCCGCACGGACGATTCACGGCAGTTGAAATCTTGAGGGTGTTCGGCTGTGACCGTAGTGGGCCGATCTGTCAGCCGCACTATTACACTTAGTCCCTGCCAATAGTTACCCCACTAGTTCATACAGCGAAGGGTTAAATATGCGGAGTGAACTTTGCTTTTTACGGGTATTATGATAAGATAAATGATTGTTGGGCGGTATTGGTCGTAAATTTGGCATCAGGCAGGAGAATGTGAAGATGTTGTCAAGTAGCTTTCATTGGCTCCGCACTTCAAGTGGATGGGTTCAATGTGGTCTAGGGCGCATGAGATTACTAGTCCCTTGGTGCTACACTATGATCTTAGTGCGGAGAAAAAAGTACAGCCTATTATGAGCATATTGAATTGTTGCATTAGAGTTTATGTTTGCTTTTGTTTACTATTCATGGACTACTCACTACTAAGGTACAAATATATGCATACCCCTGATTCCACTTTTCTCAATCATCTCTAACTCAAGGCTTTTTCTACGCTTGCCTAGCTAGATAATTTATCAATTCTTTCACCATGCGTCTTTTCATGCTCATTAACTTCTTGCCGCAAACTTTGGTCCAAGCTTTGCCGCAGGCGCTAATTTAGACGACTCTGGCCCAGACGGGATCTATTTCCCCGATGATGTACGTGACTATTGGGTTTCGATTATACGACTTTTTCTTGGTATATCTTTTATGGAATACCCAAACTGACATTTTGCTACCATATGTAGGTTTGCTGTTACACTCAAGGTCTCAACGGGAAGTCTAATGGCGATGTAAGCTGATGAATCTCGAAGATTAAATATCTCGCGGTGGTTATTACCTGCTGACTGCTGGTTTTAGACTACCTGTACATATTTCGGTCCTAATGATCCCGTATATTTCAACGCATGTTTCAAGATTATATATAATAATAGAACGATAATACTAACAGCTTTTCCCAGCTTCATGAGTATGAATGCTAGTGAACCTCTACCTAGGTATGGGTTAGTCCCTTAGAATATGTCTCTCTTACAATCCGTAGAAAGGAATCTAGTATTATCACTAGTAACTATGCACAAAACGTGTTGTTTTCTACGCATAGTGTGATTAGGGTTGAAATTTTTGGAGAGCATCTTTATGTCCCTGTTATAGAAGGCGATGTGGGGCGCTACTGTAGTTTCCCACCTGGGCAAGTTATATTTCTCGGGTCCGAGTCCTTTTGATCTCATGCTTTTGTCGTTCAAAGTGTGCCTCTCAGCATATCTCATCTTCACAGCCAGACTAGTTAGAAAACCGCTCGGAAAGACATCATGAGACTCCGACAGACTCAAAGAGACCGCCGAGGCTTGAAAAAAAAATTCCATGGAAGTCATACTGATGTGTAACACATGTTCAGTGTACCTAGTGCCTCATCCTACAAAAGCGACGATTGAGTACATGTTTCATTCTTTAGTCAATATTGATGTGATTGGCCTTTTCCTTTCTTCCTAGATGGACTATTGTATCTTATTTAGTCAGGGCCTCCCTGGGCCACCCATTTGCCCCCCCCTCCTTTCTCCAATATCAAATTAACCTTTCTGGCAGAAAGAAATCCGATTATGAGATTTGACAACACCTAGTTTTCAAACCCTTTCAAATCCTCTAGACGGTCAAAGTTTCTCGAGAATGGAGGAAACAATAATTAATGAATCCCGTTAAAGTAGAAAAGAAAAGTATAATAGTCGCTTCCGCAATTAATATGAGGGGTGCACTATACGATCGGTAGAAAGCCGATATGGTCACGGTGGCTTGTAAAAGGCGCGATTCTAGTTACTACAAAAATGTAGTACGCGCACAGTCTACTAGGCCTGAGTTCCTCTTCCCATGACCCTATGGTACTGTGATTGAGATATTCAAACAAAAATCCGAACCTTTGTTTCGCCGAGACAAGTTTTTTTCTGTAGAAGGTGTTGTGAAGAAAGGAATATCATGTCTCAGGAATCAACTGGTCATGAAGCACCATCATGTAAATACCCGGTCAAGATTCGACCATACTAACCTCTCGAGTCGGGCACTTATATCACTAGCCTATGACAGCTCAAATATTTGCCGAGCACTTCTCGACCCGACACTCGCCAGTGAAACAACCCCTCATTTCTTCAAGACACTACATCGGTGGGGCCCATATCAGATAGAGAATCAATTGAACGAATTGGACGTTTAAATTGACCATTTGTCACGACTTGCGCGTGAAAAGAGTGAGGTGAATTTTCTATATCACTAAGGCAGCGAAATGCAATTATCATTGAACCTTGCACATAAACACAGTCGGCTATGATGATTTTTATTCTAAAATAGATCCTGTCTAGATTGACCGGGAACGTGGGCTGTCTAATCCGGACCGCCACTTGAGGGTTATTCTCTTTGTTGAAATACATGCCTGTACCAGCCTTTTGACGGAAAGCCAATAGCAGGCGGTGATAAGAGTTGGGGTAGCGGATTCGTGTCCGCCGGTTCGGGTGCTTTGACCTGCACCAGCCGGGTAGTCGGGCCCAATTGACGAATGACTATCCCCGGAGACAGAATTGGGCACCGATAAGCATTTACGTTTCTTTGTTTGAGCGCTAGGTAACCTACCTCTTGTGGCAAGTGACTTACTCCTATGAGTTGGAAGTCACAGACCTCATCGCTGCAAGAGCTCTCAAATCTAGACTCGGACTTGGAAAAACTCCAAGGTTTCGGAATCCTAGCTCTTATCTCATGATTGTCTATCTTGCTTATGCAGCTAGTCTCTACAGTAGTATATTTCAAGTTGTATGTACCTATAACTATGACGTTGTGTCCTCATAGAACTTCAAGTTAGCATATCCCTTTCGTCCGGACACATTGCTTGCTAAGATATAATTATCTGTCGAGTTCTATGAGTAATAAAAACCACCACATCAAGCAACAGGAGATTGCCGAGGAAATGATCGCCGCATGAATGTGCGGGGAAACTTGCAGCTCCACTTGATGCTATCGAGGGTCAACCCCACATTGACGGCAGTGGCAGGTCTGGTCCCCTTACCGCGCCCCAAAGACCCGGCGGTGGCGGGACCATTCCGTATTCTGGCTCCAACAGACTTTCTTTGAGCATTAGCACTATCGCCCAAGCTTGCTTCGGCAAAACAGGTAGCCGCTATCGCCTTGTGAGGTTGAGGAATCCCTATGGTGGTTTTGCTTTTTTACGAAGTGGGACGCCTATTTCTCCTTTTCTACTTCTATCTATCCCTTCCTCACTTCCTGGATAGAACGCATTCCGATCACCCAAAGGAAAGAAAACTGCATCTCAACTGCCCTCCATGGCACCGGTGATAGACAGCTCTGCCATCCCGGGGACGGTGACATTAGTTGATGTTCAGCATGTCTTGAACACACGTCACGCTCGAGGTGATTCGGACATCGTCTTGATTCCAGCACCTTCGAACGATCCGGATGACCCTCTCAACTGGAGTCCAAGAAGAAAGCTTCTATCTACTATTTGTGTCAGCACGTGAGTAGAATTTTCCCACTCATCCAGACATATCCTGAAAATCAGACTGATGACCTTCTTATTAGCTATACATTATTTGCTGGTATCGCAACTTCGGTCGTTTATTCTGTCATTATACCCCTCTCCGAGGCAACGGGGCTCCCTGTCAGCACCCTCAATGAAGGCACAGGATACTTATTTTTGCTGGCCGGGTGGGGCTTGCTGTTCTGGCAACCCTTTGCAATGCACTTTGGAAAGCGGTTGACATACCTCTTGTCAATGGTGGGGATTCTGGTGAGTCTTGTTCAAGTTTAAAAAATGAAATGAAAAAAGATGGAGCTGATATAAAACAGGCTATGACTATGTGGGGGTAAGTGACTACACTCATTCCAGAAGAGAATAGAATTTCTACTAATCCGTCTAGACCCTATTCTGGTACCAAGGGCCAATGGATCGCTCGAAACATTCTTCAAGGCTTTTTTACAGCACCAATTGAAGCTCTACCCGAGATCAGCGTAACCGATGTGGTAAGTTCTTCCCTCAATATCATCGAATTATACCCGGTAACTAATAATCCCAGTACTTTACACACGAACGCGGTACATACATGGGCCTGTATGCCTTCTTCTTGGCAGGCAGCAACTACTTCGCGCCCGTGATTTGCGGTTTCATCGCCGAATATCAAGGCTGGCGCTGGGTCTTCTACTGGCCTAGTATCTTTATCGCCTTCGCGATGGTCTTTCTCTTCTTTTTCATGGAAGAAACGAATTACGTCCGCGAACAGGTTGTAGACCCCACCGTTGCCAATGTTCGGCTCGGTTCCTCTCATGACAGCTCAACCGTCGAAGACAATGAAAAGGGAATCCCAGTCTCGAAAGAGCCTTCCCCGACTTTGGAAGTTGGTGCTGTCTACGCGAAGAAATCATACATCAAAAAGTTGTCTCTCTTGGGCCCGAAACAAGAGCAGAACACCATGTTTCGACAAATATGGCAGAGTCTATACTATCTGTCATGGCCAGTCATTTTCTATTCTGGGTATACTCTTCTCTTCTATACCTTCATGTCATTGCAGGTTACTAATTCTCGACAAGTTTCTCATATGGATCCTATCTTGTTTTATTCAATATTCTAAACGGAACTGCTTCAGTCATTCTGAGTAGTCCACCTTACAACTTCAAGTAAGTCGAAGGTATCCGAGTCCATGAAGTAACCAAGACTAATAAAGAGTAGATCATCTATGGTCGGTCTGAGCTACGTCGCCTGCTGTCTTGGGGTGGCTTTGGGGTGAGCAATGACCAAAACATCACAATAGCCAATACTAACTTGTCTAGCTCTATCTTTACCGGCCGCTTTAGTGACTGGCTGACTATAAAGTTAGCCCGTCGGAACGGTGGCGTGATGGAAGCAGAGCACCGACTGTGGCCTTTTGCTGCCAACTTAATTCTTGTTCCAGGCTCCCTGCTCCTCTGGGGTGTCGGTGCTGCGCACGAAATTCATTGGTTTGGCCTGATCGTCGCGATGTGCATGCTTGCCTTCACAAATACCAGCGGTATTACCTTGAGTGTCAATTACATGGTTGACAGCTACCGTGAACTGAGTGGGGTGGCCATGACCACAGTTATTTTGGTGCGAAATACAATGTCATTCGCGATTGGATATGGGTATGCTCTCCTTCTGCTCAATAAAGGATGTTTGACTAATCGGTCCTAGAATTACTCCTTGGATTCAGAACATGGGCTATCAGAATTGCTTTATATCTGCTGCTTTTGCCGGACTTGCGTGTGCCTTGGTTTTCCTTGTGATGATTAAGTTTGGGAAATCGTTCCGTATTCGCAGTCAGGAGAGGTATTGGAAGATTGTCCAGGATAATTGGGAAAAGGGGATGGCTCACTAGAAGATATAGGGAGCGTTTTGCTGTGTTATTTACTCCAATACTTAATGTTTTCCGATTGTTTTGATACGTTGATATCTTCTTCTAAATTGCGTTTCGCAATAATCTAGCACGGCTAATCAACACACTCAAGCCAAACTGATTTTCCCTTCATCGTCATAAACAATTTCGCGAACCTTCACAGAGCGCAAATGATCGACACCCTTGGATAACTCGCAATCATGATAGAACAAATACCATTTCCCACGGAACTCAACAATCGAATGATGCGTCGTCCATCCAAGCACAGGCTCCAGAATCCGCCCTTGATACGTGAAGGGACCAAACGGCGAATCTCCCGTCGCATAGACCAGATAATGCGAGTCTCCGGTCGAGTACGAGAAATAATATTTCCCACCATAACGATGCATCCAAGCCGCCTCGAAGAATCTCCTCTCATGATCATCGGCTAGAATAGGTTTTCCAGTCTCCGGCGCAAGGATCTGCAAATCACGAGGCGGGGCGACAAAAGTGAGCATATCGTCACTCAACTGCGCAACACGCGGCGATAAAGCCACCACGCCCTCCCCGGATGGTTCATGTGGGCCGGTCTTCGAAGCATCAAAGACAAGACCGTTCCCAGATTCGGTCCAGCATTGAAGCTGACCACCCCATATCCCGCCAAAATACAGATACGCCTGCCCGTCCTCGTCGACAAACGAAGCTGGATCGATACTGTAACTCCCCTGAATAAAATCTTCCTTGGGAACGAAGGGTCCCTCTGGCGCATCAGCTACCGCAACGCCGATTCGGAAAATACCCTCCTTATCCCTGGCCGGGAAAAATAGATAATATTTCCCGTTTTTGGCGGCTGCGTCCGGCGCCCACATCTGCTTGGAGACCCAGGGCACATCCTTCGCGGTGAGAACGACTCCATGGTCGGTAACGGGTCCGTCAATCGAGTCCATGGAGAAGACATGATAGTCAGTCATGTCGTATTGGTCGCCATTGTCGTTGAATGCGATGTCAGTTTCGCGGTCGTGAGAGGGGTAAATGTATAATCTGTTGTTGAAGGTGTGGGCCGATGGATCGGCAGTGTAGAGGTGGGTAATAAGTGGATTGGGTGCCATTCTGAGTTCTTTCGTGGAGAAGGGGTACCAAATACACCTGTTCGTAGTAATGCCTTTCACGAAAAGCCGAGGATTTGCCTTGGAGGTACCATTGGCGTGGTATTTAATGCCATTCGAGCAGTCATCCCGCCGGGCTGCTTTATCCGTCCCGGCTAAAATGAAGTCAACGCGGCTGCACCTCCGCATGGCTAAATAGATTATCCCCACGGCCAAGACTACTACTAACCGGTAGTTATCTAGTGAATGGGGAATCATCCAACGACAAATTAATTGAGGATATTTAATTTGAACACTTGAAACTTTTTTCAACTTGAAGTTCCTGGCCCTTCTTCGAAAGGTCTCGCAGGCTAAAGACACATAAGTACATAAACATCCGGCATCCGGCAGCCAGAAATCACTGTTCCAACCGTTGTGACGAGCCCAGAAACGACGGACTTCAATATGACAATATGTAGTAGCACCTGGGCACTCAAATATAATGCCAAGGATGAAGAGAAACAAGGGGAGGGGGTGCATATACTAGGTACACGCGGTAACTAGATCATACATGAAGAGGACAGCTGCAGTGGATAGTGAACGAAGGATCCTGAAGGGTGTGTGGATTGAAGAGACAAAAAAGGTATACTGATACAAGTCGATCTGGATATTCCTGAGGCATATGCCTCAACAATAGATGTCTAGACGGCTATACATCAAACATGTGACTCGTTACACCCTTCAAGCGTCTCAATCCGGTCTGCACTTGTAGCCACATAGGTTATTTTGGTCACAGAACCACCGACACGTAGAGTCGCAGCAACCCGGAACCCCATCGCCCGGATTCAGGGTGCATCCGTCATCGACTGTTAGTAGAGCATTAGTTCGGAGCAGCAAGATTGGGACTTGATAGTTGCCATACCGCCCAAGCAGTGGGTGCCACCGCCACCGAATAACCGTGGAGAGGCGACAGTTACAGTTGCAAGAAAAAGGATGCCAAGTAGCTTCATGATGTCGATTGCTTTTGGCGAACAGTTAATATCGCGAGGACCTCGGGATTTGAATAATAGTAGGAGAGAAAAAATAGTGATGCTAAACTTGAAACTTTTTGAGATTAGAACAGACAACAGGAACTTATATGTATTGCATGTGCCATAGGTAGTACGTCATTTATTTCATTGGGGCCCCAGGGTCTACATATTATTAGTAGCTAAGGGGCCCCCGGGGGCCATGGATGCGCACATACAGCCCCAGGTCATAATTAGTATCACTAACTAGCGTTTCATGATTTGGGGCCAAATGGGCCGGTACTCCAGTGCTTCATTTCACAGTTAATTCTGACCCTTGGGCACCGGGAAAGGACCATTCAGAGCTTTGGGGAAATTCGGCGTTCCATCTTCATTCCAAGTGAACTTCTGCGTGCGCACGGTACGGTAAAGATCCGCTAATGTGAAGGTTAGCAATTTCCCCCCTAAATGAAAATCGGCTGACGCTAATTGTAGGCGGATAGAAATACTCACGTGTAGGATCATCCGTTGTCTGTGCATGATAGACCACATAGCTCTCCGTTCCATCTGGGCTAGTTGTGTAGCTTGCGTGACCTGTACCATACACCTCGGCATCAGGGTTCTGATGGAAGACACAGCCATCGCGATGCTTTCTCCAATTTTGATATTCCATAGGATCATCACCCACGAGCTCCAACATGCCAAGACAGTAGAATGGAGTGTTGACCCGAGCAGCTGAATAGACAACGAAGTTCTGTCCTGTCTTCGGGTTGGTTAGTTGCTGGGGGCCTTCATTTGTTGCAAGTCGGCCAGCTCGTCCGAAGGGCACTTGTTCCCATGGCTCATCGGGGACTGAAATCATGCGTCTTTGCGTGAGGCTTGAGGAGACATTCCAAGGGCTACTAAGATGAGTAATGCACAGGTTTGCGGGCCAGGCACTATATGTATCCTCCCAGCAGCTATAGATGTGATACAGCTGGTGGTTGTATCGGAAGTAGGTGCCATCAATAGCGAACTGATCAAAGGTATTCAACATTCCCTTCATAGAATAGCTTGAGGACCAGGGATCCGATCCGTCACTCTCTAGCACAAACATTCGGTGGTTAACGGCGGGACATTCGAATGGGCACATGGCGTCCTGAAGTGGATGAGGTGAGTCCGCATCTGGAGTCGCGCTGAAAATAATATACCAGTGGTTGTCGATCTGATGAATTTCTGGAGCCCAGAGCTGAGAGTTGTATTAGATTTAAATTGAAATACGACGACGCAGACCAATTAGGGTTTGATTAGACTTACATCGGTGCTCCATGGGTCACCACTTTCAGGATCGGGCTTGAAGAGAAGTTTCGTTTCCGCCATGTCCCAATTGTCGGTTAAAGAGCGAGAGCGCTTTAGAGTGATATTATCGTTGGTCGAATATGTGAATAGATACCACCCATCATGGTGCACCATGAACCTAAGCATCATAATCAGCAAGCTGACATAGTATACTGATTTAGAAGACCATATTGACTCACGGGTCTCCAGCGTTGGTCGTCATAATAGGATTTGAGTACGTCAGACCCGTTGATTTATTGGTGCCCACATGTGCCAGATCGAATTGATTTGGTGATTTCACATTATTGGGATCGAATGATTGACCGTTCGCCAAGCAGACGAGCAGGGCAAACAGCCATTGTTTCAAGAGCCGCATCGTGGTGAATTGTCAGAGATGAAATGAAAATTAATTTGTTTTCTTCTCCGGAAATTTAAGATCGGTGGAATCTTTTATAGAGAGCCGTGTCCCCATGATGCAAGCTGGACTGAGCTTATGGATCTACCGCAGTATAACCCGAAGGAGATGTGGGGTGAGGTCGAATCCCCGCACCGCTCAGAAAACACCGACCACACTTGCAGCTCTTCCCCGAAGGATTCTATACCGAAAGACAAAAGTGGGACAGGGTTACATAGTCTGCTCGAGGTACAAACTCCGGGACCGATTGAGAGCTTCAAAGGAGGCCGTGCGCATTTCAATCGACGGCTCCTGGCCGCGCCGTGTGATTTGGCCTTTTTAAGCAACATATTAACGGTTCTCACAACGAACGATTGCCCCCAGGAATGCGAAAAAAAGGTTAATGGATCTGGGCTATAGTGATATATTTAAAACACCGGTTCACGAACTCTGGTCTTGGTACAGGTTTTTCCCCTGATTGCGTCCCGCAGATGGGTTTTCCTATACCGTAATGCAAATGCAAAGGCTCAAATGAAACTAAATTACTAGTTCTACTTCTTCCATTGGATCCGAGTAACCTTTTTAAGAAGATAATTGGTAGATGGACGTGCCGGAGCGGCCACCACTACAAGTATAATCGGCGAACAGAAGAGGCCAGGAAGATGGCTAAGATTGACAAAGCACACAACGATGCTCAAGCGAATGAGTGGGAATCGAAACAGAAAACAGGGACGTCCTAACTGGAGACGATAAAAAAGACAATCGACAGGCAAGAGTGCAAGGAATTTCTATAAGCTAGGAAAAATATGACAAACTGCCCAGGTGAGCCACTGTGATACTTGATCACCTGACCAGGTTGTGAGGAGCTCAGGCACAACGCCAGAAAGACCTGTAGATTAGAACATTTTGTATCAAAAAGCGAAAGTAATCAGATTGAGGGGGAGGAGGAGGAGGAGAAGAAGAAGAAGAAGAAATATAAGGAACCAAAGAAACTAGATACAGGTTTAGGTGTAGGCGTGAATGCCTAAATGGATGCCATCCGACAAAAGCACCAGCACCATAACAATAGTAAAAATCACCCTACGCTTTTATAATTCAAAGTTCTAAGCTTCAGAATTGTTGAGGGGCAGAACAAAGATTAGGGGGGCAAAATCAGAATTGCCATGGAAGGAAATCACGGCGGTGACTTTCAAAGGCTAAACAGATTCTATCTACTAAGTCCAAGCTATTTTTAGCAGCATTTTAAAGAAAGCCTTGGAGATTAGGGTTTGTTTGAACGAGTTGAGCAATCAATATTGGTGGCTGTCCCTTCTGGTACTTGCGACATATTTACCGTGGTACCGACCGGCCGTTGATTACTAGTAGTCCGCAGTTTAAGTGCAATGCGCGACTACCAGGATACTTTTAAAAGCAAGAAACGTTCACAAACAATAGAAATTGACATTCTCATGGATGATTGGATCTCTTCAAGTTCTTCGGCTCCGGAGGCACGGCCTTGTCCGAAAGAAAGCCTTCGCTCAGGAATGCTAAATCGGGATCGAGATCTTGATATTCTGGGGGTCATTTGAAATCTGCCGACAGATCTGGCGAAAGAGAGTCCCGTGCCGCATGTCAGATTTGTGTGAATGGACTATTGAAGAGCTACAGAACCGCCAGGCACGATCGTAATTTCCCCCCCATGATCACTCGGTCGTGAAAGATGTCGACGTTGCTTCGGATTGGATCTGATGATGAAAGTAAAATGGTAGAAAAAAAGCAAGGAAGGTGGTTGAGTCTTGGAATACAGGCTATGATGGGCTAACGCTTATCAAAAGGCTGACTGTGTAAGCACGGGATCTGGTTAGTCAGATGAGGGGAAATCGAGCCACTAAGCCAGCCAGGGTCTGTCTTTTAGAGAACCCCGCGATGAGTGAGTCTGGGCCCGGGCTGGGATGAGATGAAATAGATGATCGAGAGACATGTCAAATGTCAGAAAAGGTCCGCGGGGATTGTGATTGGTTAGGGGTAGAACGAATGCCGGGGGCGATCACAGCTGGAGATGGATTGTGGGTGGTGATTGGGTAGATTGGCGCGAAGATCGTCGCGCAGGATTGAAGGTGTGGCCAGTGTGCTGCGGGAGAGCTAGGGTTGATGTCGGTGGACTGTGGGTGCACTGCGGTGGACTGATGGTGCAGGAAATGGCGAATTGAAGGGAGTGTTGGATGTTGGGATCGGGTTCGCCGAGGAGGCGACGGGTTGGATCACATTGAAATGCGCTAGTATAGGTGGTACAGGTATGATTGACAGGGTGCAGACGACACCGGGACAGGACAGGAACAGGACAGGACAGGGACAGTGACAGGACAGGAACTGGAATAAAAACAGGAAGGGTTAACGGTGGCTATGCAAGTATAATAATAAATGAGAACGGAGTAGTTAATGGATTGGTGTTAGTAGATGGGGCTAACCAAGTACTGTTAGTATACTGTTAGTATACTGTTAGTACTGTTAGTACTGGTACACTAACGTGACCAGCTCATCTCGTGACTTGGTCTTTTGGGTCTGGATCACACTAGTCCCAGATAGGCTAGTGTGGACAAAGCAGAAATCAAAAAGAAATCAGAAATTCGAATGGGACAATGGCAGATCAAAGATATCTCCGAGTCCCGCCACCGTGTACATACACATTCATACATCCATTCCGTATGGAGTACCTGCATAAGCATACTAGAGTAGAGTAGAAGAGAACCCTCTGTACGGAGTATTCCATACTGTGTACACTCAGACCAACCATGGAACACGAAGGCATGGAACGGCATGAACAGAGGCATGAACAGAGGAGCGCTACGGCTAATGATCCTGACCAACTGCTGATCTTTGCTCTCCCTGATCAAACACTACCGACAAGGCTCAGATCGTCCACTTGCCCCTCCCTGGAGTTCGCTTCCACACTCACACGGTATCAAACTCTGGTACCGTACCATACGCTTAACCCAGCAGAGAAAGAAACCCCCGCCAAGTCCATCAGAATTGACTCGAGGACCGTGGCCTGCCCCACTAGCTGCGTTCGCGTGGGCCGAGATCCACTCAAGCCATTGTTCTGGATGGTCTACACAGAGAGTAAGGCCAAGGGGATATAACTCCTGATGTATACCCCAGTTTACCCACTTCTCTTCTCCTTTCAACCATCATCTGCCACCCACCTGCCACCGCGTGAGGTTGTCGCGCGGGCGCTACCATCCATGCTGGGCTTGCCCTCATTACTTCAACCATGTCGCTGAATGGTTTCTGTCCCTCTCCTTTCCTACAGGAGTCACTATTCCCTTCCACCGGTGGATTTACCGACGGTCGATACTGCGAGACTGTCCAGAATATCACCTGCTGCTTGCCATGCCCGCTCGCCGACTGGCGATATGCCGATAGTCAGTACCCTCACCGCATCGCATCGCATCGCACCACCTCGCACACCATGTACTGACTCAATCACCTAGATACTGCGAAAAAGGTCGATGTCGCCAGTTGGATCAGTGTCGCCATTCTCCCTCTTTGTGTCTTCCTTCTCGTCTCTTATGCCGTTCTTCCCGTCAAATGGACGAATCGTCACTATCTGAGTATCTGCTTCACGCTGGGTATTTGCTGCATGGAGGTAGGCTATAGATTTCGACTTCATCTCCCAGACGAAAACCCAAGCCCCGCTAACCACCCCAGATTGCCTTCATTATTCCCCTCGGCGCCAAACCCAAGCAATGCTACAACGCAATCACCCCCAATGACATGTACACCGACCTCTCCTGCGCCTTTTCAGGCGCATTCCTTCTCTTCGGCGGCTGGCTAGTCGTAATGTGGAGTTTTATCCGAACAATCGCGTTCCATCTACAAGTATGCTGGGAATTCGTCCTCGGCCCCAAATTCATGTGGGGGGGCCTTCCTCTGCGGCTTCGGCATCCCCGCCATCGGACTCACCATCATGATGATTATAACAGGCGTCTCCTTCCGCTTCGGCGAAATCTGCCACATTAATATCAAACACGGCCAGCAGGACTACTGGTATCCACTAATCGCCTTCAGCGCCGCAGCCCTGATCCTCCAACTTGCCACTATGGCCTACTGCATGCACATCTACCTGCGCTCGCTCTTCGACAAATCCGCCTCAACAACGGACAACAGCTCCGGCATCCCATCATACACATCCAGCGTGCGCACGCAAACCGCCCGCCAAGCGTACCGCCGCGTCAAGCGCGTCCTCCAACTCCAATGGCGCGGCGTCGCGCTCGTCCTAATCATAATCGGAAACGTAATCTTCTTTGCAGTCGTCTTCATCGACCTAGACCGCGAAGTCGAGCCCACACCCGCGAACATGAAAAAGGCCCTCCCCTGGCTAACGTGCCTAATGGAGACCGGCGGCAACAAGAACAAATGCATCCACTACGCCTCCTCCCTCGGCCCCAACGAAGCAACCCTTCTCGCAGTAGTGTATCTACTCTCCCTCGTCGGCTTCTGGAACTTCATCCTCTTCGCCCGACCCAGCATGTTCTCCGGTTGGCTCGATCTCTGCCGACGAGGTTTCAATCGACGCACGGATTTCGTCTCCGCAGACGCAGACCGCTACGATAGCAAGGGCTTCGAAATGCTCACCACGACCTCCGTCAAGAGCCCCGAGAATCCTTACCAGCCCGCGTATAATATGCGGTCGCCCAGCCCCGCCCAAATGATGGGCCACCACCAGAGTTACGGCTCCGCCCACGGCTATGGCCACGGCCACAACCGGAGCTCCGTCACAAGCCCGGCATTTGATCGCCGTGAGGACGGGGATGAGCATGACCGGAACGTGCATTTCGGGCAAGAGGCGCGGTATGTGCGTCCTTCTATGAGTTTCAGCGGTCCCCGACCGCCTAGTTCGTCTGCTGGGGGTCGTGATTGGGATCCTTCGACTACATTTGCGAGGGGATATGCACGATAGCCGTTGAAATGGGAATTTTTTTTTTCTTTCTTTTTTTCTTTTTTGCACCCCGTCTTTTTTGGGCTTAAGAATTTTCTTTCGAAAATCTTACGAAAAAGGGTCTAGGGGCGCGGGTGAGGAGAAGAGGCGAACTTGGCGTGCCATCCCCATCCAACACCCCTGTTCTTGTCTCGGAGTTACGGGAAAAAAAATTGGGCGTACGACTGTGACGGTGATTGTGACTGCGACTGTGACTGAATGGTGCCGGTGTGACTATTCTGTTCTATTCTATGTATATGGATTTACGATTGGCATAATGTGTCTACTTTACTTTACTTTACTTTCTGTACAAATGAATGTACGCGTACTCTACTACATACATCATCCTCAGTCGTATTCGAGTCCACACCGAACAGAACCGAGAAACTATTTCAACCCAAGCCCCCTCAATCGCCCAAGTGGTCCCAGCTCGTCCCAACCGACTGGACCGTCTCGACGATCTCAAACACAACGAACACGGCATCTTGACCCGCCGCACGGATCAGTTATAATACAGCTAGAGGCACGTTCAAGATAAAAGCCTCCCCACGCGGGTAATCCACGGGGCTAATTTACCCCTATCGCGTGCCATCGGTACTCCGTAAAGCAACGAGAACAAGGCCCATTGTAACGTAATCGCGGAGGCTGAGTAGGAGTAGGAGAACACTAAACTTACTTTAGGTCCTAGGTTAACTTGGCGATTACGCCGAGCCTGGGGAGTCGTCTAGGTAGTACTAGTAGTAGTACGGAGTATGTTACTTGGAACATCTCGCAGACCACCCCAGTTCCATCCATCCGTCCAATCCACCCACCCCACCGACCCCAAACATATAGGATCCCCCATCAAGAAATCCAGACTCTGTGAAGTGGAGAGCACCACTACAATGCAATACAAACGGGCCATGAAGTCAACGAAACTGAAACAACCCTTGAAAAGCCCTGGAGGGTCACTTGGTCCTGGCTGTCTTAGACCCGGCCTCGTGGGCGAACGGGGTAACAAGGCCGTTCCTGCGTCAGCTCCAGCCTCGTCTTGTCTCGTTTCGTCTCGTCTCGTCTTGTCTGTGGGAAAAAAAAGTACCTTGCGTTAGTATTGGTGGACTAACCGTTAGATCGGATCGGGATTGGAGGGGGTGGATCTCTAGCTGGGTCCACTGTTTAACGGGTTTCGGGCTAGTGGTGCTAGTGATGCGTGAGGTTGGCTAGTGTGGTGAGTGCGCGGCTGGCAGGGTCTTGGATGGAGTCTATTAAATTGGAGCTTTGTAGGGCGTAAGTGTTTTGCGGCTTATAGGGAGGGTTCTGCTAGGTTATGCAGAGAATGTTGTGGATATGGATATGGCGGAGTTAATTGTGGCGATAGGTGGTGAGTTATGCCGACAAGAGAATAAGGGGAAATTAATGCCAAGGTACCTTGCAGACAGTAAGCAATAGCAAGAGTAATAGCAATTGTAATTCTTACCCTAATACTCCTAACTGACAAGTTACTACCGTAGCTAACTAAGCACCTCCTCCTTCCCCATACAACTCGGCTCAGTACGGAGTAACAACTTGGTTCTAGTAACCGAACCAGTTAATTCCTCCAAATATCTACGGATCCTGGTCGATCATCCAAACTTGAACCTCTACCATTGACCTCACAGGGAATAGAGCAGAAAACGGGGCCATCCCAACCCCAGACCCTCTATACAAGACCCGATCACAAGCCGAAGCGGGGACCATGGAAATCGTGCCACTATCGACAATACCGTACCCCATACCCCATACCCCATCTTTGATCCGATTTATTAACGGGATAACCCGCTTTCTGCACCAATTGCTATACCCGTATACGATACTATACGATGATATTCTAAGCATGTTCCCTGAAGCCGTTGCCATTGCCATTGCCTTGACCGAGGTCGCCGATCACAGGGCTCATCCCACTGGGGTGGTACCTACTGCCATTGGAATGAGAGAATCGAGAGAAAAAACCTTCTCTGCCTTCCCAGCTTAGCTTCATTTAGTTTAGATCGCCGTCCAGCCTTTGTCGGCTGCGTTTCCCACGTGGAATTGAATTGAATCTCACAGCTACTAATTTCAATGCAATTTATTCATAGGCGAGTTCCGGTCGTGAAGTTGAGGCTAGACGAGGCGCTCTCTATATTATGGCTTGCATTGGCGTTGGCATTGGCGTTGGCATCGGAATTATATTGATGACGGACTCGAGGACAAAGGGTGCGAAGGTGGCGTGGTTAGCATGATCTAGAAGGTGAACTAACGCGGGAGCAAAGTTAATTATGGTTTTGGTATTGACTTTGACTTTGACTTTTACGGGTACCGTGCCGTAACCGAGGCCACATGTGATTTCATAAACGTGGCCAGTAACTTCACTCCGCAACTTGAATCTAAACCCAATTCTTTTTAGGTTGGGTTAGTCTGAGCGTTTTGCTATACATGCCTTTTTGGGAGGATCTACTATTTATGTCGTATGTAGGATGGCTATTTTACTTCCGTAGTTCCTTTTGAACTTTAGCTTATGGGTATGTTCTGCTCTGTTCTGCTCCGTATTGTACGTATCTTAACTCTATGGCTGTGGTTGTGGGCGGTTGCGGGGTTGATGTGCGTTAGTTCGCGGGGTTCGGCGGGGAGATCATGCCGACGCTTTGGGGAATGATGCATGCGACCGAGAATCCGGGGTTGTTTGCCATGTGCGTTTCGGGATTGTTAGGGATGGCAATTGGAATTGGGTTTTATATTTTTTTGGTAGACTTTTGTGGTCGTTACGTTTGTCTGTCTACTAAGGTAGGAGTTGGAAGTAGAGGGGTTAGTTGGCACGAGGCAACGGTTTCTCGAAAAAAAAAAAGCGCTAACAGTATAGTCCTAGAATTCTACCTAGGTAGGATTTTAGTTAACTGTGGTCTGACGGAGAAACCGTTGGATTTATTTTCCATGCCATTTAAATTTTCAATACTGTTTTTGCCTGCTACTGAGTCCGGGGATTCGGAAAGTATCTTTGATCCTAGTCAATAGATGCAGACAACAACATTCTCCTTTAACAATGACTCCCGAGGTTGAAGTCCAAAACGATTTCCTAGTGAAGACGAGAACTCAAAGTTTCCGAGTTCGATCAATATTACTCTACTGGAACTATTCGCCAAGGAAATGGAAATGAGCCGATCGAAAATGAATGAATTCATGTTAAATCAATTTTTTGAATCGCCGTTGTGCGTGGTAAAATCCGAGATATGAACATCCCCAGCATTTTTTTCGCTGTGCTTATTATCCCGAATGGAATCAGAACATGAGATCAGCACTTCGGAGGCTTCATGGTCCAGTGACATGGCCCATTCCAGAGCAGTGCGACCATTCGCATGCCTTTCATTGGCATCTATATCCCAAGTTTTTAGGAGAAGCTCAACGATATGAGTATGCCCTGAAGCTATAGAATTGATCAAAGGGAGGCTCCCATCAAAACCTATACTAATATCAAGACTAGGAGCTTTTAGAAGTAGCTCAACAACCTCTGTGCAGCCCTTTGATATAGCCATTAAAAGCCCCGACTGAAATTTGCTATTCGCCACTTCAATCTTCCCATCGAGATTGGGAGAGTGTAGAAGTAGCCCAACAGCCTCTGTGTAGCCCATTGAGATAGCTAGCGAAAGAGGCGTAAATCCGCTGTTATTCAACTTGTTCACGTCGATATCATTGGCGTTGATCAGAAGCTTGATAGTTTCGGGGTAGTGCTCATATATAGCAGCTAGAAAAGGCGTAAAGCCATCGTCATTTGACTTGTTAACATTGATGCCAGAGATTTTCAGAAGACGCTTCACAATTTCTGTATGACTTGCAAGCACACCCAAGTAAAGTGGTGCTGAGCCGTCAGTGGTGGGGATGTTGACATCGAACCCATACTCAACAATAAGCTTACTGACGGCTTTTTCAAGACCCAAATAAGACGCTAGATAAAGACTGTTTGGTTGAAGATAATGCAGAATAGAAGACAAAACAACTTCCCAGTCCATGCAGCACTCTCTCTCGACGACAAACAGATCGAAGGATAGTGGAAACCATTCATCACGGCCAGGAAGACTCATTTCCCGGAAGTGCTCTGCCCAGTTGTTGGATGCATAGTCAAGGAAGACGTATCGGGCAGTCAACTCTCTAGCATTCCTTTTTGGAAAAGAATACCAAAAAGGGAGTGAAAAAAAAAACAAAACAAAACATGCAACAGATATTGTATGTCGGCGGTCACCTAGCGCCCCCGAATTTGTCCTGGACGGCCCGCCGCCCTATCTGGCGCCCGCCCCTCACCTGAAGAGCCAAAATTAATATATAAAAGTTGAATTCGGGTTTTTCAGCAATGCAAGATCTAAGGAGGTAGTAAAATAGATTTAAGCGATAAAATCAATGGTTTTCGCTCTTCTTTACCAGCCTTAACTCACCTGACTACTGCCACTTAACATTCACTCAGTCGCTTCGTACGTAATCTTTACCATGACGACCAAATAGATCGAGTTTCTTTTAATCAATTATGATGATATAATAAATAACATCATAGCCAAACAGACTCAGCAACAGTACTTATTATTTCTTGTCAAAGACTGCGTTAAGTGACAGAACCAATTTGGTATCCCGAGCTACCGTAATGGACGACTCCTTGGTTACAGTGCAAACGGGCATTAAACCCAACAAATCAGAAACAAACAGACATAGAACTGCTGTTGTATGATTTTGTTTTTAGCCACATTTATTCTCTTATTATCTTGTGATTATAGAGCCTGGTTTTGCCTATCGAACTCCCAGGTTTATAACTAGCTAGCTCTGCCGTACTTCGAATTTTAAGCTAAGTCTCCTATGGTCCTTGGCCAGAATAATCTGTGTCGGCGGCATTATCTGTCCATAATTGACATGCAGTTTCACGATAATCATCGGGCTCTATATGTAAACGGAGATCCTCGTCGGTAGCATCAAAAACAAAGTTCGAGGCAGATATGTTGTACTCTCCCCACGTAAGTGTCGAATTTCGATCTTCTCAAACCATTAGCCCTAACAGCCTCTTCAATCACTCCCACAATCAAATCTAGATTGTATATCCATACATACCTCTTGACTCGTTCGGATCCTTACTGGCTACAAACGCAATCCACCTTCGATTCATTTCCATCGACACGGCTACGTGACCGTGAACATCTTTTACAGGTGGGTAGAACTGGATCGGCGTAGTGAACCCTCCCGGCAATCCCATCTCATACGCTAACTCGGCTCCGTGGTTCGCAAAGCCAGGCCCCAAACCGTAGAAATATTGAATCGGGGTCCCCGTCGTGGCCACTTTAAAGTGGAAGCTGTACGTTGGCAAGCCCAGTCTCGACCACAGCTGAGCCATATAGCGCCGGGGTGCGTGCGAAACGTAATCACCAAGCAGGGCTGCAGCACGGCGGTATTGAGAGCCACAGGGAAGATTGGCGGCGTACATGGCCTCGCACCAGGCGAAGTCTGGCGGAAGGGAGTACGGCGGCGCTTCTCCCTGTCCGTCTTCTGGATAGAGATCTAATAATTGCTCAATGACTGAACGTTGCAGGCGAGGGAAGTTAGTCTCTAGTAAAGTTGTAACCTCACTCGTCCAGTTGGGAAAGTAGCCCGGCGCCGTCACTTTGATCAAACCTTCATCCGAATTACTGCCCAAAAGGAGAGGCACATAAGCACAATTCCCATCCTGAATCTCCCAAGCAGCAGGTCTCCGTAGAAAATCACCATCTATCACTGGACCCCAGCCCCCTTCAATGCTTCCTTCAACAGGATACAGGTTATACAATGAGGTCCTGCGAAGACAGTCAAGCTTATCCTCGGCCATCGTACAATTGGCCCCTGCCACTAATTTATCAAACCCAGCCTGCATCTTCTCTACTTCGGGCAAAGCAGCACCCGTAGCAAAGCCACTAACTGCAATGGCACCACTAAATAACTCAGAACCACCATGGCCTCCGTAGGCGACTAGCTGCTGTACAACGCTGACTCCGCCCGCAGACTCGCCCCAGATTGTCACTCGGGACGGATCACCACCAAATGCGACTATATTTTCTTGGATCCAAGCCAAGGCCAGTCGCTGGTCCTTAAGCCCCAGGTTTGTTACCCCAGCATTTAGAGCTTCATGCCCTCCTGGAAATCCGAGAAAAGAAAGACGGTAATTGACACTGACAGCAATGAGTGGCTGTTGTTCCTTAACAGATCGTTGCACAATATATGATAGATTCCACATTGGATCTGCGGAAGAACCCTGATGCAGGCCTCCACCGTATATCCAGAATAGGACAGGGAGTGGGCTAGTATTCTTCTCCCCTGTCGCTCTAGAGGGTCGGACGATGTTTAGATTCAAACAATCCTCGCTTTGGGTCAGTCCCAGAAGTTCGTTGGAGCCGAAACCGTAGCATGTATTTCCATAGCGAGAAGCGTCAAAGGGACTGTCGTGATCGTAGGTAGTATTGATTGGTTTAGGGTTGTCTAGTCGCGGGGCTTGAGCATAAGGGATTCCAAGGAAGATATCCTGCTGGAAGAAGGGGAGTTGTAGACCGTGGATCGTTCCGTTGCGCGTAATAGCCGTTGGGGGTGAAATATAAGTGCTGCGAGTGGATACAATGGATGCAAAAGCTAATAGCCATGTCAGGTTCCTCATGATTCCAGACGTATGGTTTAAGAATTGTTAACCTGATAGTTACCAGACCAAAAAAAATCTATGTTTCGTAGATATTATATTCCTTAGCTAACAGCGTCGATTCATTAATTTACGTAAGGGGTGTTTGCGGAATGTGGTATTTAGTACATATCTCTGGAATGTATATCTCACTGGTAACAACTGAATTTTAGATACGGCAGGTTTAGCCGACGGGCTTCAGTACGTTCTGGAAGTGAAGGAAGGGCTGAAGGGATTGAAGTGGTAGGGCGGCATGGACTAAAACCCAACGAATCAAAAAAAAAACAGGTGAACAAAAACATACAACAGCAGGGATTCGCATGTGGTCACCCACCATACTACTAACCTGCCGGCGTGTGGCTTAAGTACGGCTGAGCGGACGGGAAGCCCTGTTCTCCACACCCTATGGTCGTATGTATCAGATATTGCTGGGAATAGATTGATGTAGCTTGATTGGAAGATACAGTGCTGTGTGTGCTGTGTATATGAGAATATTACCTATTCATTTCGGCCTACTTTGAGTCCAAAGAAAATAAAACAGTATACGGAAAAAAGAACATCGCCGAGTTTTAATGTTCATTGACGGCTGCATTTGGGAGTAGATGGTCTGCCTGGTGCCCTTCGAGACAGCACCGGCGCCACATGAACGGAAGAGGCCATGTCGGATTTACTTAATACCTACATATATTCGAACGATTGGAAAATTACTTACAACCTGCCCAGGTTATGAGGATAGTCGAGTTTCTAGCTTCGTCCGGCTACCTGAAACCATAAAACTCGTAGTAGTTGTCAACCTCTCGTCTGGATTGTAGATCCGATAAAATTTCAGCCATGATAACTAGTACGATCATGGATTACGATCAATTTTCCTCAATCAAATTTCAGAAAATTATAATTGGACTGAGTCCAGTTTCTGGTGCGCAGTTACTATGAGATAGTTGAAGGCACGCTTTGAAATTAGAAACCTGCTGTTATGTTGGTAAAGGGAATGGGAATGGGAATTTGGTTTTATTTAGTATAATTTTGTGGTCGCTAGGTTAATTTGTCTACCAAGTAACATGTAAAATAGAGGGGCTAGAACGAGGAAAAGGTTTCTCAAAAAAGACTCCTGCCAGGCCGGACTATATTTAGTGTTTGGGGGGCATTTCTGAACCACACTAAGAAATAGGATGCAATCCATTCTACTCGCCAATGGGATAAGATTATTTATGGCCTGCTTTTGATTCCTGCTAGACATACTGGACGATAGCCGCCATTGAGCTAAATCAAATTCTGCCATCCTAACACTTTTATTCCTCCTGGTGATTGCTATCACTCAATTCCAGACGTAAGCTCTTATCAGAAAAGCCGTTACATCCATTACTGATTAGACGGTTGGATCGTACTTGAATCTATCAACAGTCGAGCTTACATTTGTAAGATTATGATGAGACCGACGTACCTAGTCAGACTGAAATTACTAGCGTGATTTACTAGCAAGTCGGCCAGCGCCAAAAATACAGGGATGGCATACTAAATCTAGAATGAAACATCTGAACAACCAGTTGAACTTGAAGTTCTTGCTATTCAAAATTTTATTCAGTAACTATAGTAAGAGTAATAAGATCTTCTTTTCTCAAGTAGTTTAAGTAACATTTCATAAAGAATACCAAAATTGCACTTAGTATTTTTGCTCAATAGTATTCTACAAATATGTATCTTTCTCCATAGAATTCTAATTGGAAGCTACTAGTGAAGAGATATCCAAGAACTTTGGAATACAAAAGAAATTAGTACAAATATGATAACCCTTCCAAAGGATTATATTAATCAATAAGGGTTGTTAAGATATTCATTAATAAATTATTGCCTTAACTACTATGGTGTTTCCTGCTGGCCGATTTGCTAGTAAAACACGTCAGTGGCTAAGTACAATAGAGGTATGACTCGGAGTCTAAGATAATCCACTATGTTCACAAATATATTATAATTTTACACTAACAGTGCCAGGGTTATGCCATCTTTAGACTTCCACGATAGGGGCTTCGCGATATAACCAAAGTTTATGACCAAGTGGTTGAACTGAAAATCAAAATTTGAATGAACTGGCTCTAGCCAATTTGAACTATTCGAAAAATGGGACACAGCTTTACCCTCGCTACACTACTTGTCTTGCAAGCCACTCATACATCGCCACACCTAAGCCGGAGGGGGGACAAACAGCCTAATATCGCCATATTCATCTTCCAACTGGTAGGAGATAGCTGTCGCCGGGAACCATTCATCTTCCTGCATCCTAGCTTCGTACATATACGCCTCATTCCCCTCCAGGTAGTCTTGAGGAAACTCTTCATTCACGCCAAGCAATTCGCCTTTGAGGTTTCTCAGCTTAGGGGCGCTCTGGCGCACTGAGAAATATATCTTAGCCACACGATAGGCATAAATATATCCATGCGAATTGCCATGACTTTTTGACCATTTTAGCCCATTCTCATGGCAGACACTCGGCCCAAATTTCAGCAAGCCCTGGCCTCCGAATGGGGCCGCAGCATCAACAGAGAGATTAAGGTCACTTCTCTTAGAGTTTTCTTTCAAATCAAACCCACTGCCATGTATAGCAACTCGGAGGCCTGTCACAATGTATGGGCAGCTGCAGTAAAGATGCTCACGAACATACTTCTGCACAGCTGGGGAGCGAAGAACCCTATCAAGATATGACTTTGTTGGTGTCATGAAATATGTCTCGAGCTTTTCCAGCGAGACAGCATGTGTCATTGCTTTATCTTGGGTGTGCATAATGTTGAGGCCTAAGGGGGCCGATAAAAGTTCGAGAAATTTCGCGAAAATCCCGTTCTTAGATGATCTGAGTTCCTCGAACTTGATTTTGACGTCTTCTTGAGGCATATGTTTGACCTCCATATAGTCTCGAGGCGCGATAATTGAGTAATCTTCCAATAGGGACTCTGGCTCCAATGGGTTGGTCAAAATGGATCCAAGGTTAAACCACCCATTAGGTTCGTCTGGCTTGAACTCATAGTCCTGGTTTCGCATTAAGAAGTAGGATGGTCTCATATTCTCGTGCTTGTTGATCGGTAATGTTCTTTTAGTGATGCGTGGAATGAAATTGGCTTGGCTGTTACTGGTGACCGTGTTAATTATACCTGGCAAACCACTCTAACAGGCATCTGCGCACGGCTAGCAAAAGTTACCATATATACTCACGCGCGGGAGGTTCTACACTGCCTCTTACAGCCACTGTGCATCTCAGCAAATGGATCAGGGTATTTTGCCGCTCATGCAGAGCATTGGGCCCGGGCGCATCGCCCCTAGGTCAGCGCTTCGTTGCTACTTCTCAACTTGAAATCTCCACCAACAGATATCCCTTCTTCTCCTCTTTCTTTCTAATTATAGGAGCTGAATAATTCATGCTTTTCAAAAGCATGCCTCTTCATTCTAAAAATAGAGTTGGCGTATCGCTAACCCATGAAGCAATGGCATCACTGCATTTGGAAGTGAAGTCAATCTATGACTATAAAATAAGTGACAATTTCCGCTTTACAAGCTCGATTTAGAAGAGGGAGCAGATATGGATTTTTCAGGGGGGTTATTTAACTGCTCTGATGCACGCCTGCAACGGCAGCAAAATGAAGAATCTGAAAGGTAAGCGAACATCTCATGCTTATGGAAGCCTTTTTTTTTTCGATCGAAATTTCTGAATTTTTTTAATTATTGTTCTATTTAAAGTGAAACGAGCGACAGGTTTTGGCGGTATTTTCAGAGTGTTGAAGCTTGCCTTTGTGAAGTTCGACAAAAAAGCGACAACTTGAATACTAGTATATGTACTAGTAAAGACGATCAACGCGTAACAATCGCAGTGCTTGATAGTGGGATCAACATCAAGAACTCCAAAATTCAGAATCTAATTCGGCAAACGTCTTCATGGAATCCGAACCGACTGATATGCAAAAGCTTTACAGGATTGGAGGATGACTTTGACCCTGTAGGCCACGGCACTCATATCGGCGGCACAATAATTTCCATGGCGCGAGGGGCGAAGATTTACATAGGGGGTGTAGTAGATCGGAAGGGAAATTTAAATACGGGCGCTTTGACCGAGGTTTGTCTTTTAATATCCAATTCCCTTTGACTGAGACCTGACGCCAATAGGCTTTAAATCACGCCGTCGACGAATGGGATGTTGACATCATATCATTATCTCTTGGGTTCCCAAAAATACCAAGCAAAGAGCTAATGGATGCGATTAACAGAGCTCTCTACAAAGAAAAGCTAATTTTTGCTGCTGTTTCTAACAATGGAGGTGCCGTCGCAAGAGCTATATCATGGCCAGCGATGGAAACAAAGGTGTTTGGTATATTTTCGGCGAATTTTGAAGGAGAGGGATCTAAGTTTAACCCCGATGAGAATGATGATGATGTATTTTCCCGGTACAAATTTTTGGGCGAAACTGTTAAGTCGACTTGGCTAGATAACGAGGAAAAGTACATGACCGGCACGTCCGTTGCTACATCTATCGCAACCTCCACTGCGGCGCTTTTCCTTGAGTACATCAGGGGATATACGAAAGGTGGCCATGGAATGACGGGAGCTGCAATATGTGCAATTGAACGTGCAGCGCGGAGGCCAGATGGGATGCGACGAATTTTTGCTGAAGTTGGAACAAAAAGACAAACCAATGATTTCCTCAGATATGTCACTCCTTGGTATCTGTTGGACCAAGACAAGGGGCGTCTCATCATCCACCGCATTGACCAGGCGCTTATTGACTTACAACTTGATAACTATCATGAGGAGTTCCAGAATCTTGAGTCCTCCAACTCTGCACTGGAGGATTCGTTATCAGATCGGGAAGCACAGGTTCAGGAGAATCAACGATCATTTGATGGTGGAAGGGATGACCTGAGAATCCAAGTCCTGGCTGTTCTTGCTACAGCAGCTATCGGCAGCAGCAGCGCACATGTATTCGCCCCATTACTGTGGTGGGCCACTGGATCCATATCACTCGCAATAGTGTGGACAGCACTTGCTTTTGCCCGTGAAAAACAAGAAACTATATTGAATGGCTACAAGAGCAAAGCAACAGATCTCATCTCAAAACTCCAAGATTCAATACGGTTGAATGACCTGTATATCTCAACAGGATATCAGTCAATGGAGGAGCTTTTGTTTCTTTTGGAGCGAATGATAAAGTCTTACAGGCTCCATAACGAAAGGGAGGAAATGACGGAGCAGGAATTTGATGTGGTCAACGCCAGATTTCAGGAGCTTCAGCTGGTTACAATTGAGGAAAGAGAGATAAAAGAAGCACTGGCTGCTTCGGAAGATAGCAGAGCCCTTTTCTTGTTGACGGAAATCGGGAAATTGATTATGGAAGCTAAAGAAGGTGCAATGGGATCTTCTGAAAAAGACGAAAAGCATATAATAAACCTTGAAAAGGCGAAAAATGTACTCGACAACGCAATTGGTTCTTCTGAAAAGCTCAAAGATACCTCTCAGCACTTCGATAAAATCCGAAAAGATCTCATTGCACAAGAGGAAAAGGCTGAATCCGACTTAGCCGAAAAACATGAGAAGGAAAGCGGCAATACTCTGGCGTGGCTATGGTGGTTTTTGATATGGCTTGGAGTGGGTGTGGCAATAATTCTTGGCCTGGTAGCTGTCCTCTCTTGAAAGGCATTATATTTAAGCTGTACTTAGGCTTTCCAGATTAGCAATACAATTACCCTGATTTGAAAATAATTACTTGCTCGTTACTTGCCCACCATTCAATATTGCTTATATATTGAACATTAATTCAGATAGTAGAAAAATATACGTAGTAGATGAAGTTGACCGCGAATAACTAACAATTACATGTTTGGGGAGAGGGCCGACCGGATGGGAGTAGGGGGTCCGTCGTGATGCCACTTTTCTAACAAATTCAGGTTAGCCACTCCGAATGCTTATATTGAATCTGAGTGTGTAGTGGACCCAATGTGATGATTATCGTAGTGCTCCAGTGACGGAAAAAATATTTTGTTTTCAGCTATTGATTACCGCGTTTACATCATTTGAAATATATATATGTAGTAGCCGGTAGTTCTACAACGAATGCCGTCCACTTATAGACGTCCGACGGGAAGCGCTAGGCTCTGGATCATTCCGAGGCCCCCTTAGAGCCAGAGGGTTGAAATCAAGTTGAATTAGACTAAAACATAGACCCAAAATCTATCTTTGACTTACACCAGCTCGGGCCGTCCACCACTGTTACGCACATTATTATTACAGTATCTGAAAATGAATAAACACTATTACGTTGGCCCCGGGAAGCTTGACTGAGAAAAAGAGGAATTCCGCCTGCATGAACCATAAAGGGCTTTTGATGTATCCGTAGTCTCGGCGCTCGCTCACATCATGTCTGTTCAAGTGGTTTGACCATTCTGACAGGTCATCTAGCCTTTGTTTCCAATCAAGCTATTGGCTCCTACTAGTACAGAAACACGGACGAGCGTCGTGACGTGGCCGTAAACCACGCAAACAGTTCCCACTATGGAGTACTCCGAGCCCATATTGTTGCAGCTGATCTGGTCAGATCTAATCTGCCTTGCTCGACCAGTAGCTTTTACTTTTTCTGATCCGTGCTGCATATGCAAGACAGGTGGATAATCCAACGCTAGTTGTAGTTTGCAGATCTCGATTGCCCAAATTTGAGAATTTTTGAATGCATAGTCCCGCCTGGATAGCCCTCGAAAGTGACATTGTCATTGGCTCCCAAGCAGGAATTGGAAGAAAGAGTAACACGCAAGCACATCAACGGAAATAATAATTTGATGATTCTCTTCTTTTTGTTTTGAACAATCTCGCATCCGTTGTTCAAATGTTTGTCTCCCCATGATGTCCCATGCATAGGCCCCGGTGGTGAGACTTCCGGGTACTAGAGCATGCTAGCAGTGACTCATGTGGCTTTTAATTGGGCCCCTGCATATGGAATGCATGGCGTTGATCCACAATAATTCGGGTCAATCAGTGGCGTGCCCAGTTATGGGCGTGAACAGGATGTTCAGCTCAGTTGACTAATCTTTCTACGTAGTGCTTTAGCACTTGCCAACATGCGAGTGGCGAGCTATAAGATTAAAGGTGCCCTGGAAGTTCTTCCAATGTGAGTGAAAAACTCAGTAGCCTTTCTTTTCTTCTTCAATATCGAAATCGCAAACAAATATTCAGGTTGGAAATGGACTAAGACAGACAGTAATATGTCGATTTGAAAGAATACGACAACGAGGGGGATACTGCTCTATCTGAAGCAGCATTCAGGCATCGGAATAACATAGTGATGAAATTTCTTTGTCACAGAGCTAACATGCCCCAAAGCCCCGTTCCTTCGCGGGTACTTCCAGCTAACAGCACTGGATTACCCCAGATCTCGGAGGCAATCAAAAAGATGATAGCAGAAGATAGATACAATTCAAGGGACTACGTGGTCACAATCATGTTCTGGGCGGTTATAAATGGTTGCGTCGATTTAATGGAGACCTGCTTCGAAAGAGACAGTGACAGCAGTCTGAAGAACTGGCGCCCAGAAAAAGCTACCTGGTTACACATTGCCAGAAATTATGGTCAAAATGAGATAATGGACAGACTTATTTCCATGGACTCAGATGAATTCAATATTGAGGCTGTTGCGGAGGGTGGAAAGACCAATTTATATTTTGCAGTCGAAAGTGGACGACTTGAGGCCGTGAGATTGGTCTTGTTCCTAGCGAAGTGTGACTCGGAAGAAAGTGTCTTAGTTTATTGGACACGCGGCATTCTCAAATATACCCAGCTGGAAAGAAAAAAGTCGCCCTTATCTCTTGTCGTGAAGTCAAGCCACAGAGACATCGAACGCATATTTTGGAGTATTTTCAAGGTTTTTGCCGGTGATTTTCGAAATTATAGTGCGAGAAAAATAAAGGAATATGAGGAAGTTTATCAACAGATTCTGTAGGCTGCAGCTAAGCTCTCTCAAACAGGAAGGGAAGACAACCTCAAGGAATTACTACTTAAAATGTTCAGGGATGATAACGATCCATCCGGCGAGTCCGAGCTGGAAACGTCCCTCCACGTGGCAGTGGATTGTCTGGTGGCTCTTATAAAATAGTGGTCATATTCGAAGAGAGGAAATTGGCATTCCCCTTAAGATCCTCGACGAGAAGAAGCTTTAGGAAGAAATTGGGCTCGGAAGAAGTGTAGATGTCATACGTGCACTTTTACATAACCCCCCCTGCGGTTATCGATCCCATAGACAATCCAATTGACGACTCATCGATCGAAATTTAACATAAAGTTCCCAGATTTGTGGAGAATATTGCTGTGCGTGGAACAATCTTTGACTTCTATCACGCTGGAGGCCAAAAAAGATCGATTTTCAGTACAGATCGGCAAATATATCAGATCTCATTTATCTTGACGATTCTCGTTCAATCATGTCTAAAAGCTTCGCTGATGATTACTGGGATTTGAATCATCTCAAAGAGAGTATCAGAGATGCTCAATCGCCATCCGAGGGAAGCAAAGACAAGCCAGTGACAATCGACAAGCCTTCAGAAACAAGCAAGGGGGAGTGGGCAAAACGGCATTGCAGTTCTGCTGGATCCATATACCTGGAGTGAATGATGTAAGATCAAACATGAATTGAAATGGTATATTCCAAGGTTTACCACTGAAACTTTGATAGATGACTCTCATGAAGGTTAATAAATCCTCATTTTCCGCCCTCTCGGCGTGTGACGGTTTCGAACAGATCTTGGATATTGACTTCTAACGATAGAACCTCATAACCCGCCTTTCAAGTGCTGTGAAGATGACGTATAAGGAATACCGGCCTTTGGTAAATTTCTTGAGCCGGAGCTTCATCGAAGTGCCTACTGGTAAACAGACATTTCGCATGAAGCCTCAGTGTTCGGTATGCTTTACACAGCACTTTGTAGCTTTACTGATGATGCCATGTATCCTTTTAGTCAGAGTTTTTTTTTTTTTCAAACCCTTTGGTACTGATTTTGAAGCTGGAGGCTCAGGGGCTTCTAACGGGTTGAAGGGGATACTGGATGTCTTTGATGAGTCTATTCGGGAAGCGGTATATTTATTAACGAACAATTAAACATCGATCAATACGGAGCACTAATCTCTCTACAGATAAATTGTGAGATCGAACTTTTCAAAGATTTCAAGAAGAGCCTGGAAATGCCAAAGAATGGCAACATGCAGCGACCTGATGCTCAAAGTACTAAAATCTCCATATTGGAAGAGATTAAAGTTCTTCACGACATAAAGAATATCTGTGACGAGCTCAATAATCTGAAATCTCTTGTTGAGGCCCAGGAAGGAGTATGGAAACAAGCCTTTGAAATCGAGAAGCTAGAAAATGGGGCACATTTTGCCCACAAGCATACGCTCGCTCTGTCGACAGTGAAAGCCCGGCTTGAAGCCATGCTTCATAATGCTCATGAAGTACAAACCTCAGCATGTGGCTGTGAAGTCACTCTAGTATCATATATCGCTGACATCAAGCACGAATAGATTAATAGACTGCTAGACTTGCGACAGAAGCAGGCCAGTCTCCAGGAAGCCGAATCTGGACGAGAGCAATCGAAAAAAGCGGCAGAACAGTCGAAATCAGTCATGGTTTTTATCATAGTGACCATTGTCTTTGTGAGTCACCATAATCACCCCGAGCCAGTCCCGAAGCTATTATCCCGAGGACGTCCCGTATTACGCTAATATATCACCAGCTAACACTCTCCTTTCTAAATTCCCTGTTTGCCCTTGACGTATCTGTCTATCCGCATCGCGGGGCTGACGTTAAGTATGAGAGCTGGTGGATATTCCCAATCCTTTGTGAGTTTTAATTGCAGGACTTCGATGATACCACAGGTGATAGATGTCAATCTGATGTACTTTTTAAGTCGGTGTTTCAGCTGCGGTCTCAATTCCGTGTATTATTGTCGCATTCAGTCAACTCACTGGATGATTTCTGGAATAATTCAGCAAAATCCAAAGATTTCGTCGGTCAACCTGGAACGTCTATCGAAGAATGGACATCTTCTGGAGCAGAGTCGACCAGGCGATGGATGCCCTCTGCGATGACTAGAGAGGCTGGTGGTTCATTGATAGATGTAGAAGCACTGGCAGGAGAAGCCTTAGATGGATCGAAGACCAAGCCTCGTCAGTAATGTTAGTCACAAGTCATACTAGGTATTCAATGTGACATTTCCAATATTCCTTTTACGTATTCGTCAGCATCTGGGTATAGATTGAATTACTGGATGATCGTATATCAATATCGACTAATACTCGTCAGGGCCAATTGAACCATTCGGCTATTGGTTGATTATTGTCTGAAGAACTATTTTACGGCCACTGCTTAACTTGCCAAAATTCAAGGGTTGTTTAGCGTGTTACGAAAATTTGCGCATCTAGTGATGAATAGATGTGATTATTTCTCTGGTCATCACCGACGCTAGAAAAAAGTAATAACGGGGTTCTAGATAAAAATGCCGAGTTTTGTAGGTTGGAATTCGGTAACATACTGGTATGTCTGTCGACTCGGTAGTGTTCTCGGCACTCCCATTTCGCATCATTCGAATCAGCTTGGACTTGAGGGTTATATTACTGTACTATCAATTGTGAAGGAAGCCGAATTAATTAGTTTCAACCGGATCTAGTAAATTTGACATCCCGGTCAAATCGTTACCATGGGGGTTTGTTCTAGTTATATCGGGTCGAGATAAGGCCACAACTAGCGGTCAAGCCTAAACCCCAATGTTGAGACAACTACTATTTTTCAGGGTGTGCACGGCAATCCAAGTTAATCCGGGTCTTGTATATGCATATTGACAGTTCTAGCAATGGAGATCCCAAGAGATCCGAGAAAGTCCCGTGCTTCGAACACCTTAGAAGTGGAGCCGATTGGTCTGAAGGAGAAAGGAGGTTCTTCAGCTGCACTCCCACTCTCACCAGCTTTCTGCGAAAACATACAACAGCAGGGATTCGCATGTGGTCACCTAGGGCTGTTGACGATATTGCCGATATACCGATATTGACGATACGATATCGACAGGCGATACGATATCGGCTGCTTTTGAATTTGCCGATGCCGATTGCCGGTACGATATCGGTAGGCTTCAAACTTGACGATATCGCCACTCACGATATCGTGATATCGTATCGGCATCGGCACAATTCTCTTTTAGAATCATCTAAAGAGCGAACGCAATTTTATTTGACAGTTTATGAATGCAGAACCGGAATATTAATTTAACCAACCTCCACCCCTGGCCGCTACCACTTATACCCATCGCGAATCAACATCAGCATTCTAATGGTATCCCCTTTCAAAGAATATCTCCGGATGCCTAGCACATCCCTCGCTATACTAAACACTCTCTCAACAGCAACTTCAGAGGCTGGAATCGCTAGATAGTCCCTGGCTGCTGCTGCCATCCGCGGATACTCGCCCTTGTGCATCTTCCACCAATTGCAGAGCCAGTTCTGGCCAGTAGTATCTGCGACGCTGATCAGAGGGGTGTCAAAGTACTTATCAATATCTGAGAGCGGTGGGTCTCGTGCCTGCAACTTCTTCAGCATTCTAGACTCCACATCACTATGCTGCAAGGAAGACAATCTTGATACAGCGGCATCATACTCCGGTTTACTAGCTGTGTAGACCTGATATAGATTGGTGCGGATCGTCTCCAGAATCATTGTCCCGGCATTGCTATCTTAAAGTTCCCGTAAGACCATTTCACCTTTGACTCGGGGATCCAAGACAAGGCAGTGTAATAGGTATCACAGTCATCCATAATAGAATAGTACTTTTTGTATTTCTTCATTCCTTCTTTCACTGCAGCTATGATATCTCAATCCAGTGTTGTGAAGTCACCATTGCCCTCCGTCACGTCATCAAGCAATTCGTGTAGCTCATAGTAGATCGGAACTGCAAGGCTGATTTGTGGATTGCGTTTCGAAATGAACAAAGTAAGCTCATTAAACTTGTGGAGTACTTTGTAGATCTGTTCCAGCCGTGACCAATCTTGGAGAGTGAAAGGTAGGAGCTCCTCCTGAAGGCTCAGGAACTTGTTGACTTATTGTCTTGACTTTAAGCCATCATCGATCATGCGAAATGTCGAGTTCCATCGTGTCATAACATCGTATACAACAAATTTGTCGGGAAGATTATTGAGTCTACAAATCTCCTTCCATTTCTGTCGGCACTGAGGACTTCTGTTAATCCAAAGAGCGAGGACTCGTAATCTCCCTATTGCTGAGTGATCTGTAATCAAATTACTAGTCCGCAAACAGTCACAGGCAACTTACGCTTGTTCCATCGTCCCCGACCCCAATTTACGGAGTATATCTTTCACAATCAGATTGAGGACATGAGCCAGGCAGCGGATATAGCTGTCAAGACCTCGATCGAGTGGTGCTGGCATAGTGTCTTCCACCCTAGGTCGGTCAGAAAGAGAGAAGTATAACTCAGATGCCATAGACTCATTATTACTGGCGTTGTCGCCTGTAATAGAAATAAGCTTATCCTCGAGACTCAACTCAATAAGCATATTTTCCACTGCAATCGCCAGATTTTCGCCACTATAAATACCTTAGAGCTCAGTGAACTCGAGTAATCTCTCGCAGTACTCAAATTCACCAGTCAGCCAATAACCAATTATCCCTAAAATAGGAAGATTATTCTGGCTTGTCCAGATGTCCAGTAATAAGGCAATGGTTTTGCAAGTCAAAGCCAGCTCACTTTTCAGGTTGGTACACTATATGACAAACTCTTGCATGATTCAATCCCGCAAGGTGTGGCGAGAAGTGAATGGAGGCTCAATCCCAGGAATATCTCGGAACATCTGCTAAAACTCTGGAGACTCAACAGTAGTGAAGGCTTTTATATCAGTCACAATCCAGCGAATGGCATTCATTTCCAAGACCTCTTGATGAGTAAGACTCTGTTTACCACCCATAAAAATCCGAATGTCAGGTCCTTTCTTCCCTGGCGGTATAGTGGAGGTCGGGCAATAAATGCCATGCTTTGCCAAGTACATCTTCATATTGCTGGTTGTGTTTTGCCTTTAGGAATCCGACGTATGCCAGTCACAGCGTATTCCCGTTTTTTTATCTACATGGATACAGCAAATCTTTCGGTCGACCAGCCGTCTTTTGTTGGTCCTCTTGATAACCTATGGACAATCAACAGCTGTAGTCTCGAAGTACCCCCAGATCCACTCTGTAGCCGGCGCTGGTCGTTTGCACCATTAAGAGGATATGTGGCTTGTGATTGAAGTACCAGCATCTGTTGGGCTCTCTTGCGATACTAGCACTTGTGACACAGACTCAGAAGGTAGGAGCTCACAATCTGGTATGTTGGAGAGGATTGCCACATCTTTTTAACAGGTTGGGAGAGTACGTGGGAGATTGCTCGGTGGCTCGCTTGATTCGCTTGATTGGTCAATTTGATCCTCAGGCAAAGACTCTTCATCGCTCTCATCATTCAGAACTCGGTAGTTGAGGCGTTTCTGCCGCGTACGCATTTTGTGTTGGATACACCAGCCCACTGGCGCAGTGCGGATGAATACGACTTGCTGATCGCAGCTCGCTGTTGATATGGGCCCAGTGGTTCAGTAGAACCAGGGTTGAAGAGTCATGTATAGAGCTGGTTAGTGTCTGGAAGAGCAGGTCACTGTCAACCAAGAAGAGGTCGGGGTACGCGTCCCAGTCTTTCAGACGCGTCGCGTCTAAATAGAGGTGAACCATAAAATAGGATTGAACCCTTATGACCTCTGGATAATCTGCCATATAGCATAATGGAAGAAGCAAAGCGTAGCCATAGAATAGAACAGGTAATATGATGGTATGCTGGGACGGAGAAGCCTATAACATAGATATATATATGTATATGTATGCGCAGAGGAATGGAAGCAACTTACAAAGGATTAGATATATACTTTGCAGATACAGAGTTAGTTGATATGACGGCAGAGCAACGTAAAATATATAAATATCCAGCCACATAGCACGGCAACAACACGACGTAGGACTACATAACGGGAGCGAATTGCCCTAATTAACGAGTATCTAAGCTAACATTCTCTTTATAGCAAAGTCTTCTATATCTAGGACCAGGAAATATTCTCTTATTGTCCAATTACCGGTGGCGATATATCGCCGACGATAATATAATTTGCCGATATCGTATCGACAATTTCTTAAACTGTCGATCGCGATTGCCGATACGATATCGGCAGACTTCGAAGTTGACGATGCCGATTGACGATATGGGAAAACAGTGCCGATATCGTATCGTTAACAGCTCTATGGTCACCCACCATAGTACTGACCTGCCGGCGTTTGGCTAAAGTACAGTTAATAGTCGGGTGGGTGCCGCCCGGGTGAGGATAGGGTGAGTGCGTGATAGACAGGGTGAGAAGCTGGGTGAGAGCGGGTGAGAAGCTGGGTGAGAGCGGGTGAGAGTTATCCTCTCAGATGAGCTAGGGTATAACATGATTGGGTCAATTTAAAACCACGTGAAACATCCTGCCTCTTGTCAACTGCACAATAACGTCAATTCTCAGCCCAGGAATAACCAAATCAGCAGCAAGGCTGACTTAAAGATTAACTTAGACACGCAGCCATCCAGCATCACGTGACCATATACGTATCTCTTAGGACTTCCTGAAGCCCGTGTTCGAATTACAGTGGATGGATAGAGGGGTGGATGATTTTATTTACCCTGATCCCTCATAACTTGAAACAATAAATTAAGGTACAAGTGTTATAATAATATTCAGACTATAAAACAGCCAGCTATACTTATATTCGCCTAACTTACCTCCATACTTTCAAGCGGAGTGGCAGCCTATCAGGTATCCACTGCTGCAGGTCTAAACATATCATGAAAGAGGTATCGAGCCCTTTCGAGCTGCCAGGCTTGGCGGGCAGGCGGGTTAGTGGCCAATTGAGTCTGATATAACCTTGAAAGAAAGCCGTAGCGACGCAAGTCGAATTTTTGGTGAAAGTTCTGCTTTGTGCCTTCAATTTGCCCTAATTTAGGTGCCAAATCGACGCATATTGGAAGATACATGGGTATTTAAAGAAGTGAGGTTTGCTGTTGTGGGTCTAGGGGTTCTAGCGTGTTTTTGTTAATACTTCTGGCCCGCTATGTATGTAGTGCAACGAAATAGAAGTATATTCAAGTCATACAATCATCTCCCTGAAGTGATTGATTTAAAACCGTCAGGTCTGTTCCTGCGATTCCAGATTCCAATACTGCAGAGGGTCCTGGAGCTTGAAAATCGGTATTTCAGCTGGCTCGCGGTAGCCATTAAGCCTCATTGTGTAGAGGATTCAATCTTCCTCCTCGTCCTCCTCCTCCTCCTCATCCTCCTCCTCCTCTTCATTCTGTACACAATCATCTAAATGATAGTCTTGGTCTTCGTCAGACTCACAGCCAAGATATTCTCTATGTCTAAAGTCGACCAACATGCGCCAGATCTCCTGGGACTCTGTCCGATCATCGTTCTCAAGCTGCCTGACGTGATGCATTAAATGCCCAAAGGTGATGTTTTTGCTGGAGGCATAGTCAAGTATCAACTTGGCAGCCTGGGGGTAATGCAGGCGCTCGGCCCAAACCAGCGGACATCCCGCTGAGTCCCCAGTACCACCAAAATCCAGACTGTATCCATGATCTAGAAGCAAGCAGACGCGTTCCCGCAACTGTTCGATGTTTCCTCCTCGTTGTACCGGACATTTTTCAAACAAGCACATTTGAAAGAGAGCACAGAGAGCTGGATGAACATCGCCCGAACTGATAGTATCTGCATCATCATGGCCGACACAAAGCGCACCGTAATTAGGATCTGCTCCTGCGTCGATCAAAATCTTCATACATTCAACACTCTCGGCATAGGCGGCAGCGAAATGGAGAGGAGGCCCGAGGTACATCCATTCGTTCTCGAGATCCTTGCCTAATAATATTTCGGCATCATATTCGGCATCATGCTCCAGATTGGCGCCACGGGATACGATCTCCCGGACTAGCTGTGTTCGAATTTCCATACACTCCTTCTTGTATAGAGAATGATGGAGCATTGTCCAACCTGACTTGTCGACTTGCCGACCGACGGTCGGATCAGCGCCCTTTGAAATCAGAAACAAGGCAGTATGCAGATTGCCGTGTTTCAACGCATGGAAGAGCGCGGTTCCAGTTTGTGAGGAGTGATTGACATCAACACCAACTTCAATAAGTCGCTCAATGAGCAACCTCATGCTCGCCGTGTCACCTTCAGCCTCACATGCATAGTGTAGTATTGTACAGCCACTTTTGTCGGTAGCCAGGATGTCTACACCGGGCTGCTTCAGGATAAGGTCTACGATGAGTGTCACACCGCATGTTGCTGCACACAGGAGAGGCGTCTGCCCTTTCTTATCCTGTGCAGTGACATCGACATCGGATCGTGCAAGAAGCTCTTCCACAAAGGCCTTATTCCCCGATGATGCTGCATAATGCAGAGCTGTTTTGCCGTCCGATGGATCCGGTTTGGACGCATTTAGCTCCGGCTTGCTAAGTGCACCGTAAAACAGCTCCGGGATATTGTATTGCGCTGCGCAACGCAATGCTTGCGACGTCACCTCCGTGTCATGATGGTCCAAGAAAAGGCATAGAAAATCTGGCTCATAGCCTCTGCTTGCAAAAACAGGTAACGCTGGCTGATTTCGTCGTAGAAGGGTTGCTCCATGCTTTACAAGCATTCTTTTGAACTCCAACCCAGCGGCACATTCGAGAACAAACGGTAGATCACGACTAGCAAAGTCTCTCGATGGAACATGGGGGTTTGCCCCATTCTCCAGTAAATAATCCACAATATGTTGATGATTATTTCTGATAGCAAAGTGAAGCGGTGTCGCGAAGTACCTACGGCGGCCAGGTATGCTGTCCCAGCGGAGTTGGAGGTCTTTGCTATCACGGGTGCCATTAGTATCCAAGCTAGCTCCGAAACGATGTGCGAGTTTCAATGTCCCCAAGGAACCTGTTTCGGCTGCCCAAAGTATACAACAATCAAGAGGCGGGTCGTTTCTTATGTGACGCTGATACAGAAGCGGGTTGAGGATTTGGTGCAGACGCCGACATGCGCGAGTAAGGTGGGCATGGTATCTGTACTTGGTACCCGGGTTCTTTCCGTATAGCGCTGGAACTTCGCATTCCTCTGCGATGACACATAAGATTTCTGGTGGTAGATTATCGAGCTTTGCCATTATGTCCTCTGTTCACGATGCGTCTATCCGCGTTTTCGTTTTCCTGGTCGACGTAAAGACTCGGCTTATCTGCAGCCACTTCTCGAAACAACGCATTCAAGTAGCGACAGACTCTTCTCGTTTCCGGGCCGTGGCAGATTTTCTTGTATTTAGAGCGCGTATCAAGAAAGAGCCATCCATCGTCTCAATATCAGGGTCATGGCACATGGAAACGGATTTTCGCGGGGCCTTGGGATCGTCTAACACTTTGTGCATATCGATCCACCGAGTTCTCATCTCGTATTCTGGTGGGGTCTAGTGGATGTCACTGGAAATTTGTCCGAACAAGAAAATACGCGACTAGTACCGGATTAATGCCTTTGGCATTCTTCTGGTCCTGTGGTATTTTTACTGTATTTTCAGTCGACAAAATATGACTAGCTTGGCGTATTATTCCGAGTATTTCTAGGCACAAAGCCTCCAGTCAAGTGCCGCCTCTGTCTCTCCGTGACTGGTTGAACTGATTCACTGCTCGAGATTTTGCGATCCACTACAAATTTCTCGACGATATTCGACTTTTGGTGTACCTCTCATCTGCAGCCGCGCGTCAAAGCTTTCGTCGAGAGTGTGATTATCGAGATCATCCAGCTCGTATTCAGGTGGGGTCGGTCAGGAGCAGAAATTCTGGGCACTCACCCTCTTGATGATCAATATTTACATTGGTGCAACACAGCCTTCCAAATCCAGTACAGTACGTATATGTTCAGAACGGACTCCTTCGTATGCTCTCACCCTGGTTACCTGGACCGTGAATGCATGCCATCCGTAATCTGCCCTTCGCCCAACCCTGAGGAGCGTTCATTAGCCAGCTCAGCCATCCCAAGTGTCAATCTCTACAACTGGTGCTGAAAATACGCACCCAGCCGCAGTCAAACCGAGTTAATTGATATTCCTGGGCCTCTTGGTAAAACTGTGAAGGAATGTACTATATGGCATTTGTCACGTGGTGCCTCCCGGTTGAGAATAGGGTGAGCGCCGCTCTAGCGTCGCGTGACTCGGGTGATTAAGATGAGTGCACAATAAATAGGGTGAGAACATGATAGGGAGTCGCTTTGTCTACTGCAACTATCCATTCCGGCACTCTGCAAGTGGGGTGGCTTTGTTCCTCTACGATCGACCCGTCTGCCAACGCCGACAGCTCGCGAGCATTCCCATCTTTCAATATGTAGTTCGTGTCTTTAAATCAAGCTATAATTAAGTTTTTAATTACCCTGCTTGCTCCACTCGCAGATTTCCCAGCTGTCAAACCCATCAACGGCCCATCGTGGGTTTCGTTCACCATGTACGGGCCACCTCTCCCTTACTCCTTCTCTTTAGCATTTTGCCTAGCTGCTGAGCATGGCCGCCGATGACCTCTTCACAGCAGTCACAAGTCACAATTATACGATACACAGCCTTGAGATTGTCCCACTAACTTTCCGAGACATCTAGAGCCATTCCCCAGCCGTTTCCAGTAGATATCTCATCGTACCATGGAGAGTTATGAACAAGATAGAGTCCCCATTCTTCCACAACCCTCTGACTGAGAACGTCGGCACTAAGCCACCTCCTATAGGGTGTTGTATTGAAGTTGAACGTAATAGCGGTGACACAAGGAAACACCCTTTCACTGGGTGCTGCAAATCGAAAAAAAATACTCCACAGCCTCCTTGGATGGACGGTGGCGGTGGAGATGAGCCATTAGACTAAGTGAAAGGTGGCCTCCTGCGGAGTCACCTCTGAAAACGGATCTGTGTAAGCCCTGGAGGTTAGCTCAGATTTTGAATTGACAGGGCTTCACCTGCCATCGAAATACCTCAGATGAACTATGTCCACAAGCTAAGAGGTGCTTCAGTCCTAAAATGCCCTGCGTCATGTGTCTGGGATAACGCTTGGTCGGAATAAGTTCTGAAAACTAAGCATACGTTGCATCATTTCCCTCATCATGAACACTGACCATATTCAAGAATGCATACGCTCAGCTGAACTTCAGCATTGGCCGCCTCCGTCCTGATATATGCCATCCAGTCCAGATGTCCTTTAAAAAGTGGCATCACATATCCGCCACCTTTTCGATCCTTAGCAGAGATTGGGAAACAGAGTGGTGTAAAAGGGGACATCGTAACGTGGAAGAAAAGAATCACCTTCTTTGATTCCCTCTGTCCTATCCAGAGCAGGTGGATGGAGTCATCAGCTGCTAATACATCCACTGAACGACTAGCTCCATGAGATGCGACCCATGAATTATATACGTCAATAGTGGATGGTAGGATTGCCTGATGTTGATTAGGGGGAGTATGGGCCATCAACGCACCGGCAAATCCATTCCACATGGCCGGACCCAAAAGCAACCGTTTCAACCATGCACGATGGGATCCTGAATGATGCCGATGGCAGGACATAGAAAGCGAGGGTAAATAGTAACCGCCAATTCGCTAAAGATGATGTTTGGGTTGCCATTTTTTCTGTATTTCGTCTATTGCCGTCTTTCTGAGTCACCATTCGGTCACTGCTGGCAGGTACTGTCACATTTGTTTCCCAGGCATTTGCTTGAAGACAAAAACCAGTGATTTTTGATTCATGCTAGGACCAAAAACAAAGTCCCGGTGAACCCGAGAGCGACCGGAATGCTTCCGCTGAGAGGAGCCCAGGTGCTGGCTCCACTAAGCTGTATCCAATAGTCTTGCAATCCCCAAAGGAAATCATGGCTACCGTGGCTGTTATTGGATGTCACAACCCCAGACTCGTGGAGAGACATAAATGCATGATGTAGAATCGGGACAGTCCCAGTTCGAGGCAAGATGTTGCTAATCATTGCGCCTCCAGCTTCCAAGATATTCCGACTGGAGACTCGGGCGTGGAATCTGGGCCTGAATCGATTCCCTTTAATGTCGCATTTCACTCTATCTTTTCCTTGGGCTTAAAGTGCAAATTGCAGATGATGTTCCCAGGTAAATCAAGTTTATTACACATTTCTTCCTTCTAATGGACCGCTTTATTAGACTTAATGTAGTTAAATTGATCCACATGGTGTGATTCAAACCTGACTATTCATACCGCTCTTACTGTAGAGCTCTTCCTGTCCCAGTCGATGTTAGTATTTCTATTAGGGTTGGTTGCAGGGATGCCCAAGGCCCTGGCCTGCATGAGTCGGATACTAGCAGTACTCTGGCCACCTCAACGCTTGAGAATGCACCGATTTCACATCTTTTTGTTGGCTGAGAATGACTTGCGCCTATTTCCGATGAAAAATGGAGCAGCAAGACTGCGAGAGAAGCGGCGAAAGCAAGTTGAAAAGTACATGCGCAAAGCAGGCCCAGAAAAATACCACGACCTTCTAATTCTAGACTTCGATGTGGGATGCAAGGTATGTCACTAAATCTTCGTATCCTTTGGCAATCAGGTGCAAGAGACGATGCTAATTTTGCAACCCTCAAGAGGCGAATATTCGACCCCGGGTATCTTGAATCGCTACACAACGATAAAGTCCTTCTAACCGACGCAAAAACCGAGGAGATTACAGAAGACGGTATCGAGACAGACAAAGGCTTTATTCCAGCGGACATAATAATTCTCGCGACAGGCTTCCAAACGAACAAGTTCCTTCCCTACATGGATGTGGTCGGGTGCAACGGCGAGAATGTATCACAACACTGGACTAAATATGACGGCCCAGCCGCGTATAACTGTTCTGCGCTGAGTGGCTTTCCAAAATTCTTCATGCTCCTTGGACCTAATACTGCTACCGGACATACGTCGGCCATGATAGCTGCCGAGAAGTAAGCTAAGACCCTCTATTACTTTCACTTTAGCATAGGGCAGGCTCTTAAACATTAACGCCAGCTCAATTAACTACGCTCTTCATATTTTGAAGCCTGTTCTGGATGGTGACGCCCTATCGGTTGATCTGAAGCCTGAAGCTGAGCATGACTACGTTTACTTGGTACAGGACGCATTGAGTAAGCGTGTTTGGAACGCAGGCTGTGTATCGGTAAGTTTTGTAGCCATTCTAATCTTGCCAAATACCTCTCTGACGGTAGACAAAATAGTGGTATCGTAATGATACCAAATGGGACTCCATGTTTTATCCTTGGACTCAAGGCCACTACTGGTGGCGGAGTCTTTTTCCCATCTGGTCCGATTGAAATATCAAAGCCAGTTCGCCTTCAGCCAGTCTGAAATATCATACTCACTATGAACAGAAAGCTAAAAAGCCGTCATCGCATCAATCATGGAGAATCTTGGTCCTTGCTCTTCTTTTTATTGGTGTTTTCGGGTTCACGCAGTCCGCTCGCGCAGCAAATGTCCCGATGATATTGGAGCTTCTGAAAAGCCAGTTGGCCAGAGTACGATATTTTATCCTGAGAAGATAGCTAGGTGCATTTCTCGAGGAGCCATATGTTCTCTTAGTCCGCTGGCACGTGTAGTTCTTGCTCATATTTGTGTATATTATCCAGCTTTTGCCTAATCGTCATTAGCAAACTATCCTTGCACATGCACTCAATATCGATTTGTTCAATGAGATATTTTCATACATCTTGGTTGATAATGTTTAAGTTTAAATTCATGACTGCAGAGATTCGCGAACCACAGCACTGTTGGGGTCGCTGCCAGTGTACACATTGAGCAAACCATGTCGGACAATACTGCAACAGGTACACTCTTCCAGTTTCACAACCCCCAAAGCTTTTCCTCGTAAGAAGCCTTGTGAGTAAAATTTGACCTTCTGTTCCATGAAAAATGACTGACTTATGACTACCCAGGTAGCGGCTTATGCTTTGTTTAGTTGAGAAGCTGGCCATGTATTTTATTGCAAGGGCAAAGCAAAGTATGTGGTAAGTTGTCCAGAATACTTTTACAAATTTCCAGTTCATGGTGCTCTGTTAACAATATTTTATACCTCAAGTTATCTGTATTCGGAAAAGTGATATATCAAGCCACCACAACCATCATGCAAGCCTATAGAAAACGCGAGCAACCTCAGCATATGAGCCTTTCCAGACCACGACCCTACGAGTCAAAAATGATTCTTCACCCATCATTTCCACTGCCCAGACCTAGTTTCTCGGTGAGCAGTTTTCTAGTTGCTTAACATGGTTTGGATATGCTTACCTGTTCCGCTTTCCACCCATGGTACTCGCTGCAGATGGAATCGTGAATAAAAGCTCTCTCCGTCTTGTCTGCACCGGAAATTTCAGGTGACAGCACAACTGCCTCCGTCAACATAGATTGAGCGTCTGGATTGGTAACAACCTTCGTAAAAGGCTCAAGAAGAGGTCGGATTCGGCCATCCTCAATCTTCTGCCCGGAAATATAGTGACTACGAATGATGACACGGCCGAAAAGGGTATCGTTGTGCTCGAACTTAGTCCAGTTCAACTGACGTTTCTCTGGTGTGCCTTCTAGTCCTGCAGCTAGTGCAGGCTCCAGCACCATATACCCGGTAGTTTCACAGTCTGTGCTGTCGCCATCTTCCTCCGAGCCCTGTGTAATCTTCAGGGTAGCAGTTGATGCGGATATCGCCTTCCTTATGATCCAGCTAATCCCTTGCTGATGTTCTTCAGCCTTCTTATACGCTAAATCAGGGAATGGTTTGAGACGCTTACCAATTTCAAAACTGCATCCAGGTTGGTCGATAGGGTTTTGTCCTATTCAAGGACGTGGGTTAATATGATGCCGGTTTCATGAGATATGCAGTATAGTTACCATCACCCAGGTGCCGCTTAGATTTTTTATATTTGAGCCACTCTGGGGAGCCATTTTCGTGATTCCTCGTATTTATAATCCGCAGTTTAGATGTGCTAAGCACAGAGAATAAGGGAGTCAATGAATGGTAGAAAGGGATTAGGCAAACAAAAATATGGTAAGCAAAGACAAGATCCAAGTGCCTAGTTGGAAATGTGGCAAAAGTGTTGCTCCTCCCGTATGGCGATTTTTAGATATATATGGCGGCTATCCAACCCATTCTTCTCACAAATGTTTTCATTGGCTATTTGGACAGTTTCGACCGTCGGGGTGGATGGGTCCATTGTCAGATGCGAGTGAACCGCCAGCCGGATCCTTTCCGGGATCAACCCGAAACAACCACGGACCTGGAACGCTTCCGATGCCAGACAACAGAGGATATTTGCCTAGGTAGTTATTCACATGTCGTTTTGTTCCACATCCTATGTAAATTTACACATAGAGGTTTACGCTTCTGTGGCTATCTCTAGTTCTTCCCCTACCCCTTGCTCGGAACTTGAACATGAGCACGATAGACAAAGCAGGCTTTCCTCCCCGCAAAGGGCTCTACATCGATCTCATGGTAGCAGGCCTGCGAAATCGACTTTTCATCCGTTCATCACATTATCGTGTTTGTATCCAGTGGGGAGATGCAGCTCTCTTGCTTCTTGGGAGAAGCCACTTCAAATCACCTCAGCAGCCAGTGTACTCATGTGGCTCAACCAATGGCCAAGTGCAATTAATCGGAACAACTGGATTATAGATGATACATGGGATTGGTAGAAGGAGCTGGTCGTAGTGACTGAAGGAAGCTGCGGTATTGGGGCAGGAGTCGCTTAGCGCCTGGCTACCCTGGGCTCACGCGTTGTCGTATTGGACATCATCCTTTGACATTCAAGGCTTTATTCGATTGGCCTTCATTCAAAATGAACGACATACCTGTGGAGTTTTGATAATGTTAGCATGGGCAGAGAAAACCCGAATACTCTATCACATATGCGATCTGAGCGATGAGAAAGATATCGCAGCTATCTGCGTAAAGATCAGAGCAGAAATCGGGGATTCAACTGTCTTGTGTCAGCGAAATAAACAGATATAGACACCTCAACAATGTCTGGCTAACAGTCGCAGTCAATAATGCCGGTCTATCGCGCTAATGGACAGTAATTGGGGGTATTTACAGCAACAACAGCATAGCCCCGAAAACGAACTTATTGGCACCATTCTTACTGTCAAAAGAATTCTTTCCAGCTATGAAACTACGAACCCATCAACATATCTTTAATGTAGCCTCGGCGAGTGCCTATATCCCGCCGCCGGGACTGGCTGATTACGCGGCATCAAACGCATCAATTGCATTTCATGAGGTATGGCTCGAGCCTTTTATTGCAAAAGCGCAACCTCATAATATGGCCTTAGCTCGTGTCTCATGCAAGAGCTCTGAGTCCAGAATGCTACAAACTTCAGCGCCTCTATGGCCGTGTTGAGCTTGACGCCGCTGTTTCAAGGCGAGACAACCCAGTCCCGGCTCCTGATGCCTCTTTTACAAGCTGACACTGTTGTGGATGCCATTGTAAATATACTCGACAATGGGCTCAGCGAAACGGTTTATCTACCGAGGATCTTTAGTTGTTTTGCTGGTTTGATGAGTCATTTATCTTCATCCGAGGCAGGATTCTTGCTGATGTCATGCAGCGAGGAGCGCCAAATTGGTTTCAGAACTTGATCCGCGGGAGTACCAAATCTCTGAAAGTAGATTTCAAAGGGCGACATGTAACTTATCCACAGACTGGATGGCTTACTTAGGGGTCTGCAATACACTGCGTATGTGCTGAGCTGCTAATAGGGGCCACAGCCTGCTGTGTGTCGCACGGTATGTATGCAGATCAGTCTCCGTCGTGTTTTCTGGCGCGGAAACCGGAATCTATCTGATACACTCGGAACATGGCAGGGCCACCTGACGCTCAGTATGATCAATCAGAATTACCGGTAATAAATATTAGGTGTATTTAGGTTTTACTCCTCGGATACAAGAGAGGGGGGGAGACCGCATAAGTAGTGGCATCCGATGTGGCAATAGAGAGTTCAAGTTCACCATGGTCAACCACGGTCTCCGCGTCATGACCCAGATATCATGACAAGCTACTCCTGTGGAGGTGCCAAGTGCGACCTTTCATCCAAGACTGTCATATTTCTATATTTTATCTTATGCTTCTTTCTCTGCCTACCACCCGGGCAAATTTCCCAAATGACCCTTACCACGCTTCCTCTGGAAGCTTGAAGATAACGTCCTCATTGCCTCAACTTTATCTCTCTGGGCACATTTTCCTGTGCCTCAAGCAACCGACCTGAAGATCAACATGATTGAAATCCCACCTGATGTTGTAGCTGGGTGGCCAGCTCCAAACTACGCACATCCTGAGACAAAAGGACCAGCCCTGCCAATAATTGTTCTTCTGTTCTATGTTTTAGCATCGTTCGTTCTGGGTGTGCGTTTGTATGACAAACTCAAGATATCTAAAAGGTTTTTTGCAGAGGATTACCTGATTATACTTGCAATGGTAAGCTCAACTCCTATCATGACTAATTGGTGAACTTGTCTTTCTAATTCATTGATCAAGGTCCCGACTACGGTGGTCACGATTATTGTCTTGCTTTCCAAATGGAAATACCTACTTGACAGGCATGCATGGGATCTACCACCACAGAATTTTAGACCAGCTAAGGTTCTTAGCAATGTTGATTTTGTTTTTTTCTCCTTGGCGTCAACCTTTGTCCGCCTATCGTTTCTTGCCTTCTACCTGCGCCTCGTTGCCCAGACAAAAACCATGCTTTACAAGTGCATCATTTACGTCACGATCTTTGTCACTGCTGGACTGGCAGTATCATACATCTTTGCGCTACTATTTCGATGCAGGTTCGTATGCCATTAGTCCTACCAAAGATGCCTTTGTTCCCTGCCCTAAATGTAACAGCCCGGTCAAAGCCGAATATGATTTCAATCCGCCATCATTTTACCCTAACTATCCATACCGCTGCACGAACCGTGAAATGATTCTTTTTACTGGGAGTCTCGTCTCAACAATCTTGGATTTTTGGATCATGTTAGTTCCAATTCCATTGGCGTGGCAGTTGGATCTACCTCTAAATCAGCGCCTTGGGGCCCTTGGAATGTTTCTTCTTGGCCTGCTTATCTGCGCGTGCGGGGCCGTTAAAACCGGCTATCTCTATACCCTTTTCTCAACTTATGATGAAATCTGGGTTGGAACCCCAATTTGGATCCTTTCGGCCCTAGAACTTCACATTGGAATCTTATGTTCGTCTGCACCTACCATCCGCTTGGTATTGCGGGAGCATATAAAACGTTTCCATGGGTGGTTCCACTCTAGGGGATACCACTATGCAAGGACTGATAGTTTGACCAGTTCAGTTCCTCATGGGACATCAGGATCTTATTATGTATAGCCATTGCAGAAGTCCAATGCCAACAATCCTAAGTCAGTCATAAATTACTACTACTAGTAATTCGCACTGATACTTTTTTTAGTTCCATTCTAAAGTGTACCCGTGAGTAAATCGGCGCTAATGGAGAGAACACTGGAGTATGTACAATCCGGCTTACCCCAGTGGTGGCAAACCCATATATTGGAAAGGATAAAACGCGTAGTGGCAGCCAGGCGTACTGGTGTATTGACGGAAGCAAGTTGAACCAACCACCAAGTAAACCTGAAGCTACAGTCCTAGAGAAAGAGTAACAAAATGGAAAATGGAAAGCGGAAGAAAAAGTGGTGTGTCAACTTTACTATAAACGCGTGCTGTCGACGTCTAACTTGTGATATCATGCGCACAAAGTGATGGGGAGATTATCAATTCCTCATTACTAGCTCATGTACAAAAGAATACAGACGGTAAGAATGCTCTAGCATAATATGCCTAGATCCGCCCCGTCCAGACCGCGAACGTATCCGCTCAATCGGACTGGGTCCACTTTCTCGGAGAGGGCCCGAATGAAGCCATGTAATTTATGGACTTCGATCTTCATTTCCAGGCAATATCAATTGCGGTAGGAATATTGGGAGTGATGAGGGTCTTCCAAGCACCATATGATTTGCCCATATATGGTCATCTGGACCCCGGGCTTTAAATTCGGAGTCGTCCCGAAAAAAACGAAACGCTGGGAATGAACAGGAATTGGGGTTTAAAAGCATCACCACTGAAGATTCCGAGAGTCCTATAGTGGGAATAAGTCCTGTTTCATGATGAAACGACTCGTTGAAAAATTCTTTTCAAGCCTCAGAGGCTCTTGGGAATTGGTCAGCTTTTCCGAGGCGTTGATTGATCAATATCTAACAAAGATCGTACTTTTAAGACCAGGAATCAAGTCTTCTAAACGATCCGGACAAACTTGGTATGACTGCCGAAATTTCCTTCGGCCGTGTTGCCTTTCATTTTTCTAAGCATTTATGCAATGTACTGAGGCATTTTAGCTGATTGATTTTTCGCCAGCAAGCGGCTAGTTAGTTGGCTCTGGAGAAAGATGTTGAGCTCTGTCAAAGTAGTCTTAAGAGTCTCATATCAGTCAGGACCAACTAGTTCTCAAAGGCTACTGACAGATATTGGTTGGAGATTTAGTTGTGGCGTATGGAAACAATTGACGCTCGTGATTTCTTGGCGCGGAAAATTGTTGTTGTGAAAGGGAACCATTATATGACAGCTAGAGTCATTTATAGATTTTTTGGGTAAATCACTGTCACCCATGCGATCAATTGGGCAAATTTTCCTTATCTTCCTCCGATGTCATACCTGGGTGTGAAAACAGTTTGGATTGCTGGGAATAACGCAATGGTCAGCAGCCTCTACCTGCTCGAAAATCGGATTCAATACACAATGTGCAGTTCCTAGCTAGCCTAGGGGCCTTTGAATTCGTTTCGCTACGAGGAAATTCCTTTAGAGCCGCCTCCCTCTCTTAAAATGTGGTCGATAGAATTCGGAAGCGATGGCACCAAGATTATTTGATCAATGTCTTGCGGATAGAATATATACTTCGCAAAAAAGCGTTGTTGTCATACTGTAATATATTGAATCATAAGATCCCGGTCTGTGGGAACCAACTCTGCATCTCGCTGATATCAAATGGGCCCAGAAACCCCAGTTCATTTGTTGACAGGCCTTCATCCCAGCTTAAAGGCTGCCATGTATCAACGGCCGGCTGTGACAAATCTGTTTGGCCCTGTTCCGCGGAAACTTGTGTTGTAGGCACACTGCCATTCCCTGTGTCAGGTAAATGCACCTTGAGATGAGAGACGAATCGATTTCGCATTGCCTGGAGAAAATTGAGCGTATTTCGACCAGAGACGCTAAATGAAGCCAGATGTTGCAAGACAGTTTCTGCCTTTCGCCATGTAGTGTCAATTGTTGGTAAATCAAGTTCGCTGGCTTGGTAGCACGAATAAGATATGATCAAAATCATGGCTGCTGTAGAAGTATCTGCGCTCCCATGAGAATTGATGAACATCATATCACAAGTTAGAGCGACACTCACAAAATCCATTATACCACCACGTATCCGTCGTTGATGAATCATATGTCTCATGGACGAGAGAAATAAGGTCTACTGCTGCCCGAATACACCCTGCAGCCCACTTTCGTAACAAGACTGAATGAGAGGTTGGCGAACGGTACTGGGCTTCGTCAGGTTGTTCCTCAAAAGAAAGCCGTGTGAGCATGGGCCGATAGAGTAGGAGTTTATGATAAAGGAATCTTGGTCGTCAGTAAGACACTATTTGAATTGGAAAAGATACCTACCGTGAGTGAAGAACGTTTCGTTGTCTGCTTATCATTTCCTCCATTGCGGACTTAGGTGGAGGCACAGGTATGGTTGTCCAGTTCAAAAATGGAGGAATAGAAGATTCAAATTGTAATAGTTGATCTTCAAGACGAATAGTAACCTCTAGGCCGCCATGCCGTGCTTCCGGTGTGGATTCATTAGATCGGCCATGCCAAGCCTTGTAAACATCTGAGAGAATACCATCTAAGATAGAGTAAAGCTGAATCGTAGAAGTATAAAAAGCGATCAGTGATGGGGATTCCGGCCCCGTGCCCGATATCAAGTCGAATGACCCTGGCAACGGGACTCTTGCGAGATGACTTGTCATAGTCGGCCGTCCATATGCCATGCTGACCGTTCTGCAATAATAAGCCTGTGAAAAATTCGTCTTGAGAAATGTGGGAGCAAATACATATCCATAATTACACAGCCGTGCCAAGTTCTTCGATGGATTTCTTGCTCTAATGAATCTTTGGAATCCTCTAGATTCGTTTCATGCAATCCCAGCCCAAGTGCAAGACGGCAGGCCATTCCGGTCGAGTTCCAGCAGCGATGAGGATAGGGAGTGCTCTGTAAGAACAATGCCACGATCAGAAGAGTCTGGACCACTCCTATAGAGTGAATATCCACCAAATCAAGCCCAATGTGTCGCTTTGCTCGGAGAAAAAAAGACGTTGTAAGAGATTGGCGGTCATTTAGAGGAAGCTTCGAGAATTGACATCCCAGAGCAAATATAATATTCAGTGCACAATTGAAGACGATTGAGTTCTGCCCCGAGTTGAATCGATCTCCTAGACCAATATTCAGATCTGTGAGCTTGTGGCTGGCATGATTCTCCGGCAGCCAGAGGTTTTCGTATGCTTGTTGGAAACTTTTACGATCAAAGAAAGGATACAAACAAAACACCCGTTCCCAGAAGCAATCAAGCAAATGATCTGCAAGGTTCCGAGGAGGTAAAACAAGTCCCTCCATTTGCGCGAACGATTCCATGTCCAAATATCCGATCTGATGATTACTGAACGAGTCAAAAGACGGTATCTTTTGTGAAGCCCACGCATGTCGTCGCTGCTGCCTTTGGTCCCCCGTGAGGAAACACGCCAGCGATGCTGCTGATGAACTCCCGAAATACTCTGAGTTCTGACTGGAAGCTTGGTCTTGGTCGTTGATATTGATCATGGCGCCCATGCCAGTGATGTTACCAGGCGAATCAGTAGTTCCAGAAATATCGATTTGCGCATTTGACGCAGGAAGTGTCGGGGATTCCCTGTTTTGCAGCAATGTTTGTTCACCACCTGGCATGAGCGATCCAGGAACGTCCAACTGTGCAGGACAGGCATCTCCTGATCTTCCCGCTTCGTCACCAACTGGAGCTGATGGGTTTACGGACCCTGACTCAGCTCGTTGAGATCCCGAGCCAGTCTCCAGTTCCCGAATCCGATGATGTAAGGCGCGTATGTATCTGGAACAATCCAGTTAGTAGGATTCTCTTTACGACTTGTTGGAGGCCCTTACTCGTTGCTGCTTGCTGCCCGGGCATATTCCGCCACGTATATACACCGGTCGGTCGGAAGCCTCCGACGTGTGCAAGATGCACATATAGGCTTGTTGCCATCGCATCGAGACTTGCGTTCGCGGCAAGGCTCGCATGCCAGCGCGATTTTCCGACGGCGAGGTTTCTGATTGGGAATGTCTTGCTGCATTGTTTCCACTTCTTGGTCAAGAATGCAATCAATATTAAAGGTCTCGTGGGTTGGACTAAGATTGGTGGGTAGGAGTTGGAGGAGGAGATCCAATATCTCTCGTTACTTTACCACCAATTGGACAAACGATAGCTACATCATGCCGGAATCATTCCGGTGTACGTTCCGAATTTGGTCCACTTCCATACTCCGTGTGCGGATCCGCTGAAGGCCAACTACTTTCCAACTCGAATCAAGATTTACTAGTATCTTCAATTCTGACACTCAAAGCATGCGACTCTTGACTCTTTTTCAGAGATTGTTTCTCGCTTCGCGAAAAGATGACATGTTCTTTTCTGACGGCTGAATTTTCCAATTGTTTGTTGAAAATTAAAAGACACTGAGTATGGTTTTTGGCGTTTCATCATAGGTCTCAAGTTTCTATTGCTCAATTATGTACTCGGGAACTAGTTACTCTATAGGAATATCGAAGTCGATAGGAGCCGATAAGCGGCCGAATTTTTGACCAAACCTTCAACTGTACCACGCAGCGGTCACCCGGATCGCCTGAAATCAACTGCAGCCTTTATTGCTGTGCAAGCAAAAAGCACCCTATGTCCCATATTAATCACTCGTCTTCCAGGTATTCATGTTTTGAATGCCAGATTGCCTTTCATGAGTTAACGTACCATTCCAAAGCACTAAGCACAGTTGTCGATATCCATGCACTCCGAATATTGCCCCCATAATTGTATCCAACACGGTGTAAAAACACTGTGATCGTAATAAATACCGCGAGCCAAAGAGCCAAAGCTGCTGTTTCGATGACCAGAGTCACTGGAGATGACCACTTTTGCAAATAAAGTGGTACTAAAGCGGCAGATGGAATGACAATCACCCCAGTCCAGATGCTCGTGAAAAGGACAAAGACGGTAACATGTTCAAACGGCAGTGGAATTATCGCTAGTGAGTTTAGACTTTTTTTCTCTTCTGGGGTTAGACGAAGCGACGAACATACCATATAAAGCTAGAGCAAAAATGGAGACTGTGAGGAGAAATTGTATTACGCGGACAGATAGATGCCATTTCTCAATATAAGGAGAGATGGACGACATTGGAGTGAACGTTGTACGATGTATACAACTTGGTCCTTTGTCCATTTTCATATCGTAGCAACAATTCTTCTCCACATTTATAAGTATCAATCAAAGAAGACCAAGCGAGGTTCATTTCGTGGTGGAAAGCACCCGGGTTGATTCCGCCCCGGATTGACTCCGTACCGGGTCCTTTCCGGACCATTAGATCATTAGCTCTTTTCGTCTCCAACGCCTCGATATTGGCAGAAAATTTGCCACGCATTGCCGATTGATCTATACATATCTTTGTGCGCCCGAGAGGTGTCCACTTTTCGCATTCATGACGATCATCATTGTGTGAAGGTTTTTTTGCTGGTGATATTTCTCGCTGTGCTCTTAATGGTTGTTTGTGGCGCATGCGTTTTGTAGTCTGCTCAAGCAAGTACATAATCCTTGGCCGATTCAGTTGCCCGCATCACCTCACAGTTCGCTGGCTTGAGAAATCCATCATATGTACAAAGTAGGGTAAATTTGATTTTTTCTCAAGTTAGTTTACGTTTACCAAATTTGGCTGAGGACCCGGGAATCAGAAGTAGTAATTAGATGGAGATGACTGCAGTCATATTCCACTTTTCTCGTTCAAAATTGTTTCGCACAATGCAAAACTAGTTATCATTTACCTGTTCTTCCAAAGTAGGGTGGCATTATTTGGGCTTAGAGTTGGCGCTCCTAGACAGAGAGAGACAGAATCCATGCCTGGTAAATCAAAACGCTGACAACTCATTCCCAACAGACATTGGATATGGCTCCCAGGCATCATGAAACCATAAAGCAGACTTCGACGGGGTAAAGTTGGGAATTACTGGATCAGGAGTGGACAAAAGGCAGAGCGTTTCCCCACGGAAAAGAAAATAGAAATAGCGATGGATATAGTTTCGGGTTCCATCCCGGCTGATACATAGCATTCCCCGCATTTCGGGGCTCATTCCGGCGTATCTGGGAAAGCAAGGATTAAGATGGAACAAAAGGATCAGCAAAAAAGCTCAGTTCTGGGTTTGGGGCCTGACTAAGCGGGGTTGGCTGTTAACCCAATGAATGCTGGTAGGAATAATCATAACCTTGACGAAATCAGGGGATTAAGATGGACCGTACACATCGAGGATAACCGGATCCCGGCGGGGAAAGATCTTTGTCTACTGCACTTGTATGCTCAACGCAATTGCAATTTAATAAGCATCGAATTCATATACACTACCATTACTTCTAGTGGGAAACAGTGTCTTGAGGACTTGAGTGGTACCTGAGTCTTCTTAAAATGGTGAATGCCGCGAATGGAAAATCAGACATATTTCCGGTTCTCAAATTTAGCTTATTGCTCACGTAGAGACTACTGTCTTCCATACTCCGAAAGGGCAAAAATGAGCTCATATGACCTTTTGGATGAGAAAGATACAATTGGGAGCACAGAACACAAAATTCCGCAGAATCGGTTAGCTCTGGCTCTTTAGACCAATTCGGCTCAATTTTTTCTGCTTCAAGTAAGTAGCTGGTTTTCTATTCGAATGGTACTCTCGGACGAGCTGAGCACCACCGCGGAGAAGCAGAGAATAACCAGCCACTAGTTTAATGTGATATTAGACTTCTCGTAGCTTGTGTCTGGAAATAAGATCCTCGGCATTTCGACTCAGCACTTTCGGCGAGAGTTGTGGATGCTTTTCTGCGAATGCTAGGTATTCTTTGAATTCTACCTCGATGTCGCAGGTGCATATGGATGGTCGGTTCCAAACAGCACATGAGATGGGTCGGTAGTCTCTAATAGGCCGTTCAGTTATATACCTGATCCGCTGGGTGCAGTGTTATAGTAATACTGCCTAAACTGAGCCACTGCTTTAGTTGCGGTGACACGGCTCTTACTACTAATCTTAGGAATGATCAAACTTCCAGGTACACGCTGGGATATGAAAGGAAGTGTTCCCCCTGTATGGGAAAGTATCAGGTCCATAGATGGTATACGAGATCTAACCACTTAACACAAGATCAACGGCTACTTGAGTTGTTTGTTGAGGGTAATTGACGATTGGCTTAGGAAGAAAGCCACTAATAAAGAACGAGTTTACTTCCATCATCCCAGGATGTATGAATACCAGGGCACCGTACTTCTCTAGACGATTCCAGATTGGCTCAAATATCCTATTGCCGGGCAAATGGTCACCGTATACTGTGTATATTCTAACACCAACAGCGGTCTTCTACGTCGAGTAAAGAAATTTGATTTCATCGAGTGTCCCATTTACGTCTCTCCAGTCCGGAAGAGTGCCAAAGAAATCCAGTTTGTGTGGGTATTTGTCTGCTAAGCTGGCCAGGTAGATATTCGTCTTGCGGCAAAGTTCTCGAGCCGATTCGCCAGTTCCAAGAATTGGTGTTCCAGGAGCTGAGATTGACAAAATAGCTCTGGCAGACCCAGTAGTCTTAAGGCTTTCAAAGGTGCCTTGAACCGTCCAATTCGGAGTTGCAAACCCAGATGGGCCACCACCAGCCTTTTGCAGCGCAGTAGCATAGCTTGGGGGAACTGCGTGGATGTGTGTATCGGTGAAATACCAGTTTGACTCCCACTGAACAAGTTCTGCTGCTGCATATCTGCAGAACAAGAAACAAAGAACGCTGCAGAGCTTCATAGTAGAGGGATTTGAAGTGAAGGTAACAGACTCGAGGCTTTGCATGAAGACAAGGGGAAACACTTGGATGTGTGCTGATTTATATATGGCATAATCGACTGATGATCAACACCTATCCTGTTCAAGTCGGTGCGGAGTGCTCAAACGAATACTAACTAGTACATATGCCGAGAGAGTTATGCGGGGAAATGTCTATCGTTTGGCAGTAATTTCATGCACCCCACATTGTGGAACAAATACTTTGAGCTAGAGACGGGGGGTAGATTTTGGTATACGGAATTCAGTCCAACTTGAATTTATATCCAGATCTTCTCATCGGCAATCACACCTTCCAATTTTAAAAAAAAAATCAGATTAAGGATCATAGTGTGAAAGCCGATACAGCAAGAGCCGGAGTATCACTGAATACTAGTGATCGATGGGACGTCTCTCGAATTAATAGTCCCAAGTCCCGAGCACCGAGGCATGTTGTATATCTCTCTGCATGTGTACTATGCACCGCTTTTCGACAATGCGTGACCAAAATTCGTCCGATGGGTCTCAGGACCGCATGTAAGGCATATCTCCCGTGATAATTCTCCTCCACAATTTCCTTATTTTGAAATGAGCTTTCATGGCGTTGAGATCAGCGCCTGAGAGGGACCTTTTCATAGCAGCCTTTCCAGTTCATCGGATAGCGGCGACCATGTTACCTTGAAAATGATTATAGATCACGGTTAATTATTTATTTATTAGCTTCAACCGAATCTAGTAAATTTGACATCCCGGTCAAATCGTATACAAGCTTCCTCGGGTATCTGAGTGTACCTTGGTAGTTCCCAACCATGGGGTTTGTTCTAGTTATATCGGGTCGAGATAAGGCCACAACTAGCGGTCAAGCCTAAACCCCAATGTTGAGACACCTACTAATTTTCAGGGGGTGCACGGCAATCCGAGTTGATCCGGGTCTTGCATATGCATATTGACAGTTCTAGCAATGGAGATCCCAAGAGATCCGAGAAAGTCCCGTGCTTCGAACACCCTAGAAGTGGAGCCGATTGGTCTGAAGGAGAAAGGAGGTTCTTCAGCTGCACTCCCACTCTCACCAGCTTTCTGCGAAATGCTGAGTGACTTTAAAATTGATTCAAATAACCAGTAATCATGAATATGTCCTAGTATAGCCCTTCTGCCCAGATATAAACTTGGGTTGCATCATCGGAGTATCCGACGTCACCGCGGCAGAAGGCGGAGAGGGCGCTTAGCTCCCGAGCTGGAAAGCACAGGTAACACACAACTCCATCCCCGCTTCCCAGCCTCCTTCACGACCTTGTTTTTTTTTCTCTCGTCCTCTCTTCTTCCTTGTTCTCCTCTCTACCTAGGCTCTCTCTACTCCGATCCTCCTTATTTACTCCTCCCTCCCCTCGACACCCCCCTGAAGAGTCACCTCCATGGCTCCTCCTCCTTCCGCCAACCTGCCTCTGGTCGAGAGGCTCAAAGCTCTGGCCCAGACCCTGCAGTACGTTTTTTTTATCCCTAGCTTAGCTCATGCAGATGCGTGAAGCTTCAATGGATGCTGTTTCAGTGCTGACCCGATATTTTTATGCAGGTTTGCTTGGTTTGTTGGGTACGTCGACCCTCGGATCTCATCGACAATCGCATGAGGAATTTGGAATCGCTGACCAGATTTAGACACTTGACACTCCTCATCTCGGTCTTCCGCTACTCTCTGTCCTTTATCACCTTCAACTTCTACTCGTCGTGGGCCATTTTCTCTTATCGCCTTGCCTTCGTCTCTGCCGCCGTCACCTATGGAATCGTCGTTTACAAGGGCCACTTCGCCCGCGGTGTGCAGGGCAGTGTTCCTCAGATCGTGACCAAGCTCATCTCCGATGAGAACGTCCAGTACTTGGGTAAGTCTGCGCTTTCGGCAATTTCCGCTCCCATGTGACAGGACCAGAAAACTCATTTGATATCTCTCTAATAGGCATGGCTCTCGTCTGGCTGTACTCCCGCCAGCTCATTCTCGCCCTTCTCCCCTTCAGCGTCTACTCCGTCTTCCATGTCGCTACCTACAGCCGCATGTACCTGATCCCCACCCTCCAGCCCCAGGCCCAAGGCGCCAGCCCCGCCTCCCCCGGCTCCCCCAACTCCAAGCCCGCCGGCAAGCAGAGCGCTCTCGCCGAGACCATTGGCCGCTTCATCAAGCAGTACTACGATGCCAGCATGGGAGTTGTTGCCAGCCTTGAGATTGCCCTGCTGCTGCGCCTTGTTCTGTCCGCCATTACTTTCTCCAAGGGCAGCTGGGTTCTTCTGATCGTTTACCTCTCCTTCTTCCGCGCCCGCTACGCCCAAAGCTCCTTCGTCCAGCAGGCTGTTCGTCAGCTCGTCGCCCGCGCTGATGCATCCATCTCCCACCAGAGCACTCCCCCTCAGGTCCGCCAGGGCTGGGAGAGCCTCAAGGGTGTCGTGCGCCAGGTTTACGAGGCTACCGATATCACCCGCTACATCTCTAGCTCTACCGCTGCCAAGAAGCCGCAGTAAATGACTGCGAGAGAGGTGATTGGCTGGGCATTATCTATGTGAACGGAATTGTAAATGTCTCTTTTATCATCGATAGTTGCAGTCAGTCAAGTCTCGCAACTTGAACTTGGAATTGGAACTCGCAATGTAAGGCAGTGCCACCAAAAGAAATGATGGGAACCGCAAATGTGAAAGCCTTGGGCTCGATGGTTCAGCCCAAAGGGAGCTCCGGCTTCGGAATCCCCAGTTTATGAGTCGAGAGAGAGAGGTGCGAAGCAGTGAATCGAGCGAATTGTGTGTCAGTATGGAAATGTGGAGATAGTCTCTGTAGGAAGAGGCGGACGGGTCTGATCGAAGCCGTCCATCATGAAGCTATACGCAACGCAACGCCATGCCCTTTGTTTATTTTTTATTTATGTTTCTTCTGTTCTCTTTGTCTCTAGATCCTCGCGAAGCATTGTTTTTGTATCTGTCTTAACTTGGTTGCAATCGACTTTCGGAAATTCACGATTACGAAGTCTTCATTTCCAAGCGGATGTGCCAAGGACCTTGAACTAAACTGTAGTCAGCATTTTAGAATTTGCACCAAAGCTTGGATATTCGTCTACGGGTAATAAAATAGTAAATGCCAGTTGAAATTGTTGAAATTGTATTTGAGCTCCTGGCTCCTGTCTGAACTACTAACAGCTCTACGGAGTAGATAGCGACGAAATGGCTGGCGAGGCCAACTTCTCGTAAGTTGCCTATGTTGATGGCTCTTGGATGGCAACGGGCTTTGTGTCCGCTTGCTGTGCTGGTGAACCATTGGAAATGTGCTCAGTCGCTTGATTAGCTTGCGGCCACCTTTTTCACAGAACTTTAGAGCCGATTGAACGGCATGATCCAGGTCGGGTTCCTGTCGTAGCGAAATTGCGACTCTCTGACTTTCCTGTCTCGGTCCCCGATGTATTTCATCATCTGTTTGTACCTCTTCCCCTTCAAAAGGGCGAAATTCCGCTCCCAAACTTTCTTTTCAGACATGGCGTATTTTGAATCCTCATACCCGTTATTGAAACACTCGCGGACATCCAGGCCATTGTGAAGCTCACAGTTCTCTCCAACAGTATCCATGTGGTTGAAAAGGCGAACAGGATCCAGACCGACCCCGAGATTGACCCATCGTGTCATTGTAACACATTGAACTCTACATCCATCCCTATAATTGAAATTGTGGGCCTCCAGTTGGCAAATTGAATCGCAGGAGTCGCATTTTTCTTGTTAATATTCTCTACCTTTTGCACCGGGGCCGTTCGGGAGGGTTGAGATGGATGCAAAATAGAATCGAGGGAGTCCATCATCTTCCTCAACAAGCTCTGTGGGCATTTTGCCGTGGCAGTATGCGATGGGGCGGTTGGGGATCCATTCAATGGTGTCTGCTCCTGTTTTTAGCAGGCCAATGAGCTGAAACCGTAGGCACAAGCTGGACCTTAATGCGCAATCATTAGAAGTAGAGCCCTGTATAGGAGCCTCCGAGGTAGGAGAGTAGATGCAGGCCTGAACTGATAGCAGATTCACGTTTTTCAACTCCTGGTTTGATCGCGAACTAATTGTTTCTGGCCTGAGATTTCGGACCCAGTCTGGAAACCATTTCTGTACAACGGCGTGGTTCCGAGAAGACGGCGACGGACCATATTCCGGACCCTGTCTGAATCCTCTCATCACAGCAAACACCTGCTCAAATTTGAGACCGTATCAGTGAGGGGTGCAAGATTCAGGTGAACCATGCCAGAGTCACCTCCGCAGAGCTCTTGGGGTGGGGCAAGCCTTTCCTAACGGCGTAGCTTTCTTGTCAAAACATGGAATGTATCTGGGTGAATCGCGCGAGAGCGCCATGAGAAACTTCATGCGCTCGCTCACAACACGGGTATGGCCTGGGGCAACTTGTTGAATACCGTCAATGAATGTTTCTCCTTTGTGAGGTGAGTTAAAAAGCTTAAAAAGTCCATGGCTACAGAGAGCTAGACAAGCCGTATCCCCAGAGGTAGGAAATCACAGATCACTGATTAGGCATTAGGCCCCTTCGAGATTCCAGGACTAGTCAGCTTCACTCGTATCAAGAATCAATATAGGGGGGACAAGGAAGTACGTACTTGAAGCAAGAGTGTTTATCAGATAAACCAGTTTCTCTAACCATCTGGGTATGGAACTTGGAAGAGGGATTGAATGTGCGAATCATGGGGTTGAGAAGAAGGACTCGGGAGGTTTGGACTTCCAAGATCTCGCATGAACAAACACATCGACAATAATAACGACAAGCATAAATACAGCAAACGTCAACGACCCACCTTTATCTACTACTTTCAGATCCCCTCCAAGCCCCTATTGTGGTACGCCATGGCGGTGACTAACTTAGTAGAAGGTATTGGTTTCTACTAACAGAGGATTTGTAGGTTAGGGGAATAAGTCCGAGTCAATACTACTAGTACTAGTACACATCTGATTGGAATAGCCATTGGGCTCCAAGGTTCAAGTAAACATCAAAAGAAATATACCAATCAATCAAGGCAGCAGTAGCAAATAAGCAAAAAGTGTCAAATTGAGGAGTGAATAGAGTTGGAAGATGGAAGTATGAAAAAGTTAAAGTTGGCGGCTCTCTGTTAGTCATCAATGACGCAGTCTCTGCCTGAGGCGTCAAAGCGGTGTTTTCTTTTCTCCGCCCGAAAGTCAAATTCGAAATTGGTGATTGAGTGAATTAATATTGCGGGCCGAGATTCGACGAGATTCGCCTTCCATACCTCCTCCCCGTCTTTCTCGTCACTCTTTAGACCTCTTCCTATTCCATCGGGGGTGCTACTCTCTTTTCAAGGCATCCCCTCCATATCCCCCTTCCTGGTCCCGATCGTCGCGGGAGTGCAGCGTCTCGGCCCTTGCCATGAGCCTGACCTCGCGAGTGTTCGGGCTGTTCTCGACGACAGCGAACTCCGACCCAACGACTACCCCTTCCAACGACCTGTCCCCTTCTGCTACCAATCTCCCATATTCATCGATATCTGGTCACAAGAATGAGGTAGCCTCCGGCGCATCCCGACATGCCCAGAGCAGCGCGATGTTGGAGGAAGACGAACCCCGTCCGCCGTATCTTCATGTACGATCAATCCCTGGCAGCAATGCGGCAGTGCCCAACAATCTCAATCATGACAGATGCTAACGCGATTTCTCTTTCTATAGGCGATGCTGGCAGGCGGCACCGGAGGCTCATGTGGCGACATGCTCATGCATTCGTTAGATACCGTGAAGACCCGGCAACAGGGCGATCCGACCTTCCCACCAAAGTACACGTCGATGACTTCCTCATATTCAACGATCTATCGCCAAGAAGGACTTGTCCGAGGTCTCTACAGTGGCGTGACACCCGCCTTCTGGGGTTCCTTCCCCGGAACCGTCATTTTCTTCGGAGTCTACGAATTCACAAAGCGATTGATGTTGGATTCGGGAGTCAACCCTAGCCTTGCGTATCTTTCCGGTGGATTTTTCGCAGATTTGGCTGCGTCTGTGGTTTACGTTCCATCCGAGGTCCTCAAGACCCGACTTCAACTGCAAGGACGATACAACAATCCCCACTTCAATTCAGGATATAACTATCGCAGCACAGGCGATGCCCTCCGAACGATCGTCCGCCAGGAAGGCTTCTCCGCCCTCTTCCACGGCTACAAGGCCACTATCTTCCGTGATCTACCTTTCTCCGCTCTGCAATTCGCGTTCTACGAGCAGGAGCAAGCGATGGCCAAGGAGTGGGTTGGCAAGCGAGATATCGGATTAGGACTGGAAATTGCGACTGCCGCTACTGCGGGTGGCATGGCTGGAGTGATCACCTGCCCCTTGGATGTGGTCAAGACGCGCATCCAAACGCAAAAGAATATTCCAGATAGCCCTCCGAGCTCATCTTGTACGAAACACTCCCACGACCACGCACCCAAGGAAAGTCCTCGACCGCACGCGCCGGGCTCCTCAAATTCCCAAAGCTCGCGCTCACACTCCCGTCCGATTTCGACCTCATCCCCGTCGACCTCGGTGCCGGCCCCTGGGGCTCCTCGATTAGATACATCGTCGGTGTTCACCGGGCTGAAAATGATCTACCGAACCGAGGGGTTGGCGGGGTGGTTCCGAGGCGTGGGCCCGCGTGGTGTGTGGACCAGCATCCAGAGCGGGACTATGCTGGTTATGTACCAGTATCTGCTCAAACAACTCGAGACATACCACGGTGTAGAGGACTGGTCTCCTCTGTGATTGAAGCATGAAGCGCACTTCACTCTGCATTACCCGGCTTTCATTTGGGTGGCGTTATTCTGGAACCCATTGTATTCTCTTTTTTTTGGATTGGGGCGGATGAAGGAGGAGCCATATTTGTTTTTGCGCGTTGTACATCACCAGCTCCCATCCTTGTCCTTGTGATAGACTAGACGGGCCACTCAGCCCACCTGTACCATACTACTCTCAGCTACATGAACTTGTATAAATAATAACATTACTGTTAAGCATCATTGCACTCGTCCATTATTTTCTCCAAAGAAATACCATATAGCTTGATGAAAACATACATTATACAATTGGTACTGATACGACCCCCACCCCCCGCCCAAGACCTGGAGCTACTATGGCCTCTTCATCGTGTGACGGTGATACAAGTAATTCTGTAGCCATCGTTATCTACGAAATCGCGAGCCTCTGGCCGGCAAACCGAGTCACAGGAGGGATCTTTGCTCATAGTAACCCCCCTGGTGCCGCTAAGGAGGTAATTAAGATATGATATAGCGGCTCCTCGGGGGCTGTCGACGAAGATTGTGTTATGGCAGGTGAGGATCTCAAGTCTTATTATCCATCGATATGTGCCTGTTGTCGTCTGCAGTAGCCCTATAATTCGAGCTCGTGCTTGGACCGAAAGTAATTGAATATCTGTCAATGCCTCGTCAATGATGACAAATGAGGGCATGTGAGAATCGCCTGTGAAAGTAGGATCAGTTGAGAGGAAATACGCTTTTTGTCTCGCAGGCGGGATGTTTACCTTAAGGCACTGTCAATTGCAAGGAAGGTAAGGTTTGAAGAGTTGCTCCTTCCACGTTGCGGTCGACCACTCCTGCCAGATTACCTAGTTAGTAGTAGGTTTGTATACGCGGGAGTGATCCCTTATCGTTCCTAGTAAAGAAAAGGAAGAAGTCATTTTCAAAGCATATAAGAAGAAAGAAAGAAATAGATTCTCCTCTCAAGCATCAGTGGGACGATTCAGCTTTCTGTTCCATGGCCAAGACAGTGCCATCTTGCTTGAGGCCGTTCATGAGAGAGGTGATCGCAGATGAAATATGTGTACAATATTTCCGGAAATCGGTGTCACCCCCTGCACTCTTTAATTGTCTTCCAAGCCCTAAATACCAAGAAATGCTAAACCGTTTTGGATGGCACTGTTTCGCCGCCTTGGTTTCGATGCTGCATTGCAAATAACCGGACTCTCGTGATAGCGGGAAAGCGCGTCATTACCTAACATCTCTCTTGCCGACCGCTTTCCCAGAAACCCCGCCCATCTCAAGAGCCTCGGCCCCATCTACCTCGAGGGCCGTGAACCCTATGTCTGCATTTCGTTTGACATTGCCTGAAGTGACGTATCAAACATGCGTGAATCACTAAGAAAATGCTCTCCCAAACGCGACCGCCCCAAAGTACCTTTGGATCAACGAAAACGAACTGTCAAAGCCTGCGCCCAGTGCCGTCTGCGCAAGCGTCGATGCATACTTGATTCTTCCAACAGATGCAGGAATTGCAAGAACAGCAGTCTGGCCTGCAATTTTGAAGCGAAGAAGGACAGTCTAGTTGATTCAGCGTCTAGGTAGCTCACAAATTACAGAAATCCCCTCATTTGATGCAATCTAATTCGCGCAGTCAAACTCGTATTGATCATGACGATGTTCTAGCACGGTTCAATATATCATACCCGGAGATCGGTCTCAGGGCCCACCACTTATCTTTTCTCATGGAAATACTGACGGACTCGCACCAAAACTCTGGAGAGGTTTCCTCAAAACAAAAGAATACATCTCATCATAATACTACACAACTATCACAGAATGGAACTAGACCTATAATTGCAGAAAGCCCCCTCCTTAAACAAGGACAAAAGCCTGGTAGGGGAAGATTCAGCCATAATTGTCCACTTGATTTTACTGATAATTCTACCGAAGGTGATGATATTCTCTCTCTCACAGAGACTTTCTCACATGCGCCGCTGCAGCAGTTTCCCAGTCTGAGGGACTAGATCTTACAGAAAATACCGTGAGTCACATAAAAGAAGCTTCATATAGGTCTCTTCCTCTGACATTTATCGACTTCCTCAATTAGACCTTTCATGCCACATATGATTCATGTTATGGAAATCAGACTATCCTCAGACAGCAGATCTTGAAAGACTTTCCCTCACGAGCCGGGGCCGAAGTTCTCATGTCGGCATTTTTCTTTTATGCTGAGGCCAACTGGTACTATTTTGATGAAACTTCGTTTAGAGAGCAGCTATTCATACTGTATGATGGTGGCCTATCGGCGACCTCTCACCGTCTTGAGTTCATTTGTTTGGCCCTAAATGTGTTTGCTATGGGCAGCCAGTTTGTTCATCTATATCATGATGACCATTCGAGTCACTCGGAAGCCATGAATGCGGTTCACACAGGAATCCCGGGGACAAAATTTTTCCAACACGCGCAGAAACTTGTGCCGTCTATAATAGCTTCTCCTTCCCTGGAAGGCTTGCTGAGCTGTCTGCTGCTTGCCCTGTATGTTCTGCCGATTCACAGCAGTGAAACTTGCTACAATTATCTTGGTCTTGCTTTACGCATTGCAATTGGCCTCGGCCTTCATCGAAAATCAGCTGGCCCGGCATTATTTCCGTCACTTTCAGAAGCCCACAACCGTGTTTTCTGGACTATCTACAGCATCGAACGGTAGGCTTTCGATACAACCTTAATTCTGACTTTTACCTAATAAAAAAATTTAGACAGGTTGCCCTCTCTCTTGGCTACCCCGAGACGCTACAGACCAAGGATATCGACTGCCCCCTTCCCGAGCCGCAGCCTGATCTAGATTTTCCGGGCTCATATAGAGCTGAAAGGCTGCTAGCGTATACAAAGTTGACTCTCTTGCTCAATCAAGTGACCTGCTTAAAGTGAGAAGCCTATTTTAAACTGGATGAAGGAAGCCGGATATCATAGGCAGTTGACATGCTAATTCTCATCAGGTCCTTGAATCAAGGTTCGACAAAGGATATCCGAAGTCAGCTTTCGTCTTGGAAAACAGGTCTACCTACTCAATTAGCATCACTTAACGACAGCTGTCTACGACTGAACGTGCATTTACAGCTCCACTACTCCATGGTCTGGATCTATATCGGTCGCGCTGCCCTGATCAGTAAGGTTCGAAGCTTACTCAGCACAGAGGAGCCCGCAAAACGCGGCCATGACCTAGACGGAGACAGTCAAGAGTTATCGGATGCTTGCGCGGAACACGCAACGAGGATAATTGATCTAATTGATCTCCTCCAAAGATCTGGGCAACTAGGTCTATTTTCCTTTACTGATTTTCATACCTGCAGCGCCGCAACTATCATTGTTCTACTGGATAGTGTCTTAAACCCACGTCTGTCATCATTTCCCAAAGTTAGGACGGCAATGGGAGCTCTACAATATATGGCTGCTGGTAGTGACTTGGCCAGAAATAGTCTCAAGTATGTCGAAAACTTCCAAGGCGTGGTTAACCAAGCCTTGGCATCTATTTCACGTCTGGAATATGAAAAGTCTCACTCTCGGAGAGAGAGTGGCTCACCTCAGTTCGGAGAGCCCTGTGAAGAGACTATTTTACAAAGATTGGACATGTCATATCAGCACGGAGGCGAAGGGTCTAGCATGGGGTTGTTTCACGACATAGACACCGTGCTTGAGAACTGTTCATTTGCGGAGTTACATCTCCTCGGGCTTGATAGCCTGCAATTAGGGAACTTATAAAGTTCGAATGGTTGAATTTGTATTCAGCGTGAATGCAAACATAGTATTTTTCCACCCTAATCTCAATAAAATGCCGTATATCACCCGTCATTGCCTGCTTCCTACGTTTTAAAAATTTCCCGGTCCAGCAGCCACAAGTTAAAGGGTATATCGGAAATTTAAATCTTCTTTGTCCGTCAAATCTTTTCTGGGAGCCCCCGTAACGTGTTGGCAAAAGTCTATCTCCACCATAGACCGGACTTTGTTCTCATGAGCACATAAGGACCAATAAACCGCCACGGTTGGAATGAACACAATCCAGCTGATCAGAGCCAATATGAGACCACTACGATACCTGGGTGCATTTTCAGCGTTCCAGAGTAGTGGTCCACATATAGCACCAACGGCGTAGCCGACGAAGAACAAAGCGTTGATAATAGCTTTTTTGGTATTTCCACGAGTATTGGATGCGTACAAGCTAAGGGGAATTGAGAAGATGTTTGAGATGACAGAGGCCTGTACGGAACAAATTAAATCAGTGACGTCAGCACGTAGGGAAGAAGAAGTTGTTGGAGGGAGGGAGAGAGGTTGAGGGAAGGGGGCGCGGAAAGGATTTCAGCCATTTACATACCAGCCATGATGCAGCAATCATACCCCACCCGGACGACAATGGAAGCACAAACAGTAGTATAATTCCAGTGAGCGGGACGATTGTAAGACCAATGATGATAGCACACCGGCGATCTGGCCATAGGTAGCAGAGAAAAATTCCGACCCAAACGAAAATAATCTGAACTGCACCTGCTGGTGAGGTGTAAAGCATGGTTTCAAAGTTTGAGTAACCTAGAGAGTATATGATAAGTGAAGCAAACTATGTCGAAAAAGAATCAGTAATTGCGCAAGGTGTGCCTTCTTCCAAAGAACTGCGAAACTCACCGCAATTACTGGCGAAGGTAGTGTTATGAGAACACCAAACAGGAAGCTCAAATATGCTCGAATATCCATGACCGTTTCTTTCAGTTGTGGGATAGAGAAATTTGTTTGGTCTCCTCCTCTCTGTTTCCGCTTGCAATCGTTGTGTGGCTATTAGTCGCTCTTGAGAATTGAGAAACCACGCTGATTCAGGTCCAGCTGGCATCATGAAAAAGAATAAAATCCCAAGAAATATCGTGATAGCTCCACAGACCATGAACATTGCCTTCCAGTTGGAAATTGCCATATGATTGTGGCCGATGCCGTACATCATCAAAGCACCCAGTATCTGAGCTAGTCCATTGCAGCTGATCCATAGACTAGGTTTTGAAATTGATGGTCAGATTTAGAAAGAAATATAGATTTGGGGACGTTGGAGATATCCTACCCGATTCGTAGAGGATGCTCGCTTTTTTTATACCAAATACTAGTGAGGGTCACGAAGGCAGGCGAGACCGCGCCTTCGGCCAATCCAAGGGCGAACCGAACACCCATGAAAGATGAAAAGGTGGTTGCTGCTGCCAGACACTATTTTGATTTTCTGTGAGCTTTAGGACACGCACATGTTCAGTTTCATATATTTAAATTACCATGCAAATCCCACCCCAGAGTATGCTAGATTCAGTCAGATGTTATCACGACATTGCCAGTGTTAAACTCACATTAGACAGGATACAAATCTAGCAAGGGGCAGACGGCTCATCAAATACATGGCTGGGAACTCCGCCACCAGCTGCCCAACGTAAAATATGGACCCTAACCAGGCGAACTGGGTGCCGTGAAGTTGCAGGTCATCTATCAATCCAAACACCCCGGCATAACTTAGACTCTGTTTGTCAAGGTCTGAATAAGGGACATCAGCGGGCATCCAAAAGCAAAGCAACATGAGTTCCTTAGGGCTTCTAACGCAGGAGCCAAAGCTTGAGATAACTTACATTGAGAAAAGAATACCAAACACATCTTCATGCCTCTCACTATCAGTACGTCATTCTCATAATATCATGAAGAAGATCAAACGGCTAACCAATGGCAAGACAATTGCATCAATCTTTCTTTTCACAGATCTCTCCATCTCAGGGTTGATAAGGACTGCTGATGTGTCTGCTTGAGAGCCTGTCTCGAGAGTAGATTCATCCAAATTCATTTCTGCTGTTTTGGCTTCGAGCTGATTCATTGTGATCTGGCTGGTATATTTAACGAATAATTGACATCCAAGAGGTGTGAAATCTCAATGAGGAGAAAGACGATTCGGAGCAGATAATTCTAGGGCCTTTATATACATTTTAAGCTGATGAATATCCCCGGACCCCGGATTCTGCCTATCTCTCGACAGTAATTAACAGCGGCTAGCTGCGTGGGCCCCATAGAGAGCAAGAGGTTTTCTAAGCCCCTAATTTATTTTTGGCTTTATCTCTCGCTGGTTTTATCGATAAATTATGTAGGGGGCAGAGGGCAGGATGACTTGTGATAGGTAGGTAGGCTGTAGGCGGTGGAATTTGCGGGTACAAGTACCCGCAGTGTCACCTACACCTTTTGCCACTTGAGCAGCTTTGATATGCGGGTACTTGTACCCGCACGTCAAATTTTGGCAACATTACTTTTATCGATCCATACAACACTGTCGACAGTAATAATGGGTCCAAGTAAATTATCAATCGGTTTCCTGCTCGGATCCCATGCAGACTACATTATAAAAGCTGCTGCCACTGCGTTAGAAAGGTCAAGTTTTTCTTTTTCATCCTATTATCAGCCTATGGAATCGAGAAAAAGTCTTCAAGATCTTCAAACCTAACGGATCAAAATTAGTTCCGTTACATGTTTCGTCTTGTCACCGCTACCACCATGACAACTGATCCGACCGACCTTCAGCACATTGTCAAGCCTTGGCAGCCAAACCCTCAACGGACGTATATCTTTACGTCTGCCAACTTGATTGACCCTGTCACTGGTACAATAGCGAAAAACACCACAGTCAAACTCTCCCATGGATTTGTATCATCGGTCAGAACCTCCGAAGAAGGGGTTGCCGACAAGGTCGATCCTGAAGCAGTGCAGGTCGACATGAGAGGCAAGTATATCTGCCCGGGCTTGATTGATTCCCATGTCCACATAGCTGCAGTTCCTGGGTCTTTGAGCCTTCGAGAAATGAAAGAGATGAGTAACCACCAGAGCATTCTGCGGCAACCGAGCGTTTGCAAGTCCATGCTGGCCCGTGGGTTTACGACGGTCCGAGATTGTGGAGGAGCGTCTCTTGCCCTGAAAGAATCACTCCAGGAGGGCATCATATGCGGGCCAAGATTGTTCATTGCTGGACATGCCCTCTCCCAAACAGGAGGTCATGGAGATCGTCGCCAACAGCATGATCCAAATGAGTGCTGCGCGGGACATGTGAATGGGATTGGTCGTATCGTGGATGGAGTGGATCAGTGCCTGAAGTATGCTCGCGAGGAGTTGCGACAGGGCTCGGACTTCATCAAAATCATGGGTGGCGGTGGGGTTGCTAGCCCTACAGATCAGATCCAACACCTTCAATTCTCCGATGAGGAAATCAGGGCGATCGTCACAGTGGCCAACAATGCGGGGACATACGTTACCTCCCACGCGTATACGCCGCAAGCGATCCAGCAGGCTGTCAAACAAGGGGTCAAGGGGATTGAACATGGCAATCTGATTGACGAAAACACAGCGGAAATGATGAAGCAAAATGGCGTCTTTCTCACGCCCACTTTAGTGACATACGCGACGATGGCCGCTCCACAGTTCAGCGGGTTCCTCCCCGCTATTTCTGAAAAGAAAAATCGCGAAGTCTTGGACCAAGGCCTGCGCGCCCTGGAACTAGCCAACAAGATTGGGGTAGATATCTGCTTTGGTACAGATCTCTTAGGTCCCTTGCATTATGCCCAAAGTAAAGAATTTGCCATTCGAGGTAGTATCCAAACACCTGCGGAGATCCTTCGAAGTGCTACCACGACTCCTGCGCGGATGCTGAGACAGGATAACTTCCTCGGAAAAATTGCCCCAGGGTTTGCCGCCGACATGCTCGTCTTGAACGCCAACCCCTTGGATGATATCACCATTTTTGATCGACCGGACCAACACTTGCTAGCAACCATCAAAGAGGGCCGTGTTTTGAGTTCGCGTTGGAGTCTCTTAGATGCCGAGGCAAGCCACCTGCCCAAAATCGAGTGACGGGAGATGTATTAGAAGAAAGAAGACGAACATTGGAAATGAAGAAAAGATTGTGAAAGTTATTGAAAACGCACTAGTAGTAGCGGCGGTCTGTTTCTGGGAAACGAGAGCGAAAGGTTTTACAGCCGCGATCGATTTATGTGCGCAGCGTGCAAGAGATGGCCGCGCAGGACAGGATATCAGAGTGTAAACAAAACAAATAATAAATCTTTTCTTGATCTTCGAGTCATCTGGAAATAACATTTTGCCTTGAATCGTGGCGTCTATTGGTAGCAGATGACGAGAAGGCGCTGGGGCCAACGACATCTTCCCCTGTTTTCATTGGCACCTCCCGATTATTGACTGCAACTAGACTGTCTCTACGGTAGTGCGTAAACGACAGCAGAATCTCACCATAGGTTCCTTTCAGGTATCTGAAGAAACTTGAATATAGACCGGGAGGGGTCTCGGGTAAATAGGCTGGTATGAGAAACTACGGCAGTAGCCATGGCTGGAACGCAATCCGAGTTGTGTTTTCATAGTTAATGTCCCATAAATTGCGATACATCAAAGCCTACAAAGCCTTCTGTTCCGGAACACCATTCAAAATGAGGTAAACAAAAGAGATCAGAACTTCGAAGCGCAAGTGGGCAACTTCGGTGGCTTCGAGAATCGTGAGAAAGGGCCCAAGGAGGAAGCACAGTTCAGAGCCTTCGTTCAGGCCAGCCTTCAGTTCTGATCCGCGGATCTCCTTCCGACAGTTCAGATCAGAGCTGTAATGCTAAGAGCCGGAGAAGGTAAGGGATCTCAGTAGGGTAGCCCATTCGGGCATTGTCATTCATCCTTGGCCACCCAGGCCAGATTACATATTTCGTAAGAATAGCTTAGATTGGAGCCGTAAGGACAGAAGGAGAAGAGAATTTCTTAAGTGCTTATGATGGGCGCAAATACAAATTACCCCAGGGTTCGAAGGAGACTACTGAAGGGGTCCTACCCGCGCGGAGAAAACCCTAGATATAGTATTATGTACGGAGTATATCATGATATCTAGGTAGTATGTAATGTAGAGAGTGGATCACATGATCGACGGTCACCCTGGGGCAGTTACGTAGTTACCCCGTATGTACAATACACACAGCTTCTATCAATTTGATCTCTCATAACCTTCCACTGTATATATCACTACTTCAAGTCCATGAATTACTTATAAGATAAAACACTCATAGCCAATATACATTCGGCGTTCTGAACTCGCTGGATATAGTACTTCGTAGATGGCATCCATTCTCGTGAGGAATCCACAAACGCGCTAGCGTGTTTTGTTTTGGCGATCCCGCGTAAACAAGCCAAACACCCCCAAATCCACTTCAATCCAATCCCCAATTCCCCTCCTTGCATCTCCACGCTCCCCTCCTCTGATATCTACCTTTTTGCCTCGCGCATTGGTCCACTTTACCACTACATCTGGCGGCTTTTTTTCTATTCACCATTTCACTATGTCCAGTGGCCTCCCCACCCTCAACCGGCTGCGCAAGCCGGAGCTACTTGAGATCGCCGAGCGAACCAACCTCACCGAGTATGTGGATGTTGTTTACTATTCAATTGCCTCTGTCGCGCACGCGCGCAACCTCGAAATTCGGATGAAACGATCATCTACCTTTTGTTTTTACCCGTTAATTTTAACCTGTGCTAATCATCTCATCTTCTGCCTCGTAGTTTCTCCGATTTAAACAAGGGCGATCTCGCCGTCGCGCTAGACAAGCACCTCAGCGATAACAAAGCCACTCTATCCAACGACACCAAGCTCGCCGACTACTACAAGCGCCTGGCTGCGCCCGCGCGCGGAGAGTCCCCCATCAAGCGCGAACCCAGAATCGAACTCGGCACCCCCGCGTCGGAGAAGAAGACGCCTGGTCGCAAACCCAAGCAACGCGAGAGTGCTAGCAGGTAAGAGCTATCCCACCCAATATAACTCGGCCGAGTCTGTCGCAAACAACTAACAAACTGCGACAGCGAGTCCGAAGATGCCACCAAGTCCCCCGCCTTCAAGACCCCCATGACCAAGGCGCCCGCCTTAGTCGCGCGCTCCTCATCGCGCGCCGTGCGGTCCGTCATTGAATCCACGGCCCAACAGCTACCCCCATCCCCGGCAATCGTCACCGACGCAATTGACCGCCAGACAGCGCGCATGCGCGAGGGTCTCGAGACAGCATGGACAGACTCAGGTGTGGTGGAGTACCAGCACGCCGTGCGCTCCGCACTAAGCAGCCTCAAGGCCGTCGAGACCATCGTCCTCCTCCTGGAGGGTGGAAGCATGCTGAAAGAGCTCGTTCCGTTGCGCTATCTCACGACTACCCCCGCCGTTGAGGCGATTCACCTCCCCTCCCTTCCAATCAAGGTCCCCGATCTATTCGTCCTGTTGAGCGGGTCGTTCTGGGCTCCGTTCACGCTGTGGCTGCTGTCCGGTCTGATCCTGCCTTTGATCGCGGCTTACTTTATTAATCTGAGCTACCAAGCTGCTACCGGTGGCTCCGGCGGCGTGCGTCGTAGTCGTTCGTCGTCCGTTGCATCTGATCGCGCAAGTTTTGATCCGCTTACCTTCAATATTGCCAAGGCCTTGCTTGTTTACAAGGTGTATGTCGATCACTTTGGCTTCTTTGATCTGTTCAGTCACTATACCATTGCCAAGGTCAATGCCTCTGTGCCTGGCCACTGGGGTGGTATGTTGACCGGTACCGCTATTGGAGTCATCGGAACTCTCTACGAGGCTATTTTGCACCGCCAATAGATGCTGTGGGGTGTTGTCGGTTGGTACTGGATAAAACGGTTGTTTTTACTTTCGTCTGCCTCGGGGCTGTACAGGAGGTCGAGCTGGGCTTGCAGACTGGGATGAGAGGTTTTTTCCTATTAGGTAGTGCTGATGCGATGTGAATCTGCTTTTTATTTGTGTTTCTCCACCCTATGTTTCACGCGTTTTGAAAGACCCCTTCCCCCAAGGGTCGTTATCCGCTACTGTTATGTACCACTCTGGTTATATCAGGTCGGACCGGTTTCTGTTGGATGATATCCTCTTGTGTTTTTTCCAAGGCGTGTCGTGGGTTTTCTACTGTTCTTGTCGCGACCTCATGCTACGCTATGCTACCTTTATTTTATGTTTTCTGCGAATTAATGCGCCACACCGAGTTCTTGATCCGATTGTTAGTGGTTGGGATACGCGATAATGCGATACGCGAATATTTGCTTCTTATACTCCCATGGTTTCTGTTCTCCTCCCCTTTATCACATTCTTGGTCTCTCGTTTCAGCCAGAGAAGGCGCCTGGGTTTGGAATTCTAGTCTTGGTTCTTGAGTTTTGGAACTCTGCCTCTTGTAATGCGTTTGGAAGTTCTTTATTTCATCTAATTTTTCTTACCTCCCTTTTGAGTCTATAGAATATCTGGTAGGGAGGTAGGGGTATCAATGAGCAAAGTATAGTAAACATCCGAGAACCTTGGAAATCTTGTCGTTCCCCATTAGATCATATCACATCCATCACCTCGCTCCGTCTCAGGTCGAACATATGGAGTAGCCCATATCTCCCAACCTCATCGTTTCAATCTCTCCGCCAATTCAACAGTGAAGAGTACCGGCACCGACGTTTCGACTGAGACCACATCAGCACGAATGTGATTACTTGTCGAAAGCTGTCCTCCAATCTCGGTGTGCCAGTTTTCCACGTCCCATTCAAAGCCTTGCGTGGTAATCCACGCCGGTGCCGAGAGTGGGATGATACCGATATTTTCTTCGAATAGATATTCCGGAGAATCATCAGCATTGTTAGTGACAGAGTCCCGGCCCGGTTCCTGGCTCCGCTTGCGTTTCCGTGATTCGGGCGTTTCATCGCATTCTGATTGCTGGGTATCAGCCTGGGGGCGTCTGGTAGCCGGCGTGTGGATTATATTCTTCCCCTTCTGAAGAACAAATGTAATACTTTCTTCGGAAACGAGGTAGAGATTACCACCCGCAGCCGGGTTTGGCTTTGACTCGTTATTCTCCTTATCTTGGCCGCCTTGTTGAGATTCGCGTATTTCACGCTGCGTCTGCGTCATCATGTATAGATGGTGAACTTGCGAGAATGCTTGGTCAACGCGGCCGCCAAGGCCGCCCAGGATGACCATTTCCAATTTGACGTCGGAGTCTGCGTTGTTCTGGGCATTTGTTGCGTTTTCCGCCTGCTTGCGGGGTGTTGCGATGATCTCTGATGCGTTTTCGTTGAGGTATTTCAGACATTTGGTGAAATCTGTTGAATATTGGTCTGGGTCTTTGTTGATTGGGACGCCGAGCTTTTGATAGTGCTCTTTCACGGCTGGTTTGAGAGAATCTAGGTCACCCATGATCCTGTCTGGGAGCTGGTATCAAGGGTCAGTATTTGTATGTGCTCACGTGCCAATTTGGATTATATGTCTCCGGAGGATACTCGGATACACCAAGCTTGAAAGTCTTGACTGAATACCTCTCGTCCAGATCCGATTTTTATCGCACCGGTCCAAAGTTGTACTCGCAAAATAAACTTACAACTGTTGATTCTTTCCCATGGTGCTTCAGCATTTCATATAGACGGTTTGCCCCGCCATCGGCACAGATGATGTAGGAAGCTGCAGAATATTAGATATACTCGAATCGAAGAACGAAACCCCTTGATATCACTCTCAATGCATATGCGCATTGCTAGGATGAATCAGGAGCTAGGGCTGTTTGCTCACCATGTTCACTTAATACCCCAAAGGCCGTTTCGTTGATTGGCTGGTTCAACACCAGCAAGGCATATGGCGAGACATGACCACCTGGACGAAAGAACTGGCTAGGATCCCACTCCATGATTCAATATCATTAAGAGTATTCCTACTCTTCCTCCGCGGAGTGCAGAAAAATGCCACAAGTGTCTTACTGTGTAGAAATGGCCTGGAAAGATGTTGCCGCAGCGGAAGCAACGTGACTGGTGCACCACTGGCGCGGCCCGCCAACCTCAGGCCGAAATCCCGAAATCCACTCTTCTTCCACCAACTTCTCCGTTCCGCTTCCTGCTCCCTCTCCCTCCCTTTCAGCGTCGTTTGGAGGTCTTTTACGGTCCCAATTCACATCCCACTCGCTTCACCTCATAATGTTTCGTCCCGCCGTACGAGCGCTCGCCCGCGCACCCATCGCCGCGCCCTGTGGCCCAGCCAGCAGACGATTGATAAGCACCGGTCCTACCAAGTCGAGAAGCTGGAAGAACACCGTCCTCCGACTTGGTCTGGCTGGTGGTGCGGTCTACTACTACAACACTAGCAGCGCATTCTCCAAAGAGCCCGAATGTATGTCTGACGCGGTAGACCCCTCCCTCCCTCCATGACCAGCACCGCCATGCGGAAGATGCAGACTTAGCCCGGATAATCGCATCTCGGCGCCAATTGCTTCTTTAATCAAATCGAACATGCATTCTAACAATCACATTCGCACCAGTCTCCATCCTCTCCAAGCTCCAAGAAAACAACGCCAACGCCTCGTCCCAGACCCTCGACTCCATCACCCCGAAGATCCGCGAAGAGCGAGCTGCAGCCCGCAAGGCTAGCGTGAACCCGGAAGAGCTCGAGAAGGAGGCTGGCCAAGAAGCCGCTTTCAACCCCGAGACCGGCGAGATCAACTGGGACTGCCCGTGCCTGGGTGGTATGGCGCATGGCCCTTGCGGAGAGGAGTTCAAGGCTGCGTTCAGCTGCTTCGTGTACTCGGAGGAGGAGCCGAAGGGCATGGACTGCATTGAGAAGTTCCAGTACGTGTTTCCGAGATGATGCCATAGCCCGGGGACTGCATTCCAATACTAACGCGAACTGTAGGGGCATGCAAAATTGCTTCCGCGCACACCCCGACGTGTACGGTGCCGAGCTAGAGGACGAGGATGCTGAGGCTGAGGTCGGTGTCTCCGCCCCCGTCGAATCTCCCGAGCAGCCCGCAGCTGTCGCCGATATCGACGCCGCTTCCCAGCCCGAGGAAGTCATCGCCGAGGTGAAGGCTGTCGAGGCCGAGAAGACCGAGACCGCTGAGTCTTTGGTTCCCGAGGCCGAGAACAAGAACCAGGAGGTCCAGAAGACCGAGAACTGAGTCGATGTTTAATTATCAAAGTCTCGCTAAGTTCTTCTGACCCCTCCCGAAGAGGCCGGTACACCGTCAAGTCCGGTTTAACCTCTCTCCTCTCCGATGCAAGTGCGAATCGAGATCGGGGGGTGTGTATTATATAAAAGTCCCCTCGCCGTCTCCCCGGTTTCTAATCTCCGCTACATCGTCTCCCATGATCTTTCAGCATATTCATTCCCCCGTTCTGCGCTCCTATGTCTTTCATCTTTTCTCGAGTGTAACTTAGACTATTGTATTGATATGCTCTGTGTTCCCGCCTGGTTTTGGACTCCAAAACAAGGGAAATAGAATAGACTTGTTGCATTATGCTTTCTCTATTCAGTTCGAAATCAGAATATAGTCTGCCTCGAAGTAAATGAGTTCGAACTGAAGCCCTTACACTGCTAGTAGTAGTGTATGTGTGATCAGGATTCAATTGAAGTGGAATTCGACGAAATGCCATATATTTAACAGCCACTCCTGCAGGCTTTAACGAATTTTTTCGAATCTTCATGATAGGATAGCAGGAAAAAGTACATTGAGATGACAAAACTAACCACAATCCATCTGTATATGCGGATAAAATGGTCTTCCGCCTCCCCGAAGTTAGCTTTCCCCCGCATGAATCTCCCATGCGGGGAGACCTCTCAGCTGGAAAATCTAACGCCTTTCCCCATATCCTGGACGCTGAAAATGACAAAAAGGCTACCTCTCAGTTGTGAAAACTGTCGACGGAGAAAGATACGCTGTTTAGGATCTGGGGTGCCCTGTGATACCTGTCGAAAGCGTGGCGTGGCGTCGACATGTCAGTTCAAGCGCGAGGTTGAACAAAATCCCCAGCCAGAGCGACATGAAACGAAGCATGAGGAACTTCTACAGCGGATTTCAGACTTGGAAAGTCTACTCATTCGAAATATTGAAGTTACCTCGGCCTCCAAGGCTCATAATCACGCACTCCGCTCGCCCGTGTCCCATGATGATCTCCCTCCATCGCAGGACGAACTATCTGAGATTACCGTCTCGGAATATATGCAGGACCACCATGCCAACCAAAGGTACATCGAGTCTCAACGTGGGGAATTTGGTAATATTATCGCATCATCGTCGGGCCATGTGCGATATGTTCCTTACAGTACCTCTCGCGACCCTGATGCTTTCCATTCGCTGCAGAACCGATCTCAATTAGAATCACCGAGTGGCGCTTTTTTATTCACCGATACGCTTCCCAGCATACAGAGCCTTTTAGACATATTGCCACCATTTCGACATTGTGACGAACTCCTTGGCGTTTTTCTCGATGTATTCTCCCCTCTCTTCCACATTCTCCACGACGGGACCTTCCATTCGAATTATGCCAGATTCAAACAGGACCCTAGAAACTCCCCTGTGTCTTTTATTGGATTGATCTTTGTTGCCCTGGGGCTGGCTGTCACCGCTATTGACAAAGAAAGCCCCATCCTAGCAGACTTGGGTCGAGAGGCTTCCACGGCAGAAAGCGCGAGGATATTGGCAGCAAAATACCGACAGGCGGCAATGAAATGCCTGGCCGCTGATAACTTCATGTGGCAGCATAATCTGCACACTCTGCAATGCCTGATTCTACTTATATATGCGATCAATCATGCCCAGGGCCCCGCCTGGGCCCTCCTTGGAACGACGCTTAATATTGCCATTGCCATTGGGTGCCATGTTGATCCTGCGCTTCTTGATTTGCCTCCTATTGAGGTACAAGAGAGAAGACGAGCGTGGGCAGGATTAAGGATGCTTTACACGATTCAGAACACCTGTCTGGGTAATTTGGCCCCATTTCAAGTCGAGAATAATGTCCAACTGCCGGCAGACGTCGAAGACGATGAGATTGGCGCACACTCGCTCCATGAACCTGCGAATGAACGCGAGACATCTTCGAAACACAAAAGTCCCACTAAAATGTCTTATATTTTGTTCAAATTCCGTCTCTACTCTCTGGCATCTGAGATATGCGCTCTGAGCACGAAAGGGCCCACGTCCTGCACGGACAAGATACACGCATTGGATGACCAGCTTCAGACTGAAATGTATGCGCAGGCAGAACGCTTCCACGAGCAACTCGGTCTGCCGACATATCATCAAGCACATTCATTCATTTTAAACAATTACACTAACCATCTAGTTCTACTCTTGCATCGGATCTATCTCTTCAACCCAGAGGGAACAGAGGACGAGAATCTGACAACAAGCTACGCAAAATGCGAGCAGGCTGCTCTCGCCATCCTTTCAAATTACGAAATCCTCAGTCTACGACTTGAATTCAAACCATACAGCTGGTATATCCATGGCCTGGGGTCATTCCACGCCTTTCTAGCAATATCGACCCTCCTGGTTCTCCTGGGAAAGCCCCGAGCTCCCCAAATCCCCAAACATCTCATATTGCAAGCCGTTCAAAGTTGCCTCCAGAGATTCCATGACAATACCCCATCCAGCGAGATATGTAGTCGCGCTTTCTCAATACTGGATCCATTGACGGCGGGAGAGCTTCTCCAATCTGCCCCAATCCTCGCCTTCGCGGATGATAAATGTGATTCAAGAGGTACTGCAAGTGGGGTCGAAGCCAGCAACGAGTCTATGACAATAGACACAATCGGTTCATCCGACAACTTCGATTCAACTTTCTGGTCATTACCAGAAAGCTTCGAGGACATAGTGTCAAGAATTCCATGCGAGCAGTGGCTTTCTCCGGCAGGATTTCCATGGACAGATTGATGCTCTTCGGACGTACCTATCGTGACAACAAAATTTGGGCAGGAATGGGGGCTAGACTCGCAATTTCGTCACCCATTTCATGTATACTTAGATCTCTCGTTTCTCAAATGTTTCCCAAGCGGAATCTTCACTTAAGCCTTACATATGTGATCATTGTATCGTAAGCGAAGGTTGAAGTGCTTCTGGAGGAGGCATACTAGTGGAAGCATAACAGCGCATGCTATCTATCTCCCACCGACTCCATTGTGTCTACTCCTAATCGCCTCTCATGTTTAAATCGTCTGCCATGACTCTACGTTGTATTGCTGAAACAATCCCATCGAAATAATTTCCATTCATTGAGAATTTCCATCAAATGCTGGTGAAGTCAAACAGCCGAGTACATTTCAAATGTTGGTAGTTTGATAGGGGTGACTCCACCACCCCATAGTCCAGCACAACCGGCCCAATCTACTCAATCACGATTAATCCTGATCATGCAATACGAGACACGTAAAATGGAATGGTACTCACAAGAGAGAAACGAAACAGCAAGCCCGAAAGAATAACCGGCAGTCAGAAGAGCATTGATGTTGGCCATGAAGCCAGAAGCCAGAAGCAAAAGACAAATGTCCAAGAAGAACAAGTCAATGAAAAGAACCCAGGAAGATCGTATTGCTGCGATGGTAAATACCACGGTCACGATAAACCACGCCCACAAGTATAACGCCAGCGCCTGGTTGAAACTTGGATCCACGACACCGGTAGCGGCATCAGTGTATGCAGACAATATGCCTGTTCCGGGGAGGTAAATCATTGCATACGATAAATTGAACGCGCCGTACGACGAAAATACAGTGGCACCGAACTGTGAATAAAGTAGTACATATGTCAGCAAATCTCCCGGCTTATCGATCCCGGGTCAAGGGTCCAGCGACCTACCGTGTTTCCAGTGATGAATTCCATGATGCCGGCAATGAACTGACCAACACCACCATAGAATACCAAACACCCAATCATCACATTAGGCGCTGAGATACTCCTGGCGTGGAGCCCGAACACGGAAATCAGAAAGATATCTACAGGATTAGTCAGATATCATCAATAGGGGAACGGTGATATACCTGTGGCAAAGGAGATCAGTCCCAGAGGAGAGGGGCTCGCAAACGTGCGATGATAGACAGGAAGAGCTGGCTGGCTTCGATCGTTCACATGTCCGCCTGCAGTGTGAAGCCGTTCTAGGTGGTCTGCGTGAGACGAAGGAGACATATTCTCTTCCTCCGATTTGGTGACAGCGAAATCATTTGAGTCCATGGCCCTTGACAGATGATTGAGTAAAGCACGAGTAGTAAGTATATCCTCCAGGGTTACAGTTTTCTTTGGATGGAACCGTTCGCGATTCCAAGGTTTATATACGTTCCAAGGCTGCCAGCGTATTTCTCAGTGGAAAAGCACTCCCCACAGCCTACTAGTAGAATCCGGGGAACACGCACGTAACCGAGTCTAGCGCTGGGAATAGGGGTCTTTCCTACCAATGCATAGCTAATTCCCCATTTTTTGGTCTCCGCATGTAGATTCGGCAATCTACTAAGTTTCATAGATCTACTAGGCAAGGGATTATAATGCGGAGATGCGCGGAGTTTCGCGGACTTGCTGCCGAAGTTATGATTCATGGAGACTTCCCCTTCATGATAGCCACTGCTGGAACTCCTTCTTTCTCCGCACTACCGTACACTAGCATGGTCTTGTGCTAATGTTGACTGAGAAACATTCACGAAAAGGTGGCCGATGAATGCCTGAGGCACCAACATTTCAACGCGATGTGTTGAAAGTTAGTTCTTACTACTCAATGATTTCATTTTTCGGTCGATAAAGAGCTCGAAACCAACATGCTACTGATTTTGACGCATACGTGATGGATGATGAAGATGACGAAAATTGTAGATAACGAAGAAAAAGAAAGGGGTGGGATAAAGGTCAAATCCGAAAGCGTGAGGCTTCACATCAACAGATGGATCATCATATCACACCGTGCACATAGAGCGGAGCTGAGATAGGCAGGTGCAAAAGCCTTGATTTATAAGCCCTGGAGGACTCCATCAACGCCAAAAACTCTTTCTCTTCTCATATATCTTGAGCATAAGCTCTTCCTACAAGTTCTACTTAGAAATGTGAGAAAGGTAAAATGTTTTGTTTCAATTCTATAAAGGTAGACAGAAAGGGTTTATTTTGTATCTGCTAGTAGCGTCTATTAACATAAAAGAATCAGACTAGGTATATAAAATAGAAAGGAATAGAGTGTCCACGGATCTTAAATCTGCGCCAAAACAGCCTGCACGGTTCGACCAACATCTTCAAATAGATGCCAATGCCCCACATCCTTGAGTACCTGGACATTTCCACCGCCTGTTGCCTCGGAGTACTTCTGACAGAGTGCTGGAGGACTGACTTTGTCCTCTTCTCCCGTGATGAAAGAGACTGGAATACGCAGACTCTTAACATCCAATGTTTCGGTAGCTGATCTAGCAAGTGCCGCACATGCTTTGGCATATCCTTCGGCATCTTGACTGAGAAGAGAAGTGCGCACTGCAGCAATAGCTAGCGGATTATTTTGTTGAACGAACGCCGAAGTTCCGGCTTGTATGATTGCATCAACAACGGCTAACATCCCCTGCTTTCGAACAAGGGCAGCCCGGGCATAGGAACCTTGGCTACCTGCTTCCGGCAATGGGCTCGGGGGAGGACCCATCAAGATTAGTTTGGACACAAGCTCGGGATGTTCGAGGGCAAGCTTGAGAGCGACAAGAGAACCCATCGAGTGGGCGATCACGGTCACACCCCCCCTTCACCGCAGCGACTTTAGACAACTGATAAAAATCATCCGCAAAAGAGGCGATAGAGACGCTGCTGAGTGCTGATGTTGGCGAAAGGCCATGTCCTTCTAGATCGAGAAGATGCAAGGAATGAGTGGACTGAAGCTTCGCAACAAGAGGGTAGAAGTAACTTGTCGATCCGCCAAGTCCATGAATGAAGAAAATCGAAGGACCTGTCTCAACACCCAGTCGTTGGTAAAACAGCTTCTTGCCATTAACAGTTGTTAATCCCGCACCGGAGGGCGCCTTTTGGTTGGCGATGGGAATATGAGACTGCGCACGCTCGGAAGTGGTGTTGACTGCGTCAGGAGCAGCAATCCGATTTGTCAAGGTTCCTAGTCCTGTCACGGAGACACTGATTTCATCTCCGGTCTGCAAGAACTTCATGGGTCTGAACCCGAATCCAACGCCAGCAGGGGTACCGGTGGCGATAACGTCGCCAGCTTGAAGTGTTTGGCCAGCGCTGATTGTCTTGATAAGGTGAGGAACGCTGAAGATCAGATCGTTAAGAGTGGCCTCCTGGCGCTTCTCCTTGTTGACGCAGGTCTGGATCTTCAGATTTTCTGGAAGACACTCCTTGGGGACAGCCACGGGTCCAATTGGGCAGAAAGTATCGGGGGATTTGCCAAGGAAGAACTGCTTGTGGTCGCGTTGGCGCTCGCGTGCAGTCATATCGTTCACGATGGTATAACCCCATACATGGTCCAGGGCGTTCTGCTCCGAAATTTGGAAACCAGGCTTGCCAATGATCACGCCAATCTCTCCTTCGTAGTCGGGCGTGCTGGTAAAGTTTGGATGCAGCAAAATAGGGTCTTCAGGGCCAATGATGGAAGTTGCACGCTTAGTGAAGATTACCGGGTGAGTCGGCTGGTCGGTCTTGTCACTGGCATCGTAGCCAGAGGAGTTGAATTCACGAGCATGTTCGACGTAGTTCTTACCAACAGCAAGTATATCTCGGCCTGAAATTGGGGGAAGGTGCTTGACGCTTGAAAGAGGGAATGGTTGCGCGCCGGATGCCGTAATTCCTTGTTCGCCGGCCGCGATTACTTGATAAAGATCTGTCAAGGGGGTGCCAGACTTGAAGGATAGAGGGGTGACAGTCGAGGTCTCGAAGTCAAGATGGCCAATTCTCGGGCCGCTGTTGGGCTCTGAGTATGCCACGTAGTTGGTAAGTTTATTCACGCCGTTGACGGTCATATTGAAACTATTCGAATTGAAGAGGTTGAGTGTACATGGCCAACCCTGGAGTCTCGTCCAGGTACTTTTATAAACCGCACATCCTTTCAGGACTGTTCAGGCTACAGACTCCCCGCATCGGAGTTTAACCCCTCCATCGGAGATGAATGGCGTCATTCGTCACCGAGTTCTTCACCGCGCATAACCGCGCATCACCGCGCATCACCGCGATTTCCGCGAACCCCAACTACCATCCCTTAGTCATCTGGGTATGATGAGGCAATTATCATGATCCATTAACAAGATTAATGCGAATGCGGGGAGCATGTAACGGCTTTTGTGTGTATAGAGGATCGATTTGGCTTCAAAAATGTAGAGGATGTAAGGAGCCCTAGAAGTGTAGTAGAAAGGATTTTATAGTAAGCATGTATCTATTTACATGTCTCTTAGGAGGTATTTGTAGGAAGCTTTGACATGTACAAATCCAGTATACTGTCATCTGTTTCTTGATCCAAAGTACCTTGGGGGCTCCTTGAATCGATTCCCAATTCCTTCTGTTCGCCCAACACGCAAGGGTCCTCCCCATTTCACCATGATGGCCTCGGAATGAAAACGCCAAAATTGCCACGAGCAGTCTTCCCCAATAAAGCTTCGTATTACGGTTTCTCCTCCTGGATGCTCCTTAATGAATTTTGTACAGTCGTAAACGATATTGTCTACGACTATCCAAGCGAGACCTTTGGCTTCCGAGAAGCGTAACCGCTGGCTCCGAACAATCGCAGGTGTGATCCAAGGTAGAGCGTCATCAGGGACAGATGGATCCTGAAATTTATATTCCGAGGCAGTTGGCTCGTATATTTGACCAATACTCTCAACTTGAACGTGCTCGACGTGTTCAGTGGCGGATTTGAAATCGGTGACCTGTGTAGGAACGGGCTTGAAGGACGTCGGCCCTTGAAGGTGGCTTCGGAGACTTAGCCAACCCATAATGAAAATTTCGATAGTTGTCAGATAAAGGAAGGGAGTTCGGTGCCACATTACTTTAGATCAGGAGTCATTCGCGGATTGCGGAGAAGCGCGGAGAAGAGGGGGCTGCCCGTAACTCCGAGAGGAAGGGGGTCAACGTCCGATTGGTGCCCACTCGACAAATCGTGGGGAAGTCGTTCATTACTACAGAGCCAATATAAATCAAATATTAGTAGCTCGCATCTTCCTAACTTACTTTTGGCCTACCTCATTCATCCAAACAGTGCTCAACTATTCTCTGCCCTCCATCTTTTCAACATGACGAATGTGTCGTGGATGTCAGCAGACTACCCTATCGACGACTACGACGGGCCTCCTCGAAATATCGCATATATCGATCAGCTAGACTTCAACTCAGATCTTCAACCCGTGAATTATGAGATCGCCGGCACTCCTGCTTCCTCCAGAGTCCTCATCCTAGATGTGGAAATCCTAGAAGCCACTGGCCGGGAGCCGTACAGAGGGGATGTCCTCGTTGTAGGTAAGTTGCAACCATGCTGTCTTATTATGTATATTCTTCCATATGGCAGGGTATGATTAACTGTCATGTCTAAAAGGCCAGAGATTCGCCCATGTTGGCACTGTTCCCAACAAAGAAGCCCTACTGGCAGAGCCCAGTGTGCGTGTTTTCCATGGAAAAGGCCGTACATTGATGCCGGGCTTAGGAGACTCTCACACCCACTTCACATGGAATGGAGGTGATCTAGACCGACTCGGTAATCTTGGCGTCGAGGAGCATACACTGCTCACTGCGAGGAGTGCAGAATGCTTCCTAGATTCCGGCTACACTATGTGTTTCGGAGCGGCATCTGCTAAGAAACGCCTAGATGTCGTTATCCGGGACGCGATCAACGCGGGCGATATTCCTGGACCTCGATTCCTAGCCAATGGCCAGGAAATGGCACGAACAGGGGGAGAACTAGTCGGAGGAATCACTGCCTATGCGGATGGCCCCGAGCAAATGAGAGAAGTGTAAGTTGCTGCATGGCACAAAATGGCTTTCTTTACATTCAAATTGCTAATAAAACCTCAGTATCCGTGAACATATTGATATTGGCGTTGATCAAGTGAAACTTTCGATGTCTGGAGAATCAGTATGGCTAGCACCTTCTAGCCTCATTAGATCTGAACGTTAACACCTCTATTAGATCACGGAGATCCGAGACGCGGAAGATTGCTATTTTACACCTGAAGAGACAGCAGCATGTGTTGATGAGGCTCATAGACATAATAAGCGGGTCTGTTCACATGCTCGAGCTCGAGACTCTGTTCAACAGAGCATTGATTTTGGAGTGGATGTGATCTATCATGCATCTTATATAGATGAAAAGGGTAGGTCACTTGCCATTGTTGTGGTTTGCTCTATCTGACTGGCTATAATAGGTATGGATGCTCTTGAAAAGAGCAGATCAAAACACGTGGTGGCACCCGCTATTAATTGGTTGATAGCCACACTTCACGACGCCGTCATGTTCGGATACTCCACAGAGAAGGCCGAGCAGGTAGGCTACAAGAAGGAGCTTACTGCTGCCGACCGTGCTATGCGCGAGATGCATCGAAGAGGAATTGTAGTCCTCCCCGGAGGGTAAATTTCTCAACTTCTTCCAAATCAATAAAAAAGCGATATTGACTCTTAGATTCAGGGATTATGGATTTGCATGGACGCCACATGGTACTTATGCGCGTGATCTCGCCCATTTTGTTAATCGGTTTGGCTTTACACCACATGAGTCCATCATTGCAGCAACCTATGGTATGGCGAAGCTATTCATGCGCTCCCACGAAATGGGCCAGATCAAGGCGGGCAACTATGCGGACTGTCTTGTAATTGATGGGGATCCACTGAAGGATATCTCCATTCTACAAGACCATGATCGGTTGAGTATAATTATGATCAATGGCCGTGTTCATAAGGCAGGAGTCAAGGAGTATGTGGTTCCAATGCAGGATGCAACGGGTGTCCATTCTATGACAAATGAAATGGTACAATTGGGGTTACAGCGCCCGATTCCATCTTAAAGATTCTGATTCGGAGCTCAAGTCACGGTGCCCTCTTCGATAGTGTGGAATAGTATTCTAAATTCATAACAAAGAAATATTTGCAATATATGTACAATAAAATTACATCTCGCCACCCTTCCCCTGGGCACCTGGCACATTTAGTCCTGAACAGCCTTCAATCGAACCCCATCGGCAGTTGTTTCCAACCAAACCTGCATATTCCTCGACGTAGTTTCCATTCCCTTGAGAGTTGGATCCGGCTTTAGAGTACTAGCCGCATCAACCTGCAAATCAGAAAACAGGAGAGCCAAAGGACTCGATTTCCAAATATACTGATTCCGCGTGTGGATGATCGTAATGATCATGAACACCAAACTGAGCGCAACCAAGCCACCGGGCAGAATCAACCATTCCCATTGAACGTGAACATATGATTGATCGGTCCAGGCCGTTCCATTCACAGGCGCAGCGCAGACTTTCGATCGAGCATTGACGGTTAACGAAGAGGCGAGTGATTTGAATACTGAATTGATGTCGGTGAAGTTCCCCTGCGTGCCGTAGAGTGCTTGGATAGTGTCGGATGAATAGTCAGGTCGGTTGCTCACAAACAGCGACGCTTTGCCTTTGAGCAAAGGTTGCAGGGAATTGGCCATCGCGAGCTTGCTGAATGCGTTCACGGCGAACGTGCAATTTGAACCCTTTTTGTACGGTTTTTCGTAGCGGGTGCCGTTGGAATAGCAGGTGTCGGGGTAAGAGTCACGTCCTTCAGAACATCCATTGGGTCTGACGAGGCGTTGGAGGTGGTTGACACACCCGTTGTGGTTTCGATGAATTTTCCCTCGCGGACGGAAGCTTCGTATGTGTTGACGCAGAAATATAGCGCGCATTCAGTTGCGCTGATTGAGCCGCCGTAGCCTAGTCCAGCGATGGCGGTGAAATTCACGATTGTCGCCATGCCCTTCGTGTCTAGTTTCACGAGGGGTCGCAATGCTGTTGAGTTGATGAGGTAAGGCATATTGAGTGAAGAAGTGAATTCAAATCCGTTTGGCAATTTGTATGTGGTTTGACCCATCATCGAGTTGGAAGATGGGGAGGATGTCGTGAGAGAGTCGGTGATGTTGGCGCATTTACTGCAGAAGCCGAGGGATTGGTATGAAGGAAATGTACAATTTCCTGTTGGGCATTCCATCATGATGGAGTTGCTGTTTGGAGTTTGAGTTTGAAAAATACCCGAGTAGACAGCACCCAGAGTTCCTAATAGGACCTTATTCAAGCCAGGGGAAGAACCCTCGCCGTAATCAGTGTAGAGGCTCGAATTACAGACTTGAATAGATGCTTGTCCCGGAGCGTGAATAGATCGTTCTTTCACGGCCATTACCTGTTGAACGAATGGGTCCGTGGCAGCGGCCATGACTAGGACTAGACATCCGAAAGTGACAAGATGGCTAAATTTCATCAATACAGGAGGCTGGAGAGTCTGAACTCATGAACTCACCGAGGTAAGAAGCGAAATAAAACAAAGAAAGCACCCGCTACACCCCGACTGGCTGCATCCAGAAGCGCAAGGTCACTCAGCTTGTTCCCACTGTGGAACCAAGACCATTTTAATTGAGCCAAGCATTCTGTCAAGACAAATGCCATGGAAGCTTTCATAATCGTACTGAGCACCGAAACCAGGGCGTTAAGGGTGATACCGTAAGGCCAATCAGGCATTGGTTTTCCATTGTACTTGAACAGAACCACAATTATTGCAGCCAGAAACGCGATGGAAATAATAGATCCTATGATTTCAAAGGTCCAACTTGAACCCCAGAATCCCTTTGTATTAGATTGAAGGAGGACCTGCTCCGCTGTGGACAGTGGTCTTTGTCGGGATTGTCGATGATCGTGGCGCTCATCGTCCAGCGGAACATATGAGAGTCGAAACTCTTCCTTGCGGTTCATCATTGATTCAATTGCCCCTGTGAATTCAGAGACAGGGGCTATGTGTTTGAAAAACGAATGGAGGAGAGGGGATCAGGCCCAGTTTGAAAGGAAAAACTAGTACGGAGTACGACCGGTTCGACCATCCTGTGGATTTCCCCATGCGAATGGAGCATCTGAAACTAGGGCCAAATACACCGGAGAGCTACCGGACTGATGAAGAGGACTGAGCAAATCTATTCCTGAGGCAGTTTAGTGCCAGGGTCGTTGTTCGGCGCCCGGCCCACAATGCTTCAAGGGTTGACCTATTACGATCTATCATATGAGGTGGAGTCGAGTAAATTTGGTCAACCAATATTCTGGTAAAAAGGCCATCTCGTCTGATTGGTTCACCCCTGTTCTTATTTTCATCGGCTCTGAACGGTTGTTGATCGCTTAGCCATTGCGATGGAGTACGCTGCTTAAGGCTTAAACAGCCACATCGTTAGTGTACGGAGTATGAGGTAGATCTAACACTTCTTTTCTACACTACGTCATACGTTGCTATTGTAAGTATCTTCTCTGGCTTTTAAACTCATTCATGTGCGAACGATGTGACATTTTGCGTGAACATAAGGCCATTCTCAATAAATCGAAGTACATCCTCCCGTTGTTTTCGCTGTGTGAGCATTAGTGATTGTCTCCGGTGACAAAGTTAGATATGCTTGCATAGTTTTTCGATGTAACCGGGTTCCATTTAATTTCTTGGAGGTGGCGTTTGTGGCTGAAGGCCCTGACCGTCTCAGTAAACTAAATTCTAACTGGTGGCTCACTGGCTATCAAAGCTACAGCATGCAGCTATCAAATCTGTCATAGAGTATCAACAAGCAGGCAAAACTTACCACCCTTCATCATATGCTTTCTGCCTCACAGTTCGTATAAATCCGCTCATGCGAATGATCTCCGCTGTGTTCCTGGGGGTCAGTGTTGAATGAGACATGTGGGTCGGTGTACACCATACAGGGGTCAGCGTTGAGCGAGTCTTCTATGACGAATTTCCTATGACGACTCGGAATCACACTGAAAGCATACTATTTACATCACATGGTAGCATGATAGTACTAGTAGTGAAAGGCGTCTCTAGAGCTGGAAATGCCATAGCGTCATCTTTTGTGCCGTCTTTGACTTAGTGGCATCCACTGTCGCTTATCATATGCTCATGCTATAGAGGAAGGCTTGAATAAGAGCAAAAATTGAACATGGATAATATTCAAGTTGACACAGGGAAAACCCTAGAGCACCTCTAGCGTACAAGGAAAAATTGGATTTCGCGTCGCAGTTCAAGTTCCATCTACTTCTAGCAGTACCCAGACCCGTGGACATTAATTGGGCAGCCCTCCGAGTCCAGGGCTCGTAGTATTATTCCAACTTGAAAGTTCAAGTTTGATACCACTGGCAGTATTTCAAGACTTCAACCTTGAAAGTTAGTAGTAATACTAGTACTAGTAGTAACCCGCCAGGGGTGCCAGTTGATGCCGAATGAAGATAAAATCAATTTCACGTTGGCAATCCAAGCTTGAAGTAGTTTCTTTAAATCGTGCGTTTTCAATCTGACCCGTGTAGGTTAAAAGATGTGGTTGAGAATGATCACCCTGTGTACTACCCAACCTTACCTTATTTGGCCCACTGCTGCGGATCACTGATAAGGTAAACATAGGAATCGGAGAAAGGTGGGTCAACGCCCTCATTGGGTTGCATATGGGAATGGACTGGAGAAGTTAGCCTTTAGGCTACATCTTGACAAGAGGAATGCTGAGATAGATAAAAATAACCTTAACCCATAGTAGTATACCTCGTAGCTGGTTAAGTCAACAGTGTAGCTGCAAGGTACGACAAACCTTCAAAGCGCCAAGTGATCTATGCCTGAAGCGGAGTGCACGTGACCGAGTCGTCATCAAGTGACCCCCCCAGCCTTGACCTGCATCTCCAATCTCCAACCTTTCCATTTCCTTGCTCAACCTATTCCTCTGAGTACTGAAGACGCTCAGGGCCCGAAAGACACATATATTCTTGCTCGACTTTGCACTGTCACGGCTACCCACGAGCCGTCATCGCCACCATGAAGTTCTTATCGGTCGCCACCCTGCTTGTTGCTTCTCCGCTCGTCTCGGCGGCATCTCTGCCGTCTATCTTCGACCCCACACAGGTCACCCTCAAGGCCCATACCACCGAGAATTTCCCCGTCAAGGGCGACAATCCCCTGGATTACTGCGAGAACCCGGCTGGTAATATCTTGCAGATCGAATCAGTTGACCTCGATCCCAACCCTCCTCTGCCGTGAGTCAACCTGGGAGCTCTGCTCTGAAACACAGTACCTCTGGCTAACTATATGCTTCTTTCACAACAGGGGTCAAACTCTTCAGATCACAGCTAGTGGCGAGCTGACCGAAACCATTGAAGAGGGTGCCAAGGTCAACCTGGTTGTCAAATGGGGTCTCATTACACTTATTTCGCAGACTGTCGAGCTCTGTGATCAAATCAAAGAAGTCGATATGGAATGTCCTTTGGAGAAGGGTCCCATGACTCTGAAGAAGGAGGTGAAGTTGCCGAGCGTTATTCCTCCTGTGAGTAATACCCGAGGATTGGACAGCCAGTGAGGCCTAATGAAACGCTAACGAATACATCACAGGGTTTCTACTCGGTCTTGGCCGATGTCTACACCAAGGATCAGAAGAAGGTCACTTGCTTGAAGGCTGATGACATCCAGTTCAAGCTCCTGGTCTAATGATAGATCTATTCGGGTCTCGTAATTGCATCCACCTGTAGGGTGGCCTCTTGTCTGTTCAATAAACCACCAGGACACGCCTCAACATTCCTATGCCAGAAACGCCCCCGCCCATGTTTCGTTATGACTCTTGCTCTTTCCGTTTTATTTGATGTGATTGCCAACGTCTTTCCAGCCACACTGTCTTTATTCATCATTGTGTTTTATCTTGACTTCGCATCCTTTTCGATTATCCATCTATCCTTGCTGAGACCTTCCCAGTCGAGCTCTGAACTCATATACCTCTCATCGCCAAATGAACATTTAATTTCGGTATTTTGCGCACATAGATGTTCCAGTCTCCATAGTGATAGTACTACTAGTGGTATAACTTAGCACTACTAGTACGGTTACAACGTGAATCCATGGATATAGATCAGGACCCGGATATATTGAGGTTGTATATGCATTTTCAGACATGCTGGGTATCTCCCCTCTAGAACTTCTGATCACATCCCCGTCATTTCCAGTTCTTGCAGTTGGTGTAGGAAGCCCGAAACTAATGATATCACCGGAATATTTTGACACGAAACAGTTATATCGAAACACGCAAAAACCAGACACCTCTTGGCGACCAAGCGCACAAGATCGAATAGACACATTGCGAGCTCACTCGCCAAACAACCGCCGAACACGCTTCAACACGCTATCCTTCTCGGGGTCGTAGGGGTGGTCCTTGCTGGGTATTTCGAGGACGGCGGGGAATGGGTCGGTAAAGGTATCCACGCTGTGGCGAATGCGCTCAGCGACCTGAAGACAAATGTCAGTATTCCACTAGTTTGGTTTGGGATGGAGGTATGCGTTGCGCTGACATGTTGGTTGATCAGGACTACGGCGATATCCTTTCGTTCCTCGGTGAAGCTCTTGAATGCCCGTTCAATCTCCGAGTTCTCTGTCTTGGCATCAACGACCAGAAAGTTGCGCTGCGCATCGGGGGGATCGGTTACGTGCTAAGGATAGACCCAAATATGTTAGTTTTTGGGGATTCCGGGTGATCGAGAGGCTTTGGATGGAGCGGAGACATACCCCGATACCAGCGAGAAGGAGGCCAGTCACGGAACTAGAGCTTGCAGGTCAGCATATGCCCAAAAGAGCACCGGCAGTGAGGTATGTAGATGATGAAGGGAATTTACTCTTCATCGCCAATGACGGCGAGGAATTGCCGGTCCTGGAATTGAAACCATTTAGCAACGCTATCGGAGGGGTTAAAGGCACTAGGTGTCAAGTACCTTGTATGTAGACGCGGCGGCGGCAGCCATAATGTGTGTCGAGAAGAGTGAGCAGCGTATAAAAGACCAACGAGAACTCGACGCCTAGGTTGAAACAGGAAATAGGCGCAGACCTCTGCTCAGTCGGGGCTCAAGCTGGTGAGGTGGTCCGCTAATCGCTATCGCGGAGGAGCTGTACCGGGGTTACGTAAGCTGATGCAATTTTGTTTACTTTCAACGGGTGTCATTGTCTTGTCTCCAACCAACAGCTTGCACTACACTCTGCATGTCTCTATTTCGCCTTTCTATCTAACGCGAAGCTGCTGAGGAACAGGTTGTGCTTGAAAACACCATTTTTGCACCACCGCGAACCATGCCTCGCCTCGTACGCCGTCGCCCGCTCGGGGAGCGCATCCGCAGCTGGTTGAACCCTTGGGACTTTTTGCTTTGGGCATCCGAAACGATTGAGGGTTATGATTTGGATGAATTAGAAAAGGACTGGGGCCTGGTTATTGGAATCACGCTGAATGTGGTATTCCTTGTGGCACGTGCAAATGGTCGCTCCAGTGGCAGAAAAGCCATCGACGATGTTTTTGGTGAAGACGAAGGGGTCCCTTGGTTAAGCTGGTTGGTGAGTTGCGCCTATTATTTACGACTTATGTCGTGCTGCAAGGATATTCAAGCTGATTCGCGATATCTCACTCTGCTAGGCATCATCCATAGTCTCCTTCCTCGCCATTTCATCGGCACTGAACGCCTTCTACACCTTTTATCGCAAGCGGCACTATCGCATGTTTGAGAATCCCATAGACAAAGCGCCGGCGACATCATCAGCCCAGCGTGTACGAGTGGACTCGAGTCCCATGACGGCGTCTCCTCTTCGATACCTGGCCAACGCGATGTCTACCGAGACTGCGCAGTCCAGAGCGCACCCCGATGCACAGAGAGATGTATGGGAGGTCGCGATGTGGGATCCTTTGCCAATTTGCACTCGTCTTTTCTGCCTATTCAGTCCTGGGCATGTCCTTGTCTACATGCTCTTCCTACCCACCCAGCTGTCCGACCAACGACCTAGCGTGACCATTGTGACTACCGCTTTCCTTGCGGCCCTCCTATCAGTACAAATGTCCTTCCTCTCGGTCTCCTATACACAACAAGCGAAGGACTCGACATTGGTACACAAGGAGGTCCTCAAAGAATACGACAACAAATATGTTCATCCTCGAACACGACCTTTGATGAGAGATGTCGCAACACAATTTGCCGATGTTGATACGGCCAAATCTACTTCTGAGCCGCCAAATGAGGTTGATACTTACACCCCGACCTTTATCATCAACCGGGGATTTAAGACTAGTCCGAACCCGAACTATGTCAGGCATGTCGACCCAGAAGGGTTCTCTCCTCGGCGACCAGCAGCTCCCTCTACATCGGGGCCTTCATCGATTTTTCAATCTCGTCCACCCATGCAGACTCCCGTTTTAGCGCGTGATCAGTCTCCATTAGTACGAACCGCGGGGACAGGCATGCGCCAGCCGCAATTTCGACAACCAACGACAGGTACAGGTGATGGAGGGAGCCTCGGAGTCTACTCGCATGCCAACTCTCCCTTAAGGAAATCAGCATCTACTTCATTTGATCGTCGCCTCCAGAGGGATGGCGATTTCTTCTACAGAGAGCAAGGCACAAGCCCCTTGAAAAAGCCGTCCAGTCCGCTCAAGCGAATTAGTGCGGCAGGGTCTAACAGTCCCTCTGTGAGCGGAGTCAGTAGGCCAGGCTCCAGTAGTCTCGGGACTCGTCGAGAAACGGGCCGATTCTAAAAACGAATCAATGAATTGCCTATCCTTTGCATGACATCATGTCCTTTTTCAGCCTACTCAATACACAATGAGCATTATACTCCCAAAGATGTCCATGCGTTCGACCATCATGACCAAAAACAGGGTGTGCCCTGCATAGTCCATGCCCTAATTCACACTAAACTTGATATCGTTGAGGGGTTTGATATCTCCAAGGGGAGGATTTCTCGAAACTGCCACGCTGGGGAATGTCAAACCCAACCATATTTCCAAAATGTCGACCAAGAACAAAAAAACTTTGTAGTTCCCGGGTGTTGTTGCTGATTGATAAACGTTGACTGGTGATTTCATCTCGGGTCGTGCTTGCGTTGAGTTGGGCCGAACACCTCATGGGCTCTTTTCACCCCATGAATCCCATCCGTCACCGTAACTTCTCTGACAATGATGCAATGATGAAATTTCGTTACGCTTTGGAGAGGAACTTGCGATCGGCGCGTCATACCAGATGGCGGCGGGTTCTATCTGCTGGCATTCCAGCGCGGGGGCTGGCATTCCTCATCGCGGATAACATACCATCCCAGCCATTGGGAGCACCATATTCTTACGCGTTGCGACCACGATCACCTTCAGTTCCGGACTAGGCTAGATGACCCCGCGGATACTTTGTGTCTATCACTTGTCCTGTCTGCACGAACATTGACCATATTCATACTCGCCAATCCTTCGTTCCTAGCATACACTCCGCCACCAAGACACGACCTGATATCAACTGTTTTGCCACGGCATGGGCCAAACAAAGGTTCAATCCTGGCTTCGGAGTCTAAGCTACTAGCCGCCACTTCCCTCAGCCATCATGGAGATCGAAAGCCGAGTCGAACTACCCGACGGACATCTCGTGAACCTCTCACCTCGACCTCATAATCACGGCCAATACCAGGCATACCGTGCCGACTACGCAACCGAGCTCTCCGCAAACTCTCCTTCCCGATACAACTTTTCTGATAACCGTGCTGAATCCGCGTCCCCCAGAGCTTCAGAGGACACGATGTTTCACAGAGCAAAAGCTACCAAGCTTCCGGTACCGAAGTCTTTTGCTGACAAGGGAAGGGACCAAAGAAACCAAACCCCCAGCCCTACCGCAATTCCGAAACCATCACCGACGACCTTCTCCTCCGGTGGATCTGGTGGCCCGGCTACTCAATCAGGAGATCGCGGCCGAGAACACACGTGGAAGAAATTGAGGGATCGATTTGACAAAGACTCATCTCCGCTATCTCAACGGTCATCCTTTGTTCGGTCCAGAAACACCGACCAGAATGGTTCTCCAGATCATTCCAGTGCACGAAAGCCGAATAGGGAGCAACCTGCTAGCCGCGGTGGTCGCTCCGCTATTCCTAGCCCACCAAGCAACAGAAACATTGCGCATGGTGCACGCAACAGGTTGACTGTCAATGTAAACAGCCAGAAACAATGGACAGATCACGATTCCGACGACGCCCATCATAAGCCAGGAAGATCCGACACCACAGACTCAGGCCCGGATTCTCAACCATCCGTCTCTCCCATCTCAGCCGGCGAATCAGTCGCTGATTGGGAGGACAGATTTGTAGTTCACATGCCTTCTGCGAAAGACCCAAACCCACCTACGATGACAACCCAGCAAATTTCTGAGTATCAGAAGAGCATAGAGCGGAAGAAACGAGAGCGTCATCGAGGTCGAGTGTCTGATATCAGTGCAGCCCCCAGCTCCCGCAACGGCTCTGCGGAAAGAGATAACAGCTCACAACCGCCTCAAACAACACAGCCAGAACAAAGGACAGAGAAGACATTCCAGACCTACAACGGCCGACCATCTCAGTCTCAACCAGAAACGGATCGACAGCAAGCGACATCTTCCCAGCCCCAAACCTCCCTATCCCCGGCGCAGTTGAACAACTATTACAGCCCGGAGGAGATTGGCAAGAACAGAATCAGCACGATATGGGAAGAGTCTTCTCCATCGAAACCAAAAGACAAAGTCAAAGGGCGAAATGATGGTTCTTTTTTAGGGTGCAAAGAAATAAATCCCGGCGGCAAGAATCCAGACGAAATTCTTCTATTTTCTTCCCCCGAGGAGGCCAAAAATCTTCAACCTCGCCCTCTCGCTGTAGGGGCAAAGAAAAAGCCAAAGGAAGAGACGCGGACGGCTGTGTATCAGAAGCAGCAAAAAGCGGAGGCCGGGAACAATGCTATTCAAGAAGAATGGACCGAAATTTCTCAGAATTCGAAGCATGCCCAATGCTTGAAGCTGTCATCCACGACCCTGTGTCAGGATCCCAATTACTCCGATCACGAGATCGAGAGAGCGGACTCCCAGGGATCGAGCAAAGAGAACACCCATCCGAGACCGAGTTTCGAGAGCGCGAAGGAGCATCCCGAAGACGTTCGCGGGGACGACGATGTGTTCATTATCACACCCACTGTCACCCGTACAATGCTCCCTTCCTCAATCGCGGAGAAAAAGACCCTCAATCTCAAGACCCAAGGGTTGCGACGTCCCGGTGGTACTGGCCTGTCGGGCACAGGCGAAGCCGTGAAGGCCGTACGGGCAAAGGCTCAAGTCGTCTCCACACCTTCTGGGTTGCGACCAGCCGGAGGAGCCTTGCAGATGAAATCGACAGCACCATCAATAGCATTATCCAAAACCACAGCGTCCCTGAGCAGCATCCCCAAGCCCAAGGAGTCCCCCACATCCAAGCAAGCCCCCCAGACAAAAGACGCCTCGGCCCGAACCACTCCATCCAAAAACACCCCGTCCAAAGGAACACCCTCCAAAGACGCACCGTCCAAAGAAACGCCGACAAAAAGGACTCAGTTGGAAGACACCCCGTCGGAAGAAAGCCCACTCAAGGCCAAGATCGACCAAGAGAAAAACATCAATCAACCAACAAGCTCTATCCGTGGATTCATCCGTACCTCCGGACTAGGACGGTCAGGCGGCATCGTTAGGTCTCCCACCGACAGCCTGGCGACAATTTTACGCAATGGTACCGAGTCTCTGCGTAATAGAGCGGAATCCTTCCGTAATGCCAATGGCTCTCTCTATTTCAGCAGTCGCAAGGGGTCTCCGGTATCTCTAGCTTCGGCGCCGTCCAGGGATAATTCGGAATCATCACGATCCGAAAGGTCTTTCAGGTCGGCGTTGTCTTCGGTGAAGGACACACCACCATGCTCGGCCAAGCCATCGCCTGTGAAAAAATCATCTCCAGCCGCAAAGCGCGTTTCTATTGACAGAGGCCCACCGCAAGAGATAACTCCTCCCCGTGGGTCGAGACTTCCTCGCCACAACAGTCCTCCACGCCAGAAAACACCAACACCACAGCGGGCCCAGGTGTCTTCACGAGAAACATCTCCTTCGGCGGACGATGAGCGTCTCGCGGCCGAGAGACATGCCCGTGCAGAAAGACTCGAGAAATTCAAGGAAGAAGCACGCATACGACGCGCAACGAGAATGGCTGCAGGTGCGAACCCAGATAATCTCGCAGACAATCCCATCGACGAGAAGGAGATCGCTGAACTGGATGGCCATCAGGTAACCGGGTCCAAACCCAAAAAATATCTGCACCCCAATATCACGGATGTCTGTGACGATTTGCGCGAGGGACTGCACCAGGGAGATAAACACGATTCCATCAAAGAAGGCGCCAACGCCCTAGCGCTGTCAATGGTTTTCGAAATCGTCGTCATGGCCATCACCCAAATGCACAAGGCCGTTCACAATGGCACTGACAGCCAATACGCCAAGGTGCTGATAAACAATGTTCTCAACATGGCTCGGCATTGCTACCGGGTCTTCAATCGCGTGTACCGGGTTATCTCCGAATACCAAGCAACAGGCAAATGGCCTCGAGCCAAAAACGACAAGGCCATCAGTGGTTTCTTGATGGAGCTCCTCCAGGCCGTTCTGTATCTTTTTGTCCTCGGATTCGGCGCCTTGGTCGTTGGACGTGCGGCAAGCTACGTCCTTCTTGTTGGAAGTTGGATGCTATGGTTTGCCAAACCATTTGCCTGGGCGGTCCAGGGTATCGGTCGTGCTCTGGTAATGTGAAAAATGACCGACCGGTTTTTTTTTCCACCCCGAAGGACCTAGTTTGTTTTTTCTTCCCTGAATCAACACATCATCCCTTGTTATCTAGCGTTATTTGTATTAAACTGCTTTTTTCATTGTTATGGAGTTTGGGAGGTGTGGGTTTCCCTTCCTAATGCTGTGGTAGCTATTTTGGGGGCGCAGACGTGGGAGGCGGCTTTTTGTCAATGTTCCTTGCTCTATTATTAGCCCGTTACAACAACAACAACAATCATTACAAAGCACATGCAATACTGTTATCTTTATTTTCTCTCAATTCAAATTGTACCAAGGTAGTATCGAGTGTAGATAAGCTGTCTTGGAACAGGGCTAACTAACTACTGTCCAAATTGTATTTGAAGTCCGGCCATCGGAAGGTCTGAAGTTGAAAATCATCCGATTGCATATTGAGGTCTCCTAGCAGCTACTAGTAGATTTTCTCTAGCTCTAGGTTCTGGATATTTGCAAAGGCAAGCTGCTCGGCAGAACTTCCAGGAGAAATCAAAGTTGGCCATCGTATGATACTCCGTCAAACTACCCATCCATCCATCCAGCTTAGTTTCGGAATTCTACAACTACATCCAGGAAGAGATCAGGGAGAGAAATGATTCAAAGCACCCGCGATTCCAAGTTGAAAACCACGGACAGTTCAGCATTTCTTTCTTTTAAACAATTTAATCTTAAGCCCGAATCCCAGAAGAAAAATCCCAGCATGCGGGTGTTGGCAGGGAGGCCCTTTTAAGGAAAACGATGCAGAAGGATGATAAAAACCGAATCGACCAAAAGTGAGCGCCGAGCATCGAGATGAATTCTCGATAAGGGAAAAAGGGAGGATCGCTGCGTGCAAAAATCAAAACTGACCACTGAGCCGTAGGGTTCAATTATCTTTCGGGCTGTGGTCTCTATATCAGGAACTTCAAACGAAGCAGAGAGGGTTGAAAAGGAGTGGAGAGGAGAAAAGAGGAAGAAGGAATGATAGAAAGATAGCTCCAAAGGAGCAGAAAATTATATGTTGAATTTTGGATTCTTCTGCTTTTAATCCCCCCAGCCCCTAGACAATCCCACGTCCTTCTGCAGAAGAACGGTTTCAGTATCGAGGGGGCAGGCACCGGGCCTGCAAAGGATCAAAAGATAAAAAAAGAAGAGTGTTCCGAGCGATGGAGCGTCATTGTTAAAAGAGACGGGGTATCGGTACAAGGAGAATGTCGGATGTTGAAAGTGGAAAAGAAACGCTCAGGAAGAAATCGTTGAGAGGTCTTCAATCGTGACGCCATGACACATTGCAGGGAGGGCCCGAGATATGGTGTTGGATGATTTGTTTCGGGCTTGGTAATCGTTGAGTATCGTTGAGATAGGTGATGTTGAATTAGGTAGATGTTGTAGAAGTAGTGTTGACAATGGCTCGTAAATTCACGAGCCCGCGAAGGGGATAACGTCAAGGGAATAGTTCATGGTTCTTCCGGTTGAGTGGAAGTAATTTTAGTTTTTGACGGCAGTGCCGTTCTGTTCGGTTGTGCCGTTGGTTTCGGGCTTGCCTGGTAGCTCGACATCAAAGTCCTTGATCTCGAGATCGTTGAAGAGATCAAAGACGGCGTTGGTTCGGTGGAAGTCGTTGTCCACAATGTTGACGAGCCACCAGTCGTTCATGACCTGTTGGATCAACTTGCGACTGGGGCTTGCAGCATCGTGACACTTCGCCCACTCATCACCCAGAGCATACGCTTCGTCCTTCCATGCGAGGAAACTGATTGTCTCCACAATGGTTGGCTGAATGATTTCTCGGCCAGCGAAGATACCCCAAGTCAAGGCGTTGGGGCTGTCGTTCGTGTTGGTTCTCAGTTCGCCGTTCTTACGGGTTGCGTGGTATGTGAGATCATCGTTTTGTTCGATCTTTGCGATGAGTTGGTCGATCAAATGCGAAGGCACCATGAGTTCCAAGTAGGCCTTCTGGTAGACGAAACCGTTCTTGGGTCCCCATCCGTACACGGGGTGGGATGATTTGACGCCATTCACAGAGGGTTGCGAGTTGATGGTCAAGAAACCACGACGGTTGACCTTCAACAGAAGATCATGGATGTCGCTTGCCTCTGCTGTGATAGGGCTGTCACTCCAGGGCAGTCGTTCCAGTTTGCCCTCCAGGAAGCGAATGAAGATGTCGGAGAGATCCTTGATGGACTTGGGTTCACCCCACATCTTGATGTTCTGCTCATTTGTACCTTTGAGTCCAACACCGTAAGCATCAAGCTCACCGAATGCAGGGGAGCGAGAATCGGTCCAGCGGCCGTTGGGATACTCATCCCATGTCTGGGTGCGAGCGACATATGAGGAGTTACGGTTACGCCAGAAGACAGGTCGGACATCTTCGCCTCTGCGGCCGAGGGCAAGCGAAGGTCGCCATGGCAGGGGGCGCTGAATGGGAGAATCATCGGACGGTGCGAGACCTAGTTCCTCGAGAACCAATCTGGTTGCCTGGGCGAGATTCATCGTGTAAAAGTGCAGATGGTTGAGGCCCGAGGCCATGAGCTTGCGGCACATCTCGGCGATGAGGTGCTTTCCAATGTCTCGGACTGCCGCATCGTCGTTCTTGACTGGTTCGAGGGCCTCCATCCACTCTGGGGGAACGCGAGTCTTGGTCCAGCTGGAGCGACGAATGAAGGCAGCGTATGTTTGGATAGGCATGATGCCGGGGATGATTGGAATGGTGATACCCTTGGCACGGCACTTCTTCACCCACTCGATAAAGTTCTCGGCGTCGTAAAACATCTGAGTAATGATGAAGGAGCTTCCGGCATCCACCTTTTCCTTCAAGTGATCGATCAATTGATCGACATCATCGTTGTCATCAGCGCCCTCGGGATAACCACCGACACCAATATCGAAGTGGTTACCATACTTCTGCCGAATGTAGCTAACGAGATCCTTTGCATACCGGAAATTACCGTCGGCAGCCTCCCACGTTTCCTTGTCACGAGGAGGGTCACCTCGGAGTGCCAGGATGTTGGTGCAGCCGGCCTTGTATGCGGCGGCGAGAGCTTGGTCAACCTTCTCCTGGCCCATATCGGTACAGGTGAGGTGCATGCAGGTCTCCAGTCCGTAGACAGACTGAGCAACGCCTACCATTTCACAGGTCAGCTCCGAGAGACGACCACCAGCACCCCATGTAATATCGATAAATCCAGGACCCAGATTGGCCATTCGGTCCATTCGGTCGTAAAGATTCTGCACACCCTGTGCAGTCTTAGGGGGAAAGAACTCGAAGGAGATCCCCGGCTCCCCCGCAGCCTCTTTCTGCGCAAGCTTCTCACGAATATGCATTGTGTCGGTTCAATCTAATTCTTGGAATGTTAGCATTCTGGAAAGGTATGATCTGAGTAATATCCAGGTCGCAAAGGCCCAGATATTGACATGCGTCTGATTGAGGGGAATCTTACAGAACAGCAACTCGACAATTAACCGATTTCCTGTCAGCAACACCCAGGGGAGGGCTGAAATGGGCTGTTCCTGCGGCGGGGTCTTTTTCAAACACCAGGTATTCTCCAGGAATCCCGACTTGTAAATGAATCCCGCGGCTCGGTTGTTGACAGGAGGGCGGTCAGATAAGAAAAAAAGGAGGTGAAAAGGGGGGAAGGGATGTGTGGTGATGAGAGAATCTCCGGAGGTGAAAGGAAAAGGGAAAACACTCTGACGATTTGGCGGGGGAGGCCGATGGTCGGAGGCACGTGTTCTGTGCCCTCAACAAGCAACTGAGCTCAACGACCGGCGATGAGTCCTGCCTGTTGATTGTGGATTCTTCTATTTCAATCTATCTCAAGCTTTTCAATTGCGGCTATCATGTCACCTTTTCCCGTCAGTATTGGGAGGATGGGCTCTGATGCTAGGACTGCCCCTCCTGCCCCTCCTTTGTGAGGTTCCCCCCCGAAAAAAAAAGGGTTCCGGGGGAAAATTTCCCTTCACGTCCGTTTATCGCTCTCGACATACTCCAACCTTCAACCTCCAGTTGCTCTCCTTGGTCTCTCTCTCTCTCCCTCCTCCCCAGAGTGCACCTTCTCAATCCTCTTATTTACCGATTTCGCATTCTTCGACCAATCCCACCATGTCCGCCGCCAGCATCCCTCCCCCCTCCGCCGATCAGGACTACAAGTCCTCCCTTCTGCCGTTGTTGATCTCCAACAATGTCTTGTCCTTCGGCACTTACGTCCTGAAGTCTGGCCGCGAGTCTCCTTACTTCTTCACATCTTCCCTGCTGCACACCGCCCCTCTCCTCCGTGCGACCTCCGCCGCCTACGCCAGTGTCCTGTCCTCTGAGCCGTTTGTCACCACCGGCGCTGACGGTGTCCCCAAGCCAAACTTCGATATTATCTTTGGCCCCGCCTACAAGGGTATCCCCATCTGTGCCGCCGTCACCAACGAGCTTGCTGTGCGCGACTCGCTCTCTGGCTCTCCTCAGGGTACCTGGGACAACGTGAGCTACTCTTTCAACCGCAAGGAGGCCAAGGCCCACGGTGAGGGAGGAAACATCGTCGGTGCCGCTCTGAAGGGCAAGCGCATCGTTATCGTCGACGATGTCATCACTGCCGGCACCGCCCTGCGCGAAGCCGTCGGCATCATCGAGAAGGAGGGTGGAATTGTTGCCGGTGTCGTCGTCCTGCTCGACCGTGAGGAGCGGGTCAACGATACCGAGCCCAAGAGCGCTATCGGCTGCGCGCAGCGTGACCTGGGTGGCAACATCCCCATCCGTGCGGTCATTGGTCTTAACGACCTGATCGAGAAGCTGGGTGACCAGATCGGTGCCACTGAGATTCAGCGCCTGAAGGATTACCGTGCTCGCTACGGCGCCCAGTAATTTTAAAAAGCTTGTGGATAGTTTTATTGAGACATGATGTATGAAAGACCAAAAAAGGAGTTTTGATACCAGGATAGACCCAGAGTTATTCCATTCTATATATTGCGTGAAGAATTAAGTTCATGGCCGAATCATGATCGCTGTTGATTAGCTATGTTTCCCCGAGACCAATTGTCTGTCTACCCTCGTTCATGTCAAATGTGTGGCAGAATTGTAGCCACCACAGGATGGGATGTCCAAGTACCTACATTATGATCCGCTCTGTCTCACGAGTCCAATGACGGGCCCAGGTGCTCTGTGCACTGATAGTAATAGACACTGACCAAGTTCCTCACACCCGGGGCCCCTGATCGATATGTCGTACACGATAACCCGAACTATACCATTTTCAAGTTGTCTCAGATGGGCGATAATCCCAGAATCAGGTGTGATTATGTGATAGCAAAGTCGAAAGGCGAGGTCCGAGAAAATCGGACTGTCGTACCGGCACGGACAATGGTTTGCTCAAAGTTGACCTCGACTGGCATGCATGATACCTAGGGAGGAAGAGGTATTTATCGAATACAGAAGGGTGACTGCAAATCAACCTTTCAAGGCATCGTAGTGATCTGATCGCGCTCAGACCATTCGCGGGGTATCAGGCCAAAAGAGGTGCAGGGCGTCTCGGGAAATCGGGCCACTCCGGCACATGATCCAGAATGTATGTCTACTTCATGACCAGAGACTGGTGGGGAATAAGATCTGAACCTGGGGTAGACAGTGTTTGTTGGGAGGGCGTTCACTCCAACTTAGTTGTACTATTTAGTTGCGATGCCCAGGTAGTGCGTACTAGTATTCCTATATACCTCGCACAGCGAGCACTCGGGATTGCGTTCGAGTTCTTGAAGCTCACTTGTGAATCTTAGGACAACAATCCTGAAGAATCTCAGTTTACCTGATGCGGAAAGGTCAAAGTTATCCGGGGATGTCCTAATGGTTGTTTGGGTGTCACAAAAAAACTGGGTACACAGTGGGTTTTGAATTCGGTCCATGTACCGAAAAATGAGGTCCCTCATTATAGCTGGATGAGGAATTGCACATTGCGTATCAACTCGAATACATACACTACCTAGGTATCAGGATCAAGGTTGGCTTGTATTTATTTGCTTTAGAAGAGTGGTGGTTCATTGTTGGAAGGGACTATTCATGTTTCGAGATCCATCCATCAAATGCCATTGGGGTACCAGTAAATGAGCCCGAAAGGGACAGAATAGCGCTAGTTTTGACCAACCATAGTCATGCTGTGCCTTGAACTCAGGTCTTTGCCCGTGCAATACTCCAGATCCTGTTCTATTACACATGCTGACAAATATTTGACGTTTTGAATGGACATAAAAGATCAGTTCATTGGTGCCCCAGGGCGTGTGGAGAAAGATCATATCTTGCTTAGAAACAAACGGGAAAGATCGTTCAATTATAGTTCTTGCAGAACGGGAGAAAGTTCCAACGGCTTGTTGAATTTTGAATAGGCTCACCTCAATCTCATTCTCTATGCTGTTGAACCATGTACCCCAGAAGTCCCAACACTGAATGTTTGGTTTTCGAGGTGTTGAAAGTATGTGATACCATGTGCTGCGCTTCTGGGTACCGAATAGAAGAGCCTACAGATTTCTCACTCGTTGGTTACTTGCATAAAGCATATAGAATGTCTAATCGGGATCATTATACGCTCTAAATTTATGAGCAGTTCCGCGGAAAGACCGCTTATGTCAATTATTCTATTGAGTCGGGAAGCACTAACCTGCAAATAATGTAGGAACTAGGTCTTTTTCTTCCTTCAAATATACAGATTCTGTTTGTCTTGATTGGAAACTCGCTTTCTCGGTTCTTTGCCGAGTGCCGTCAACCTTGAAAATATTTGCTTAGGGGTGGAAGCCTTCACGTTACTAGTACCTCCCTACATAATTTGCTCTCGAAGTGCTGCCCATCATCCTACAAAATATAAAAGTTATCATGTTATGGAATATCAGAATTTGATCGTTCTTTTGGCCAGATTCAAATGACCAACGCGCGGTAGCTCTAGATATGGAGGCTTTACCTACCTATGCGCCTTTGCTTGCGGCAGTTGAAACCAAAATTCAGTAAATCTGCGCACCTGTGAAATGGAACCAAAATTTCTTATGACTAAATTTGCGTGAATAGATGTATGAGTCCACTTTTTACCCCTGAGCGCACAATAATATAATATACAAAAGACTTCTTCTTGAACAGCAGGAGTATTCTACTACCAAGAAAAGTCTCTCGTTCCTAGGTAACAAGATACCCATAAGTACAATTCGAAAACTCGGAATGAAGTCAGTAAAAAGACACAGTTCGGCGTGTATATCGAGTGACAAATCTCATAAAAATCTCATGAAAGTCGGTGTTTAAATCGGACTGATATAAGATCTCCACGGCATGTTCAGCACCGCCGAACCCTAGTAGAGATACGCATGTCTATGCTATCATCCATGATTGTGTCACAGAACTTTTGTGATACATACACAACATAGATAGCACTAGGTATTGTCGAGCCACAAACATTCCACACTGACCGCCGATAATGCACAGAGCTATTGATTGTGCTCGAAGGAGGTTAGGAATCTGGGAATCTCGTGAGACAATACTTACTTTTGTCGTCTGAGCCCACGACATCTCGAAATAGATTTTGCTCTGAAAGACCCGGTCAAGTACCCGGAAGTTCCATATGTATACTGACTTTCATACCTCCTATCAGCGGTCAATCTGACTTGTCGCTAATTCCGGAGTCCAGGACACAGATTCCCAACATCTCCATATTGAGCCGAAAGATAACAGAATCAGACAATGTACTTTCTGTAAAGAGAAGGGACATAAGAGTTCTTTGAAGTATGTCTTGAATTCTAGTTGCGACTGGGTGCAGCTTGTTTAAGTGAAAATTCACTCCCATTTATTCCTCTGGCCACCTCGCAAGAAACCATTACAACCAGTCCTCTTCTAATACGGAAGGATTTCTTGGGTTTGACTTCTGGGAATACTGGGTCTCAGGTGGAGGTTCCAAGGCTAGAGGCATACCGTCGATATTTGCTCCCGATAAATACCACAGTGGCCAATTGAACATTCACAGGTAAGTTCGTTTACTCGGCTCCGCAATATTATCTTGGAATTTGTTTAAGCGCTCTGCTATATTTGCTTGGCTTCTTTCCGACCATTTATTAGACCTAATGTATGACAGACTACTAATTTCAACGAAGAAGGGTGTACTACCAAGTGTCCTTCTACTAGTGAGCTTCTATTTTATCTGCAATCCCAAAGCATAGGCTTTGCATCTGATCTCAACCATTTGCCATCGGTGATCAGATATCATGCATTGGAAGTGTACAAGTGCCTTGCTTGTCTTCCTCGCAAAACTAGGTGAATGTTGGCCTTATGATGAGGCGCTCATCGACTATAATATCAATGAAAATCCCGACACAAGGAACCCAGCCGAGTATTGGGGAGAATGGCCCAATCACACATATTTCCCATCACCAGAGAATTGGCGTTTCCCAGTTTATACTTTATTCCTCGATCGCTTCGTGAATGGCGATCCAACCAATGATAATATCAATGGGACCCATTTCGAGCATGATCTGAATTCAAACCAGATGCGTCATGGCGGCGACGTATCCGGACTAGTTGATACCCTAGATTATCTCCAGGGAATGGGCATCAAGGTATGTGTAGACTATAACTCCCATTTTAACTGGCTAGCTCGACTAATCCGTGGACTTTTCAATGGAAAGGCTATATACTTGGCCGGAACGATTCTCATGAACCAGCCATGGGGAGCTGACGGCTATTCGGCACTTGATACCACCTTGTTAGATCAACACTTTGGCACTTTGCAAACTTGGAGAGATGCTATCACTGAGATCCACAATCGTGGAATGTATGTGATTTTTGACAACACCATTGCAACGTAAGTATTCTTAACTCTGCAAGCCTCCCCTTTCGAAGCTGAAACAGTGACAGAATGGGCGACTTGATTGGATTTCAAGGATATCTCAATACTACCACGCCATTCCTACTCAAAGAACATAGCGCCCAATGGAAGTCAGATCGTCAGTATGTCGATTTCCACTTCGGGAATACCTACAATGAAACTTGTCAATATCCCCGATTTTGGAACGAGACCGGCTTCCCCGTTTCACAATATGTCGATGATCAGTTACAAGGGTGCTTCGACAGTGACTTTGACCAGTATGGCGATATCGAAGCCTTCGGCGTTTACCCTGACTGGCAGCGTGAGCTCGCGAAGTTTGCCTCGGTTCAAGACCGTCTGCGTGAATGGGTCCCCAGTGTCAGAGAGCGGCTCACCCGCCATTCCTGCATGATCATCTCCTCCCTTGACATTGATGGCTTTCGCTACGACAAAGCGACGCAGGCGACAGTGGATGCATTAGGCGATATCTCTGGATCCTACCGCGAATGTGCTCGCAAAGTTGGAAAAAACAACTTTTTCCTCCCTGGGGAAATTACAGCCGGGAATACTCTGGGCTCGGTCTTTCTAGGTCGCGGTCGGCAGCCTGATATGCTCCCAGAGACACTCGATGAAGCCTTCCGATTGAGTAACAACTCCGACCCATTTTTTTTCCTTCGCGAGGAGAACCAGCAAGCCATCGACGGCGCTGCCTTTCATTATTCTATTTATCGATCCCTAACCCGCTTTCTGGGCATGGACGGCAATTTGGCTGCTGGCTATGATGTCCCCGTTAATTGGACAGAAGCCTGGTACCAGATGATTCTTACAAACGACATGATCAACGCGAATACCGGCAAATTCGATCCTCGACACATGTATGGAGCTACAAATCAAGACGTCTTCCGCTGGCCAGCTGTTGAGCAAGGCATTGAACGCCATTTACTGGCTCTATTTATAATCACATTGCACATGCCTGGTATACCGTTGTTGCTTTGGGGTGAAGAACAAGCATTCTACATCTTAGACGCCACAGCTTCCAACTACATTTTTGGCCGCCAAGCGATGTCACCTGCTACCGCATGGAAATCCCATGGTTGCTTCCAGCTACCTTCAACTCAATATTATAACTGGCCAATTGGATCAGGGCGAAATGGCTGTCACGACGAAAGTGCCACCTACGACCACCGCGATCCTGCACATCCAATGAGAAATACTATCAAGCATATGTATCAAATGCGGCAGGACTTCCCGGCTCTCAATGACGGCTGGTGGATACAGCTTTTATCCAACCAAACACACGATGTGTATTTACCTGGCTCCAATGGAATCCCAACCGAAACAGGCATGTGGTCTATCATGCGAAGCCCATACTTCCAGCTGCAAGATCTTGGAGAATCAGGCAACCAGACAGTATGGTTCGTCTATCAAAATGACAACCGTACTGTCACCTACGATTTTGATTGCTCTGATCGAAACTTGGCCTTGGTCTCTCCATTCGATACGAATACCACTGTCAAAAATCTGTTCTATCCACATGACGAGCTTGTTTTAAAAAGTGGCCCGACTAAGCTACAGCTCAATGGATCCACTCATTGGAATGGTTGTCTCGACAATCTGACTCTTTCGCCTTATGAGTTTAGAGCTTATGTTCTCAAGAAAAACTTCGTGCCTCCTCGGCCCATGATCACAAAATTTACTCCCGGTCACGACGTCCCCGTACTGTCCACCGCGCTACCCGGAGAAAGCGAGACGCTTGATGTTGCCCTTTATTTCTCTACGGAAATGAACTGCAGTCTGGTAACAGAATCAATTTCTCTGGATTCATCCACGGAAACCGGACAATATCCATCTGTGAACCTTGAAACAATTGACTGTGGGTTTGTGGACGACAGAGAGGCATCATCTTATACAGGACATATCCCTAGCACTTGGGTCTGGACGGCCACTTTGAATAATGTCTACAATGGAGTTCACAGATTGACCGTCAATAATGCATCAAGCAGCGATGGAAAATACACTAATGCAATCGACCATTTTTTGATTCGCATTGGACAGCGTGACAATCCCATTGTTTTTACATCTGCGAATTACTCCAGTAGCTTGCTTCATCAACATGGAAATGGAAGCCTCTATATTCAACAGCACGCTGCTGGTGCAGATTTGTACCGCTATTCCACCAACTGGGGAAGCACATTTTCACAATGGTTACCTTATGTGGGTGGGAACCACAGCATCAAGGAGCAAGATTGGTCAGGAACAAAAAAGCAGAGGTGGAATGGGAAGCATGTCCGTATTGAGTACTGGAATCGTTTCACGGGTAGCAGTGACTATGTTCAAGAAGGCGACGGACCTGGATATAAAGATACAGCGCCCAGACGATTTCCCCATCTCTTCTTCAACGGACCTTTCAATGAGTACGGCTATGATGCAGGTCTTGCCAACACTGTGAAGCAAGATAGCGACGGCATCTGGAAGTTCCGTTTTATGACCGAATGGCCTGCCCAGGGTCAACTCAACATTTGGGGAATCAACCCTGACGGGCATCCTGACCAAAGCTATATCTTTGGTGACTCTGACGGTGATTCCGTGCTGGATCGTTTGCCACCGTCATCGTTGAGTACGACAACTATCAATATTACAGATCATCCCCCAAAACCCCACTTGGCCTGGAGAATTCAGCTTGACGATGCTACACTCAAATTCAAACTTGTACCAGCAGGATCTCAATACGTTCAAATGGCGCTCTACTTTTTGCTGTGGCTTGTGCCAGTCATCACGGCCTTCACTTGCGCCTACATCTTCAAGAAAACATTCTACAAGATCAAGCTCAACCAAGTCGGGGTTAGCGAAAAGAAAACACTCATCTCTCTCAATGTTCTGAACAGATTTAAGTTCGAACCAGGTGACTCCAAAAATCCGATTGTACGTCTTGCAACCAAGTCTAAATTCCTCCAAAGCACATCTGCTTTTGGCAACCGTACCTCAACCCGGCGAAAGGTATTAGTTGCGACGATGGAATACGATATTGATGACTGGGGGATCCGAATAAAAATAGGCGGATTGGGCGTGATGGCTCAGTTGATGAGCAAACAACTTGGCCACCAAGACCTAATTTGGGTCATTCCATGCGTTGGTGGAGTCGAATATCCGATCGATAAACCGGCCGAGTCAATGTTTGTTAACATTCTCGGGAACTCGTATGAAGTCAAGATCCAATACCACAATTTGAGGAACATTACTTATGTCCTTCTCGATGCCCCGGTGTTCCGTCAACAGTCCATGAAGGAGCCATATCCTGCCCGAATGGATGATCTCGACAGTGCTATCTACTACTCAGCATGGAATCAATGCATCTCGCAAGCCCTCAAGAGGTTTCCTATCGACCTATACCACATCAACGACTACCATGGCTCAATAGCTCCATTATACCAGCTGCCAGATACAATTCCCATCTGTCTCTCGCTCCACAACGCTGAGTTCCAAGGCTTATGGCCTATGAGGACACAGAAGGAAAAGACCGAGGTATGCTCAGTCTTTAATCTCGACATGGACACTGCTACTCGCTATGTACAGTTTGGCGAAGTATTCAATCTCCTCCATGCCGGTGCAAGCTATTTACGCCTCCACCAACAAGGATTTGGTGCAGTTGGCGTATCAAAGAAATATGGCAAGCGGTCTTATGCCCGTTTCCCTATCTTCTGGGGCCTTAAGAAGGTCGGAAACCTGCCAAATCCAGATCCGTCCGACACTGGCGAATGGAATAAAGAAGTTCCAAAAGAGCGCGATATCAGTGTGGACATCGAATTTGAAATTCGCAGAGCTGAATTGAAACGACAAGCTCAGGAATGGGCTGGCCTTGATCAAATGCCTAATGCTGATCTTTTGGTCTTCGTGGGAAGATGGTCTATGCAAAAGGGAATTGACTTGATTGCCGATGTCATGCCTGGTGTGCTTGAATCCCGACCAAATGTCCAATTAATATGCGTCGGTCCGATCATCGATTTATACGGCAAGTTCGCGGCATTGAAATTGGACCGTATGATGAAGCTTTACCCGGGACGAGTGCTTTCGAAGCCGCAGTTTACCGTACTACCTCCTTTTGTTTTTTCTGGCGCCGAATTTGCTTTGATACCATCTCGTGACGAGCCTTTTGGTCTTGTGGCCGTTGAGTTTGGCCGTAAAGGTGCTCTTGGCATTGGTGCTCGAGTGGGAGGACTCGGTCAAATGCCTGGATGGTGGTATACTGTCGAGTCGACGACAACCTCCCATCTACTGAAACAGTTCAAACTTGCTATCAACAGTGCTCTGAGCTCGAAACCCGAAGTCCGTGCCATGATGCGTGCAAGATCCGCCAAACAGCGCTTCCCGGTTGCTCAATGGATCGAGGACTTGGAAATCCTCCAGACTACTGCGATCAGAATTCACGGCAAAGAACGTGCAAAATCTCAACCTACACAAGCCACAGCTGGGTCCTATAATGCAATTTACGGAATGATGACTCCCCAAGCGACAATGTCGATGAGATCCGGTGTGTCGAGCGGTACTGTGACGCCCCCGCTGCGATCACCGAGCCGGCCGGGAACAGTTGCATCAATGCAACGCAATTCAATGATTTATAGCAGAGACCCTAGCCCTGGCTCTGAGGAAATGCCACGATCTGCACTTGGCCGACCAATTTCTTCACTTGTCCGGCCTGTGTCTGCTCCGATTGAAAGCCGTGGGCGCAGATCCCACGGCAAAGGAGGTATTGTTGACGAAGAGATTGTCAGTGTCACACCTTCAGATGCTGAAGATGACAGCGGCGATGAGATGATGGCCACATGCTACGGAGATGACGACTACACAGTAGTGCCCGAATCATCGGATGGAGGACGCAGGCTAGACGGTGCCAGCATTCCTCTTACCCGAGATGTTCTTTCAGCGCGTCAATCAAGTCAAAGCTCATTAGCCGGTCGATCTAGTTCCACGCCCTCGGGCTCTGCAGCTCCTAGCTTAACAGGCACAGAAGATACATTACTCCCACCATCGCGGCCATGGGCAGGTTCCAGAAATCGCCTCAGCAGTCCTTCTGCATTGTCTGTCGACTCTGTCGTCGGTGACAAAAAGGACTATAAGCTTCAAAAGGTTGACCCGTTCTTCACAGACAGCAACGGGGAATACTACCGAGCGTTTGAAAGGAAACTGGAAGAGCTGAATGGCGCAAACTCCGACTCACAACTTTGCATCGAGCAATATCTTGAAAAGAGCGAGAAGAAGTGGTTTGATCGGTTTAGAGATGCTCGCTTGGGACGCAACCAGTCGCCTGCTCCATCAATGCGGTTCGGTAAAAGTGGTGGTTCTTCTCCACCTGGCTCTATCACCAACGACGACACAACATCTCATGAGAGTGGTCTGCCTGAAAGAAAGGCCGACGAATTCTTCCTCGGCGACGACTACGTACCACCGACAGGTTTGAAGAAATGGATGCAGTTACGAATCGGGGATTGGCCTGTCTATTCTCTTTTCCTCGGGCTTGGCCAGATCATTGCTGCCAATTCATACCAAATTACCCTACTTACCGGTGAAGTCGGCCAGACAGCAGCGAAGCTATATGGTATCGCCACCGTTTACTTGATCACATCCATTTTATGGTGGTTTTTCTTCCGATTTTTCAAGTCTGTGCTCGTTCTTACCGTACCATGGTTCTTATACGGCCTCGCGTTTCTTATTATTGGCCTCGCTCACTTCGAACCCAACTCTTATCTCCGCGGATGGATTCAGAATGTTGGCAGTGGCATCTACGCCGCCGCATCCTCGAGTGGCTCTATTTTCTTCTCCCTCAATTTTGGGGATGAAAGCGGCGCGCCTGTTAAACAGTGGGTTTTCCGTGCGTGCATGATTCAGGGTACCCAGCAGGTGTATGTTATTGCGCTTTGGTATTGGGGATCTACTTTGACGAAAGCATCCAATGCCGGAGTCGCCAATTCACAAGGACACGTTACAAATACCTGGAGAATGACGTTTGTGTCCCTTTTCTTTTTCTTGCAGAGGCAACCTTGGACATCTTACTGACACAACTCACAGTGCCGTCTGTACCCCAATCGCAATCTTCTTGTGGTCGATTGGGTTGATCGTCTATTTCGGCTTGCCCAATTATTACCGACAAACACCAGGCAAAGTGCCGTCATTCTATAAATCCGTCTTCCGTCGCAAGATTGTCATTTGGAATTGGGTCGTTATCATTCTTCAAAATTTCTTCCTCAGCGCCCCATACGGACGAAACTGGAATTGTAAGTCATCCCGCCCAGATTTCCAACCGGGGGATTCCCTAGCTCATTTCTGACTTCAAAATAGTCCTCTGGATCTCAAACCACGCCAAGCCATGGCAAATCCTCTGCCTCTGCGTCGCCTTTTTCGGATTCGCCTGGATAGCAATACTATTCCTTCTTGGCTGGATATCTAAGTCCCACAGCTGGATTCTTCCAATCGTAGCCTGCGGCCTTGGAGCACCCCGCTGGGCCCAAATATGGTGGGGAACATCCGGATCAGGCCTGTTCCTCCCTTGGGCAGGTAGCTACACGTCTGGAGCACTGGTCTCTCGAAGTCTGTGGCTTTGGCTCGGCGTTATGGACGCGCTTCAGGGCGTTGGTTTTGGCATGATTCTTTTACAGACGCTTACTCGGATGCATATATGTTTCACACTTCTTGTATCGCAAGTTCTTGGGTCTATCGCGACTATCTGCGCCAGAGCATTTGCGCCGAACAGGATTGGACCCGGTCCTATTTCGCCTGATATCACTGCGGGTGCGAGTGCTTTGGGGAATGCATGGTTTTGGATTGCGCTTATATTCCAGTTGATTATTTGGTGAGTATGCTTACCCCTTGAAGTAACGAATTTTGCTGACCGTTGACGATGTTCAGTGGCGGTTTCCTTCTGTTCTTCCGCCGGGAACAGCTGTCGAAGCCTTGAATGACTTCGGTACATTTTCTTCCAAGTTGGTGTGAAGGGACTTGGGATTTTTCTTACACTTTTTCTTTATACTTTCCAACATGTCATTGGTCTTTGATTACTACTTAGTATTTACGTAATGTTTTGATTAATTGCGTCGTGTATTGGGCATCCCATTTCTTATAAAACAAAGCACAGTTACGTATTTACGATGTCTAACAGGGGAAAAGGTTTTTTAATATCATAAGTCATTCTCATTGAGAGTCGGAGACTACTAGTGTAATTCAGCATTCCAAAAATAATCAAGCTCTGCAAATCACAGAGCATGCAGACAGAAAAAGGGGAATATTCTTTTGTCCAATCAACCGAAATCCCACGGGTTATAGCTATAGCACCCATTACCGTATCAAATGCGATCATCCAAAGCGCCCAATAATATAGATTCTCAAAGCCAACTTTACCACTCAAGCGGCTCGTTCTTCACATCACCACGGTTGGTCTTGGGGACCGGGGCGGCCTCGATCTTAGTGGCACCGCGGTTGCCGCGGCGGAGGTAGCCACTGCCGTCGAGCCAGGGGGTGTCGAGGGTACGCTGGGCCTCGAATGTGCGGATTTTAGACTCCATCTGGAGAGTCAGGCCAATGTCATCCAGACCGTTGACAAGGCAGTGCTTGCGGAAGCTGTCAACGTTGAAGGAAACAATCTTGTTGCCCTGTGCGTCCTTGATCTCTTGGTTGTCGAGATCGACCTCGACTTCACGGCCAGCGTGAGCCTCGTCGGCAATCTTCTTCAGAGCAACTTCATCATCAACAACGACAGGAAGCATGCCGTTCTTGAAAGTGTTGTTGAAGAAGATATCAGCGAAGGATGGGGCAATGATACACTTGATACCAAAGTCGAGAAGAGCCCAGGGGGCGTGCTCACGAGAGCTACCACATCCGAAGTTGGGTCCAGTGACAACAAGGATCTTGGCGTTGCGGTAGACACCCTGGTTGAGAACGAAGTCGGGGTTCTCCTGGCCGTCGGGGTGGTAACGGAGCTCGTAGAACGCAGCAGTGCCCAGGCCGGTACGCTTAATGGTCTTGAGGAACTGCTTGGGGATAATGGCGTCGGTATCGACGTTGGAACGGTCTAGAGGAGCAGCAATGCCCTTCAGAACGTTGAACTTGGGAAGACCGGTGCTCTTGCCACCACCGGCGGAGGAGTTGGTGTGAGGCTCATTGTCGGCAGGCATATCCAAGACGCGATCGAGTTCATCCTCAGTCTCCGGGGACTCGGCCTCGGCCTCGGGCTGGATATCAACTTGAGGGGCGACCTTGGCGAGGGTAGGGCTGGGAACGAAGTGCTCCCGAACGTCAGCGAGTTTGCCAACGATGGCCGCAGTAGCAGCCATGGCAGGGGACATCAGATGGGTACGACCCTGGGCACCCTGGCGACCCTCGAAGTTACGGTTGGAGGTACTGGCGCAACGCTCCTTGGGAGACAGGATATCCGGGTTCATACCAAGGCACATAGAGCAGCCAGCCTCACGCCACTCAAAGCCAGAGTCAGTGAAGATCTTGTCCAGTCCCTCGGCCTCGGCCTGCTCCTTGACCAGACCAGAGCCGGGAACAATCATAGCACGAAGGATGTTATCGGCGATCTTGCGACCCTTGACAACCTTAGCGGCAGCCCGCAGATCCTCGATACGAGCATTTGTGCATGATCCAATGAAGACCTTGTCGACAGGAATCTCCTTCATGGGGGTGCCAGAGACGAGACCCATGTACTCAAGAGCACGCTTGCAGGCAAGCTTGCGTGCCTCATCCTCGAAATCATCGGGGCTAGGAACAACACCGTTGATGGGGATGACATCCTGAGGGGAAGTACCCCAGGAAATTGTGGGAATGATGTCCTTGCCATCCAAGAAGATGTTCTCATCGAAGTGGGCCTCTGGGTCGGACTTGAGGGTAGACCAGAAGTTGACGGCCTTGTTCCACTCGGCGCTGCCGTACTTGGGGGCAAGGGGACGTCCCTTCAGGTACTCGAAGGTAATCTCATCGGGCGCAATCATGCCTGCACGAGCACCACCTTCGATAGACATGTTGCACATAGACATACGAGCCTCCATGCTCAGGCCACGAATGACAGAACCACAGAACTCGATAACGGCACCAGTACCACCGGCGGTACCAATGACACCAATAATGTGAAGAACAACATCCTTACTGGTGACACCAGCAGGGAGCTCGCCATCGACCTGGATTCGCATGTTCTTGCTTCGGCGGGTGAGGAGGGTCTGGGTAGCGAGGACGTGCTCGACTTCACTGGTTCCGATACCGAAAGCGAGGGAGCCGAAGGCACCGTGGGTGGATGTGTGGCTGTCACCGCAGACAACGGTGGTACCAGGCAGAGTGAAACCTTGCTCGGGGCCGATAATGTGAACAATACCCTGGCGCTTGTCTCCCATACCAAAGTAGGTCAGGCCAAAGTCCTTCACGTTCTCCTCGAGAGTGGTGCATTGCAGGCGGGAGTCGTTCTCCTTGATAAAATCCGCGGCGTTCTTGAAGTTTTTCCGAGAGCTAGTAGGGATGTTCTATGGGATGGAAGAACAGAGATTAGCAACTGGTCATGAAGCTCAGGGCGAGCACACAAAGTCAATCCCTTCAAAACATACGTGGTCGACAGTCACCAGGGTGCAGTCCGGCCGGCGGACCTTACGGCTGGCATTCTTCAGACCCTCAAAGGCCTGAGGAGAGGTCACCTCGTGGACAAGGTGGCGATCTATTCTTGTGTCAGCGACAATTGCTCAACCCCAATGCAAGCTCGGGCTGGGGTAATTCGGCATACCGATGTACAGCAAGCAGGTGCCGTCCTCTTGCTCATTGACGATGTGGTGATCGAAGACCTTGTCGTACAGGGTCCTCGGCTTTGAATCTGCGGAAGGCATGATGTGCAGATGATATTAAAAGTATCTGAAGCTCTTTGAAAAATTACCGAACTGGGGAACAGGAGAGTGCAGACTTATATTTTGCCGCGCCCGCGATGTCGCTGCTCTGTGAGTCGAGGGGCAACGCCGATTTCGGTCGGTCAGCGACCAATGCTGGAAAGCCGATTGGTTGGGAGGGTCACTAGGGTGAAGGCCGATGTCGGCGTCGACAAAAATGTGACGGCGGCTAGTGGCGCTTGCGGGCGGTGGATCGGGGGGAGTAACAAGAACCGATCATTGTGGGTTACACAGCAGAGCTGAGGATGAAATATTGAAAGAATTCTCGTATTTTGCTCTTATTTTACAGTTGTTTTGATTACTGTTCTTTGATGTCCATTTGATGTACTCTACCATCATCTTCCGACGCTGGGGCTTCAATTTCTGTGGGGAGAGTACACCGACTGATAATGCATGACGTAGACCGCCGAACCGGGGGTGACTCAACTAATAGTGGGCCTCTTATTGGCCACGGATGCCGTCTCCGATCGTGCCGAGGGGTGAGGTAGTAGTACTAGTAGACATATGGGGAAGAGGGGCAGTGCTGGCATGCGGGACATTACTACTAAATTCTAGCACTGTCTAATAGTACAATAACTAGTATTAGTACAAGTAGGTCTTAACTTGGTTATTTATACCACTTCTTACTACATAGTAGTTTGCTGGAATATATGTTACTACTTCTCCAGGGCTAGGCTATAACTAGTTAACTACTAGTTACTAGTTATTAGGTAGTGGTATGTATAGTATACCTACTTACCTAGTAGGTCAATGCGATATCATCCGAGTCAGAACTAGGTATACATTCGGAGATTTTTCATATTCCGGGGTTACTATTTCAAGGTTAGTACCTAACTAGTAAGCAACTTGAACTTGAATAGTAAGTTGAACTTCAACTTGAAGTTGCCTCCGAGCCGACCCTTCGAGAAATTGCCTTCAAATTGGAGTTCAAGTTGAACCTGGAATTTACAAATGATGGACACCAACCTTGGAATTCCGCAATTTTGTCATACAAAATATCATCCTTTCAAATGTATCTATATAAAGGAATTCGAAGGTCTAAAATTGTAACCGAAACGCCAGAGCCCAACCCCATTCATCCCGAGGCCTTATGCCAAAACAACTTGAACTTGGACTTGAACGGTCCATAAATCATGAGTGAGAACCAAGATCTACCACAATCCTTTTACCTGAAACCGATCCATCCCGCAGCGTCTCCAGCGCCGCATTAATACCATCCAGCCCTCCCTCAGCACGAACAATATCCGGCAGACTCAATGTACCATCTTGCAACAAAGTCTCCAACCAGCACACCAGGTTTTCACCGACAGCAGGAGCCTCATGGAACAATTTAATCGGCACGGTGTGATATCGGATCCCGGGATCTCGCTCTTTTGGTAGACCTGTCAATCCCAGCAGATGGGATTGGCCTGATGTTTCTAATGTTCTTTCAAGGAGTGTTGCTGTTTCTCTACCAACAATGTCAATTGCATATCGTAATTTGCCGCCCGTAACGCCTCGAATAATCTCGACTGCGCGCTCGGTGTCTTGTCGATCTACTAGTAGATCTGCGCCGAGCTGCAAGAGCTTAGTGCCATGACGAGCCACGTCGGCGACACAGATTACGCGAAGACCAGCAAGCTTGGCTAATTGGAGAGTGATTAAGCCAGTAGTCGTCGAGGCTAAGCATGACAATTAGTATTGAAAATCAAGTATACGTAGAGGAGATTATCTTACCTCCCCAGATGGCAACCCAATCACCCCGTTGAGGCCGATCCGCCGAAGCAAAACACTCATTCAAAATGTCGGCCGGGATACTGTTTCTATCAAGTCGGTCGACGACATTCACAAGATTCGGACCCGGCGATTTTGTGAAGAGCGAGAAGTCTAATCCAAGCGAAACACCCAAGGCGAGAGCAGAGGCAACAAAAGCAACGCCGAGAGAGGCGGACGCACTGATCGAAGTTGAGGATGGAATGCGCGCAGCGTTGAAGTCTGTTGCAATGGCATATTCTTGGAAGGCCGCTTTCCTGATATCACGGTAGTCTGTTGAGGGTACCAGGACAATATCGCCTACACGCAGCCGTGACTTTTCGGGTACTTGAAGCACGAGTCCAGCCAAATCACGTCCGTTAATCCATGGCAGACTAGGAATTCCAAAGTTAAATGCACTGGAAGAATACTGAATTAGTAAATAGTAACGTATGAATGGGAATCCGAACGTACGGTGCTTTCCAGTCGATCGGGTTGAGGCCGATGGCAAGAACCTGCCAATAAAAAGTTAGATTGGCCGATTTCGTGCAAGCTCAGACCAGGTCGGAGGCGGCTTACCTTGACCAATATCTCTCCGGGATTTAAGATGGAAGGAATAATGTGGTCGTTCACCAATGTGTATTGTTCTTTGACACCCTTAAGAAGAAGCACTTGCTGTGTCATCTCTAGAGGCCTTGGAACCGGAGTTTTCTCCTCTTGTGTTGATCGCTGGAACACACTGGCATTACTTGAAGATGTACAACGATGGAAGGATTTGGTTTTTTGTTCGAGGTCTCCGAGCTGGAGGAAAGTAGTGGTGGTTGACATGATATTCGGGGCCAGCAGTGCCATACTCGAGATCACCGACTAAATGAAAAGAAAAAGAATGGCAGTTCCAGATCTGAGAAAATCTATAATTTGTCCGTGACTACATGTATGACTTATTTCTCGGGCGAGAAATACTGAAAGAACGAGCACGCTCAATGAATTGGTAAGCGGGGCATTGATATCAGTACTGGATCGGAGCACGTATAATGATCAAAAAGCCTCCGCTGGGGTTGGGTGCTGGAAAGGCCTCAGAAATGGTCCGGGCTGGGGTATCACGTCTTACATTTGCGACTTACAACCTATCCGGTCGCAGCCTACACAGGCTGGCCATTGCTCATGGCGGGGCTAAGATGGCGTGATGATGACCTCTCGCCGAGGAGAGGGGAATCGTAGATAATATCTGAAAGGGGTTGCCTTTATTAAGTCCCCATTGATGTCTAGCAGGGATCTAGGTTAACCGCAATAAACAAAGGATATTCGAGGAGGGCTGCTCTAGTAGAATGATTACAATATGGCATACTTCATAAAGAGGAAGGATATTTTTCTTCCACTTTTCAAACTTGTTGGGACTTTTCAGGTATCTTGGAACTTTCTGACCCGTGAAGGTGCCTTGATGCTTCGATCTGATGTGATCCGGGCCGGTGATGACGAAACCGTACAAAAGTTTGAACCCCTTCGCCACAACCGGGAGCTGGGAAGTATGAATGGAGTACATAAGTCGAATTCGATTACTATTGAAGATATTAAAATTTGATCAAATCCTCTTAGCCGTATCAGCCCTACAACTACATAAATCATGATGATGTACCGTTGAGCAAGTCAAGGCAGGGAAACGTTCAACTTGAAGTTTACTGAGGTGACGCCTGGATACCTAATCCACCTCCTCATCGGATCTAACCGTAACCTCTACATTCATTCTACACAATATTTAATTACCTTCTTGAACGATTAGGATCTCGTTAATCAGGAATATCTGGGGACAGTATCAACAAACGCCCGCAAAGAATCGCGGGTCTTATTGGTCAATGCGGCATGGCCAATCATCATACCGATGAGCCCTTCACCCACCTTCTATGTAAACCGTAGAAAGATCGAACGCAATGCCCAGAAAGATCTCTCGGCCGGTAGATTCAAGCCATAGAGATCGAAGGGTATCTCAAATGAAACCTTAAAAAAATCAGACCCCACGAATCTAGGCTGAATCTCCGCAGTCGTCCTTAAAGAGCGAGGCGAGTTCGTGCGAGCACGTAATCGGTGGCCCAAACCATACCATTCCCCAGGCCCTGGGTCGGCCTCCCATGAAGATAGGCGCTTGGAATATTTGAGCTAGTATCAAGAATGGCATTGTCCCGATGTTGCCATAGCACGGAATGACATGTTTCAGGAAACAGAGCTCCGTTAGGTAAATATACCAATCACGGAGTATAATATGAAGATCACTATATAGTCTAGTAAATACCCTTTTTCATAAGAATTTGACAGCTGTCGCAACGTTTGAGACGTAAAATACCCCCACAATGTCGGATTTTGAGAAGAGCTCTTCGCCAACAGATGCGGAACTCAGCCATGATTCTTCCAATCCTCCAACCGTCACAAACCAGAAGGGTATGCAAAATAAAATCTATCATCGAAGGATCTTTCTAACTTCCAAACAGTAAAATGGTACCGTTCTACATTTTACAATGCTCTTATTCTCGGGATCTGCAATTTTCTCGCCCCAGGCATCTGGGGTGCCATGAACTCCTTGGGCGGCGGAGGTGAAGAGAAGCCGTACCTGGTCAATGCAGCAAATGCATTGACATTCGGACTTATGGTGGTCTCTTGCTTTCTTTCCAGTGTTGTCGTCCGTTTTATCGGTATAAAGTGGACTTTGATTGTCGGCACAATGGGATATGCACCCTACGCGGCTGGGCTGTATGTGAACAACCGATTCGGCCAGGAGTGGCTAGTCATCCTCGGAGCAGCCTTATGCGGTATTTCGGCAGGGATATTCTGGATGGCAGAGGCGGCAATCGCTCTCTCCTATCCAGAGCCCTATAACCAAGGCCGCTTTCTCGGGTTCTGGCTCAGTTTTCGCGTCGGAGGACAGATACTCGGCGGTGCGATCAGTTTAGGCATTAATGCCAAGCGTGCGACGACAGGCAGTGTTTCCTACACTGTGTATCTCATCTTCATTGTCTTGCAAGCCCTGGGTCCATTCGCTGGTTTGTTACTGAATAAGCCGTCGCAAGTTCAAAGAAAGGATGGTATTCCTGTCAAGCTTCATGTTACCAACAGCGTCGGGCATGAGCTCAAGGCAATGGTGAAGCTTTTCATCAGCCGCAAGTTTCTGCTCATTATCCCATTCATCTGCCAAGCGGTATACACAGAGGCGGTTATGTTCTCATATGAGGGTCTGTGGTTTTCCGTGCGCGCCAGGGCCCTTGGATCATTCCTCTCAGGTATAATCGCCCTTACAATTGGCAATCTTTTGGGTGCATTCCTCGATACCAAATCAATTTCACTCAAGACTAGAACTCGGGCTGCATTCTTTTTTGTCGTTGGTTGGCAGGGAATGTGCTGGATCTGGGCTACGGTTAACACCACCGAGTTCAACGAAACCAATCCTGCGTATGACTGGCTTGACCCTGGCTTCGGAAAGGCTTTCGCCTTGTTCCTCTTCTGGGTTGCTGGCTTCCAGCTGAACTATATGTACCTGTAAGTCTTGTTAACAGGGAGGTACAAGGTTATTTCTCTTACTCACGATTCAACAGGTTTTTCTTGGTTGGGAATTTGGCAGATGAACAAGAAGAGATTATTCGGATTGCCGGATTATTGCGCGGAACAGAGTCTGCTGCACAAGCTGTTAGCGTATGGTTTTCAACCCCCCCCTCCCATACTTAATTGCCTAGCACGCGAAACTAACATACCATTATAGTACGGTCTCAGCAGTATTTCTATCATGGCTGCCGTGGGAAATCCTTACCTCAATTTCGGCCTGTGGGGCATTGCTATTGTCCCTTCCTGGTTTGTTGTTAAGCAGATCGGACACGCCTTTGGAGATAAGAAGATTGAGCGGGAGACACGGGCACTGCGAGATGTCTCCGATGATGAATAGTGCGCCCGGAGAGAAAATGACATGATTTGTACATAAAATGCAAGCAAGATGTGCCGATAATAAGATTTCAGTATAATTTGGCTTCTTTAATAGTGAGAGTATGTACATTGAAGGGTTGGCGTGCTCATGTAGCCGAAGCGCCGCCTACGTAGGCTCAGAGCAAGAGGCTACATGAGATATTGAAACATTCTATTGTCATGGTCGAATACCAGCAAGGCCAGTCGATGTCGGACGAAGAGCCCAGCCGCTCCACAGAAAGTCTGAACGGCAACCATGTGCCAAGCAAGTCGGTCCTCTCTCATGGGACCCATCCACACTAGCCAAAGGTTGAGGAGGGTCAGGTTCGTCGACTCGATTATTTGGCCATTTTCGTCCCTAGTCACCCGCGCCAGTCGTAGGATATGGAGAAGATCTAGCGCGGTGGCGATCAAGGGCGCGGGAGGAACAGTCCACTCAGTTACCGATGCATCCAATAGCCCACTAGATGCGTTGAATTTCGGAAGTCGGTGGCGCGGGCAAGGAATAAGGTGAAACAGTTGTGGCGTGGAGTATAAAAAGTTGAAGATCTGTGGGACAAATAGTAATAATAATGTCTTACTGAAATGTCCCAGTATGCCGACAACGGCGAAGACCATACCCGCAAAGTAACAGTAGGTATCACCTACAAATACCTTGGAAGGATACCAGTTGTGGCACAGGAGTGCCGCTGAAACTCCAATGAATGGAAGCAAGAAATACATCGAGAACAAGTGGGAGTCGGTAGCCGGGTGAGGGTATGGCGTGACAGGCGCGAGGTACATCGCATCATTGAAAAGTAGGAGAACTGCAATAACGAGTGACTGGGCCACCTCAATACCATTGATACCGGCAAGCATGTTGATGGCGTTGGGGCAAAAGATGGCGATGGCGGCCATGTACATGTAGTACGAGGACCCGAGGTCAATAAAATCGCCCAGGTATCGTTGCAGCGGGACCGGCACGACGACTTGTGTCACGCCAAAATCAACAAAGTACACAATGAGCATTGGAATCGAGGCAAATGCAGGAATGAGGACTTTGTGTCTCCAGCGGATGTCAAGCAGGTCGTCTCCAATGCCTAGAATAATGATAGTCTGCAGGGATAGAAGCCCCGACAAGTATGATGCGAGCTGTCACACGAAACAATTAGCTCAATGATTCTATTCAATTGCATAGCTCGAGAGACAATTTACTCACCTTCCCATGAGGGAATCTGTGTAGGTAACGTCCGGTTTCGATATGTTGATCTTCAATCACCACGTCTCGATTTCCACCACCCGAAGTGGCAGCCACAATATCCTTGTAAAAGGCAAAGGGGATGAACACAATAAGTGATAGCAGGTAGACAACAGCGCACACCGCTCCCATTGTTTCTGGTCTAGATCCAAACATCAGTCTTCATTCTATGCCAGGTCGGTAGCCTCAACACACGCCCTACGTAAGTACTTACATTTCAGGTCTCCTTGGTTTAGCCATGTCTTTCCCCTTCAGACCTGCCTTGATAAACACCGGACCAAGCCATCGAACCATGCTATATGTTATGGCAAAAGCAATGACTGCCAAACTGCCCGAGGCAATCAATGGCGCGCCATCGCCTTGGAAGGTATTGACTAGGATGCCGAGCCCAGCTCCCGCAAGAAGCAAGAGACGCCATGTCTCCGTGCGAGAAAGGGTACTTGAAGCATGCATATCGAGCGAATTGAGCAGCCCTCTCCCGGGTCTTCAGACTCAATTCCGACAAAGGATATATTGTGCAAGAAATTCAAGACCGGCACAAACGAGGAAGAGAGCTTACGCAAGCTGGCATCTTTCATCGCGGAAACTATGCGATAAGCTTATCGGGTTCTGCCTCTCCACACCGCTGACTGGCACTGGCCCCGTGATGATCGCGGCCGAGAATGGAAGGCCGCAGGAAACGCTGAGACACGTCTGTTTCATACCATAGCATGCAGACGTGTGGGTGAAGCGCATCATTGGCCAAACATCAGATTATCCTGGAACTCCCTGGTGAAGTTAAAGTATATCGTCTCGATGGGGAGTGTGGAGCACCCGGAGGCGGCGGGCGGCTTTGCTGACTTCGATGCTGGCCACCGGGACCTTGTGTCCGTGACCAAGTTCAACTTCTACGGGAACCGGATTGTGACGGCGTCGACCGATCACCGTATGAAAGTCTGGGACCTGAAAGATGGTCAATGGCAGTTGACGGATACCTGGCGAGCTCATGACGCTGAGATCCGTGATGTAAGGGCGCAAAGAAAATATACCGTTGAACTGCCGGACTCCCCCCAAGCTGACTTTTTTTCCAACAGGCAGTTTGGAACGGTCCATTTACAGGCCAACACATTGGGAGTGTGGGCGAAGACATGAAGCTCAAGATATGGCAAGAGGACGTGACGCAACCACCCAACTCGGGCCGACGGTTTAGATCCATCTTTCGGATGACAGCGCCTCAACGACACCCCTTTGTATCGATGGACTTTCGCAACATCGATTTGGAATCATGGATGGCCGTCATCACACGAGATGGCTACTTGATGATTTTGGAGCCCACTAGTCCGGACAGCTTGGCAGACTGGCAACACCTAGACCAGTTCCGCGTATGCTCTCAGCCCGAGCGCGGAGAAGAAACAAGCTTCAAGATTCAATTCCATCATGACCCAAGCGATATCACACACACAATATCACCAGAAACTGACCGCAAGAGTTTATCACTGGTGGTCGCAGCCATGGACTCGGTGAAGATCTATCGCACAGATGCAAACCGTCGGTTCTATCACGCCATCGAATTGAATGGACACGGGGGACTTGTTAGAGATATTTCCTGGGCTAATGGATCAGTCCGAGGGTACGATCTTATTGCTAGTGGAGGAAAAGATGGATTGGTTCGTATCTTCGAAATATGTACCATACCTACCAACCAGGCATCTCAACCCGCCAATTCCCGCAAGGCCGAACGGCGCCAGCAGCAACAATCATCAGAGAATCGAGCCACATCTCAATCTGGAATTGGCTCTGCATTGGCGAGTCGTGCACCCCCTTCTGCGTCTAATCGGCAGGCTAGTGGGGATTCCCAGTTCCGTCACTCATTCAAACAAGTGGCATGTATCGAAAGCAAGCATCTTGATGTTTGGCAGGTTGAATTCTCATTTGCTGGTAAGCAACATTTTGTTCCCGGAGAACCTATAATTCCTAATTCTATTTCATTAGGTGACTCGTTGATGTCTGCTGGTGACGATGGCGCGGTTCGGTTTTGGAAGAAATCACTCTCGGGAGAATGGCTTGAATTTGCCGAGACAGACATGGCAATGCAGTAAACTTTCTTAGGCATGTCCCATTGAGATGAAAAGTTTCTTGTGAATGGTCATGGTCTCACCCCTTGTCCCCTTTTATCACCTCCACTCGAATTTGTGTCCACCCAAACTCCTAGCCATATGCTCGTCCCTATGATTGAAATGGTGCATAGGAGAAATGATACCCTTGTGTTTCAGTTGACTTATAAACTGCTTTATTTATTATGTCAATGCTTTCAATTTTATTTTACGATAGGGATAGTACGATGGCCTCGATTCTTGGAGTGCCACTGTTGATACAACGTGGAGTTCGGGCAAGAGCGACTCCTCTCCACGGCATCGCCTGTTGATGGATAATTCGAATAACGCCAACTTACTTCCAACACTGATGGCCTTCACTCCTTTAGGTCAAAAATATCACTACTCCAATCTGCCATGGCTGTGGGCCCAACTCTTGGAACGGGTTTGTTCATAGGCGCCGGCGAAGCCCTAGCCATTGGCGGCCCAGCTTCGCTGCTCATCTCCTATGTATTCCTATCACTCCTCACCTATTTCATGGCCACGACCGTCGCCGAGGTCGCCATCTATTCACCCTCTCGACATGGATCAATGGTTGCCAATGGATTTCGATATCTCCCATCCAGTCTCGGTCTCGCCACTGCTACCCTTCGTTGGTATAGTCTGGCTCTTCTCGTCCCCTACGAAACTACTACCGCGATGGTAAACCTCGGCCTATGGAAGCCTGGCTCGACAGTCGCGATACGATTGTTCATCATCACTTGCGTTATTGTCGGCTTCAACTTTCTTCCCGAGCGCACCTTTCGTGGCACTGAACAACTCTTCACCCGAATCAAGATCGGCACAATGATTTTTCTCCTAGTACTGTCTTTGTCAATCGGTATGGGAGGTGCCACCGGTCATGATAAATGGGGGTTTCAATACTGGAGAAAACCAGGCGCCATGAATGAATACGTAGCTCGAGGCTCATTGGGGAAGTTCTTCGGCTTACTACAATGCCTCTTGCACAGCTCAGTTGCTTTCACCTTCACACCAGAACTGATCGTCCATCGAGCCGAAACTCCAGTGTCGACAAGTGGCATGGAAATTGGGAGTCCAAATGACCCAGACATTCGGTCTGAGCTTCCCAGAACAGTCGTCTACGATGTTGCGACCACCGCATTTCCTTATATACTGAGTTCTTTGGCCATGGGCGTCATGGCCCCCTACAACGAGCCTCTGTTGAGCAACAACGGAGCTGGCGCAGGCCTCTCTCCCTTTGTCATCGGCATCAACACGGCGAAGATACGCATTCTCCCAGTAACGGTAACCGTTGTGATTTTCCTTTCCTCGGTGGCCTCTGGTCGGTCATTCTTACATTACTCCGCGCGCACGCTGGTAGCGTTGTCAGAGCTCGGCCACGCTCCCAAGGTGTTCAGCACCCGAAACCAATGGGGCGTACCTTATGTGGCCACTATAATCACCGCGTTGTTTGCCTTGCTCGCCTTCATGTCCGTTGCGATATCTAGCTCCACGGTTTTAACATACTTCCTTGTCTTTGTCAACAGCTGCGGGTACCTTTCCTGGATGGTATCCTGCGTGACCTACCGTCGTTTTCGCCATCACCTTCATCGGCGGGGACAGAGTGACACCTATCGATTCTCTGTTCAGCCCATGGGAACATACATAGGCTTCATGCTGAGCGTCATAATGCTGCTCGCCAACGGGCTGGTTGGAGGCCCGCCAGGTCCTCAACCTGGGTCAAGAGCATCGAGAATTGTGGCCGCCTACTTTAGTATTCCAGCATTCGGAGCCATATATTTGGGCCACCGATTTCTGACTATGGCCCCGTATCGGTCGCATGCTAAGGAGGTGCCCATTGACAAGGATGTCCCAGAGGGTCCCACAGGTGCGTTCCACATACAGCAAGGGCAACTTGCCACAACACCTGAAACTATCGAGCTGGAGCAAGTGTGGTCGGTAGCCGTAGAGGCTTGAGAGTTTTATGTAGCAAGTCAGATGTGGGAGCTGGAGGGTGGGTGGTTGCGTCAGACTAGGATGTGTCACTGACCCTTACGCGGCGATGCAAGTTGAGACTGCCTGTAAAGCTTTCAAGCGGCCTGTATATTTGATTATTCTGACATTCGTGTATGCATTGTGCTGTCTCTGTAATGTTATTTTTAGTCGTTTTTAGCATTATTTGGATTATGTTGATTCGGTATTTTCCGGTCTCCTCCATTAGCCAACTAGGCAGTTGTCCAACAACTTCAGCCATCGCGTCACTCTTCTCTCCCTTTCCGTCACGTCACTTCTCTCTCCCAACACCTCTCCCAGGCCCCGACACTGATGTTTCTCTATCGAGACTAGCCATGACATGCATCGGGCCAATGGAGTTTCATCAATGGCTGGTCTCACAGATTGACCATCAGCCCTAAATAGGTCGGTCCTGTCACCTGCGTTACGATATTTCCCGCTCTGGAGTTGGAGCCCAACAACGCCTCACAACAGGTAAGTTATCATCCTTCTTTTTAGCAAACTATCGACTTTCTAAGAAACCTACTCTACAGCATCCTATTTCAGAGCGACTCTTCTTATGGCAAGTCCTGGGTTGACTTGATTCACGGCTGCCCTCGTGTCAGCAAGGAATGAAAGCGGATCCCATGTGGGCCGTACGGAGTACAGTATCGATACTCATTTCCGCCTCATGATCGACTAACGGTTGGCTTTGATTAGCCCTTTTTCTGGCGCACCTACATTACGGCCTCTCTATAGTGGCGAAAAAAAGGCCGCCAAATCACAGGGGACTCATATTATCCGCCGACCCCCTCCCCTCCCCCTTTTGTGTGTGTGTGAACTCCTTTCTCTGAGGAATAACTCTTCTTTCTCTCTTCGATCTGGACACTCCACTCCACAAGGGCTCGGGAACTTGATAGGTTCGCAGTTCTCTAATGGTACTGGCCCGGGGTGGTTCCTTCAGGGCCGTGCCGTCGTCGTTACACCTTTTTTTCCTCCCGCCTGAAGGGCAAAAAAAGCAGGACCCTGGGGGGAGAGCCCAATGACTTTTTGCTCCCCCTCTTCTTCCCCCGACCAAATCTTTCAGCGCCACGCTTCTGCCCCATTTGGCCCTTCACTCCCGGGCGATCTCCCTTTCCCATGGATCTTTTCTTACTCACCTTCCGTTTCCCTTTGTATACACCTTGGGTGTTCTCTCTTCTAACATCATTCTTCACCTTCACTCAACCTATCTTCTTTTATATACCTTTTGGATGGATTTTCTTTGGCTAACCCCTGCTGAGTCCTATCCTCAGGCGCCTGGATCTCTTTCTATTCATTCTTGAATGGATTATTTGACCACCTGACGAGATGGGATGGCCCATTTCTTTTCTTTCCTTTGTTTCTTCTCTTTATTCCTTCCTCTCTCATCCACCCCTCTTTCTCTCCTCGCCTTCCCATCACCGAACGAAGTGATACTTTTTTTATCATGATATTTACTATTGCCTGCTTTCCTCGAAGACGAAAAGATGTCTCTGCTCGTGATGCTTGACCACTGCATCTTTTCTTCCGGTCGCAGATGGATCGAATGGCAGCAGCAGTCACACTGCCCCGACCTGCATGGCATCCCGGAATTGTTCGGCCGAACCCGTTGCTCGGGCCAACATCTCACGGGAGTCAGCCCAGAAAATACTTTGTGTCTTTCTTTGAACACTGTACTAATGATCTAGATGCTCACCCGGGGGTTTCCCCTCTTTCCAGTTGATCCCTTCCCCCATCCCCATGTGTTCCCGTGACCGGGGGGCGTTTTACGCTCCACCGGATTGGTACTAGCCACGCTAGTCCTAACAGGGACTAGTCTCGAATACTGGGCACCTGGGCACACCACACCACTTGTCAAATGCCACGCACCCTTTCGCTGGGCCTTGGGGCTTAATGCCACCTCTGACCAGGTTTTTTTTTCTCGCTAGCTCGTTTTCGGGTCGAGTCCCCCCCCCCCCCCGTACCTCCAGTTACCTCCAGTACCTCCTACCGGGCCATTCCCCCCTCTTTCTCCCCTTGGCTCACTTCGTCGGTCGCAGGCGCGACTTCCTCGCGCTAGGCTCGATTCGCACTTACTGGTTCGGGGCCCATTCGCTGCCTTAGGCCTGTAGCCTTCTCTCTCCTCCTTCCAGACTCTCTCGATCACCCTCTTTTTCCCTCTCCCTTTTCCTTGCGCGTCCTCCTCCTTCTCGGATCCTCCCCATTCCTTAACTCCCTACTCCCTCCATTCTCTTCCTCTCCACCATTACTGTTTCTTCCATCACTTCTTCTCTCCGTGCGACCCGCTCACTCACCCTTTTCCCATCTTCGACTGGACCCTCAAATCGCTTTCAACCATTCCACCCTCCCCTAATCGACCTCCCAACGCAAATCGCAACCGATTATCATCTCGATCTCGAATCGCCGTGCTCTGAACAATCCCATACCGTTCCTCTCGAGTCCACCCTGCCTCTCCTCCCGCCGCTACCCTTGTAGGCACAGGTTGAGCGCAACCGGCCAGGATTTTCTACCCACCTTCTACCATCCTACACCGTCCGGCTCCCATCATCCAGGATTCCTCGACTCTGTGCAGACGATCCCTCTATTTCTATCATCAACATTGGAGTCGTTCGTGCCACCTAGTCCCCGCTTAGAACCTAACGCTGTCGTCTCTTCCCACGTCACGCTCGAACGCGTCTGAACATCCTCTAGCACCTGTCCACGGCTGAAATCCATCTTCGTACTGGGCTCGTTGACATGTTCTTTGAATGGTGACGGATTCGCCCCGGCATCATACCCTCATATTTCATTTTGTTGTCATTTGAGAGGGGGTAATCTGTCGTACTATGACAGATACCTCCTCCCTCGCCATCACGCACGCCACCACGGATCCGTATCCGGTCCCCGCTCCTCCGGGCTCTCCCATCGCTAATGGCGCGATTTCTGACTCGGTCGCTCCTGACGAGGAAGAACCGTACACCATCAAATGCATCTGCTCCTTTGATGAAGATGATGGAAGTACGGTATTCTGCGAAGGGTGTGAGACGTGGCAGCATATCATCTGCTACTATCCGGACAAGCGGGTACCGGACGTGCACAACTGTGTCGACTGTGAACCTCGCGTTCTCGACGGTCGCCGTGCCACGGAGCGTCAGCGTCAACGACGAAACAAAGAGCAGAGCGAGGGCGGCGACCGGAAAAAGCGTCCAGGCTCCAAAACACAGAGGAAGAAGGGTAAAGATGGTGAAGTGAATGGATTTGGCCATCAGCGAAGCGAATCAGGGGCCCGCGACCAGCCCCCGCCAAGAAGGCCAAGGTTTCGCACCGCTCGTCTGCATCCATCAGTGTCATCCCAGGCGCCCCAACCATCCTTCCTGAATCTCGCAAAAGGCGATCCTCCACTTCCGTTGCTCCGAGTCCTACCAAAACCTTCGCCCCCTTCATTCCTTTGTATTCGAACGAATTCCTCCACCTCTATGATCATGATGACGAACACGAAGACCGGAATAGTAATCTGTTTGTGAATGTGAGCCTGGTCGGCGACATGGCATCGTGGGTGAAGGATCCGGATGCTTTGGCGCAACTCTCCAATCATCGTCCAACGGCGGATACTTTCAACATGTCCGATGCACCTCTCGACCGATCACAATGGCCTACCTTGACGACCGATACAATCACAGACCCCACTATCGACATCGGTGGCCGCAGTCCGATGTGGAAGATTGTAAAGACCCAAGATGCGGTACAGAAGGATGCAATCCTTGGAGAACTCACCGGCAAGGTGGGCATGTTTGACGAGTATTGCCTTGATCCGAACAATCGATGGCAAGAGTTGCGCCACCCAGAACCCTTTGTTTTCTTCAGTTCTCACCTTCCTCTCTACATCGACAGCCGACACGAAGGCAGTGTCCTCCGCTACACTCGTCGATCATGTCGTCCCAACGTTACGATGAAGATTTACATTACCAATGACGTCGAGTATCACTTTTGCTTTGTCGCGAAGGATTACATCCCGCCCAACTCTGAGATCACCATAATGTGGTATCTGGATGCCCCTTTGTTTGAAGGGTTCAATGGTCTTGTCAAGCAGGAATCTGATGACAGTGCCACAGAACCAGCTTCCACATGTCTCAGTAATACCCTCGCAAATATCGGTGGATGCGCATGCGGAAACGCGCAGGGTTGTCTGCTCGCAAAAATTGATCGTCGTCAACACCCGAAGCCATCAGACTCTGGTGCGAAGCAGCCCAACGGCAAGCGGAAGAAAGCGAAGACCAAATCTACGGCGTCTCCACAAGAAACTGGCCCTGCTTCCCTTAGTCGGGCTGGTAGCGAGACAACCAAGCATCCTGAAGACGACGATGCGGCTGCCGATAGTCGCTCCACGTCTGGCTCGGCGCGAGGACAACCCCAAAGTCGTGACATGAGCCCATCCGCCTCTCATCTTCATGAATTGTCTAGTCGAGAGCGGCGTAAGATCGCAGATGCCGAAAAGATGTTCCAACAATTGGAAAACGGCCAGCGCCCCACGGCTCAGAAGAAGAAGAAGCGTACGAGTGGCGGCACATCAGTACACTCACCCGCTGCTGTTTCTTCAACCTCCACGCAAGTCGGGTACGCCAGCTCGCAGAAAGCAGCCAAGGGTCTTCATCTCAAGACCGGGAGCGAATCCCGCTCCCCGACAGCAGCCCTTTCGCCAGGTACCATGTCGGTCGGCCGCTCTGACTCGCCGCACAAGGTGTCAGGCCCCAATACGCCAACACAGGCTACCCACCGCCCGACGTATGTCGATGCGGCAGTCCACGTTGACATGGATGAGTCTGAAGAGCCTTCGGCCTCGGGGCCTTCACCCCCGCGTCAACGCTTTGCCTATACGCCCATGAACGTCCGGCTTTTGAAACGATTCAGTATGGATCGACTCCGGGCTCAGGAAACCGCCCGCCAACAGTTATCTTCTGCCGGTTCCGATAGTGTGGGCTTCGCTTCCTCGCCCTCTGTCCCTCTGTCTCCTGCTTTCATCCGATCCCCAGTCGTGGCCCAAGACAAGGTTCCTGTGCAGGTGTTCAATTCAGACCCATCTCAGCCATCAGACGCACCACCCTCATTGGGAGATGTCGAGATGCAGGATGTTTCCGCAGCTCTGGAACCAGAATCGCCTTCCGTCGGTCGAGACCTCAGCAGGCCCATAATCCCTCCCCCGTGGCCGTCTACCGCTGCTCACAATACGCGCATCCCCGGGTCTTTTTTGGCAGAACAAGGAAGTCTTCGAATTTCGATGCCTCCACCAAGCGCCCCAGTGATTCCTTCTATGGTCAGCCCTGGCTCTACTTCCAGCCCAGGTCTCATTTCGCTTAGCGCTTCAGACTCTACATCTCCACAAACCAGTACGCAACTGCCCAGCTTCAGTGTACCGACTCCGACCCCTGCGAAGAAAAAGCTCAGTCTCGGTGATTATCTCATTCAAAAACGCACGATGGCGACACCTACCTCGGAAAAATCCCAGGCACAGTCCGTCGCCTTGTCCACTCCGCAGCAATCACCGACCACGCCTGAATCAGGACCCACAATCAATGCAGATGGCATGCAGATCCCAACCAAGGCATCTCCTGACCGCAAGATTGAGCCATTGGAGTCACCAGATGTAAAGATGAAGGATGCGCCCGAATCAAGCCATCCACACATCCCCTCCATATCTTCGTGACATCCTCTTCTCCCCTCTTTTCGAGCGTGGTAATTACGGTGTGGCTGGTCGCTGAGACCTTCGACTTTTATGTTTACGACCCCCCAAAATATTTTCTCGTGACTTGATTGGAAACTCTCTCCATTCTGTTTTTGCTGGGTACCAAAGGCGTTCTCGGGCTGTGTTTGTGACGGTCTTCTTCTCTTTTGAGGTTTTTTTTCTTTCTCCTTTTTTTTCCTTTCCGAACGGAACGGCGTACAGTGGCGCGATACAGGAATTGGATATGGATACGGAAATACCAGGAATCGGTTTTTTAAAGGAAACCTTGCGACAGGACAGTATAGCTGCTAGCGTGCGGCGCTGATCTTTATGATTTGTGAGATTACTCTACCAATTTTTTTCTTTCTTCTTCTGCTTCGATATGGTCTAGGACCATTCGGGGTACAGATAGCTTGTATGAACAATAGCGATGGTCTTTTTTCACTTAGTCCTTCTTGTATAATTAGGGGCTTGTTTGGGGTTCTTCCTACTTGCCTGTTACATGTTTGCTTAGAGTTTATGGTGATTGGCCTAGTATCGGCCAGCATCGCAATGTCAGAAACAGAGGTATACTCTCAAATCTCGGTATTAAAATGCCTTTCTCATCCTAATTAGCCCTGCATGGCTGTTGGACTTAGTATCGAGCGAGATGTTCGTTCAATCGGACCCAGGCCCAGGGCTGTTCATGTACATATCGGCTTCGGCCTGGATCATATCCATATACTCTTCACTCGGTGTAGGACTCGGTGGGATCCCCTCATCGCTTTCAGAACCTGATGATCCCCACAACTCACGTCTTCTGGCCCTTCTTTCAGCCTGTTTAGCTCGCAGTCGTGCCCGTTCACGCTGTGCTCTCTCAGCCTCAACTCGTTCCTCAACACGTTTCTCGATCGCTCTCGTAATTCGCCGGCAGGTTTGGCACACAGGTAACAGCGTCCCATTTTCCAAGACCCCTGCTCCGAACTTACGACACTGCAAGCATATAACAAAAGGTTCCCCTTCAACGACGATATTATTACCAGGTGTGTATCGATTGGTGCCTGGCTGCGGGTTGATACCACAGTCCACACACCATCGTTCCTTTGCTTTAGGTCCCCACTTGTTCTTTTTCCTTTTCACCATGTTGTCTGCGAATTTTGCTCGGGGGCGTAATCTTATACAATCCTGACAGGCGTATAGGTCGTTTCTGTTTGCGAAGAGAGTGGTTTCTGCTTCTATCAACTCCAGGTGAGTAGGAGATGGCACTATTTCACGAAGGTGCCGACACGAACGTTGGAGCCAGATGAGGCTGAACACATCGAGGCGATCGGTTATGATGCCTACTATCTCATTTGGGAGATCGCATATAGTGCGGGTTTGCGACATTGTAGAGGTGCTTATTGTATCTTGGCCCCGCTAGCGAGTTGAAACCTTTGGATAGGAAGCCGCAAATATGAGTGGGTCTAGGATATCTGTGACGAGTGGTTTGGTTGTTTGAGTTGAGACCATATCAAGCGGGGTAGTTTCCAAGGCTCGTGACAATAGTACATGGATTCATTCCATAAAATAATAATAATTGACAGCATTTGTTACGTTTTGCTGTCATTTTTGCAATATTGACAGGGTATTCATTGGACGTTACAATAGGATGACACCGACCCACTTGATTGGCCCGATGGAGCGGCCTTCTTGCCGTCGCGGCATCTAAACCGCGGAGGGATGTATAAAAATACAAAAGCAGTCCCATACATGCTTGAAAGACATCTTGCTATATCTCTTTGAACATCTTCAAATATTCTACAACCGAACAACCTTCACTACAATCCAAAATGTCCGAACCTTCCCCCCAAATCCCATCCGTCCACCTCCATGGACGAACATACAACTTGCCCCAACGCCCAACAGTGGTAATTTGCATCGATGGCTTCGACCCCGAATACCTCGAAGCAGGAATCGAAGACGGCATCCTGCCCAACATGTCCTCATTCCTATCATCCGGCTTCCACACCACAGCAGAATGCGCAATGCCCTCCCTAACAAACCCAAACAACCTCTCAATCATCACCGGCGCCCCAACCAGCATCCACGGTATCTCAGGAAACTACTACCTAGACAAAGAAACCGGCCAAGAACACATGGTAGTCGACGACTCAACCATGCACGGCACGACAATCCTAGCCAAACTAGCTGAATCAGGCATCCGCATCGCAGCCATAACAGCGAAAGACAAACTAAGAAGAATAATCAACCACGGCCTCTCACCCTCAAAATCCTCAATCTGTTTCTCCGCACAATGCGCAAACGAATGCACCCTCTCCGAACACGGCATCCAAGATGTCGAATCCTGGCTCGGCCAAACAACACCACCCCAATATTCCGGCGCCCTATCCCTCTTCGTCCTCGACGCCGGCCTGAAACTCCTGCAAGAAGACAGGGCGGATTTCTTCTACCTTACGCTATCGGATTACATCCAGCATAAATACGCGCCGCACTCACAGGAGGCAAACACCTTTATGTCCGCCATCGACGCCCGTCTCGGCGAATTCGTCAATCTCGGCGCCGTCGTCGCTGTAACAGGTGACCACGGGATGAGCGATAAATCCTCGCCCACGGACGGAACTCCCAACGTGCTATTTCTAGAAGACTTTTTGCATAGTCGATGGCCTGCGGCGCGGGCTAGGGTTATTTGCCCTATTTCCGACCCCTTTGTTAAGCATCATGGTGCGTTGGGCGGATTCGTGCGTGTGTATTTCCTTAGTGAGATCTGTGCGCGGCAGGTGGAGGAGATTCTGGATGCTTGTAGGGGATTGCCCGAGGTTGAGGTTGCGCTTAGTGGGGATGATGCGGCGGTTTTGTTTGAGATGCCTAGGGATAGGGAGGGGGATTTGGTTGTTGTTTCGAGGGCAGAGTTTGTTGTTGGGAGTCGGGTTGATGAGCATGATCTTTCGCTTTTGGGGGGGGTTGAGACTTAGGTCACATGGGGGGTTTGTCGGAGCAGAGGATTCCGTTGTTGAGGTCTACGCCTGTTCGGGATAGGGGTCTTGATGGTGATGGTGATGGGTTTGGGTCGAAGAGGTGGAGGAATTTTGATATCTTTGATCTTGTTCTTAATTATTAGGGTTGTGTGCTTTGGTACTAGTAGTAGATCTTCTTGAATAATCTAGCCTTTTCTAGCTTCAAATTGCAACATATCATGCGTTTCTATGGAGAGCCATCACAATTTTTGCAAGCTGCCTATTCAGTATACGATGCTAATTCATTATTCTGTTCCAAATTTCCTACTCTTAATCATCTTGCCACTTCATTCTGTTCTGAGTAACGGAGTTTACGACGTTTGTTCAAAATCACCCGACAGCATATCAAGCCCATCAAGAGCAAAATCAAATCCAAAAACTCCTCTCAGCGGCCCAGTCTCGTGTGTTTCAATATCCCCCGTCAAGATACCCCCTAGACTCTCTGCAATCCCTTGCAACGGATGCCCATGACTGGAAATATTTCCAGAAGCAGCAGCCTGAAGAACCCGAACAAGTTCACGCAAGTGCTCAGAAACATCAGTCCCATCCATATCGCAGATAATCAACTCGCTCTGACTCGACGCCTTCACAAGACAAACACAAGCAAACGCAGTCACCGTCCCGATATAGTAGGGTAAATTTTGCAAGCCTCCCTCCTCTTTGGTGATAAGACAAACGATCGAAAGAGCGCTTTTCAACGCAGCATCTGCAAAGTCGTCGTAACCATGTGTCGCCTTCTTTGAAGATGAGAATGAGCTTGAAGCATCTCCCTCTCCCGAGTCATCAGTCGCCTGACCACGAAAAATATGAGAAAAGAGATATAATCTCGCCGAGTAGTAATAAAAATCAAAAACATGACGAGTGAAAGGCTCTTCGCCCGAACCCTCGACAAAAGTCAAGATACCAAGCCAATCGCGATACCACGTCTCATAAGCCTCACTCAGGGCAGGAATCTCTTTCAATCGCTGGCTAGTAGCGCAATTATCGACGTCTGCGCCAAACATGTCGAAGACCTGATTGCTGATAGACCATAATTCGACTTGGCTGATTAGTTTCAGGTCAGATGGTGATGAAAGTTCGGTTCTGAGGAAATCCCGTGGGCTTTTCAGGGAGTGGAAGTCTCGTGTTAAGGGTGGTTTGCCGTGGCTAAGGGAGCAGTGGTGATCACATATATATACGAGGAAATATAATCGGGTTCGGTCGTAGCAGGCGCGTTTCTTGTGAGGCATTTTGGTGATGCAGCGGTGGAGATTTAGTTCCGTTGCGATTCGTACGGCTGATGGTGGTCAAGTTGTTAGCTCGGCTTTCCTCACAGTTACCACCTGGGCATATGTTTTCTTTCTCTCTCCTCCATATTTACTTACCTAGTGAATTTAACGCCGTGGATATTTCGTTGAGCCACAAAGCCCCGATGCAAAGGGCTCGTACATCGTCGAACTCATGATTGTTGGAAAACACTTTTCCGGATATTTCGCTTTTCAAGTTATCGAAAAGGGTTCGATAGTGTAGGGAGCCGGAGCAAAAAGCTGCAACCGTGCAGATGGAAACTGTCAAAAGCGGCGAGCGATCTGAAATAGAGGCCAGAGAATCGGTGTCGGCAAGAATATTATAGGCAAAAGAGTCCATATTCTTTTTATAAAATGAGAAGAGGCTTTCTGCGGATTCTTGGGGTATGAGTTGGTTTGATAAGAGATCTGGGCATTGTCGTGATGTGCCTCGAGGATCCGTTAATGTGAAATTGATCATTGAAGAAGCGGGGAATGCTCCAAGACTGCAAGACAAATTTAATGTGACGATTTGAGATGGGTCTGCAGGGTTATCGCCAAGATTCCCGCGAGTCGTATCTTGTCCATAAGTTTGATAAGGCGGTTGCGATGATGATTCCACTGCAGTGCTGAGGATATGTGCTTCCAGTCTGGCCATTCTGTCTTCCATTTGCTCTTTCCAACTATCTCAACGAGTCAGATGATTCTTTTCTGATCAATTTCTCGAGGGAAGGTTAGTTATTAGTTCATCACATACGAAGCGTCACCTTCTAAAAGGGTTTGTAAACTCTTGTTCACTGTGCATGTGTTGCCGCGTGTTTTACAGCGGGTGCATGGCGGTCTATCATTATTCATATGACATTTAATCTAGTAGTGTTGAATCATGGGTATTAGTTTGATTATCGAGTATAAGGCAAAGATTTAGATATTCATCCAACCTTTAATTTGCGACAGGAAACACATGCGGTGATTTTCCGCGAAATTTCGGGGATCTTCCTGTCACCGAATGATTCGCGAAGGGCCATTGCCGCAGACTCGGACCGTGGAGCCATGATGAGGGAGGGATATCTGGACTAGCTCGCGCATATGGGTCCAAATGGTACTTGCATGAGCGTTGGAGAATGAAGATGACGAAGACGAGTATATGCATTCAATAGGTCGTGGTCAAGAGATGGGCCCGTGCCCATTTCCCGATCGCTCATTGAACGCAGTCATGGCGCGACGGGCCCACCACGGCATTCGTGCCGCCCAGTGGCAAATCTCGTCTTACTCCGACAGACAAGGCCATAGACAACTCGTCTATCTCCAGGTTTCCACTAAAGAATTCATAAATTTGAAGAAAGCTAAGAGTTGAATTCGCCCTGTACTATTTTTTCTGTCTAGCTACCTCACCCTCTATCTTCTTTCTGTAGCCAATCGTGACAGGTAGCATGTAACAGAATGACATGTCCTGATTCACAACCAATCCCAATACTAGATTCAAATACAAGAAAGAATCTCATATTATTGTATACCGATGGCAACTTCAATAGTTTGGCTGAGTTCCATGTGACCCAAGTTCGATCTTCACTCACGCTGAATCCCCGAGCAGAGAGTCTTGCCAAACCTGTACCAGAGCATGTCGTATCTGCATGAGAAGGTAGGTTGAATATGCCGCTTTCAGTTTGAATGAAAGATTTAGTGGCGTCAAATTTTGTGATATGGCGGCCATAGCCCTCGAGAGTCTGCACACACTCCCAACTAGCGACATCCGAGAGTTCGATTATCTCGCTCGAGGAACCTGAAGCGAGCAGTGATCCCAAGATTACGAGGATTCCCTAGGAGGCTCTGTGGCTTCCCCAGTGAAGCTCCCCATCTCGGGAAATCTATTCTTAAGCCCTGGAGATTAAGCAAACATCCGTCCGCTTCGAGCATGGAGCTACTATAGTGATTAAACTTGAAATACAATACCAAGTATTATGTGAAATACGTAATAATGAACAAAAGGATGCCCGCTATGCCTACTAATAAAGACATCTATCAAACAGCATGTAGCTGCTGCACAAAAATAATACAATATCGCAAAAAAGGAATCTACAATGCAGAAGAAGTAGGATTGAAAAATAAACTCCGATAGGGGGAATCGAACCCCCGGCTGCCGTGTGAGAGACGGCGATGTTAGCCACTACACCATATCGGATTGACTTGTTGAAGACTGCCCCACTTTTTGGCTACATGAATCAAGCTTGGCGTAGTCGGTTGCTCTTCGCTCCTTTCGTGGTAGTATATAGGTATCGACCTCCCCCCTCCTGACCAACACTCCCTCAAAGTTGTTTTTCGCCCCTCTGCTCCGGTCCCTGCGGCCGAGACATTTTTGCTATTGATCCGGGTCGCAGAGCTCCGGGGCTTCGCCACCCCCTTTTCTCTAGCTATCATAATCGTCAATTCCTCGGCGCCTTTCGTGACATCAATCCACCGCGGTCTCAGATAGACTTCCTCTGTTGGCTTCGACAGCGGCATGCAAGATGAGCTGGGCCTTTATGACATTGAATGACGGGCTCTTCGCCAGAAATTTGGGCCAGGCGGCCGGGAATTGACCATCGCAGATGCCGATGCCTTTAATCTGCGGCATTGAAGACCACTACCTGCTACTAATCCGCAATAACTGGAACTGATTAGAATCTCACCTGTGGATTGCGCTGAGCCTGTTTGCTCACTTCCCGCGCCCGGAAACCGATTAAGTATCAATCATTTCGTTGGCGATGACTACAACTGTTTTTGACGGCCGTTTCAGCTCAGCTTGAGAGCTCAGCGATATAATCAAACGTTGACCGAACATCCATTCTCCTTGACCACCAGCCGTTTTTTTGCGCACCTAATTCTTATACTACTCGCTTCTGAGACCTGTCCTGCCTGGTCTTCGTCATCACATACCCTCGGGCCAGAATCTGTGGTGGCTGCACAATCAATTGGCGAAGAGGATAAGATAGGCTTACATTCGTCCCAAAGACCCAATCACGTCTGGGTATTGGTCGTATTTCTAGGATTGACTAGTAGATATTAGGTGATGGAGCTATGCCTCAGCAATTAATATCTCATTCGCGGAGAAAGGTCTCTGCTTCGCTCTTCTGGGCAGCTAAATAATTGGAAGCCAGCATTACTCGAGCTCCTCGGCTGCATGCCGAGGCACACTACTACCTAGGTATGCAGTCAGCTATCTGAAATTCGGAGAAAGCGAAAGCGGACATACACAGAACAGGGATAAGTGGCTCTAGTCATATAGGCCCCGAGTGAGTCCTAGTACCATTGACAGAGATATTTTAATCGACGGCAAAAGTGTGTTACGTCTAAAATTAGGAACTGAGCTTTATCTGCCTTGCAAGTAAGCTAGAAATACTTTCAATGTGACATTAAATCTATTAATGTAGGTGGACAGTCCGCTTCCCCGCAACGGTCGCTATGACTTAACTCTTGTACGTACGTGCCCTTTATCTTCGCTCAGTTGAGGCTGGCATTCGTTGCGGTACGGTCAGTGGAATTGAGCGAGTTTGTATGATTGTCAAATCAGATTCCGTCGCCAAGCCCGAACTTGTCTCAAGCAGCCTCGATTTTGCAAAGCTCTACGATTATGCATCTGCAGGGGATTCGGACTCAGGGAACATCAGTTGCCCGAGCGTGATGTCGGGTTCGAAAGTAAAAAGCCTGTCACATATATGAAGGACGATTAGTAACTTGAAACTGAAACCATGTTTCATCAAGAAGAAAACGCCATTGAGAGTCAATAAACAAAGGCATTCAGAATCGAGTGTAAACGTACCCGTCATTGTCGAATAATCCACTGGCTGTTAATGGGGCAAAGGGACTCAACATCGTCGAGAAGACATCAAATATCTCCACATCATCCTGGCGCGCATTGGCTGGGACATCTGTAGTAGAGCCGATTGCGGAACCAAGCGAGGTGTCGGGCGCATCCCCCCTAGGGACTGTGGCGGGAGCAAGCGTCTGATTGTAAATCTGACTTTTTGCGTTTGTAAACATTCTGAAAAGTATTTCGGCGCCGAAATATACGGTTTTGAGCTCTTCAATAACCATCATACAAAATTCGAGGTTGTGGCGGCCCATTCGTTGCACCAGCTGTTTTTCAGAGGTGGTGTCGAGGAGATGGATTTGCAATGCGGGAACCAATGCAATGCAGCTAGCGATACTTAGCATCCCATGTTTCAATGTTTTTTTGAATCTCTGACGGGGCACGTACACCATCGCTTGAGTGCTGCTGACCATATCAGCACTGATCATGTTGCCAAGGATCTTGTTAGTGTTGGTCGCGGCGTCTTTGGTCCTCCGCACCACAGTGGATGTCCACTCGTCCGCGGAGACATCGGGCCAACGTATTTCTGGCTTATCAAAGATAAATGGCCGGTATAGGATCAGCAAAACGGACCTATAGAGTGTCAGGCTATCGAAACTTAACCGAAAAAAAAAATCGGAATTTCACTTACTCTAGATATAGCTCAACGTGGTACGCGTGTAAGGAGACAACGTGACTTTGTCGGTGAGCTATGGCGTACTCTTTGCGAAAATAATACTGTCGGATGTTATCGTCCATGTGCTGTATTTCACTCCTACTGGGTGGTGTCCGCTCCGCTCGATTTTGCCATGAGAGAATCTTTGCTAATGAGACCGTAAGTGCCAACAGCTCCGTCCACAGTTTGGCTAAGTCTCCAGTGCCTTCAGGAAGGTACTTTTGTTGAATACTCTCCGTAATTCCTGTGAGGAGGCTACCAGAGTCATTGGGGTCTGGCATCGGGTTACTACAGTCAGCTAGATTGATGCGCATAGGCCTGCCCATGCCGGCAGAGAACCACGCTTCACGGTAAAAGCAGCTCCACCAGATCTGCCGCCATAGTCTGATGTCGCTCATGGAGATGGCTTTACTGTGTTTTCGACTGCTGTCTGGCTGCCGATGTAGCCCTATCGTTTGGCACAGACTGATGGCAACGCCGTTCCAATGCCAAGACCCGGTCCTGTCTTCAGTGTCCGAATACCAGAAGCCCATCAGGAGTACTGCCTGAATGAGAGTAATCTTCCTTCTTTCATATTCCGCGTCATAAAGAGCCTAGACGACTTTGGTTAGCTAGTGCCTTTTGTCCAAGAGTGTCTTATCGAGCCAGAACCTTAGCTCGGATATACATTGCACGCTTCATTTCTTTTCTCGACGAAAAGTTGGTGGCTTTTAAGATGCTGTGATCTGCGAACTATATCTCATGTTAGGATGCCAACGAGGGGAAGTGAGAGAATGAACAAAACCCATACATTTGCGGCAGCTAGAAACATGCTCCACAAGAGATGCAGGCTCAGGTCGTTGCGTGCATTCTCAAACAGATCGAGGAATGAACGAGCATCGACAACTGGGAAAAAAGGATGCACATAGTGGAAGTACGTCCGTATGATCATTTCGCAGACAGCAGGAGTAGGCAAGTCGAAGACGCCCTTGTAGCGCAGATAATCGATCGTTCCCTGGTCGATATGTTTTGGGCTAATTCGTGGAACGAGGAAGTGACCGCTCTTCTCCCTTGGCTCTGGTTCGCAGATGTCGACTACCAGGCCAACGCCCCGAGGGTCGCCTGCATGATCGAATCAGCATCATGGCGGACCGTCACTGGCGCAAGGATTCCTCAATCCCAACTAGATCTCTGATTCTCACCATATATGGGGGAATAACACTTATCTACCACGTCTCCATCTGGTTGTGATGTGCCCGTACTATCTCCATTATGATGGCTGAAATGCTCATTGAACGGATGGTAAGGCGTTTCGGTGCCATCCCCAGTATCTTCAACCGACGGAGCTGTGGGACTCCGTCCGCTCCGCACAGATAGATCCTCCGACGCAACGAGGCGCTCGGGACCGAGTGAAAAGCCGCGATCTTCCAGCGGAGTACTCAGTACTGCGGGACTGCCATTTGACATCGAAGAGACCGTGCTAAGATGGTAAGAGGACGATTGTATACCAAGTCTGCCACGGCAGCTCGTTAGCGTGTCTGCCGAGGAGTTCTTCGGTCTGAAGTTGACATGTCGCTTACTTCAATCTCCTGTTCTCCCGCGGCACACATGAGACATCATCTAAGGAGCAGTTGGCGCAGGGTTGGCCAGTTTGTGGGAGACTGCACCTTACTTTACGGGCGTGGCATGACTCGCAAGCCACGGGTGCTCGTTTTCTGGACCGTCGCGTTCTGCCAGAATTCCGCGTGCTCTCCGCTGAAGAATTGGGCATCATGAAAGTGAGCAGTCGGGCCTTTTGCAAATGAAGTCAGTACAGCATGTTCAGCACCAATGCGGGAAGGTTGCCGCGGATAAGAAGTACTTTGGGGTAGGAGCGGTACACAAGCTGGGCCTCGGCAACAGCAAGCCTCCGCACTGTTGCCCAGTAAGGTTGTCCAGTTGGCGGTGGTTAGTCATGCAAAGCTGACCTCTGGCTACGGCGACTGCCGAGGCCTGAGGCGACCAATAGTCAACGCAACATCAGATTAGTGCTTAGGTTAGATAGAAGTCAAGGACCTCGTTGCCCATGTCGGCCTAATGCAAGCGACAATATGTCGCTTCAAGAAGTATTATTTCGAGCCTTTAGTCGCGCCATCACTTTTAAACAATAGCAGATTGGCCGACAGAGCCGTGAGCGTAAATAAGACAGACAAAAGAGTCAAAAATTACCATTGGCCTGACAGTGATCTCGAATTACGCCCGTGGAGGCTGTATTGAAGATCATTATTGAGCGCCGCATCGTCATAAACGAGAAAAAAGCCTTGCTATCCATATCGCTGTAGCCTAATCTGCCTGTGGCCTTCTAAATCTAGAGCTATGGACAGATGACGCTCTAGGAGTATTTACATTTAGAAAAGAGAATGTAGATTGCGAAGTCTTGTACAGAGAGGTAGAGAGTATAAAGACAAGAACACAGTTCGAAGCCACATGCAAGACGCAGTACGAACGGAGGCCTGCAGTCTAAGCGCTGATTTCTAGGAGCTTAGCACTATCATGCGTCGGTCACAATTCTAAACAAATTCAAAGTCGAGATGTCTTGCTTTTGGACAGAGCCTCGCTCATCTTGGCCTGTGGGATGCCCTGGCAAAAACGGTCGAGGCCACCGAACATTTCGAGCGGTGCTTGCTCGTCCTGCTCCCTAACCAAGCGACGACGCATGAGAGCCTTGGTCCCCAGAAGGCTCGACTTCACTAGATGATCGCCGAATGTCTGCTGCAGGTAGCTCATCACCTGTTCACGAAAGTTGCCTTTGCTCTCGAAGACCTTGTTCACAAAACCGACCTGAGCCAACTCACTGACAGGGATCTTCCTGCCAAGAAGGAGTGCCTCGTTTGCTTTACCCTGACCCATTCGCTGCACAAACGCGACACTGGAGCCGCCCTCGGCAACGAGGCCGAGAGACGTGAAAGGAGTCATTATATAAGCGTCGGATACCGCATAGATAAAGTCTGAGTGAGATATCAAGGCTGCAGAAAGTCCAATAACGGGCCCGTTCAGCGCAGTGACAAGAATCTTCGAATGGCTGTAGAACGCTCTCGCCACATCAACGTTGTTGTTAACCAACTTGGGAAGCCAGTAAGGGCGAGATAAAATCTCCTCCATAGATGGGGGTTTCCCTTTAAGATCAGCCCCGCTTGAATCTGCATCAGCATCTCTTCGCAACTTCCACCTTTCGCACCATGGGGAAGAGAACTTACGCAGAGAAAAAGGGGCCTTCGCCAATCAAGACAGTAACGTAGACATCCGGATTATCTTCAGCTTCTCGAAGCAAGCTTGCAAGGCGGTAATATAGATTCTGTGTCAAGGCATTGAACTTTGTTGGGTTGTTCAGCGTGATAACCGCAAAAATGCCGTTGATGTCAAGGTGAACAAGATCTTCTTCAGCCATGGCTCAATAGAGTTTTGCTTTGTTTGATGATTGATAACGAGCAGAATTTAAGAGATGTGATTATGGGATCTTGATTTATGGGTTTTTGTTGATTCTTTTAAGTTGTCTGTTCAGCAATTTACTTCGGCTGGAGTTCCCGCGGCTACTGGGTGGGTATCTTTAGTGCCGCGGAAAATAGCCTCTATCCCCACCTCGGCATGAGTAACCATCGCTTTCGAGTATGCCCGAGCTCGCTAGGCATTTCCTGGAACGACAAATGGGGTAAATATTTGATTCTATCCAGAACTTCTGCAGCGATAGCAACCTACATACCGTTTCGGACCCTCCACAAACATCGGTCATACCGTTTGATTTTCGTCATGAGTCTATGGCTATGGTGCCTCGGCCTGATACTAGGGTTGAGTCTCAAGAATCTACATTTCATGTGGCATGTAAGCTTCGAATTGCCTTTCATTACTCCCAGGAAATGCAACTGACTTTTCAGTTTCGATTTTTCGGTGCCCTTGCAATGGGCTACCTCTCCCGCAGAAGATCAAGCTGTGCGCTTAAGCAACACCATGTCTTTCTCCCGGCAGTGGTTAAGTCACGATCTCCAGCTACTGAATGTGATTTCAACCTTCATAAGTCAAACTCGACCTACATCACTGATCTCGATGTATCGAGAGCCTATCTCAGTGGGTTGCTATTTGCGCCCATCGTCTTGAATTTCAGAGATTCGATACATTGCAACTTAATCGTCAGCGCGATTGCGTGTATCTTTCACCGAGAAATCAAGCCGTACCAACCGTACGAAGTCTGGACTAAAGTTGCGAGCTGGGATGATAAGTGGATTTATATGGTCTCACATTTTGTCGCTGTTAGTAAACACTTGCCTGGACGCTACGTCATACAGGGGGGGTGGTTCGATCAATAGCAAGATGATGGAAAAACCAGCAACTCCCGAGGATAAACGACATAAAAATGTCTTTGCGTCTGCTGTGACTCGAATGGTTTTCAAAAGAGGTCGATTGACTGTACCTCCTCAGCGCGCTTTGGAAATCTGCGGTATTCTATCGACCGAATCCCCAACCGCATCATCTCATACTGCCGACAAAGTCGGGACAACACAGTCAGCTATCGAGTGCCCTGAATGGACACTTGAAGATATTGAATTCTCTAGACGTGAAAACCTCCCGATTGTGCGGCTTGAAAGGGGCTGGGATGCTGTCCGTGAGCTCTTCCGACAAGAGCCGTTTGCGTTGACAGAGTATAATGACTTCATGTGGTGAAAACTAGGCTGAAAAAAAGGAGAAACATAAGTAGAATATATTGCGTGTCTTTGTAAATAAAGATTATTAGATAACTTATCCTCTGTCGGAAGCTTGTTGTATGACATAGTACATATAAATCGCGACCGAAAAGACTCCAAATCTCTGAATAGCATCGTCAGTCTGAGAGTCACGATATTTCGTAGCGGTCTAAAACCAGACTGGTGGAACTATGCTTACTTTATGCTAGGATAATGTGCAGTACACAGAATACCTGAAGTCCACGGTTTGGATATATCGGCCGGAGCGCGCCTCGTTATGCTAGTGTGGTTCTCTATTGGATTTGGTAGACATACGATGGATGCGTGCACCACTAGCTGTTAGTCCTCAAGGGTGGCATTCCTCTTAGTAGCTAGTCAAGCCCCAAGCGTGTCGTCACTTTGACTAGACCCGTCAGCGGACAACCTAGGCTTTATTATAGTCGGGTCTATGAGATGCTCGTACTAATACCCGTGTTTCGATTGATAGCTCGACTAGTTCAGACTCTTTAGAAGAAGAGATATCAAAAGTACGAGAGGAAACATCAAGTATCAATGATGAAAAGGTGGCTACGGCCAGGAAGACAGGAAGTGGACAACGAACCGAAAGACTTTCTGAAATTCGAAGTACTAGAGCATCTAGACAAGACGAGAAAAAGAAGCAAAAGACAAGAGGAAAGACAACCTAAATAGGCCACAGAGAGAGACAATCAGCAAATGCTGATGCAACAACCGCGTGGACATCCGCCAAAGGGAGGGAATCTCCATCAAATGAGATGCCAAATAGGCATCAGAAAAATGTGAACGTCACAGCTGAATCAGATAGCAGGTAGATTATACTATGTCTAATCCTTGGACACCCCGGGTGTTTCCGCGAGGCGCAGAACATACTTCTTCGCGGACTCATAACCCCCCTCGAGATCCTTCAAAGCGCGCTCAAGTCTATTTAGCCCTCCTTGAACAACTTCGTAAGGATGTCCCGAAAACCAGCCGTGGCCAAGGCCAAGACTGACCAAATTGTAAATGCTGGTACCAAACTCTGCATCCCCCACCCGAATTCCCTCTTTTGCCGGGGCGTGGATAGAGCCAGCATTGAATCCCAACAGCGTGATCCCCCCGATATCCTCGTCCGCTTTGGGTATGGCACTCATGATCTTTCCGTCCTGTGGGGAGACAACTTTGGAAAGCATCTCCACACTCGCTTTGTCGGAAACAGCGTCGTAGGCGTAAGAGATAACATGCAATTTAGCAGTTGTTTGAAGCTGCTCAGTGACGTGATTGGCTCCCTGGCGGTAGTCAAGCAAGGTCTCCATTCCGTGACAACGATACAAACCCCTCACTGCCTGATACACAGTAGTGTGTATCTAGTAGAAAGCGTCAGCGCTCAAAGCTACTTGAGGGCTATATTCTTGGATCTCAATTATTATATTGGTTGATTCTCTATATCCTATGTTCATTCATTCGTATGATAAAAATATACTTTTCTTATAGTCTTATTTATTGATTCTAAACTCCACTACTGTATTATAAATTACAATTGAAAACATAGAAAACCTCTCTTAGTTCGCATAATTTATAAATAGCGAATAAGTCACATTTTTTTGTCTGTTTGTCCTGTTTGTAGACCCTGAGGTTTACCCGTGGGTAACCCTCTGAGGGTCGGACCTCTTGGTATACGACCCTTAGCGTCGATGAATTAGGCGCTTACCTACCCGCGGTGCGGGTATGGTAGAGGGTCCGGAGGGTTACCCGCGGGTGAGTGTAGATCTGACCTGAAGGCATGCGAGGTCGGCGGAGCGCTTTCAGTGCCGCTTGGTTGTCCGCAAAGATGACAAGCCCATTCCTTGCTTGTGCAGCTCAAGACTCGGTGCTGTTCAGAACCGAGTCCAGCGCCATTTCAATAGCGTGTAGCTCTGCAGCGTACACGGTCGTTGTATTCGCGTCGCCCATTTGAGTGTGGACGACATGATCTTCGAGGTCAACCACTACCGCCGCTCCCATTCTTCCTTCGATCCCACTTCCGCCGGTGTACACTATCAAGGGTCGTTCTTATGATGCCTTTACCATGGTCTGCTCATGAAATACCACTGCTATCTTTCTGTCCTCGATGAATTGAATGGTGAGTTGCAGGGGTGATTTTATTTACTTTTTTTTATTCTCGTTTGACAGGCCTAGCCGCAGGGGCGGGGCTGAGTCATTTCGACGACTTGAGGCTCTGCTGGTTGTTGCCTGCGCAGGAAACCAGGTGAAAAGCAATTTGAAAAATTAAGGGGAACGTGAGGGTTTTTGTATACTAAAATTCCAGGTCTTGAAGCCTTGTCTACGTTGCAAATTTGACATGCATGAAAATCTACAGATTCTTGGCAATGGATAGATCATCTGTGGTACTATGATTCTTGACGACCAATAGGACTCGGACCTTTCGTTTCATCACTGATTAGATTACTATATATTCCCCTTTCCAGGTACGTCTCTTACATACAACTATAGTACATAGAGAACAGGGTTTCCCGTCCGCTCAGCCGTACTTAAGCTACACACCGGTAGGATAGTAATATGGTAGAGACTACATATAAATCCCTGCTATTATATATTTTTTATTTTCCAGTTTTCAGATAGAATATCGATTTATTAAGTTTAGTACCCCTATTACCCTACTAGGTATATCCAAACCAGATATTTTCATATATACTAATATTAATATAGTACCAGTCTATTATTTAGACAATATACCCATATATATAATCAGACTTAGAGATAGAGTGAATAGTATACAAAAGAAGCACTTAAGTCTTTACCTTGGTGCTTATCTCGGAAGCCCTCTAACAAGGGACCAGTAAGTACAGCCTATATACCCCAACAGTGTATACCAGCATATACAGTATCGCTAGGGAAGGTTACTAGAGCACTACATAACAGTCGTCAGTAAAGTCTACAGGATTAAATCTTTATCTCAAATAAACTTTATTACTCACCCGTATTCCACCTCCACAGATCATATATAGTACCGACTAAGCCAGAGTAACTAGTAACCATTTCCCCACAACCATTTGTAGCCGGATTGCACAGATTCTCACCCTTAGATACGGTTTTGAGATTATCGATCAGCTCGTTGACGTGATGCAAGCAAGGACTTGAATCACTTCGTTCGCTGATATAAGAAGTTGAAGTATCTGCATTGGCAATTGTAGCAAAAACTAAAGCTAATATTGAATATTGTGTCTTTATTTCTAGGAGTGGTCCCTAGAGCTCCACAATGAATTAATACATACCGGTATGAATACATGAATTTTTTATTCGCGTGAATGAATGCGCTATTCATATTTTTATTCATATTCGTATGTATACTACTGGCTTGCTGGGTATGATAAGATGGCTTGTTTTATCAAACAGCTGTAGCAGGTCTCCCTCAGCCCGCATGAAAGTCTTCGGCACGCTGATTTTGCTGGAGAGACCATCAACTTATTCAGTCTATCTTCTCTGTATGATGTAATGGGAAATTTTTGCAATAAACAGCTCTTCGCTCGAACTCCCTCGAAGATATGACATGGCTCCTCGGTTGGATATATCACGTTCTGTTATAGTGTGTACAGGTGTACCCTACTAACTCTGAAATTTGATTTCTGGGGGCCTTGAATAACCCTTGCCTAACAAAGCGGTACGAACCAACACTATTCGCTTTTGTTTTAGTAATCTGATTTCAAGGGACACAGTGAAGACTTTTTGAGCAAAAGGGCATCGAAGTACATAGAAGCTGAGGGAAATAGCGATACTTGAAAGTGCAGAGAGTCTGGATCAGCGGCTGCCCAGGTGCTATTTACGGGCGGCACGCACCGTGGCGATCTTTCACCGTGGCCCCATTATGCGGATCCACCATGTATTGCCAATTACCAAATGTTGTGGACTTTCCAAACGCTCGTATCCAGCAGGGAGGTCTTAACCATTAACGAACTCGGGTACTAACTATTCCACTTGATATAAGTCGTGGCATCTCAAAATACAGACCCCAATCTGTTGCCTGGGTGCCGGGCCGTCCCGTCCAGTACTAAACAAACAGCGTGGTCGATGAGGTCTTTCGACCAATCTAATTCCCTGCCCCCAACATCGTGGTCACCTGATAACCAACTAGTGAAGACTCGCTTATTTTGGCCCCCTCTTTTAGCTGAAAGCTGAATCATGATGTTTCTGGTAAACATCAAAACGGGGTGATTTGCCATGGCTTCATTTCAATCTGGGCACAATGAGGGATTTCAATTCGGCTATAACTATGGCACAGTAAATGCGGTGATCCACAACAATGTTCCGCCAGCAACCCCTCACCGGAAAGAAGATGAGACCCAGACAATTCGAAGCTGGCTCAATGCTCCCAATCCCGAAATAAAGCAAAATATTTTCAATCAAAAACACCATAAAGGCATTGGAGAGTGGTTCTTGAACTCCGATTCCTTCAGAAATTGGCTCAGTACCTCAGATTCATTTTTATGGGTGCACGGCGTACCTGGGTGTGGTAAATCAGTCATGTTCTCCGCGGCTGTCGAAAATATCAGGCAATTACATGCAAATGCCGGGTTCGCTTTTTTCTACTTCAATTTCAACGATCGATCGCAACAAAATGCATCTGGGATGCTACGTTCGCTAATACTCCAGCTCTTGCCAAAGGTGCATGATGATGATTGCGTTAAAACCCTCTATCGGAAATGGCATTCACTAGGCATCGAAGCATCCGAAACCCCATTGGATAAACTCATTGACTGTCTGGGCTGTCTTGCTCGGCAATTTGCCGATATCTACATTCTGATAGACGCATTAGATGAGTGCCCCCAGAACGAAGAACGAGAAAGCGTTTTAGATTCAATTGCGACCATGCGACAATGGAGCTTACCTGCTCTACATGTCTTGGTCAGTAGTCATGATATCACCGACATACGTCAATCTTTCAACCCTCAACCAGGACAAGCTGTCAATATGAGAAACCCTGGTGTTGAAAGAGACATTTCGAACTATGTGTTCCACGAATTGACGACTCGCATAAACCTCTCTCATTGGAAGAATGATTACTTGCAGATACAAGCTTTATTGAACGAGCGTGCACAAGGAGTGTAAGTAGTTGATGAGAAGGTTTCACTTCTAATGAAGCTAAAATCCAATTAAGGTTCCTCTACGTCGCATCTCAACTACAATTACCTTTAAAGAAAGCCTCACTCAAACGTGAACGCGATGCTGTCTTCCAAAATTTACCACTTGATATGCACGAAACCTACGAGCGACTTCTGCGAAGAATTGATCAAGAGAAAACCGATAATGTACGACGTGTCATGTCTTTGCTCTGCTATTCCAACCGTCCCCTCACTACAGGAGAGGTGTGCCATGCACTTGCGGTCGATCTTCAAAAAACACCATGCCTGGACCTTGAAGGTCTACTTGGGGCCGAGGATCAGCTTCGCAGAATATGTTACAATTTGATTGAGATCACGCAAACGGAAATTACCGGAAACCCCTACACTTCGGTTGTCACTATATCTCATTCTTTGCTTCGACAATACCTTGAGTCGGAAAGAATTAGGCAACAGGACGTAGCCGCGTTTGCAATCGATCGTCAATCAGCAAACAAAGAAATGGCAGAGATCTGCCTGGTATATCTCAAATATGCTCTTTCGGAGAAGGGTAGAGGCTTGGAAAAAGTTACTCAATTTCCATTCGCTCTCTTCGCAGCTATGGAGTGGTCTAATTACTATCTAGCCTGTTCGGATAAAGAATCTGGGCTACAAGATCTTGCGCTTCAGCTGTTCCGCGATGAAGATGGTGGCTATTTTACTGCTTGGATCGAGCTATATAATGCGGATGATGGGTGGGTCAACTTCCTAAACACAGATCAACCGATGATCCGGAGGGCATCCCCCCTATATTACGCGAGTATTCTGGGACTTGACGATATTGTGGACAAGATGGCGTCAACAGGATCTAATGTGAACGCCGAAGGGGGAACATACGGAAATTCACTTCAGGCGGCATCTCTCAAAGGGCACACTGCAGTGGTGCAGCTTTTGATCGAGTATGGAGCCGATGTCAATAAAAAAAACGGTACTTATGGAACTGCTCTCCAAGCAGCATCTCTGAAGGGTCATACGGAAGTCGTGGATGCTTTACTAGGCTGTGATGCTGACCCCAACATCCAAGCTGGGAGGTTTGGCACTGCACTCCAAGCGGCATCTTCTGTGGGCAATAAGAAAATAGTGCAGATCTTACTTGACCATGAAGCGAATGCCAACGCTTGTAGTGCCCCACATGAAAGTGCGTTAGAGATGGCAACACAGAATGGTCATGAAGAGATAAGAAATCTGTTGCTTATAAAGGGTGCGCGTTCAAGCCCTAGAAACTTAGGCAATGAACTGGGAGCTGCGGCCATCCGAGGCGATTTAGAAAAGATGCAAGAGATCCTTAATGCGGAAAATGAACATCAGGATGACCTTTTCAAGACTGCTAAAGACGCTGCATTACTTGGTGCATCCCACTTCTGCCAAGAGGGTGCTGTGAGGTTGCTCCTGGAACGAGGTGCTGATGTTAATGCTCAAACCAAAACTTTTGGAAATGCGCTCTACGGCGCATCATTGACACAGCGAGAATATAGCCAGCAGCTTTTCCATGAGCAGATTTTCCGGTTTCTGCGTGTGACTGTTCATGATGCTGTTTCTCAAAGCCTCACCGCGGGAGGTGCGCTTGAATCTTGGTTTATGGATATAATTTTGCGTGAGGAAAGCCCCCGGAAACAATTACTGGAGCAAGTCTCGACGTCCATTTTTAAGAATCCAGCTATCAGAAACTGTTACAAATTCATGTTTGCATCACCCGAGGATTCAGAAAAGGTCGTGGGAATACTACTGACCCATGGCGCAAATGTTAATGCTCAAGGGGGCAAGTACGGAAATGCCTTACAAGCTGCATCTCATATTGGGAATGAAAAGGTGGTCAAACTGCTTTTGGAAGCAGGAGCTGATGTGGATTCCCAAGGCGGCTTTCACGGCAGCGCGATAAATGCTGCCTCGGCGGGCGGCCATAGTGGCGTGATGCAGATACTCAGAGATCGTCAAGACGGTATTGCCGGGAGAAATGCTGATCAGCCGGATGGGCTTTCCTCTCAGACCAACAGCCGTCCTTAGTTTCGTCCCTGCCCAGATGGATAACGCTATATTTTGCAATATCTCATCAGATTATGCTATAGTCTTGTGCCAATTTTACTCATTGACAGTGCCTGTGATTCCTCTCCATAGTCTATTTAGTGGCTCTGCTAGGCCTCTAAATTCAGAAGATCTGTTTCCTCCACTCCCAGATAACATCTTTAGCGTGTGGAGATATTTCCTGGGAGAAAATGCGGTACATACTGCAGTAATTAATTAATAGTAGAAGGAAAATTCCTTTAGAAAAAAAAAATGCAGCGGCGAGACATGAGCGTTGATGAGGTGGTTTACTCACCGATGTTTACTTTCACCGGTGTTGCGAGACCGGGTGAACTTTATTCCGAAGAATCTGCACATCCTACCGCCTCCACGTTGAACGAAAGGCTATCTACTGTGGCAAATTGAACACGAAAATAATATATCGTTCAACAGCAGTTCGCCAAGGGCCGCAGTTATGTTTTCTTTTCGCAGATTTCACGCCTGCGTTTGGAACCGTATGACAGGTCTTTAACGAGTGCAAAAATCACGGTCGCCGATTCATCGCGGTCTCTTTATTGAAGTGGTTTTGCACGTAAATCAACAGTTCACATTATAGTTCATTTCGGAACACAGCGGATAAAAACGTTGTCATAAATTAGTGGGGTAATAACATGGACATTCTTTCTTTCGGGGTTATTGGCTACTCCTAGAATTGGCGAACACGCATCTCTGGCTAGGTGAAGTAGTCATAATAGCGCCAACCTCATCTAACGTCGGGTCGCCAATCAACAGCCTCTTATTGAGATTAAACGCTTAAAGTTTACAGCTCGCAAATATACGATATTTGCGCTGATTCCTGACCAAATCTTGCGCTATGCTCTACATAAATTGCAGAGGGTTTCTTGGGAGATTGAACGAAAGAAAGCTGTGGTACACCTAAAATAGTAAAGGAAGGGAAAATTGTGGCCTGCTATGAAAATCATGCTGTCAAATGAAAAAAAACCTTGGGCAGGAATCCAGAAAAAGAAGTGGGTAATTGTCACCTTTTAGCTGCGGACCTTCGGTGCCTAAAGTATAAGGTGCCCAAGTGACTATTATATATTAACCGACTAATCTGTCGCCTCTGTTTATAAACTATCATAATTATCAGCCAAAATGGAAGCCGCCTTGGCCTAAATTGGTGCTAAGTTCATTCGACATGCTATCGAAAATCCTTAATTCCGAAATGACACAAAAATTTCTCTCGATACTCATCTCGGGGATCTCTCTCCGGATCACATAAAATCGACTTCAGTTAAAACTTTGGGTGATGAAATTTTTGGTCCTCTGTCTCTCTCGGGGGCATTGAGTGAATTCGATAAAATCAGCAAACAATATAATCTAGTCTATATGGCTTAGTATACTACAATGACCATAATTGATCAGGAATTTGAGTACCTCAAAAAGATTGATGTAAATAAGCTGAACAATGAGATTATGGTTATTTCGATAAAACGCAGAAAATTATCTGATTGAAGGGTATTTGTAACCCAAGAGGCCCCTATAAAAGTTCGCTTATTTATTTCACCGTGATGGGAAATTGTACGGCTCTTATTCAGAGTCTGCTGGATATCGATACTCTGGTTGACGATTATAACCAAAATAAATGTATACCTCTATCTTAGGCTGTAGAATTTAGTTCTCTTATTGCTGCTAAAATTCTACTGAAGAAAGGAGCTAAGATTAATTCTCTGGATAATACGTATAATTTACCTCTTACTTAGCTAGAATATACTAGAAATTCTTAATATAAGACTCTCAAGGCTACTAGATTATTCCTTAAAGGAAACAGTGTAACTATTAAGGGTATAAAACACATATAGATATTGAATAAATTGCGACTTCTCTGAGGATAAGAATGAGGTTACTAAAGTTTCTTTGCTAATAAAGCCAGGATCTGTCTTATTCAAAGTAACTGTTGATACTATCAGCCTCTAGGCTCCCCAAATTCTACTCTATATCTTAGTAAACCAATCTATACCTAAGTTTTTTAATAGGTAGATTTTCTAGCTTATAAAATTGAATTTTGATCCCTATTATTCTAAATTACGGCTATATCTTTTATAATTACTAATTTTGTAGAACTGATATTAATTATCTGTCTTAATTAGAAAGTATTAACTCTTAAAGACAATTTATAATTTTAACATATAAAGATTAGATTTTAATTCTTTATTAGACAACCTTATATATACCTCAACACAGGTATAGGTTGTTAGGAAAATTATAGCCTATCATACAAACTACTTATAATTACCTGATAAGAGGGAAAATTGGGGCCTATCATACGAACTGCTTGATTGGGCGTATAAGGACTCTTTTCATAATAACAAGGGGTATTTATATATCTACAGGAGCTATGATCTTCTTCATAACAAACAAAGATTCAACAAGTACATTTCCTTTTCAATAATATGGCTTTCAATGACCAAGATATTACTACTCAATTACTTATGGTAAATATTAGCTGTGTGAGGATTAAGTAGCTTGACTAACTTGTACTTGAAGAAATTCATGTTCTTGGCTCTATAGTATTTGATAAAATACTATAGAGCCAAGAATAGATTAATATCAGCGGGAGAAAGACCAGCCTTGTTTCGATGGCCAGGGCAGTTTCGATATGAAAAAAGCTCCAACCTATGATTTGATGTTGTAGGGGATCATTGGATGAGTTATAAGCCAGATATCAGGATCATTCAAACATCTCTATCTCCATAGTATATTTGACGGGTCCGTTCCATTCTCTTCAGGCATTAGTTGTAGGGATTTATCAGTCTCATTGATCCAGAATGAGTTTTGTGGGTCGACTTGGTGGGCAGAAGTGTATTTTTAATATTATGGATACCAGCCAGCAGCTTCCCAATAAAGAGAGAGAGAGAGAGAGAGTTGCATTATACACCGTTTATAAGTTCCCAAAGGGCTCTTCCGGTGTCGCTGACGGCCGCTGCAGCTCGCCACTGAGGTGATATATATACATAAAATGCCATAAATGTCATTCATTTGCACCAGTTTGCGCCCACATGTCCTCGTAGATTCACCAGTTGTCGGCTGTGCGTCTTGCACCAGTGTGTCCTCATAAACTCGCCAGTTGTCAGCTGTCCGTCTTGCGCATGCTATCTTACATGCGTGTATGCCCTCCTACACGCGTGTACTCCGCCGCTGTCACGCCTCCCTGCCCCGCCTGTGAGTGCTCCTGCTTCCATCTCTATCGTGCGGTGGTGGAGGCCCGGTATCGTGACGTTTCTCGGGCTCAGCTTCCCAATAAACAATACCAACAATGTCATCTCCACGCACAAGAATGCTGAGGCTACTAAGGTCGCCGTTAGTGAATATCGAAGGCTAAGAATTGTTTTGACGTTTGATCGATTCCTGAATTTCAGGTTCAAGCCCCTGAATTTCAGGTTCAAGCCTTGAATCAAACTCCATGCTTATCCGTAAATACCGATGGAACTCCTGGGTAGTATTAAAGGGACCAAAGCGTAAAGAAGGACCCGGAAGACGACAGTCATAAAGCGATACGCCATCAACAGGAGCTACCTTCATAGGGAGGCCAAAGATCACGCATCTCACGAACCAATCCTGCTAAATGCAAAAGAAGTTTCGCTTTCGACTCTTCACTTCGTCTACCCACCCATTACCAATTATGTCTCCCTGAATCCTCTCCATCACATTATACGTCCACCCGCAACGAGTGAACGCACATAGAACTTTCGGCACCAGGACAGATATATGTTCCGAAATGAATAGCATTGTTGATACTTCAGATAGATAAACACAGCGCCCGTATTCAATGCATAATCGGTCATTTAACATAAGAACGTTCCCTCCTCGAGGTCGAATCTATTTAAGGATTTGGAACTCTGATAGTGTCAACCATCTATAAAAGACAGTGCTGTTGAATTGTTTAGGTACGCTCAAAGAAGCGGCGGATAGCAAGGAGGGAAGCCCCTTCTGGCTGGATAACATTATGTTGGTTTTCGACGCGAGGTAAATGTTGAACGGAAAATTGAAGGACAGTTTCAACTTAATTCTGCAAATCGGATTTTTTACATCTCAATCAAGGATTACTTCATCCACAATGGAGTCATTTCGTCTGGGAAAAAATTGGCTTGTAGCAACGTTGGGAGTTCCGGACCGGGGGAGGTCTAATAAAATGGGTTGTGGGGCTGGCAATTATTTAGTTCGGACAACTGCGGGTTAAAGGGGAGGAACGGGGATTTTAGCCAGCCGAATTGCACCACAGAGAAGTAGATACCATGATGTCTCCGTATAACAACGATCGCCAGGGAATATCTAGAGATGAGGCTCTTCAGTGAGAACGTAGGCTGATTGGCTCGGGTGAGCCGCAGTGGGGCGGAGTGAAAATCATAGACTCCGGACCTTATAGCTCATAACTCAGTCTCTGGCTTATCTCGTTTATTTTGCTTTAGCTCGACAGAATGCATAGCCTGCAATACCATATAGTGGTAGAACGGAATAATTAGGTATGGACCGGGGGGATAACCGTGATCATGAATGTCTGGACGATGGCAGGACCGAAACGGTAAAGGCTGCCCTGGGAATCTTTTATTAAACCAGTCCTTTATCACCCCTCCGCTCTGTAATAGTTTTTGTAGAGCCTGTCTTCTTAGAGGGAAGGGATAGAAAGTATTATATGTGATGTTTCTGCCGTTTGGTATGAGTTCCAAAGTTTCGACGATCCTGAAAACACACTCCCACAGCTCCAACTCTTCGCTGGGCGACAGCGAATATAAGTAGTTGACGTGAATCCACGGCCCACATTTCTGGAATCTCCAGGTTGGAAAATTTCGGATAAGTCGAAGAACATCATCAAAGCAACTCAATCCCATATATTTAACCCCAGTTAGCTTTCTCGCACTCTTTCCCGCCTTCACAAAGGCGCGGAATTCTGGTATTCTTTTAGGCGAGCAACAGATCACGATAGTAAGAGAGAGGACGCGATGTTCATATAGAATACGAGATGTCTCCTGGTTGAGAGTTCGATTGCAAGAAAGTATGGATAGACCACAGGGTGCGCTCGTGTTCTTGAAGAAATCGACGAAGAGACAGTTCCAGATTTGGAAGCGTAGCTCTGGTGGTAGCTTTGAGAATTCGCCGAGTTGGGCGAAAAGTGGGGGTTTGGACTCCTCTTGGGAGCGATTTTGGTTCATATTGCTTGGTGGTAGCAGGGCGTTGACTTGAAATGGGCTGGTGGAGATGAAAGAAGATGGAAGCAAACAGATATGAGACTTATCCATGGATCGATGAGTTCCCGACGCCCAACTCTGACTCGATGGCCCGATTCCGAATTAGGCTCGGTGCATTTTAGTGACAGGACCGGAGGGGAAAGGATGGAAGATGATGTGACGGTTGATTATGACATACATGATGGGTGGAGCAGGATGACTCAGCCACATGAGGGCCAGAGGCTACCTGAGGCCTCAACAAATTTCAACATGGTTTTGGATGTAGTCCGCCAGTTTTCTTAATGGCCTGCGTAGTATGGCGTGGGAACACCATGATTTTCCGTCCTAAAAGTCCACGGTATATCGTGGAAGTTCCACCAGATCCCCCATTTACACCATATCGGACGGGTACGTTGGAACTTGTTTTGGTTTAGCAAACAATAATTCCTGCTTAGAGTGGTTGGTCGCTTTGCGCTCCTGTGCGTGGTAGCATATAAACGTCGAGCTCCCCTCCCGCCCAACTTCTTTGACAATTGCTTCTTCGTCCCTCCCCCCTCTTGCTCGCTGCAGGTGAGGCATTTCTGCTATTGATACGGATCACCAAGCTCCGCGAGAAAAAAAATTCAAATATATGACAAAACATCACGTCACCCCTTGAGAGGTTTTGAAAATGAACCTCAAAAGGGAAACTTTCGTTTTCCATGTATTGCACATAGTATAAGGCTTGGCTAACAGGCCTGATCCATCATAGTGATGCCTCTCTCTAGTCTGTACCGCTGCTCCTTAAATGGATTCGGTCCAGTATCGCTTGCGATAAAATTTCTAACTGCAAGAATATCCTTTCTCTGATCATCTGATCACTTCATCTCTCATTCTTAATAGACGAATTTTATATCGGCAATACATCTTTCTACCTCCTATAGCTCGACAAAAATCTCTTCGAGCTTAGAATTTTATACAAATTTAACTTCAACGCTACCAAAATGGATGCCTGGCAAATTCTGGAGCCGGTAACCTTCATTCTACTATCCATTCTTGCCATATACCATGTAATTGAGGTATGTTATATCTAGGTAGTTTCAGGAATTCTAATATCGCTATGACTGGCAATAGCTCACACTAGCCTACGGCAGCTTCACATGTTATCGAAACGGATCGATAAACTGGAAAGCAAGATAGAATCCTCTGGGGGAGTTTGACTGGGCCTGAGAAAATCGTCTTTGAAGGCTGTTTTTGTTGATCGAACTAGTTTAGCCATAAGAAGATTATTTGTTGCTTGCGAGTATTGACCTAGAAGAATATATGGTGGCTTCGATGTCTAGAAAGTCAATAGTCCTCAGGACAGTCTACTCCTCTTGCTTGAAAGACTGGGGCCTTGCAAGGGATGGACCTTGAAGATGTGGATGGGAGGCCTCGATGTAAAGCTGCAAGTTTTATTATGGAGAGTCACTGGTGATCGTTGTTTCTTTTGACTTCAGCTTATAAGATGAAGGTCCCTCCTTTCTGTGTGTTTGAATTTATTCAATTTTTGAAAATTTGCTTTCAAATGATAGCTCTTTCTGCTGTTTGATGAAGAATCCTGCCATACAAGTTTGAGCTCTCATTCGTCTAGTCTGTAGATCTTTTCTGACCTACAAGAAGCCTACCTCGAATCCCAAATATTACGAATTGCAGAAGCTTTCCAGATTGATATACTTCTGTTGCTCTTTCAATGGTTCCATATCTGTTTTCAAATCTTCTGTTATCACTTGACCCCTCGCGAACCAGTTCCAATACTCATCAATATGCGCTTCTCCGAAAATGTACAACATATCAACCATGCTGGGCACTCCAGTAATAAAGCTCAAAGGGATCATGGGTTTGATGAACAACAAAGAGCACTTGCGTGAGATATTGCGAAAGGAACTACTATCTAAGGTGCAAGAAATTATGTACATGAGAGCTCATCTTGGCTTCACCCGAAGGCTACTAGTCACCGGCCCTACATAGAAGGGTGAGCTCGTCGCCGGTGTGTGGCCTCTCCTCCACCGCCACCTCGCCCTATTGATACCCAGATCAGTTGAAAACACGGTTATAGAAGACTTACAAATGTCTTCAGCGCAAACCCACAATGGGAATCGGTGCTGCTAGCACCCTGATGTCGTTATGCAATCCGAAAAGCCCAGTTTATCGAGAAGAATGCCGCCCCGTCGACACCTCGATCCTACTGTGCTATTCAGAACGTCAGCGAGACAAGTCAAGTGGGAACAGACCCGGGATTGCGCGCGGCAATCACAGCCAGCTGGATGAAGGCGTCAGACGCCCGGTTGCGAGAGCTGCGGTCGACCTGCGCGGAGCACCAAATTGCCAGCCACTTCCGAAACTTGTACGCTGCGACGATCAGGGTGACGAGAGCGCCGACGATACCGACGGCAATGCCGGTTGTCTTCAATGTAGTGAGCGCTGGAGCCATGGTAAAATCAGTTATAGCAGTGAGAAGGGAGGATGTGGGTATGGAGGAGAGGAAATAAGAAAGAAGAGACTCACAGCGAAAATAAGTGGGAAAACATTGAAGACCATGGTACATTTTGTTGTCAGGAGATACGGTAGTGAAGGGGGTAAGGCTAGGACAGGCTTCGAACAAATGAGTTGAAGAAAGAGCGACGATGCTGCAAAGGCGCGGTTTGTGGCAGTCACCTATGCACTTATACATCGGAACCATGGGGGATGCTCCTGCCGAATTTCCAACCGAGTTAGAAAAATATGGATATCTATGACCAGCTGAGCAATTACTTAGGGTAGCTGTAGAGACCTACATGAATTAGTGTCCTTTGGAACCAACTTGAATCTAACAGTATATAGTAATAGCCCAAAGTACGTGGCATAAGATTGGATTGAGTGTTGAATCCTGATGTCTTCTAAAGCCCATACTATGTCAATTTGTGGTATTAAGTTTAGAGAAAGTAATCTATAACCGGACTGCCAATACTTTATGTATGACATAGCACCTAGAAATTCAAAAGGGTACTGCGGAAATACAAGCGTAGAAGAGAGTTGAGTCTATCACGGTGGTCAATTTACTCTAGAGCATTCGCGTTAAAATTTTTCGTAGCCTGAGGCCTGGGCTCAGGGAATCTGGACCACAGGCCTCCATGGCCCCTCTACACTATGTAGTCCTCTTCTCCTACATGCTATGAATAACACGCCCTTTCAACTCCCAGATTCTCAGCGGTGTGGGGTGCCGTCATTCGTTACATGCAAAATGGAGGAACCGCAATTTGTATGGGACACTTCAGCTGTCGACTTCGGGCGGAAAACTTTCGCACGTTCTTCTCAAGGGCTGGTCTAGAATGGGAATATGAATCTTTCGATCTTTGCCAGTCCTACCTGAACTCCGACTTCCTTCCCAAAGAGATCACGGAAATTTTACCCGTCACGCACTTCGCAAAGGCCGTCCATTTGAAAAATGTCGGTGATGCTTCCTGGTATCGTCTGCAGCATATCGTTAAGCGCAAGCAGGATCATGATGAGGACGAAATGTCTGATGAGCAACCGGAACCGGCTTGGACTGTTCTCAAGGATTCGACTCCTGTCGCAATGGCACAGGTTGAGAATGGTTATATGGGATTCGTGGGCGACGTCAATTCCTCTGATGATTCTAATTTGGTTATGATCGCCATGTGTGGACTCTATGTCTGAATATATTGACTGCGAGCTCAACTTACTAGTACTTGCTTGCATACCACCGGACTTTCCGGCTCTTTGCCCTATGACAAAGAGCCTGATGAACCAAATATGTTCTAGTTGCATTCATGTATTATTTTATGTATCATTCAATGGACCGACAATCAACCACTTAAAGTTCGTTTCATGTTTTGAGGGAACAAGAGCGAAATCCCAAGTCGGATTTCCACCTTGTAGCCTCCGATGGACAGATATCGCCCTATCAGATGCAACATCGGGGCTGCAATAAGCTCCATTTTTGCGTCGGCACGAAGTCCGTCGCGTCGTCATAGGCCCAACTGCAAGATGAGTCAACCCAACCAGATCATCAAGGGATTATCCTGAATAGGCAAATATGCATACGAGACTTCAAGTGAGAGCCCGATTCTTTCAAGTTCTTGGATCTTGGATCCTTTTGTCCTCTTCATCATTTCAACGAACTCCGAGATAGGTATTGCACCGCGACCATGAATGCTTCCGACCGAGAGCCTGTCGCCCTACATGAGATCCGATCTCACCGGTCCGGAGATGATATAACCTCCGAGATCGAACAGCTCGCTTTGCTTCCGGCAGATGGTGGCCGGGCAGCCTGGCTGATGCTCGCATCTTGCTGTTTGATTCAGTTACCAGTCTGGGGTGGGCCATGGACAGAGTCCAAAGACTAGCATTCACTAACCCGTATTCTAGGTTTCTCTTCGGTTTTCGGAGTCTTCCAAGAATACTACACCACTCATAATGTCCTCAAGGGTAACAAGGGTGATTTGGCTACCGTGGGCACTACCTCAACTGTATGCCAAATGCGTCGAGAGCTAGACCGATCTATGTCTCACCCATTCTTTAGGGCCTACTATATCTTCTTTCGCCCATCACTTTTACCCTGCTGACTCGGTATCCCCGACTGCAAACCTACTGTGCTCCAGCTGGACTTGTTATCACTGTCATTGGGTCTCTACTCTCATCTTTCTCGCAAAATGTATGGCACTTGATCGCGACACAGGGTGTGATGTGTGCCATTGGCAACGGACTACTCTTCAGCCCATCATCCCTCTACTTGGATCAATGGTTTGTGCGGAGGAAGGGTCTTGCGCTAGGAACTATGTGGGCTGCGAAAAGTATCACCGGAGTAGTTCTGCCTTTTATTGCAGCGAGCTGTTTGGTTCGATTTGGTTCAAGCACAACACTCAGAGCTTGGACAGTCATCACGGTAGGACTCCTCTCTTACTTTGTGGGCTTTCCGAAGATTTCTCAAAATATGTGCTTACCTGGGAACCCAGTTGATCTCAACCCTTCTATCGCTGCCATTCATGAAACCTCGAATTCCAATTTCTCCCTCGGCATCAGTCCGCCGTCTCGACCTAGGATTTCTCAAGCTGGGCACCTTTTGGATGCTTCAAGTTGGTAACATCATCCAGAGCTTTGGATACTTCCTCCCAACAACTTATCTTCCAACATATTCAACAAGTACAATCGGGCTGTCCCCGACTATGGGCACTATGCTCGTTTCGCTCTTCAACGCCACCTCTGTCTTCGGTGGCATTACACTCGGAATTCTTTGTGACCGCTTCGCTGTCACTAATATTCTACTCCTCTCATCGCTAGGATCGGCGTTGTCTGTCTTCCTTTTCTGGGGGATGGCATCATCTTCAGATGATGGTTCGTCTCAGACAGCCTTAGCATTGCTCACGGTCTTTTCGATATTTTATGGTTTCTTCGCCGGCGGATTTAGCTCTACCTGGTCGGGCATCATCACAAAAATCAGAGATGATTCTTCTTCCTCGATGGAAACGGGGTTGGTATTTGGTCTGCTTGCTGGAGGCAGAGGAATTGGAAATGTCATCAGCGGGCCTCTCAGTTCCGTATTGATTCAACAGGGTTCAATCGGTGACTCTCGTGATCAAGTTTCTAGATCGGGATTTGGAACTCAATATGGTGCCCTTATTTTGTTTACTGGAATCACGGCACTTCTTGGTGCATGGGGCTGGATGTGGCGGTACATCAGCCCTGCGATGCGTTGCGTGAGTTGATAATAGTCAGTTCAGTTTAAAGTGGAGTGAATTAGGGTGGATAGGCCGTTTATGAAATTTCCTTAGTTCTATCAATTTGATAATCCAAAAATTAGTTAAACGAGCGAAATCTTACCTCAAGTGAATCTGCTGTTAAGAAAACCCGATCTATACCAGTCTATACCAGATCACGTGAGCAACCGAGCTTCACCTCGAGTCCGCCGCAACGAACAACTTCGGAATCGCAATCTCCCTTCCATTTCCATCAGCCCGATTGAAGCCTCTTTCAGGCCAGCCGGACCACCAATACCAACTATGGCCGCGGTCGATCCTGCTCTGCAGGACCCTCTCCTCTCACTTCGGCGCGCTATCGCCTCCGGCAGCCTCCCAACCCCGACGACCTCTTCGGAGCTCACCAACGAGCAAGCCACAGAGGATCTAGCCCAAGCAACACACCTATTCTTCTCGCAACCCTCTCCACAAGTCATCGCCCTTTCAACACCGACGCGATTCGTCTCCGCATCCACCAGCTCCCCCGTCGACCTGCGCAGCATCTTTTTCGCGTGGCAGAAGAAAGACGTCGCTATTCCCGAATATATCGCATCGGCGCAGGAACTCAATGAAGCTCTCAAGTCAAAGGAAGGCGATGACACACAGGTCCAGATCCTGGTCTTCGTCGAGCGACTGGATCTCCTCACCTGGCTAGAAGGCGCCGACGCTACGAGCGAATATATCAAGCCTTTGGAAGGCGCTGCCGCCGCCGCAGAAGCAGCCGTCGCCGCAGGTGCCGTTCAATCGGATGCTGCGGCTGGAATTGCCTCCGGGGCTACTGGGGGCATCTCATCAGTCCCCAGTGGACCCGTCGGAGCCGTAACGACAGGAGCTCACGGAAGTCGCGCACAAAAGACAATCGACCCCCGACTACAGGAGATCTACAACGGCGAACGAAAGACCGGAGATCGAAACACAGTCCTACGAGGAATCAAACCAACCGTAAGTCCTCTGTTCGGAGAACCTGCCTCAATTGGCACCCTCACCCGCGAAAGACCACTAATCACAATACCACCAAACAGGACTTCTCGCACGTCCGGAAAAGCGCCGAGCTCTTCCTCGACCGAAACCGCAATCGCCCCGGCCAAGCAGGCGTAAAGCCAGGCAGCAAGAACTCCGCACTGGTGCCGGCGCCGTCAGCGGGCCTCTCCATGCCATCGCGCAAGCCCAGCTCCCGCCCCGACCCCATCATCCTCCTCTCCCCATCCGCCTCATCTCTCATCCGCATGTCGAATATCAAATCCTTCCTCGGCGAAGGAATCTTCGTCCCACCCGACCACCCAACGCTCAGCATGTCGACCGATGCCAATTTCATGGAGATCAAGCGTCCGCTCCGCATCAAGTCGGACCCCTCCAATCCAAACGCTACCTCGATCGGTTCGCACGGCGGTGGCCGCGGCCCCAAGCCAACTAAATTCATCCTCGTCGACGGCACGACTAACTTCAAGCCGGAGTACTGGTCGCGGCTGGTGGCTGTTTTCACAACGGGCCAGACCTGGCAGTTCAAGTCTTATAAGTGGTCTTCGCCGCCGGAGCTGTTCAAGCATGCGACGGGTATCCATGTTGGCTGGCGAGGCGAGGAGATCCCTGCGTCCGTGAAGGGATGGGGCCGTGGCGTGAATAGTTTCGCTGTTGAGCGGTGGGATGAGAAGGGTGGGATTCAGGGTTCAGGGCGCTGGAGAGATCGCGAGGTTGTGGAGGGTATTTGGACGGCTATTGAGGAGGGAATGAAGCTTCGTGGTTGGGGATCCAAGTAACATAACCATCCACTTTGCCTCTTTCTTTCTTTCCTTCTCCATTCTTCAGTTTATCTCTTTTGGTTCTCCCGATTCCCCTGCCTTTCCTACATTCTGGATCTCGACTCGTTTTCTTTTGCTCCATCTTTCTATCTGGAATCTGATGACATATGACACTGGGGGGTGCTTGGTTCGAGTTTTTCGGCGTTGTATTCGGTGTGTAATAAAACAGTGCTTCCATACTGGTATATCCTTTTCTTGGAGAGTTTTTCTCTCTCTTTTCTCGGACTTGTTGCGAGGGTTTCTGGTATCTGTGGGCTTGCTTTTCAGGGTAATCGGGACTACGGTCTGTTTGCGATCTCCCTAATTACATCGTTGGCAATAGTAGCTACCACTTCATTCCAACCCCGAAAGGCCTTCTCGACGGCTACTACTAGTATGTGGCCATCTCTGGGACTCGGACTCTCTATACTTGGCTGAGACTAGGCGTGGCATAATGACCTTTCCCCCATTTTTTCGATCATCTCATGTCCCTTGGAAATAGTGAATTGATTAAATAGTTCTCTTCATCCGTTAAAAAGCGCCTTTGAATGGATTCCAATTTGGTCTGTATCAGTATATTGTTCTTATTTATAGTACTGCACACATGGCCGTCCCTGATGAAGTCTAAATCTTGCCGTGCATGCATCCAGCATCCTATCTTCAACAAAGGTACTATACATCGCCCCACTTAGTCCCCCAATTGCGAATGACGACAGTGGAACTATAATCCCGGCGGTTGGGAAGGATTTCCTATTTGGATTTCCAAATGTCCAGATAATTACTGAAGCCATTCACATTCCGATACGGGTGAGGAGAGCATCTGGTTGGAAGTCCGGGATACACTTCGGAGAAGATGAAGTACTATGCATGCAGAGTCATTTGGTTTGATTGGAGGAGCGAACACGTGCGTTGAAGGGAAAGGGGAATTATACCATTTTCTCGATCTTCTCGACATTTCCCTTGTAATGCATGCTAGGAATATGAGTAGTTACTAGTAGCGGGAATAGGTTGCTAACAGAAGTACAGCTCACTATTCACCTGAGTTTATGAGATCTCAGATTAAAGATTATCCCAGAAAGTTAACGAGCACACACGATATCAACACCATCCATGGATTCCGAGTCATGAATCGACAGTCAGGAGTTGACAGGTTCAGGCACAGTTGACAATTTACAATTTACAGTTACAGGCAGAAGGTAGATGCTTATAAGATCGTCATGTCCATTGCAATTCCCGTCGGAACCGAGATAATATGACATACAAAGAAGACCAGAACTCACACGCTGTGCCCAAAAGAAACAATGCAGTGCCACACACAGTGATGAGAACAGATAGGAAATAAAATGCTTGAGGATCATGCAAGGAAGAAATGGAAATGAAAAGTGTGAGTAAAGAAAATGAAAACATGCAGATTAATGAAATGAAATGAGGAAAAAAAAAACGCCGTGTCTGATGCTCAAACAAAACAACTGAAGGCATGGGACGAGTCGAGAGTCAACCACCGGGGTCTTTGGTGCTGAGATATTTTCTTCTTCCTTTTTGTATTCTTTTTCTTTTATTTTTCTTTCGGCGAGTGTTGTTGGTTTCCTTCCGTCGTTTGGCTCGTTCAAAGCCCCATCGTGGAAGAGGGTGAGGTGGTGTGAATGAAATGATCGGGATATCGTGTCTGAGATGCAACGGGAGGGGGAAAAGAAAAACGTCATCCGAATATTACAAGTGGTTCCCAAACCGGACCTTCTCTATAACATGAGGCATCGATCGTAACGTCTTTCATCGAGAGGGGGGACAAAAGGAGAATCTCGTGGCGAGGCAAATTAAAAACGGAATGAGAAAAATGACAGCCCGGAAACCCGGTGTCAAACCATACTCCCAAAAGGGTAAATTCCGGTGTGGCGCGGGGTTCCAAGCTGCATGCGATATGAAGCAAAATGGGAAAAAAGGTTTCGTGGTTCGGAAACGATCATGACGAGATTGATGAAATAATGTTCCGGAAAGAAAAGGAAGAAGGAAGAGAGACACCTCCTTATTTCCTTTCTCGGAGACAAGACATGAAGACACAAACAACCCCTGTCGCGGGTGTGATTACCGCGTTGCAGTCACACAGGTATCGGGAGCGGATAGGACTCGATTGGCCCATATCGCATCCGCGAAACTCTGATCTGAGACCGCAGAAGCGTTGAAGCTTGGCTGTTTAAAAGATGGCAGGGGTGTTGAATGGGTTCGAATCACGACGAAGCCGGTCTCTGTTTGCTGTGTTGCAAGTAACGTCGACACTGGCTCGCGGTGATTGTCATGAGCGTGCAGAGCGGCTCATGCTGCGTTCCGGACCGCCGGGTGTCGGTGAGTATGAGCGCGACCCGCCGAAAATGTCCACATCGTGTTCTTGGAGGACCACCGAGTACTTGGGATCACGGAGGAATTTGGGAACGGAGTCCTGGGAATCAAAGTTAGCATGCAACAACGGAATATTGGAATTGGAATTGAAGGTTCCAGAATGGACATACACTAGACATCAGCTTGAAGACAGAGGTCTGGGCAAGCTCGAACAAGTGCACCACCTCCTGCAGACTCTTGAACATCGACTCGTCGTCACCCACGGCCTTGGTCATACGGCTGGCGAGACTGTTGCGCAGGGCGTGGTCGATGTTCAATTCACAGGGGGACCCGGGAGCTAAGAACGCGTTGTACAGACCTGTTACATGTTAGAAACCATTGACTAGAAAGAGGAGGCGCTAAAGGAAATAACGTACCATAAGCGGCTGCCAGCGTTTCCCGAACAGAGTCCACCTTGGTGAAGGCACCGGCCTTCTCGGACTTGTGATAGCTGGCAGTGAACTCAGACACGTCGAGGTAAAATGATAAGTTCTCTTCGCACAGAGAGTAGCGCAAGAATTCGCGGAAAAGGAGACGGAGAGCGGGATCTCCCAGGATATGTGTCAAACGAGCGTTGTTGGAATCGCGGGGCATGCCACGGTTGTCGTAGGAAGTGGTGGTGGTGTTCTGGGACTTTTCACGGGCAATCCATCCACAGACGCGCTGGCCTCGCTCGGTGATGCAGTAGATGGCGTATTTTGACGGTTGGAAGACGACATCGGAGTCGGGGAAGGACTTGTCATCCTGAATCATCGTGATAAGGCCGTACTTGAGGAACAATTCTGCGATCAAACAAGTCTCCCGGCGCTCAATTGTCGTTGAGCAATCCATCAACCAGTCGACGGCACCCTTTCCGGTGAAAGTGTTGCTGTAAAGCTTGCCATCCTGCAACTTGCGCTCCCGAGCCATCTTCACACCCACAATGCCGTTCGAATAATCACTCAATGAGTCGGAGTCTGATGTGGAAATGCTGCTCTTGATGTTAGGACCATCTTGGCCAGCGAAACGGCGGAAGATGACTTCGACGGTGGCTCTGTCGTGTGACAGCTTATCGCTCTCGGTGTCGCGCTCCAGGTTCACCAATTGCATCGTGTTGCGGGGCGACTCCAACACATCCATCACGTGACGAGCGGTGATACCGTTCCGTTGACAAAAGCGCTGCAGAATGTTGATTCCCTTGGGGGTAAGTTGGAAAAGGGCGCCCTTGAGAGGGAAAATTGGCAAGGCCTTGCCATCAACCGATTCAATGAAACGCGCGTCCACAAAGCGCTGGCAGACGGAACGAGCCATTTCTTTGGCCATGGAGAAAGTGGTGGTAGTGGTAGTGGTGACAATGCGCGAGGGATCTTTGGGGTCGGGCATGCGGTTCGATTGGGAGAACTTCAGAGATCCCAAATTGTTGATCGCTTCTTCCGAAGTAAAGGTGTGGTCGTATCTCGTGAAGCGGACCCGGTGGGAGTCCAACTTCAAACTCACCATTAAGGTGGAGAAGAGGTCCATGAAATCCTATAGAAAAACCAGTGTAAGCATCCAATTGCCATATTTCCTCCACAATTGTCAATCCTATTCTTTCCAACCTACCTTGGTGAATGGTCTGTCATCCTCGGTCATACGCAATAGGCGGGACGAAGTCTGATGCATTTTGGGAGGAGGCGCGGCTGGCGCAAAGCCCGGATGCACAGGACGAACTTCGAGAGGGGGAGTCGGAACGCGCTGTAGAGTCAGGCGTCTTTTATGAATGGTTTGAGGTTCCGGGGAACCAGATCGCGAAAGGCCCGACAATTGATCGTAGGTGTCTTCGTCGGAGAATGGCGGGGTCAAGGGGGTAGTGCTCGCGGGTCGAATCTGTTTCGCGAGACTGCTGTTGGAAGCGGAAGACCGTAAAGTGTTGGTTCCTATAGTCGGTGTTCCGATGGTGGAGAGACTGGCAAAGGCGCTGGAAGTTCGTTGTGCTATAGCGGCAAACGAGCGGCGGTTGCGACGAGATATAGAACCGACGACTGACCCCGAGAAGGTAGAAGGCGGATTTGAAGAAGTTGGAGCTGGATTGGTCGCTGGGGGGTCGGCGAATGGTGAGATAGTGCGTGAGTAGGATTGAGGAGGAAGGGAAGGAAGAGATTCTTCTCGGTAGTGGTTCACGGAGGGTAGGGTTGGCATTGAATGGTTTTGCTGCCTTTTGGGTGAACCAGACTTCGGGAAGAGTGTGAAAAGTGGGTAAGTCAATCAAGCCCTGATGATACCAAATGATCTGTACATCAAAAGGGGAAGATTGTAATAAAAAAAAAAGGGAATAAAATAAAATAAAAAAATAAAAATAAAAAACCCAAAAATTAGGGTGTGGAACTCCCTTTACTCCGTACAGTCGGGAGAGAGAAAGAGGAGGGGAGGTGGGAGGGGCGTGTGGAATGGGTTTGTATGAAGGGGGTGGTTGGGAAATTGTGAAATATACACTATAAGTTTCCAATTTTTTTTTCTCTTTCTCCCTTTCTCAAATAATAAGAAGGAATGGAAAACAAAAAAAGAGGGGAGGGGGAAGGGCTTGAAACGAGCCAAGGGGGAAGTCAAGACAAGGGCAAGCCGAAAAATAATAATAATAATGAATAAAAAATGGGAAATAAAATAAAATAAAAGGGAAAAAAAAAGAAAAAGAAGAAAAAAGAAAATCCATTGTGATATGCCCCTCAAGCCCCCTTGTGAAGAATTACAGCCATTCGGCCTGTCATCCATGACCCACAGCCCACGCGTGAGCTCGGCCGGAAAGAGTTTGGTGTGCTGCATCGTCGCAACGTGGGCCAAGGGAAGGGATTGCCTCATGGTGAAGATCGGTGGGTTCCTTTCGTACGCCGTATTACTAGTACTAGTACTAGTACACAGCGGTATTCTTACTTTACTTGGCTGAGAGTATGTGCTCGTACAATTAGCATCATGCTAGTAGTCTCTTCTACTCATTATTCATTATTCTATCACCTAGCAGTTACAGTATGTAAGAGTGTAGGTGAATCCCACATGGCTTGGCATGTGGCATACCTCCGATCATGCCAACCCAATCCGGTTGGGGCAATGATCTTCTCAACCCTAGGGGAAGAGAGGGGGAGAATAATATATTAATCATACATTAATTGTTCAATAATTACCAGATGGTTTCCAGGGAGGCTCCTGTGGAGGCTCCTGTGGAGGCTCCTGCTTATCGGGCGATAATTCCAAATACCCTTCTCCCTAAAGGCTAGTGGAACACGGAGATCATCAACCTTTAGGAACCCTCCACTTGAACCAACAACCTTGGAAGAAAAAAGAAAGCATGGTACATACTAGTAGTAGTCCTCTGTACGGAATACATACTGTATAGTACTGTAGTACGCATCCACAGTCAATGATTTCACGACTCAACTGTGGTTGACCCAGGGAAACACGCGAGGCCGAACAGATCCGCCGATCCTACCGGTATACAATACGGAATACAGTATTGTACAATACTGTATATACGTACAGATGATCACCAAGACGGGAAACCCCCTCTCCGCAAACTCTCAGGCTTGGCTTGAAGGGGCTGAACTTAACTGGATGTAGTAAGTGCCCCCTATCATATCACTGGCAGAAAACAAGGTGATCCGAATCTTCAGGGCTTCTCATCTATCATTGGATACTCTTCCGACCAACTTGCTCCACCTACTCCGGACTCTGCCTCTTTCTTTCCCCTCCCCTCCACTCATGCTCCTCCACTTCCACCTCGTCTTTCGGCCCTAGACCCTGATCGGGAAATAGTGCCTCTTGTCCAGCAGTGAAAGCTTCGAGCCCACGTGGGAAATCCGGCCCTCTCCCACACTCTTCTCCGTCTCCGACACCCGTTTGATACATACCAAGAACTTTATCGGGGAGAAGGTGGTGGCAAAGGGGTGTTTTATCCAAGGTTCCCTTCGATCCGATCTCCTGACTTATCGGAGTCGAGCCTAGCCTACCTTTGAATCTGATTCTTGTATCCTCCGATTATTTTCCGTGATGATTCACACGGTAAGTGAACCTGTCTCGAAACTGCCGGCTGGTCGCGCTTGATCCCGTGCTGATGAGGCGTCACATGTTTCACGGCGGGTGCAACAAAACTCAGCGCGGACACAGTGGACAACGGACAACGGACAACGGAAGACGCTTTCGCAGACAACTCCGATCAGAGAGGCTCCACTTGTTCTTTGTCCCCAGTTTAGTTCTAGTTCAAGTTCGAGCCACCAGTGTTTCGGGCTCGAAACCAGATTGTGGCCCCTCCCCGCGTGGCTGAGCCCAAAATGCCCACATCCTTTCACGCTTCCACCGCTTTTCCACGACTTTTCCAGGCGTCTTCGCCATGGCCCATGTGGTGGACCACGTGGACACACGTGGAGTCCTGTTGGAGCTTAGCGCCTGTGCGCCTGAGGCCTTTCGCTTCTTTCTGCCCGGCGCGGCCTGGTGTTGTCCCTCTGCCTTGCTTTCTAGCTTTTTTTTTTTGGGTTCTTGGGTCCCTAGTCCATTTAGCCTGCTATCCTAGTCAATGGTTCGTGTCTGGACAAGCCGTTTGTTTCATTGCCCCAACCGTTTTGGGCCCTTTCGGATAGCTACTTGGGCTGCTGGCTAGCGTTAGCGTCAGGGGCAGCTCGGCAGTCTTCTTTGTTTGCGCAGTCTCGCGTAAGTACTGGCGTTCAGTGACTTGCGCTTGCATTTGCAGCAAAAGGAATCGATGCACCGGCGCACAGACACTAGGCGACCTAAGAACTAACCTGTCTAATTTCCCCCAGACTCAGATCATTCTAAAGGATACGAGGGGGGCATGGGCTCCGACCAATGACTGGTCCGCCGATCGCTAACCCCGGTCACTCCGGAAGACCTAGTATACAGACTACTGAACTGCCTCTTTCTTTTTTCTTGGATAAATTCAAAAAAAAGGGTTCTTATCAGCTGTCAGTCTTCGGAACCGCCGCCCCCCTTACCTATTGCGGAGTAAAATTAGGCGTCCTGTCGTTCGAGAGCCTCATCGTCTCTTCCAGGCACCGCCGCCAGATATGGATATGATTATGACAGGATGGCGCGATTCATTGCGGGCTCCTGTCCTTTCCGTACCGCCCCTCGCGCACTTCTTGGGGCCTGAACCCCAACACGTCAGATACTCCACACTAACCGACTCAACTGTCCCCATTATACGGATCAATTAAACACGATGCCTTTGGTTTCGAGAAGAAAGACCTGTCAGACACGTCACCCAAATGATTGCAGAGGCTGTGCCCAGCTCACCAGCCAACCAAACCCAGGTAGAGCCATCACGCGAACGTGTGCCCTAACAAGCCCATCCGCCAGAAGCCGAGCCGATCAAGGATTGGACGGATAAAGCGCGCTTGGACAAACGCTGCCTTCAGCTCCAGCTCCGCGGGGAGGGGAAGAGAAATGAGGGACACAGACATATTACACTTTTCAAAGGGGGCCAATCCTGGAGGATGCGAGACTCCTACTGTAGATAGAATCTTCCATGCAGATCGGGGCGTTTTGGATGCATCACTGCCGCCCTCTTCGTACTCGCGACCTGACAGGGTGTACATATAGTACTATGTATCGATGGCTCGATCTCAGAGGGCCTGCCACGTGGAAACGATGCGGACCGATCGCAAGGCTTGCAGACACGAAAGTCAAGCACTGTTTCCGAAAGGGGAATTGATACGTAGTTTCGCACCTCAGCCTGGGTTCGGGTTCGTTGGGGGCCGATTGGAAGGGGGCCAACGCCAACGCCATCGCCAACGCCAACGTCTACAGCTCAGCCCTGTCATGGCGGGCGGGACAAAAGCAGCCTCAATTGACGGAGAGTTGTGTAAATCGGCCCCCAAATTCCGAGACACGCCCAGCCCAGCATATCGCGCTGTCATATCTCAAACCTAAACCCCGAAACATTGCCGAAGGATCCCGTACACGAGCCACCACCAAGGAAAACAAAGAAAGGGCTGAATGGTAGCCTAACTAGTAATAGCCAGGGGGGAGAATCCATGGAGCGATCGTGCCATGGTTGGGCAATGAGACTATAGAAACCTTGGCATTCAATAATACCACAACCACAGCCACTACGGAGTTCCTCGTAAAATACAACAGTAGAAGCACCACTACTGTAAGAGAGAAGTGGAGGAAGGAAAGATTAGCGTCAAAATGGTATGCAGCAAGAAAGAAAATAAAAAATGACCGATATCGCTTCCGCCCGACTCGCCGTTATCACGGCCAATCTAACCATTTACCTCTGGCAGAAGTGGGCTATCAATGCCAGTGGAAAATGGGAAAAAAATTGAGGACCCCCCCCGCTAGGTCTATTCAGGATAATTCTCCATGGACGGGAGTTGCGGTCAGATAGTTCAACGGCACCAGGTCCAAAGTCAAAGGCCCAGTGATCCTCAGGACCGCCGATCGTTCGTCTGGAGATTTTGATTAATCTCTTGGCATTGTAACTGCTCTGACTAAGAGGCATTCCTACATAATCCACTATGACAATAGAAAGGTATGGATACTCCGCTCCGTACTGTGTACGTGGTGTACAAATCGGTACTGTGTATTGTATGATATACCGTAACGGGACCCTCTTTTCCGTATCGTACGTATCCAACATCCCTGACCGCCACGCGACGAGGATTCATGCAGGTCACCACCGCCTGCGACCCGAGTGGTTCAGGGGTCTGGGGACTCATGAGTGACAGGTAGGGCCGAAACAAAAGAGACGGTAAAAAAAAAAACCATGACAATAGCTTGCATTCTAGAGCTAGCATGGCTTATGGCTTGAAGGCGATAATTAATAATCATAAAACTAGAACACATTTTCCCTGTACGGAGTACGCAGGACGCAGTACCGTACTTACCAAGGCACCAACTTGAACTAGTTTATCTGGTATCCTTCGATGCCTGGGGGATCTGCGACTGGAATTTGAATTGTCTTAAACCCTCGTCCATTATACTCTGGATAACTGGGGAAATCGGTAACCTTGTTCTTGACTCCGTGTCAACCATACAAACATACGCAGTACTAGTTCTCCTACCCAGGGATGCTGGGCGAATTGGCTCCAGCTCAGCGTCGCACAGGAAACCCCATCCCGACCAGTCACCGCTTGATTCTCCCTTGCCTCCAGGTAGGAGGTCGCAGCGCAGATTCCATCTTATGGCCATCATGCAATCTAGACACGACAAAAAAACAGCCGCACCCGCGCCCGCGCCCGCGCCCTCGCGGGAATGTGGCTTCGTAAAATTGTGGGTTTGGGACCCGCGTCATGACTTCCTCGGATAGATAGTTCTATTCGGAGGATTTTACCTGCAACCGGTATGGAGTCAAGCTCCGAGTCTGACTTGGCCTTGTGGCAACTATCGACGGCCGAGGCCGGGCCGGAAATCCTCTCTCGGCATTTGCTTGTTGGCTGAATCATGGCTTGGCTGGTGGATTTCTATTTTGGATCTTGGGGCAGCTCGGATATGGAATTCCTTAGATTGTCTATCAGCGAAGCAGATAGAGTGATTTGTTTCTGTTTCCATCCGCGCGTGAGATAAAGCTCCTCTCCACCATACACTCTCGGTCTTGCGAACGAATGTATTCGGTCAAAAGGACTTCCGTGGCATGAGTTTGAGTCTATGCAAAACAGCATGCATGTACTCGGTATGTACCCAGGTCGATCAAGTTTCTCGCAGCGCGAAGTGGGGACCTTTTCCACGTGGGAAAACTGGGGGCCGGCCTTGCATCGCCTCGACTGACTCGTGAAAAGGCAGATCCGAATAGCCCCAAACTCTCTCATCGCGAGGAGAGTTTTGAGCTAAGGGGGGACTAGTCCGTTTTCGGTCTTCAAGGAGCCCTTTGCGTTTAGTATCCTCGGCCATGTGGCTTGCACGCTTGGGTTAGCGTACATAGTTATCTTTTCCTGCTGTATCTGGATCTGAGTCAGACCAACGCCAGTTCCATAGTCACGATTGGGCACGCATGGCTAGGCTATAGTGTAGAAGTTTTCTTATCGTTTTTCCAATGGCTAGACCCATGTAGACCTCTAAATATCTTGGACACTATTTCCGATAGTCGCGATGAGTTTTACGAGGGAGTGGTTTATTCATCTTCACCCCTTTTCTTCGTAGATGTGGTAGCTGAATGATCAAGCTCACGGTCCTCCCCCTGAAACCAACCAGGGATTCGAGAAAAGCCCAAGGACCTAAGGATTTTGGAGACATGGTACGAAGAACGGAGTACGGATTATCGATCGGACTTCCTTAAAATTCGGGGAGGGGGAGCTGTAGACCGTGTGTATTCGGCTTGAATGACCGAAGTTCCTTGGAGGCTCCGGCCAAAGGGAGGGAGGGGACTTTCTAACATACTACGGAGTACTAACAGTAGACGAGAGATATACCCTAGGGCAGAGTGGGATGTACTCTACTCCATCCTAGTATACACCCTCGCTAGTTACCGTATGGTAATATTCGTATTGCGTAACTCCATACGCAGATCGGTGTCGGGACGATCCGCAGGTAATCCCAAAACGGTAAGTAACAAAGCATGCCATGGTACAAGACCAGGAAGAAATCGATCCACCATACTCGATGCGGCCAAAGTCTGCGAGAGATAGATCACGTCATTGACTCTTCATCATCATTCTTTGTGTATGATGGAACACGAATCCGCATTTGATCAAACTCTGGTAATATTTTCTCTGATCTCCGAACCATTCAGACATGAATCTTGAAAAGCCACTTGCAACATCAACAAAAGTCTCCTGAATCAGACTCTGTGGCTGCTTTGATACGGCGAAATCCGCGTGGCGAGATTTCCACGCTAGAAACCTTCCAGAAGCATTTTCGAACACGCTAAGAAGGGCCCGTCGGATCCACCGAAATTTGTCCGTTTTTTTTTCGGGCGCATTTGGGCGAGCTGAAACAATCGCTTTCGGAAATCAAAGAAAGGTACGCTATTTACGCACTGACACTCAAAACCACAAAAAAGAAACAAGGCAGGAATAGAAAATTTTGGCTTTGGTTCCTGAATCTGATTTTTGGGACCGCACAATCAAGCTTGGCTTGGCGGCAACAGCCTTACAATCCCGAGGTACATCTACGTATATCGCTTATATCTTACTTCGTAGATTGGCACAATCTGTCATCGGGGAATTTTTTTTCTTAAATGGAGCCCTCTGTATGGCGCATCTGTACTAAGCTACGGAGTACATACTTTTAGGACCCTGCGCCCGAAAAATTAGACACGGCGAAATTATCCGACCCTTCGGAGCCGAGGTGAACGCTATGCGACCGGGGCTTTAAATTCTACCTTTGCTGTATTCGGTTCCAGTGTATGATTCAATAGCTATATACTATCAAAATATGTACCAGAGTTTCTCACCGTCTCTACGGAATACGGAGTACAGGAACAGGAAATCTCCTCAATTACCTTTTCCTTCTCCACTAATCCTGATCCTGACACGGCAGAGGACCACACGGGAAGACCAAATCCACGTGGCAGATGATCTACAAAAAACATGGCAGACACCTTTTTTTCCGCGTACTCCGTACAGGGCAGAACGACCCAGAAAAAGCTTCCGCAACTAGCGGTGCCCGTTGATGATCGTGATTTCTCCATCACTTGCATTGCGGTGGATCTATCACCCATGTGGCCTGAAAGTATGTCTGAAGGTTGTCGGGAACACCCCAACCATTAGGTCATTTTAATCTCCTTTTACGTTACAGTGCATGAGGCGTGTTTTCCCCCCCCCCCATGTATGTATGTCAACTTGCTATGTACAGCTCCTGCAGAATCAGCTTTGTTCATTGGGTCATCTAGTTGACTCGGTGTTTCGTCGCTGCAGTGTTGATGCAGGTCAATTGCCCTAATCGAGCTTAGTCCATTGGCCCTGGTTGGGGGCCAGAACCCAACGACCTCGCTTCGTCGGCTATGTATAATCTTGGAACGAAATGTAGACGATATCCCCAATGATAGGGAAATACCGTTGCCAATTTGGGTTACGCGCGTCTGTTGAGATGGAGCCATACTCGCTGAATAGTGTTCTACCACGTCTCGTCTAAGGACTATACGGTCTATCAATATATTTGTTTACCCCGCGACCGTGGACATGCACTTTATATACCGGACACATGCTCTTCTCTTCTGTCTCCAATTCCTAAACAAGGATGCAGATTGTTGACGCCATTTAATATGTCTGTCTTGGCGCCTCCGACCACGAAGCAACAGCTACTATCAGAATGGCATGCTGATGAAACAATCACCTTGTCAACTAGCCGCAAGCACCTATGACATGGCTGTTTCAAGCATGGGTCTTAATGGGTCTTAATGACGCCGGACCGGCCTTAGTGGTCCCCTGTCAACTTATCCTACTCTAGTACATTCTGCATGACCGGGATGATGTTGATCGTCGCCGCGAAACCAAATCAGGATAAGCAATTTGGGAATTAGCTTTTGATTCGCCAGCCAATCTCAATATCTCCTTTCATCAGACCAGCAGAGTCATAGTCAGATGTAATCTCAGATTGTCGGTAGTTAGCTGCTAGCACAGCTCCGATTCCACGGCCCGTAACTCCGAATTGCCCATGGAGCTCTTCCAGCCAACATGCCACATTCCTCCGCTTGCCGTCCCCTTCATATTGTGTTGTTTTTGCATATGCGGGGAAACAGACAACTCGCCAGTAAGGTCCATGGTCTCTCGGCGGGATAGCAATGCGACAATTATTCCCTCAGTGTCCCCCACGGAAGATCCGTGAACACAACTTCCCGGCTTGGAGTTGGCATGCAAATCTGCTCTACTGTACCCCGTACGCACGGAGTGTACATAGCTCATAGAGAAACCAAGCTTAACCGAAAACGAAAGTCTTCATCTGCAACATTGAAAGCGGGGTTGTCATTTCGGTAGCCTGCGACGACGCCGGTGGCCGCCGTCCGGGTTCTGCAGCAAGAAACAGCACTAACTAACCCAACGCGTTTTGCCGTTTTGCCAGTCTTCTTCACTACTGTATGTATGTCCGCGTGCGTCTTTTTTTTGGTTGATTCTCCGGCTACATTGCATGACACTACGTCTTGTTTTGGAGCTTGTCCTAAACGATTGAACCCGCGATCCCTTCACCCGGTCCTCTTATCGCCGCGGACACACATACACACACCGCACAAGCCCCATCACCACATCACCACAACACGGCTGCACTATGCCGATCATTCGAGGGTATGTGCTGCCCGAATCCCGGGCTTGCGAAGACCAGGGCCCATAATGGGATCATCAATGTCGCACACGTATAGGTTTCTGTGTTTAGTCTGCACGATGGGTGGATTCTTGCCTCCGCGCCGACTGCACCTATGTAATGTACACTACACCACTCCTTTCTCATTTTTGCCTCCCCCCCCGCTCTTCTCTGCATGGCTCTGCCCAAATGCAATTCCAACCATTGCCTCTCGGGCCTCTAATTATGGTCCGGTCTATTTCCAAAGGGCTAGACTTGACACGCGGAGAGCGGTTGTTTTCACGGGCTGCTGCAGCTCGCACGCCTTGTCTATGCTTGTACACTGATACAGGGAGGGGCGTTCCCATTTCGTTTCTCTCTCTCTCTCTCTTTTCGGCACCTTTAGCTCACTTTTCGGTGTCTATTTTCGACCGACGCCCGGGATTCTGGCGTCGGGAACCAGAATATGGGATCTGCAGGCTGTAACCTTGGCCGCTGCACTGACTGGATGGATTTGCAACGGCTTGTTCAGCTACATCCGAGAAACCCCCCCCTGTGTGGATTTTACGGGACGCGGAGCGGACATTTATTACATATGTACAAGGTCCTGCATGATTTTATGCCCTCGCTCGAGTGTGTGCCGATGTGTGGGTATGAAGAACCTTGAAAGAGAAACCGCCATGCGAGTCCTGCAGAACTGTGGAGTCGTGCTTTGGCGGGAAATGGACTAAAAGTACTAAATCTAACCCGTCAAGTCCTGGTGTCCTCCGACCCTCCCAGCAGCAGTTGCAGTTAGTACCGTGGACACGCACACAAAAACGCAAACTTTCATAAACATAAGTCGCCCCACAAGATTCGCACGCGAGGATGCAGCCTTTGAGTTTTGCACGATAGGTAAACCAAACGAGATAGGATACTCTTCAAGGTTGCAGATCCCCGCGCTGGTATCCTTCGACCAATTACCAAATGGAGGCTGAGGAGAGACAGAGATAGATGGGTGGATGCCGGCCAAGAATGGAAACGGCTCATCTGAGTTCTAAAGTCATACAAGACTGATTTCTCGGGAGATGGAGTAGCCGTGGTGTAGTCTCTAGGTAAGGAAAGGGCGCCAGCCAGCCAGCACAGTACATCGAAACTCCTCCCGCAGATTGGGAGGGTACATATACCAGCGTCGGTGCCAGTGTACAGTACATACATGGTACCCCAGTTCTCGGTGTCCTGCATGCAGCGTAATATGCTCATTCCATTCCAAGGTTCCGGCCCTGTAAAGATGGAGTCCATCGTGATCGCCCTGCAAGCCCCCAAAACTCACTCCCCGTTCAGGCTAAAGATTTGAGTTAGTAAAAGTAATGAACTGGATAACGTGCATGCCAGCAAAACACACATGTATGTGACCTGTCATCTCGGTTTTGGGTTTCTTCTTTTCTTTTTTCGGACACATGGCATATGTATGCACATGGAAGTGGATGGACAGCAACATTTGCCGGGTGTCCCAGCACAGCCAATATCTAGCCACGCTTATTGCTTTCTGTGCGGTCGAGACAGGGCAAGGGACACGAATGAGCAGGGTGGAGCAAGCATCTTTACTAGTAGTTTACAGTCTGTAGAGAACTTTTGCCTTCCCGTGGGGTTTGCGCCATCTTACATGACCATCTTCCCGGTCATGCATGGAACGTGCAGTAACGCTTCTCGGTCCCGGTCGCTCGGCAGTTGATTTTCTGGTGAGTATCTTGCAACTGGGGTTTACCTGGTATTGGATTCTTGTCTCTGGGGTTATTTTTCAAAGTTGTGTGTCTGGGGTTCTTGCCGAGGGAATTAGTAAATCACTCCAGGTTCAATACTATGCTGGATCTATTTCCCGCAGTGTCTCATACTCCAGGGCCGTCTAATCGAACAACCAACTTGAACAGCCCAGTACAAACCTGAAGAACACCATGTGAAGCCAAGCCTCTAATCATGCAGATGAACAGATGGTTGGGTATTCGCCACAACAACATAGTATTACCATCCACCTACCTAGCTTGGAAATGTATTATGTACCTACTAGTAGGCAGTATGCAACCACATAAACTTCTCACATCTAGGCAGAAGAGCGAAGAATAGTAAAAAACATCCATCTACACGGGCCTGGACCTCTGCTCTCCTCAAGTTGGCTTTCAGTGGCAACAGGTAGCTCACAGAACGCGGCAAGGTGCATAAACCAAGGCAAGGGCGAGCCCGAATAATTGAATTCGCCAGTGTGATTCCCGGGTTCAAAGTTCATGACTCCCACAGTGAATGGATGAACACCAGCACTACCAATGAGAAAAGTGTCCAGCCCAAGAGACAAAACCAACGGTTGGAGATCGCGTGTCCGAACGCTCGAGGTCGTAGCAAAGATCTGCGGTACAGTAGCAGATGACTCGATCTAAGTTTGGGAAGGTCTCGAGCGGTTCTCGGATCTATACCCTAAACGAGGCGCAGGGCGGAAGGGAACATGGCACGGCGTCTCTGATAGGTTCCCGCGCTTTTGTGATATATCATTGCTGGATTGACCTATTAGGTAAAACGGGCTGGGATCACTTCTTGGTGATGCTCGTGTTCGGTACTTGGCTGGGGAGAGGGGCAATTGCCGTTGTGCTGGTCTGGATTATTGCGTGATGCCAGTGGGGGTTGGTGGTGGTAACTATAGTGTTTTGGATATTGTTTCAAGTATATGGTTTGGACTGATTTATCACGATGAGGAAATGAAGCCTTACTAGTAGTTCATTTCTAGGCCTGGCATAGATAGCATCTCGAGAAGTCAATGCTTTTACTAGTACAAGTATTGACCATAGTACCTAGGTAGTACCGAGTACCTATGACTACCGGGAATGCCTGGCTGACGTCGAGTTCCAAACTTGAAACTATGAAAGTACACCACTCTCAAGTTCAAAGGACGTTTATGATATATCACTTCTATTGAGACTGGCATGAAAGACATGCAGTTAAAACAATGAACCAAGTCCTCAACCATCCCGCCACCATTGTCCTAGCGAGCCGCCAGAACCAGCCATATCAATAACCTCCTCATAACTAATCTCAACCCGAAACATCTGACCATCAGCAGTTCCATTCCCAGAACCAACAGGAGTAACAAGACCCCAAGTAACCAATTTCTCCCACGCCTCTCTCGAAACATCTCTCCCCCAGACCCGGCCAGCCGTAGCCGCCGCGCCAGATACAGAGGCAGATGTCTTAGCGGAAGTGAGCAGTCGCACATACTCCGCATAAGCTGCCGGGAACGAGAGCGCAAGTGGGGACAGGCTCTGCGCTTGCATGCCTTCGTTTCCGGGGTCGAAGAGAGCCGCCAGGCGGGTGGCGGCCACTAGCAGGGCTAGTGGAAGGGATGAGGAGCTTGATGAGGCGGATACGGATGTTGAGAATGGGAGTGGAGCTGGGTCAGGGCAGGAGAGGGATTGGGAGCTGAAGTGCTTTGGGGCTGGGATTTGGATGGACGGTTCGTCAACACCGTGGGTGCTGAGGTGGAGATTGGTGATGGGGAGTAGTGCACTGGTGAGGAACTCCTTCACGGATTTGGTTTGGTTGTATATCCTCTTCAGGTGGAATTGGAAATCTTTGTCCTCCCACAATTCCTGTGAATCTGAATTAGTCCGGGCGATTGAGTAGAGAGGGTTGTTAGCCGCGAATCTTGTCCATACCTTTAAATATTCTTTCCACCCCCCCAAGCAGTGTTTGCCAGCGATTGCTATCTAGAACAGTGTTCTGAGAGCTAAGAAGGTCTGTGATCTGCTGCACCTCGTCCTCGTCTAGATCTAGGCTCGCTTTGCAGATGTCCGAAAAAATATCATAGGTTCTCGGGAGCGGAACGTAGACATATCGATGACTGAACCGACTCTTGACTCTCTTCTCCAGCATCTCGGTGACATCAACCTTGGTGGTCAATCCAATGACTGCGATAGGCGCCTTTCGTGCCTGGGCAATATCGAACAGGTTATATAGCAAAGTCTGTCGGGGATGCGTGACGAACAGATCAAACTCGTCCAGCAATATGACAATCGATTTCGCCGCCGTCACCGCGTTCCCATTCCCTGCAGCGCCAAACAACTCGTCCGGATGAGACAGGAGAGCCAATAGAGTTGCCATAGTGTCGGCATGGGAGCTCACTTTAGCAGTATCGTCCTCGGTGTTGGTCTCACGGCCAAGTTGACGCCACATCTCACGAACAGCAAGGCGGTCATCAGTGTGAAAGAAACCATTCAAACGAACGACATGGAAGTCCTTGCTATGTTCCTTCGCAAGCGAAGAAATGATCGTTTCGATCATGGCTGTTTTCCCACACCCACGCGAGCCGAGAAGAAGCATCGAGTTTCCCTCGCCAACTGTCACTGTTTGTTCGATCAGGTGGTTGGCTTTGTTATACTCGGCTTCTAGACCCTGGAGAGGAATCTGTCGCTTGCCGGAGAGTTTCTCCAAAACGGCCGTAGAAAGAGCACGAATCTCATCGTGGTAGCCGTCCTTGCAGAGATTTTGCATCTTCTCGACATACTCGGGAAGAGGCTCCTCCTCGACTACCTCGGCGAATTCTTGCACCTCCGGCTGGTTTTGGAGGCCCTGCTGGAGTTGCATGGCGACAAGATCATCCAGTCCATCGTGATATTCCGGCGACGCGGATCTCTCCTGTTCCTCATTGTCTGCGCCGCGCTGTGTCCTTCCTCGAGCAGTACTCCGTCGAGACCTGGTCCTAGAAACCGAAGCCGTGGGTTTCGGCGACTCCATCTCAACGTCAAGATCAGAGTCGTTCTCGTCCGCCGGCGACTTCTGTCTGGACTTCTGCGCACTCTTCGTCGCTCGGGTACTTCGTGGTGTAGCAGCTGCCCTGCGAGTCGAAGATGGGGTCGGGGCATCGCCTTCGTACTTTGCAGGAGTTTTGCGCTGGCGACCACTTGTGCGTGTGCCTCTCGAGGGGGTTTCTGGTTGTTGTGCACTGCCATCCTCTAACCCGGCCGGTACCTTTTTGTTTCCGCCACGAGTAGATCGACGTCGTGAGGCCGATTGTCGGGGTCCGCGGTAATCTTCGTCTTCTTCAGAGTCGTCAACAGCCGCAGGGGATGAGTATGCAGCGTCGCTTTCCATTGCGATATCTCCGTCGCCATCTTCGGGGGGTTCTTCGGAGACTCTTCTCCGCTTCGACGCTCGGGGATCTTTCATGTTGGGCGTTGCGCTTGGTGTTCTGGTAGATGGGCGGGTTGGAGGAATTGGAGGATTGGGAGATAGAAGTGATTCGCTATTGTTGACTTCCTCCCGAGTTCTGTGCGATTGCAGGGGCAGTTGAGATCAAGAGTGAAATAGTTCTGGTCAAACAATGCCGAGCCCAGGAGTTTATTCGCAGAAGCGCATTGGCGAACTTCGACGGGAAGGGGTCGAGATCGAAATCAGCGATGATATAGGGTGGTTATATTATCTGGGTGATCAATCCGAAGTCGATTCGTCTGGGTTGCTAGGGACAATGGCTGGGGGTTGCGGAGTTTGTCGACCTACAGGGAGTGTTGATGGTTCGGCAAGCGCCCTTTCTCGGAGATGCGCGCCTGAGGCAACCAACGCGTGACGCGCAGTTGTGACTGAGACAGACTCCTTGCGCATCTTGAGTAGGAGATAAAGTCGATAAAATAGAGATATGAGCCAGGGCAACTATAAAGGACCGATATCAGGAACCAGAGTGTCCGACAAGTTGGAATTTCTTCGTATGTCGGCAATGTCTGCTCACATACCCCGTCAGTACTTCGTCGGTATTCCGTAGTCTCCTCCCACCACAATTACCGACAAGATGCCGCAAGACAAGACTGATATGATAGCGTTGGACTGCAGGGAAATCCCGGAATAAGACCGGTTTGACTCGGTCAGTTTGACCTATGCTCGGGCTATCTTTGTCGACCAACGCAGCTTACTACTAGTAATATTGAAATATTCCAGTGTTCAGCCGAGGTCCAACTTGTCCGAGCTGACCTTGTGGGGAACTGCCGCGATTTCAAGTTGGTTTCCTCATAGACTCCTTAGATAGAACACTTGTTCATTCCACTTCTCCAGGTGTTTACATTCTCTTCTAACCTCTTTACATAACAAATACACAAATACACCATGTCAGAAGCCGGAATCCAACGCCCAGCGCGCCAGCTGGACGAATTCGAAGAGCTTGTCTTCGAGTATACAAGTCGCATGGGCCTGGGCAATGAAGAGGTCAGTCCCGAGCGAGTCCAAAGTCGCATCTAGCCTAGCTAGCCTTCACAGAAAACCAGCTACTGCCAATGAACCCAGCTAACATTCCTTCTAGCACTGGGACGTCGACGGCCGCGACTGCAACCTCCGCTTCGAGTCCGCAACCCGCGGCCCACCGGCAAAGGTCTCCTTCCTCCTCAACATCACCCCAGCCCTCAGCAACTACATGGGGAACCTGCACGGCGGATGCGCCGCAACTCTCATCGACGTGCTCTCAACGACAATCCTCCTGGGCGTCTCCCAGCCCGGCAAGTTCTCCCTCGGCGGCGTGAGTCGCAACCTCAAGCTCACTTATCTCCGTCCTGTGCCGGAGGGTATCGAGGCGCGCATCGTTTGTGAAATTATTCACGTCGGGAAAAGATTGGCTCTGCTGCGGGCTGAGATTCAAAGGGCTGAGACGGGGGATGTTTGCGTTGTTGGTGAACATGAGAAGGCCAATACCGATCCTGAAGTGAATCAACGCATTTAGGCTAGACCCTGGAAATGGCACGGCTTCGGGAGGGGAGCCTTGGAGTACTGGTCGATAGACTATATACACTGGCGATTTTTCTGTTCTGTTTGATATCATTTCTAGTACTACTACTTCTAGCGTTCACGAACCTTACTTCAAGCTGAGCAATATTACTATACTACCTAGGTATGTTTGAATGTTGACCGATAGACTTGAAAAAGACAGGTATATTGCGCTTGCTACATCCCGACACGATCAGATGGATTCGGTGTCCAGGGCGGAAAACAGAACAGATACAATAGAGCGATGAACATGTCCAACAGAAGTATAATCAGCTCGGAATCTAAGCAGCGATAGATATTCAACATGCAACTAATCCTCTACTCCTCCTGGACCAGCTTCTGGTCCTCGCGGAGTCCCTCAACCACCAGCTCCTCGCCAGCGGCACGCTTGTACATATCCCGCACGTCCTCTGGTGTAACAGTTAGCAATTGATTACGCTGGAGGTCAAAGAAGCTTGCTTCGTTTTCTTGAAACAAGAAAACTTACCGGTTGTGGTCTCGAAGTGGGATGTGGAGTCGTAGCTCTTGGAGATGAAGATGTTGTCCTTCGCGCCATCATCCAGAGGCTCGTAGAGAGGAATGGCGGGGCCCATGAACTTCTCCTCGATAGCACCGAGGCGCTCGAAACCGGGCTCGAGCTCAAGGTGGTGGTTAGCATCGTTCTCAGCAATGGTCGAGACAATAGCAATGTAGTAACCCTTGGGGCAGACGTTGTGAGCGGAAGAGACCATGGCGATGTAGATATCTAAAGCTGTTAGTTGTGGTTCTGACCCATCGTCGCTGGCTGGAACTAACCGTGCTTGCGTCCAACCTGGGACTGAGGAATGATCAGCTGCAGAGAGTCACTGCCGTCGGTCTTGTCGATGGGGTGCTTCAGAATGCAGATGGCCTTCAGCAGGTATCCGCTGACGGCAACCTTGCCGGGGAAGTAGGAAGGATCGGCGATAATCTTCTTGGTCTTGGTCTCGAACTTCATAGCGGTCGATTGGTCATCACGGTCCTTCATGGTGGCCTTGATGCCGGCAACCTTGCCACCTTCGTACAGCACCTCGTCGATGTCGGTGTTCAGCATGTAAGTACCACCGTAGATAGCGGACAGACGGGCAAAGCCCTGGGGCAGTTCACCGAGACCGTAGAGAGGGTAGATGTAAGGCGACTTTCCGTAACGAGCCATAGAGTTGACATAAAGGCGGATGCGGTTGATGGTCTCGACGGCCGCACCGGGCTTGTTAATGTACTCGTCTGAGGGGAAGAGGGCCATGGAGTGGCCAACAAAGTCACGGGTGTTGTCCTCGAGGCTGAACTTGTCATAAACCTCCTTCATAGTGCAAGCGTGGATGTTCAGACCTGTCCATACAATTAGCAAACCTTCGCCGCCATATCGTTGAGCATAAATTGCTTCGATCAATCACGCACCCTGGTGAGAAGCGGAGTCATCCTCCTTGAACTCGCCAACCCACTCGAGGAACTTCTTAGCACGGCGCTTCTCGAAAAGACCCATGAGAGAAGAGCGAAGGGCCTCGCCGGCATCTGAGGGCACCTTGGCCACGGTCGCCTTGGGTCCCTTGCCCTGCTGGACATAACTGCCAGCAATTTGCTTGAACTCCAGGTATCTTGTGACGTCGGTGGAAACCAGAATGTTGGTCAACTCGCCATTCGCCATCAACAGCTTCGGGACCAGATCGATGTTCCAGTCGTTGACTCTTCCGTACTTCTTCCAGGGCTCCTCGCCGGGGGCGACGTTGCCATACTTCTTGAACAGCTGCAGGGGGAGATTAGCAGGGGTCTTGCTTTTCTCGGGGATTCGAACAGCGTACAGTCTCGATGTTGACAGAGGCGGACTCTCTAGAGCCACTGTTAGCTGCGTAGAACTCGGGTGGCGTGAATAGGGAGCTTGGCTCCACCTACCCTCCGTAGTGGTCATTGCGGTCGATGTGAAGGACTTTGTTGCCCTTAACGCTCAGAACACTAGATAGGGAGTGGTTAGAAACGCATTCGGCAATAAGAGGGAGTTTGAGGGAAGCTTCGTACCCAGACAGCACACACTCAGTCAGGCCTAAGATGAAGATGTCAGTCGAGGGGGCGTTGCGGTGGAATGGCGGGGTAGCAACAAACCAGTGCCGAGCACCACCACGTCGTACTCGGGGGCGATCTCATCCATTATGAATGTAGAAAGAGAATAAAACAAGACAAGCTTGAGATGGGATAATGGGGGTATGCCTAGGGGGGCAAAAAGTGGGAAGGAGAAAGAAAGTTGGGCCTGGTCCTATCTTGTCCCCGCGGATCAACGAAGCGGTAAGAAAGAGGAGACTAAACTATTTGACGGGCCCGCCACTAGTGACTTGCCTCCTGGTCAAGCTCGCCGTAAATTCGGACCCTTATGCGCTTTGGGATGCGCTTTGTTTATTTTTATCACCATTACCCCTGATTCTATATGCAGTATGGAGTACAAAGTACTTACTTACTCCATACCCCATCTCCGTACACATTTGGGCATAGACATGCATATACTACTCCACCACATGGATGGTCAAGGTCAAGCCACCCCTTAGAAAGACAGGCAATTGCAACTTTTGTTCCAAAATGGTCATTGATATTTTACATGGGTACGACAATGTGAACAAAACCAACAAAACGATAATATGCTACAATGTTCGGGTTCAAAATTGAACCCTTAATGGCAATGATTGCCACTCAATCATGCCTTGGTATCCTTGGCATCCTCCTTGGTGACCTCTGGGGTCTGTTCAGGGACTTCCTCTTCCATCATATCTCCGTAATCCTGGCCCTCCGGGCGGACTCCTTGATCATACAGGCGTGTGGCCTCCTCCCAGGCGTACCAGCGCTCACGCAGAACGTGCTTGATGCTCTTTTGGGTGACGACGACCTAGAAAAAGATAGCTGTCAGTATATGTTTTCGACAATAGCTTTAAACAGGACAAAGGATCTTGTGATGGATGGATAGCCCGTAGGCTGGAGAATGGGGAGTGGGTTGTTGCCATAGGCACTTCCGAATAGAAATGTAGCTGCCAATACAGGCAAGTTTGGGGGTTAACTTACAGCTCGGTCACGCGCTTGAGCCTCGTGGTCACCGTAACCTGGCTTCAATCGCTCTCGCTCGTAGTCGGAGGTGGAAATGCGATTGCGCTCTTTGGCACAAACCCACCACAGCTTGTGCAAATCGTCCCAGCTCTTCTCGCGCAGTTCTTGGATAGCCCAAGGGCGGCCTAGTACAACAATTATCAGCATTCAACATTACTGATCAAGACCAATTGCTACGATTCAGTATGCAATGCACTCACCAAAGTCCATATCAAATTCTGGAACACTCAATGCCTCGCGTGATGGAGGGAAGAATGCCCAGAGTCCATGCTCAGGAGTGCTGCGCTTTTGTATATTCGCAGGCGAAACAGGTTGAGGCAGAGGGTATTTCGAAGCGCTCAGCTTAAATCTGGGACCAGTCCGGTGGATGGCTGACACGCCACGGGTTCGGTTCATGTCGCGTCCACCACGAGCGGCGGCGACGGGAGTCGTGGAGAAATTCGAGGATTGCACGTTGTTTCGCATCGTCGAGAAGTGGAGGGAAGGGGCGAGATAGGCAGGAGGTAGATCCGAAAGGGCCATGCCCCCATGGCGAGCTAAACGGGAGACGACCGAGCGTTGCATTGTGATTGAATGTCAATGTCAATGTTGGTACAAGAGCAGGCGCTCCCGGTTGCTGTTGCGGTTTTTTCGGGGTGCAGAACGGGTCACATGAGCGCCTGGCGGCAACTCGAGCCCGCTTCTGGTACAATTCCGGCTCGACCAGATCGAAAACCTCATGTTAATCACTCTCGGCATTGGTGTTTCAAAAGAAAGATCAGCTTATTGATAACCTAGGCCTCTTATTGTCCGTCTATCAATCCTAACTTGATTGCCATATTTCACGGCCAGCCTGTACCTCTCCTACTCATCCGCGCGTTTAGCCGCCCAATCGATTCACTCCACTCTCAGGCGGAGCAGTGCCGCATCAAGTGGTCAAGAGGGACTTCGTGGACTGCTCTCTCCCCGCGAATTCTTCGTTGAACTGATTTCGACCGAGATCTATCGTTCTGGATATATCCGAGGGCCTCTAGGACCCCGACTCGAGTCACATCGCTGAGACTCCAACTATGAATCGACCAGGTTCGTCATTTTCTTCATTACCCTCCGAGTCCTTGCTCGACCTCTGCCCGCCACCAAGGGATACGTTATTGAGTTCGAGCCTATCTTCCTACTTCTGGAATGGTGTCGAACTCTGAGAGATCCTGCCCCGGATTCCAAAGACGAAAGGGTTTCGCCCTCCAATGGCAGTAGTTCTGCAGATATGGCTGTCCTATTTGCGACCGAGACATATTTGCAAGGATCACCTGGCAACATTCCTATGCTGGCTGAAGCATGGACCTATTGATATAGAATCGTGAAGATCATGCTAACGCTTGGTGCTTGTTTGTTAGGACCAGGCCCGCCGCTTCGAGGCATGTCCGGATTCCCCGCGCCACAGCAAGCTCAGTCTCGAAACGCGACATTGCCGACTGCGCGATTGCCAAACGGGAAGTTAGGTAGGTATACGTCCGGCCTTGAGATCGAGAGATCTACAACAGAGACATTAGTGGATGCTAATGCTGGGGGGGCCTACGATTTAGGTGGCGCAGCCAATTGGAACTTCAACCTCCCCCGTAGGCGGAACTTCTACTCTACAAACCAACCAACAACGCACAATGGGAACTATGGGTAGCTTTGCGCAAAGTCTTGGAGGCTCCCAACCAGCGACGCCTTTAGATCTCTCGTATGTGGCATCTCCTCCTCCTCCTCCATCGTCATATTGTCGGCTCAACAGCCATCCCTCCCGAGTGGCTTGACTCCAGTATTCTCGGAAAGCTAACGATTCCGATATCTCTAGCGAGTTTCCCTCTCTTTCGGGCGCACCGCTGCAGTCACAATCTCAGAACCCTGGGCAACAGGTCTGGGCCAATGCTAGTCAACGCGCGGCCCAACACACACCAGTTCAGAGGCAGCAGCTCCCGCCGACGTCACAGCCCCCTTCTCGGACTTCCCAAACACCGTCGCATCCTGTGCAGCAACCGCCTCAACCTCCTCACGATGACATGTTTCCTTCCGGGACGCAATTCGCCAATCGACTCGACGATTTCAGAAATGGTGGACAAGGGATCAGTAGCCAGCTCGGAGCCGGCAGCCAGCCTCAAACAGGTAACATTGACGAGTTCCCTCCTTTGGGCCGAAATGCTGCTGCTGAGATGGCTCAAGATCGCCGAAGCTCATTGATGGCCGCCCCGGGTTTTGGAGGATACGGCACTGGTATGATAATGACGTGCTTCGTCGGTGTGCGGAGCGTACCGAAGAAAAAAGGGATCAATAGCTGACAACGGCTCGCAGGCATTGGAACATCTCGATCGCCGGTCAATCAAGGGTCTAACGGGATTTTGGGACCAGAGAAGGATGTAAGTTAGATCGGCGGTCGCATTTCTAGGCCCCGCACTCACCGACACTGCAGGACTTAAACAACACCCTCATGTCAAGCCAACGCAACTTCAGCGACCCGCAACAACAATTGCAACAAAGACAGCAACAGGCAAATGAGGGTCAGGAAGTTTCCGACGCGCCTCAAAGTGCAGAGCAGCCGCCTCTAGCACAGATGAGCGAGCTGGATCGCTTCGGACTAGCTGGCCTCTTGCGCATGATCCATAGCGAGAGCCCCGATGTGGCCAGTCTCGCAGTTGGTCAGGATTTGATGACCCTTGGCCTAGATTTGAATCAGCCTGAGTATGTATCTTGCTTCGCCTTCGGGATTCCGTTTCATGCCTGCTAACCGATTCGCGCCACTCTAGGCCCCTCCACACCTCCTTTGCCTCGCCATTCGTATCTTCCATGTCCGCCGTCCCCTTGGAACAAGATTTCTCATTGCCATCTTGCTACAATGTCGCCAACATCCAGCCCCTTCAGTCTCGAATTCCCGGGTTCAGCGACGAAACCCTCTTCTACATATTCTATAGTATGCCCAGGGATATCGTCCAGGAGTTGGTCGCGGAAGAATTGATGGGTCGCAAGTGGCGGTATCACAAACTTGAGCGTTGCTGGCTAACCCGCGATGAAACATATCCCGGGCCTATGGACGTGGAACGAGGAGTGAGCGAGCGCGGAGTCTACCTGCTCTGGGATCCTGCAAGCTGGAAAAAGATTCGGGTATGTTTAGCAAATTCGATCAATGGGGGTTGAACGACGAGTGACGTGCTAATTATGTTCTTAGCGCGAGTTTATCCTCCGGTACGAGGACTTGGACAACCGACTGGACCCCAACCGGGCCATGAGCCGCCCAGCAGCGGTCGGCCCGGCCCACGCTTCATGAGATGAGAATTTTGAGGCCGATCTCGGTGTAGTAGATGACAGTTTAACTTAGTTGAACAGCAACGGCGTTGGGCCTCTTTGGTTTACATGACTTTGCCTCAGGGTGGCCAATAGTACAGAGTCGTTCGGGATGGAGGCGCGATGATTTACCAGGAATTAAATGTGTTATGGGGTATCAAGATCCGATCTTACAATCAAATGCCCTTGATGATCTTGTCACAATTATGAATGCCTTGATTTGTCCTTTGTCTATGGAGTTGAACCATGTTTACAGGTGGATATACATTTGAATTTTTGACTACTAGTACCCTCATGTAGTAGGAGCAGCTGAAAATGCAGGTCAGTCCCCGGGCGATGAAGATATCAATTTAAACTTGAATCAACGATTATATCATTACACCCCTGGGCACTACGACAGTGTACTAATATGTCTCCATTCTTCTTGAAGCTCTTGGTCCCCTCAGAGCTCCGAGTCCAGCACTGAACTGAAACTACAGCAATAGCTAGCTACGTACTCCGTATTTGCTTTCCTCTGCCACTTTGTGGCTTCCTCTTCCCGTTTTAGCACGTAGATCCATAACAATTAGTACTAGTAGTATATAACTATGCCTCGTTCAGGTACTTGAATGCATAAGTACCTAGGTATTAGACTTCTAGGTAGCGCTAGCTTCAAATTACTATGGGTCTGCGAGATCCTCTTCAGTTAATTCATACAATTCCTTCCCTATCTCACCATTAATTTGATACTTCTCGTCGAGGGTTGTGCACTCTGGTCCTAGTATTTCGCAAGCATTTTCCCATAAGCCCGCAACAGTGCCAATATCATGATAATCAGGTTCAATACGACCCTCGCGAATGATTCTTTGAAGACCATCGGGATAGATGACCCGTAACCGTCCACTTTCAAAAGCTTTCTCATCTGCAATGACAATATATCTGTATGCAGCCTCCCTCTGTAACGTATGAATAGACTCAATCATCGTGTTGCGATCGTTACGCCGAGCTTCAGGGTCATCTCGTTTCGCAGCTGCGATACCTCTTTTGAAATGCATCCGCATCTCCACGTGTTCCTGTGGCTCAACATAATTATCCCGTAAGATATTCTGATCGCCCTCTTCAACCTCCCTGAAATAAACAGGGTATGCAATCTCAGGCAAAACATCGTAAATACGACGCCATTCAGACCCAAAATCAAATAAATTCACATCATCAAGGACTGCCCACCAAGCTTCTTCGTAAAATTGATTCACATCAATCCATTCCTCCATCATCTTGTCGTGGCGTTTTTTTCTCATTCTCGTTTTCGGCGTAGTGTGTGCGTAGGAGTATGGGACAAACTCTATCCATGCATGTAATGTTAGCTTGCCACCGAGGCTTTTCGCAACGGTAAGGTCGAAGGATCGTGTCGATTTCTTCTGCCGTGGGCTCTCGTAAATGACTCGGAGTTGCTCTGATTTTTCCTTCAACGGTACAGTCTTGTTTCCGCTCAATGAGGGTATTCAGAAATTTAGAAACAAGTCTTTTCCTTTGCTGATCTGGCGTTTCAGTACTAGAGGAATTGTTCCATTTTGTCTATGCCAGGTTAGTATGACTTCAAAGGGCACAAATCTAAATCAAGTGTCTTACAATCAAGTACTGTTCGATGCCTAACCTGCCCCACAGGGGGACCAGTCTTTTCATCCACATCAGACATCCTAGGATGCCAAAGTCAGATAGATAGAGTGTGGATAAGCAAAGTCTGGAGATGGGATAGTTTACAGGGCACAGAAAACCATCGCTGTTCCTTTAGCTGCGAGGGAATGGCTTAGGTAAGTTTTTGGAGTACATCCCTTCCAATATATGGTAAAAAACTGATTTTGCAGGTCAATTTAGTAGCATTGACTAATCATTCATTGTTCATGACATTAAACAGTACAACCAGCTGCTTTTTTCAATCCCTGACTTGCCACGAAACTTCTTGTATTAATGATGACAGCCTTCTGCCAAGGAGCTACAAAAGTCCCGGTACGTACTAGATGTTTTTGACCTTGAGCCTTTTCAATTCTGGAGAGATAACTAAGCCCGGCTCTCTGCAATCGCTGCTCTTGCTTGTAATTGCGTTGTCTGCTTTCCACTACTAGTAGGGGATAGGATGAATACTGAAGAGCCTCACTCTTGATATCTGGCTATAATGCTCAAGTTTTCATGCCGTCGCAGCTTTCATAAGCATCCCCAAGATCTCGAGGTCTTGTCTAGCATCAGACGGAGTGGTCTTTGGAATCTTTCCCTTTGCGACCCATTGGTATACCTCTTTTAGCTCCAGCATGAAAGGATCTTCGTATGTCCGTCGTGTGTTGGATTCTCTATACGACCCATCCGGTAAAGTCTCCTTAACCACCATCGTTGTTGGCAAGCCTTTGATGAATGGGGAATCGATGCAAACCTTAACAGTCTTTTTGTCGCCAAAAATTTCTATCGAGGCATCGAATCTTGCGACCTGATCGACACCGGACTCGTATGCGACCGCGAAGTTGGGGTATTGGAAAATTGCACTGTCATAGTTAGCCTAACCAAGACAGTATTTGTTTTTCTCGGGGTGAAGTTAACCTCCAAAATGGGGACCCGACAGTTGCACAAGGTGAGAATCCTACGACACCTTTGGGCATACCCATGATTTCCCGCATGGCACTTAAATCATGTGAGCCGAGGATGGAGAGCATTTCCCACATCATATTCGTTTCCTTTGTGACAGTGATTCCAAGCTCAATTTGGAGGGCCTGCTCCATGTCGTCAAGTGTTTTCGTACGAAGCACTTCGGAATCCGCTTCACTATAGTCATTAAATGTCCTTGGATATGTTCCGGATTGCCCCACAAAGACAGAGTTTGGCCCGATGATATCGCGGACGCGAGCATAACGTATTTGCCCAATACTTCCAACCTCTTTGACTGCGTCGATGAAAGCTGCAGAGTATCTCCTCATGTAACCAATGAACACTCTGGCACCACCTGCTGCCTTATCCGCAGCTATTATACGGTCCGTATCTTGCAAAGTCAAAGCAATTGGCTTCTCGATAAAGACGTATTTGTTTGCTTGCAGTGCGAGTACTGCGTCGGATGCGTGGAAAGCATGATTATTTGCTATCAATACTAGTTCCACTTCCGGCGCGTTGCAGAGTTCGTCGACGCTTCGGGTATACTTAGGCCTAGAGTTACCTGCGACTCTGAGTTGGCTATGTTTCATAGCTTCCTCAGAGACATCGCAAAGGTATGTGACCTGAAAAATATGGGACAATGAGTTCAGAGAGGGTATATGGACGACTTGCGTAACCATACCACACCTATAAGAAATTAGCATGCGTTCCGAGTGCGAAGCGTTAATCATTTCAACCGACCCTATGATACCAACTTTAACAATACGCCCACCTGGCGTAGCTTCAGTAGGCTCCATGCCGAACATTTTGAAGATTGATAGATGTCTCGAGGGGAGATGAAATTTTTCTTTTTCGAATAAAAATCGACATTAGACACATATGCAGCATCAGCCAAAAAGACCACGGAAGGGGAAATAACTTTGCTATTTACACCGAGGGACAGCGGACGGATGTGACCACATGGCTTCTATGTACGGCTTGTCGTCATAACTGCCCTACCAAAGTACACCAACCTACGATGCTCCTAATGTGATTGGACGCCACTCGGAGCGGAGCGGTAAGGTCGGATCGGATGATCCGCAGGGCTTCGATTCTAGTGAACGAAGTCCGCTGTGTAGATTCAACACCTTGTGATTCGTAGAAGCTTCCGGCAATCGCGACTTTTGTGAAAACTTAATCCATTGTGGATATGCCGCCGGCCAAACAGTATCGTTCATGGGTCTAATAACGAGTCGGATACTGACTCTATCTACTGGTCTTTTCGAACACGATATCATCACTGCAAAGCCAATAGTCCTTGCCGAAGCTCTAGCAGCTAAATGGAATAAACAAGGCAACTATTATATGTTTTGTAGAGCGTTTTCATCCAAGAAGAATTGTCTCCTTTCATCAAAGCATGTCTTCGAATTGGATGTCACGCTAATGTTATTGAAAATCGCAGTCTAAGATAGGTATATTCATGCTGGGTAGGAAGCTCCAATCGAAACTACTGAAATCTCCTAGTTCTTCTGAATCAAATATCTGCCACGGTACAGAAAGCTCGGCCACTGAAGGCTGCATTTGCACTTCCTCGTCGTCAGTAGGTTCGCATCGGACGGGCAACGTATTATTTGGAAAGTCTTCGGAACATTGATTGAGAGATTGAAGCTGTTCAGTCTTCTGCAACCTTGAAAGGCCAATTAGCTTCGTTGCAAGTTTCAACGCTTCCGTTATTGTCGAGCTAGGGATAGCACGTGCCACGTCTTCGAATGCTCGCAAAGCTGTTGGTATTTGTGCAAACGAGCTCGTTGTGTCGATGGCAAGCATGGCGCAGAGAAATTGGAAAGGCACATTGGCCAGGTGCCACCAGGGCTTTTGGCGCCGCGCAAGTCGTTTCGCTGCTTGCAGACCATCAAGCCCGATTTCAACCAGACGAGCGAAGGTCTGCTTATCGAGAACAGTGGCCTCACACGATCGTAGAATGCGATGGAAACACAGAGCCATTATGGTACGCGATAGCAAAACTCCGTCGTGGCACTGCTGGGCATCGAGCGCAGCCAGCTTCCTTATGCTCAGTTCGAATACCTCAGGATTGCTTTGATTCTCCGGACAAAGCGCTTCCGAGATATGATAAAGGTAGATCATCTGTTCTTCTGGTGTAGCAGAAACCGGGTTGGAAGGCGTCGGCGGTACGATCAAGGTATCAAAATGAGTCTTGATTGGCGGCCGACCACACTCGTGGGCGATCCAGGTGTTCAACAAGCGCGCGATCCACAATGTCTGCCAAGGCTCAAAGTATAAGTCCTGTGAAATCGTGACACTAGTTAAATCTTTGACATCCTTTTCCATCATAGCGACGGTATGCATGGTCGTGCAGCTTGCCATCCACGTGGTGTAGGGTCGGGCAGTTGCGCGCAGATAAAGCGTTCTGAGCACCAACGCTGCTATTAAGTCGAAGCCTGGTGTGGAAGTCCGTGTCATATCTTCATCTAGACAGGCTTGTGCATTTCGAGCAAGAGCCATGTGTCTGTTCTCTTGGGTTGCTGAAACACCATCGCTAAAAAGCGAGCCTAAGGCGACTATGCCAAAGAGAATAGCATTGTACGGTTGGACCCCGCCCGTGGAGGAGAATTTCTTAGCTATTGTCTCGTGAACTACATTTGGGCGAATGAAAGTGTACAGTGGATGCACACTCTCAAAGAAACACGTCGCAAACTGTCGCATATGGTCGAACGACAGAGCTGAAGTCAACGTTGCAGTCGCGTTGTTGTCACCTGAAAATTCACACAGCGGCGAGGATTGTAACATACGGCCAGATTGCTCGCTGTGAAGGTCTGCTTGTAGTCGATCCGCTACCGAACTACTGGATGCAGTGTAGGAAATAGCTTCTCGTGAGATGGTCTCTCGAGACCGCTCCAGCTGCCGGCCTTTGCCTTCGGCAGGTTGCTGGATGGTTAGTCCGGTGCCTAATGACGCGGAGTTGGATTCATGGGCAGTTTGGTCCGGTCTGGATGCTTGTCGTAGTGCTCGCTTGAGCCGAACACGCGATTCAAGGGAAAAAAAGCATTTGTACTGATATCTTAGGCAGGTGGCACACGGCTCCGTGCCATCGCAGCGCTTTTTTCGGTGCTTGCAAGGCTCGCATGCCCGGAGAGCCCTATGACGCGATGCTCCTATAGTGCTCCCCGTCTGTTCCGCCATGTGGTCGGATGAGTGCTAGTTCGGTGAATTTCTCAGTAGAAAATAGATAGTGGAAGTCTGTCGGGGCGGATTGTCGTCGGATCGGATGGTCCGCCGAACTCCGACCCTAACAAATGAGCCCAGATTTGATACTTCGTCAACACGCTCAGCTGGCCTCGATACTGCCATCCTCATAAACTTGTCAATAACTATAAAATGTCAGACAAGGCCCAAGTTAAAACTGTGATGGTACCCTTGCTACCTGGCCCTGGCCACCTTTCGGCATTCAACATTCGGAAAATCGATGATAATGCAATCCATCAACCAGTGTCGAAAATTTCATCGGACTGTCCAGTCCATCAGTCACCTCAAATCGCGGTCCATCGGCGACAACAATGATATTGATCCTAATGGTTCGGCGGACTCATGAAAACATGGACAGGAGCGGGGAGAGGACGCCAACATTCGTGCTTTTACATCTTCTACCATGGATACGCAGCAAGTGATCGAAGATGAGCAACTAAATTACGACTCGAACGATCGCGTGGCAGGCTTGAGCGACATGGAAAAAGCAAATACCGTGGCTGCCCCGTCCTACATTGTGGTGGGATTCGATGATGACTGCGATCCCTTGAACCCACAAAGTTGGTCGTATGGCTACAAATGGATGGTCACTTGTGCTGACCAATGTCTTTAGGCTGGCCCTATGGTCATAGTCTCAGTGCCCATGTATGAGAATCTAGGTGTGCACTGGACTCTCACATTATTGGGCTGCATCGCAACCCTGTTGGCACCGGTGCCGTACGTCTTCAAGCACTACGGTGCCATAGCGAGAAAGAAGAGCAAGGGAGCAACGGGCTTTGAATAAGACGACTACTGCTAACAGACAATATCCTTGGGTTGGGTTGTTAGACTTCACTATATAATGGCCCTGGCAGGAAATGTCAAATCAAAGACAATTGGACTGGTGTCACGCTAAGGGATGACCAACCAGTCCGCCTCTGTCCCACCCATTTTTCATGTCCAGATTCATGAACGAAATTTAAGAAATATTAACGGAACTCGAATACTTTGTGTTTTTAGAATTCTCTTGGTTTGATGGTTCTGGTCTTTGACTTCCTGCCGGGCTGTCTTCTTGGTCTAGCTAGCCTAGGAAAGAGCACGTTGGATCCTGAGCGACGACGGTAATATCCATGGATATCCATGGATTGGGTTTGTTCCATGAGGACCTCGGGAGCTAGCAATCTCTTCGATATATAAGCCGTATCACCTACTACTGGAACCTTGGAGCAGGACGACACTACTGGTATAGTACTATTGAAGGTTAATGGTAGTACTATTACTATGTTTACCATGGTGATGCTTCAAGGTTTGTTATCCATGGATACTACTACTAGTAGGAGCAAATCCACGTTACGGTCGGGCTCGAAAAATACTAGTATATCTCTGAAAGCCCATACCTTCCATCCCGCCTCCATTGATCAACGAGATACACCCTCGATAGTCAGATAAATTCTCTCCTAGCTGAAGTACTACTTCCTTTTTGTGCATAATATCGAGTTTGATGATAGTGTTGAATGGGTTGTATGGCTGCGAATCTCTCCAATACTAGGCTCTTCTTTTACTTAAGAGAAAAGAGAATTCCGCTCGCTACGTGTCAAAATGAGACAGAACTGAGTAAACGATGAATAGATCCAAGGTTAATGCTGACTACGCGGGGATAGTGAGGCCGATGTTGTGTAGATTTATCTTGCACATTAAGAGGCATTTTCCTACATATAGGAATGAGGTAAACGTAATTGCAGAAAGAATTCAGAGCTTAAACGCATACAATAGTGGCTATTTCTGGCTTGCCTTGCGGGCAGTTGAGAGAATCGCCGTCCACTCCATATCAATCTCCCCCTCCTCGCCATAAACATCCGTCAAATATCTCACCAATGCAGGACGAACCTTGTCGAGACTCTCCTCTCTCTGCTGCTCAGTCCACCAGTTCTTAACGATCATTGGAAACATGATCATCGTCATTTCTACAAATTCAGGTACTTTGAGGGGAAGAGCCTTGGCTTCGGTTCTCACGTCAATGTCGACAAAGCCTCTTTGTTGCAATTGAGACTCAATCCAAGAAGTTGAATACCATTCACCATCGCCCAGCTTCTCAAGGAACTCCTGCGTGCTTGGGAATGGAGGGGCCCCTGGGATGGTCTTGATTGCCTTTTCCACAATGGAGATCCAGCCAGCTGTTTCAAAGTTAGTATGTGAGTTGTTGGGAACAGTATACGTAATAGGTAGGGTTAAATTGTCACTCACGCTTTATCCAGGTGGAAAAGGCAATACTGCCCCCGGGCTGCAATATGCGTGTCGTATCTAGACATGAATTAGTATGCTATTACCGATCCATTTCTCCTTTTCAAAATCAAGATATGTAGTAGAACGAAGATTCTTACCGTCAAGAGCATCGAGTGACTTTGGAACAGCCATGTAAGCTAAAAAACAGTCAGCATTCATCTGCAATTTTTATGGAAGGTTACCACGATTCCACGCACCAAATGCAGTCACAACGTGTGAGAAGTGATCCGAAGGGAGCTTTGTGTCCTGAGCATCCACAGTCTTGACTTCAGCATTCAGCCAGCTCTCCTCAGCCATCCGGCGCCGAGTATATTCAACCATGCCCGGGGATATATCACCGCAGGTTAACTTCCAGTTGGCTTTCACGGCGGCATCTAGCTTGTTGTGCAGGATGCTGGAGACGATACCAGTTCCACAAGCATTGTCCAACACAACCAGAGGTTCGCTGGGGTTGTTGTTCGCATTTTTGACGAGACCGCTTTGGTCCAAAAGGGAGTGCGCAAACTGGCCGGTGATGTGTTCACCGGTCTTGTAGTTCTTGACGAACTTGTCGTCCTTGAACATGGTCTCCCAGTCTTGTTGGCTAGCCATGGTGGAATTCGACTTGGAATAACGAGGAGGCGAAGTGAACGATTGGAAAAGATAATCTTGGTGAAAACTTGAATCGAAGACTGTAAGATTTCTTGCAGTATTGAAAGAAGAAGTTGCTGGTCGTACTGTTACTAGAAGTAGTGGTAAAGATAGAAGCTTGGAGAACATAGATAGATAATGACTTCGTGGGAGGGTAAATGGGGGGGTTTATATGCTATTTACTACTAGAAAGCAAACTATACGAAGCTCTGTGATGCGAAACCTTGGAAGTGTCCGACAAGTCTCCGAGTGTGGGGAGGCTAGGTAACCAGAGTTATCCATAGGCATGCCAGATATCACTGCACGAGATCTCAAAATGGGTTCACTACTGAATATCAGAGGGATTATCATTGGGGGCTGAGCAAAGTGGCGCTGATAGGTTCGTAGGGCGAGTACCCCCGGAGACCAGGCTAGAATAGAGTAAACCTGGCTGATCTACCATACGAAGTGACCAATTGGTCAAATTGCTAGAATAACAGACGATATTCAGCTGATGTCAGACGGAGACTTACTAACGAAATGTGGCCGAGCCCACGGGTGACGGCGATCAACCGTTCCCCCTGACCGCCCTCGTGCCAAGACCACAATCGATAAGGTCACATGACCCGTAGCTGTGCCATGCTTACCTGGGCAAATCATAAACAAAACAATCGCGCCCCTCTTCAGCTTTCGCCCGACATCTCCGCCTCCGCCCGCGAGCCGACTCGCATTGCCAACCATGCGGATCGTTGAAATTGTAATAGACGTGAGTCGTCAAAAAACCTCCGATGGGCTATACGAATGCGCTGACAATTGTACTTCCAGGGCTTCAAATCGTACGCCGTGCGTACGGTGATCTCAGGATGGTGCGCAAGCTTTCTGGCTCTGTTGACGGTCATCGCAGAGGGGCAACGGTCATGGTGATATACTAACAAGATATCATAGGGACGAAGCATTCAACTCGATCACCGGCCTGAACGGTAGTGGTAAATCCAACATTCTCGACGCTATCTGTTTCGTTCTCGGTATCACGAACATGAGCACCGTTCGCGCGCAAAACCTCCAAGACCTCATCTACAAGCGCGGTCAAGCCGGTGTCACAAAAGCGAGTGTGACTATTGTTTTCGACAACCGCGATACCGCCAAATCTCCGATCGGTTTCGAGGAATATGCGAACATTTCAGTCACCAGACAAATCGTGCTGGGAGGTACCAGCAAATACCTCATCAATGGCCACCGAGCGCAGCAACAAACCGTCCAGAACCTGTTCCAGAGTGTTCAGCTGAATATCAACAATCCCAACTTCCTCATTATGCAAGGTCGCATTACCAAAGTCTTGAATATGAAGGCAGTTGAGATCTTGTCGATGATCGAAGAAGCTGCCGGTACACGAATGTTCGAAGATCGTAGGGAGAAGGCGATCAAGACAATGAGCAAGAAGGAATTGAAGCTGAACGAAATCGAAGGCCTTCTCAAAGAGGAGATTGAGCCGAAGTTGGAGAAGCTCCGCTCCGAGAAGCGAGCTTTCCTCGATTTCCAGCAAACACAAAGTGATCTCGAACGCTTGACTCGAGTTGTCATAGCCCACGACTATGTGCGGGGTGGTGAGCGATTGCAAGTTGCTGGGGATGAGTGCGAGAATAAGCGAAGCAAGGTTCAAGCGCTGGAGGAGAATGCCGACAAACTCAAGAGTGAAATCGTCCACTTGGAAGAAGATGTGAAACGTGTCCGAGCTGCTCGCGACAAGGAACTGCGAAAGGGTGGAAAGTTTCAAGGTCTCGAGGACGAGGTGAAAGCGCACTCACATGAGTTGGTCCGATTGACAACTGTCTTTGACCTCAAGAAAACTAGCATGGAAGAGGAGAAAGACAAGGGCAAGGAAATCAAGAAGACTGTCAAGGACCTTGAGAAAGCCTTGCAAGAAAAGAAGAAGGTCTACGATAAAGTCCAGGCCCAGTACGATGCTGCAAAGGCAGAACTCGATGCCCAAAACGCGGAAGTGGAGCAGAAGGAAGAATTGCTTCAAACTTTGCAAACCGGTGTTGCCTCGAAAGAAGGCCAAGAGAGCGGATATCAGGGCCAATTACAAGACGCCCGAAACCGTGCCAGCAACGCGACTACAGTACAAGAGCAATCGAAGCTCAAGATCTCCAACTTCGAAAAGCGAATCAAGGAGGACGAGCCACGTGCCAAAAAGGCCAAAGAGCAGAACTCCGGTCTACTGACCGATTTGGAAGGGCTGAGGTCACAAGCTAAGAAGCTAGAGGCAGAGCTTACCAGGTTAGGATTCGAGCCTGGAAAGGAGGAGCAGATCTATCAAGAACAGTCCCAACTCCAACGCGACATCCGTGAACTTCGCCAAAGAGCCGATGGCCTCAAGCGGAAGGTTGCCAATGTCGACTTCAACTATACTGACCCTCAACCCAACTTCGACCGATCGAAGGTCAAGGGCTTGGTTGCCCAACTTTTCACACTGAACAAGGACCGAATCCCTGCAGCAACTGCTCTAGAGATCTGCGCCGGTGGTCGTCTGTATAACGTCGTCGTCGACAGCGCCGAGACCGGTACCCAGTTGCTCCAAAAGGGCAAATTGCGCAAGCGTGTTACCATCATTCCTCTGAATAAGATCTCCTCCTTTAGGGCTTCCGCCGAGAAGATTGGAGCCGCCCAGAACATTGCTCCCGGAAAGGTTGATCTGGCCTTGTCTTTGATTGGGTATGACGAGGAGGTTATTTCAGCAATGAACTATGTCTTTGGAAACACCCTTATTTGCGAAGACGCCGATACCGCCAAGAAGGTCACTTTCGACCCCTCTGTTCGAATGAAGAGTGTCACTCTCGATGGCGATGTTTATGATCCATCTGGAACATTGTCTGGTGGAAGTTCCCCCAACTCCAGTGGAGTCCTTGTTACTCTGCAACAGCTCAATGAGATCAATAAGGAGTTGAGGAGTAAGGAGCGTCAATTGGCTACCTTGGAGGAGAATATGAAGAAGGAAAAGAAGAAGCTTGACGCAGTCCGATCGATCAAGCAAGAACTGGACCTCAAATCCCATGAAGTCAAGCTTACCGAAGAGCAAATCAACAACAACTCTTCTTCTTCCGTAAGCACTACCTTTTTCTGACTGCTGTGCTATGCTAAACTGGAATAGATTATTGCTGCCGTTGAAGAGATGCGAGCAAACATCGAGCAACTGAAGCAAGATATTGCAGATGCCAAAACCCGACAAGCTGAGGCCGCCAAAGATATTAAGCGCATTGAGAAAGACATGAGCGAGTTTAGTGACAACAAGGATAGCAAGTTGGCGGAGCTGCAGAGCTCACTCAACACTCTCAAGAAGAACCTCACCAAGAATTCTGCTTCTGTGAAGGAGCTGCAAAAAGAGCTGCAGTCATCGCGTCTTGATTCTGAGCAGGTTGGAAGCGATCTTTCAGCTGCCGAAGAACAATCAGCAGAGTCGGAGAACACGCTAAAGGCTCAAGTCGAAGAGATTGATTCTCTGAAGCGAGAACAAGCACGACTCAAGGTATGTTTCTTGCTTTTGACTGAAAATCCACGAACCTGAAATTGACGTTTTCTTTTCCCTCCAGGATGCCCATGATGTTGCTCAAGCCCACCTCGAAGATGAGAGAGCCAAGTTGACCGGCTTCGACGACGAGTTGCGGGAACTCGAGAAGACGATGAAGACCAAATCCTCGCAAATCACTGAGGAGGGTTTGGTGATGCAGAAGCTTGGCCACCAGCTTGAGAAGCTGCAGAAGGACCAGAACACTGCCGCCCAAGTCGTTGGCCATCTGGAGCAAGAGCATGAATGGATCGCTGACGAGAAGGAGCAATTCGGTCGTCCCAACACACCATATTACTTCCAAGACCAGAACATCGCCGAATGCAAGTCTATGCTGCGCAACTTGACCGAGCGATTCCAGGGGATGAAGAAGAAGATTAACCCCAAGGTTATGAACATGATCGATAGTGTCGAGAAGAAGGAAGCCGCTCTGAAGAACATGATGAAGACCGTCATTCGTGATAAGCGTAAGATTGAGGAGACCATCCTCAACCTCAACGAATATAAGAAGGAAGCGCTCCATAAGACCTGGGTCAAGGTTAACGCTGACTTCGGCCAAATCTTCGCGGAACTTTTGCCGGGCAGTTTTGCCAAGCTCGACCCTCCCGAGGGCAAGGATATCACAGACGGACTGGAGGTCAAGGTTTCTCTTGGTAAGGTCTGGAAACAGAGTCTCACAGAGCTTAGTGGTGGACAACGGTACGTTCTAATTTCCGTTATTTTTTTTCTAATTTTTTGTTACACATGGCTGACTTCTAATAACCTTAGATCACTTATTGCTTTGTCTCTTATCATGGCCCTCTTGCAGTTCAAGCCAGCTCCCATGTACATTCTGGATGAAGTCGACGCCGCGCTGGATCTGTCTCATACCCAAAACATTGGTCGCCTGATCAAGACCCGCTTCAAGGGGTCTCAGTTCATTGTCGTCTCTCTCAAGGATGGCATGTTCCAGAACGCCAACCGTATCTTCCGCACTCGTTTCAGCGAGGGAACCAGTATCGTCCAGGCCTTGACCCCTGCCGACATGAAATGAGTACAATGAGCTACCTCGATTGACTATCCATGGATGAATGGGTTTCTTTGTGTTTGAGTTTCGTGGCCTAGCCTGTTAGATGCATTCGTCTTGTCTTTCTTGCCCTATTGGTGGCATTTGGTGTTCTGGTGTCGAGTCTGGCTTCTTGGTATGGGAAGGAATATTGGCTCATGATCTATACTATGCATGATGAATGTTTGTTTGGTGTTGCGCAAGCCCAGCTTCTTCTCTCCAGAGATGGCTTGAATTCATGTAAATCATTTTTTTTATTCTTCTTACTTTGACTATTTTCATCTGATTACACAATCATAGCGTGTATATTCCTCGACTTTGTAGATCACTGACTTGGCTTCTTGGCTCTAGTACTTTAGATGGGAACACCCGCAACGGTGGGGGTGCCGCCTTCCGAGAACCGGAGTAGCCGGTGAGACTGAGAGACTGTGGACAAGGCAAATCTGATGAGAGATGGGGTCCAGTTCCTATGTCCTTCTACCTTTGCACTTACAATTAGTATATTCATATATCTTCCATTGTCCTCTCCACTTCTGCTTTGCTGGTTCCATCAAAGGTGCCCGGCACGTGCAACCGTCAGGTCCCGACCCGCAACTCCGTCAACGCCGCCACACCTCGCGACAGCAACCGTCTCCGCGCTCTATATCTCACTCTCTAACCCGGTTACATCGCGACAACTCCGAACCAGAGGGAATCACCTTTCGCACACGACCTCCTGCCTAACCCGTGGAAGCGCTCCCGCCTCCGCGATTCGGCCTTGACAGCCCGAACTTCCTCCAAACCCGAGACCCACGCCCCTCTCCGGCCAAAACACAATGCATGACGATGAGCCCTCGTTGAATATACCTTCTCTCCTCACCCTTGCGGTAGTGTCGTTCTTCGTCATTCGATGGTTCTTTAACCGCGACGACGGTCCCGCTGGTGCCAGCCGGCCCCGTGGACGTGTTGACCCAGCGCAAGTCGAGCAGATCTCCCAGATGTTCCCCCAGTTGAGTACTCGAGACATCATGTGGGATCTTCAGCGCAATGGAGGCAGCGCTGCCGCAACTACGGAGAGGATTCTGACTGGACGGGGACTTGAAACAGTACGTCACACATACCTTGCGCCGCGGTGTTGACTTTCGGATTCTCGGCACCATACCGCTCACTCTCTTCCTCTCTCTTTGTCTTGATGATTCCATGCGATTTTTGACCAAAATATTGACTTCCCATGCTTAGCCGCCCCCATCGTTCCAACCTCAGATCGCAGTCCCTTCTACCAATGCCGCCGCGCCACAGGTTCCGTCAACCGCCACCACCAAGGCTGATGGGCAGGACTTGATATCTCGGTATAACCTCAGCTCGAAGATTGCCAGTGAAAAGGAGGAAGAGAAACTCAACGGTATCATCTACAAGCTCATGGTCTCAGAACAAGGATGAGCGTCAACGCCTCCTCCAAAAACGCCGCGATGAAATGATTCTCGCGGCGCGAAGAAAGATGATGCAGAAGAACCAGGATAATACCCAATAGTGGAGCTATTGAGCTTTTATGTTTTTTTAACCACTGCTTTTCGGCCCTTGATGCTTGATTCAAACTACGGCATTCCCTGTCCCAACGTTGCTATCCGCCCTCTCCTCTCTTCCTCTCCTCCTATCCCTAGCGGTATCGTTCCCCGCCTATGTTTTTGTATTAGAGCGCTTTCGCATGATGTATGGTGTTAGGTAAATTGGAACAGTTTCGGCTTCACAACCGCTGGTTTATCTTAATGAAAAATCGGGTATATGCGTCTATATACATAAAGTCGTTCGAGGATGAAGGGGTGTGAGAGGGAGGGTAGGGGGGGGGGGCATTTATCTGCGTTGCACACATGCGCCTTTGAACGCCAAAAAAGAGATGAATAGCCAAACAAAAACAATATCCCATGCAGGTTAAAACTCCATGTAGTCCTCCTCTTCCTCGTCCTGGGCACCATCGTATCCGCCATTGGCCCGTTGCTCGGCCATTTGTTCGCGCCGGGCTTGCTCTTTCGAGGCGCCAATTTTGCTGGGAGAAAAGGTTAGCAACTGGATTACACTGGGCGCGGCAAATGCAAATGCAAATGCAAATTTTCATCGTAGTATCACTGATCGACGCCACATACCGGAGATTATCCACTACCCCAGTTAGGAACCCTCGCTCTTCGCCAACTTCCATTGCGCCAACACCTGTCAAGGCAACACCCCCGCCACCAGTTGCCGCTGCATCGAGGACGTCCGTACCGGCTCGCATTTTAGCTAGACGGACTTCGCGCAGGTCTTTCAATAAGCGCCGGATTTGATCCGGTTCAACTAGGTCATCACTCGCGGACTCGAGCAGCATGTTCCCCATCTCGACCCAATGGAAAGGCAATGCGGGCGGATCCCTGGACGAAAATCCTTCCGTCTGAGCAGTGTTTTGTGGTAAGAATGGCGGCGAGGCATAATATCTATTTCCGTCCGGTGTATACTGAGGTCGGGCCGTGGGCGCAAGGCCATCGTCCCGAATGCTAGGCTGGCCGGGCAGCGGGGGAGGAGGGGAGAAGGCATCCCTATAATCTGGATGTTGGGATTCGACCTCAAGGATCAGATTGAGAGGTTCGGGGTGTAGCCATGATGGAGGCATAATATTCGCGCGGCGTTGGCGTTTGAGAAGCAGTGCGAGCCAGAGGGGCAAAGAGGCGCGTCGTGGAGGAACGAGAGGTTCAATCGGGCCCTGTAGAAGTCAATTGGTGCTTCTCCACGAATTCATCATGAGAAAGAACCTACCCCAAGTAATTCTAGGCCCTCGAGACGTTGGCGAGGCACCACCGTCACCATCTCCATCTCCGCAAGAAAGCCGATCTCCGAGGGCGTGATGCCCCGCGGTAGAGGAAAGGCCATTGGATATTAAAAAATTGGCGAAGAAACAACTCCCAAAGCAAATAGTCCCAACACAAATACAAGGCTCTGGAACGTTAATACCCCATGTCTGATTGATTGATGCGTCGGAGTAAGGTCGCGAATCGCGTATCGACGATTGCCAAAAGCGTGTGTTTGCGGTGTTTGCAAGCAGATTATACATAGCTGTCCCGCGGAACTGGAGCTTGCTCTCTTCTCCCCTTCGAAAGCTCCCCTCCTCACAGATGATGCTTGCTCATCCCGCAAGATCAGGAGCACAATGAGTCTACGTGAATCGAATCTCAGCCGCGCGGCGCGCTACGCCATTCCCTTCGGTCTCGTTCTCATCGCTGCATGGAGGACACAAGTCAATGCCAAAGTGCCGGAGGCGTATCTGGATGAAGTGTTCCATGTCCCACAGGCTCAGGCCTACTGGGCGCACAAATGGACACACTGGGACCCTAAGATCACAACCCCGCCGGGTCTGTACCTGTGGTCATACCTCCTTTGCGCTGCCATGCTCGCCCTTCGCGGGTCGCCGGCGAAACTCGACGTCGCGGCTCTACGTACGACCAATGTCGCCGCAACTGCGGTTTTTCTACCGTGGCGATTGCAAACACTCTTGGATAACGTACAGAAAGTGCGGAACAACCGGCCCTTCAGCGCGTGGCTTAGCCATACCGTCCTGAACATATGTCTATTCCCTCCGCTGTTCTTCTTCTCGGGACTGTATTATACCGACATCCTCGCTCTATTGGTTGTTGTTGAAGCTTATAATTGGGATCTGAAGCGTGTGAATGGAGGTAAATATGGTCCGATCTATGCGCTGGGCTTCCTAGTTTTTGGATTGGCTGCCCTGGTTTGCCGCCAGACGAATATTTTTTGGGTGTCTGTGTTCTTGGGTGGACTACAGGTCGTCCGTACAGTTCGCCAATCTGCGAAAATTTGTAAATCGTCTGATATCTCCGCGGTTGTTAAGGGTGGATTCCAAAATGAAGTCTACGACCCGCTCGTTGCGGAGGCCTCCTTGGAAGGTATGTTTGTCTCCTCGACTTGATCGTCTATCATTGCTGATACCACATTCGTTAGATTACTTCAAAACCGCTCTATCGCTTGCCACGGCAAGCCTCAGAGACCCCTTCTCTATTGTTGCCTCTATAATCCCCCACATCATCATCCTGGGAGCATTCGGTGGATTTGTTCTTTGGAATGAGGGCGTTGTGCTTGGACACAAGGAATTCCACACTGCCGGGATCCATGTGGCCCAGATGCTCTATATCTGGCCGTACTTCTTCTTTTTCTCCTGGCCATTATTGGTCATCCCCGTGCTCAACCTCGTCCTCCCGACTAGCGTCTTGCCCAAGTGTCTGAACTACGGGTTCCCCGAGAAGCAAAAGAAGCTACCGAGACTCATAGCTGCTCTGGTCGTCTTGCCGGCTATGCTTACCGTCGTGCACTTCAATACGATCGTGCACCCTTTTACTCTCGCTGATAACCGCCACTACGTTTTCTATGTCTTCCGCCTCCTACTTGGCGTGCACCCGGCAGTCAAATATGGCGCAGTCTTGGTATACTTCCTCTGCGGATGGGCAGTCATCTCCGCGTTTGGCTTCTCTATCGTCCTAGCTCCGCCTCGACTCATGCGTATCCCTGCGTCTTCGAAGCCCGCCGCACCTGCGCCCAGCCCACCCGCTGCCACCCCCGAGGAACCCCAAGGCAACCGGAAAGAGCGTCGCGCCAAGGCGAAAGAGGACAAAGCCACCTCCAAAAAGGACGCTACATCCAAAAAGGACGCTGGATCCAAGAAGAGCAAGCAGACACAATCCGATCCGCAGTCTCCCGAAGCACTCGCAAAGGTCCAAGAGGCTCTCAATCAACGTCAGAATCAACAACCCAATGCGCCTCGAGTTAGCTTCGTTCTTGTTTGGCTTGCTACCACGGCTTTGTCACTGGTCACTGCCCCTCTTGTTGAGCCGCGCTACTTTATCATTCCCTGGGTGATGTGGCGTCTGCATCTACCCTCCTCCCCGACCCCGGCTATGTTCCGTCAGAAACGACCGGAGCTGGAGAATGAGAAGGCCCGCGCTGATATGATCACTAATGCTCCTAAATTTCTGGAGACTGTGTGGTTTATCATTATTAACGCTGTGACTGGGTATGTCTTCCTTTACAAGGGCTTTGAATGGCCCCAGGAGCCTGGCAAGATCCAGCGGTTTATGTGGTGATCCCTGGATATCCGATTCTTGCTCAGCCTGATCACTTGAAGCTATTGTATATTATTTAGAGGCTAGACTTTTAAAAATTTAATTGTGTCAATATTGTCATACTAGCATTTTAGTACCTAGATTTTTATTATCGAATATAGATTTGAAAGAGTCTCAACTTCCAAGGAGCTCTTCAAGTCGTTGAAGTTTTTGCTCTAATCCAGGGATGCCAGTGGTGGTCACGTCAGGTGCGGCCAGTTCTTCGCTTCAATCAACCTCCCGAGGCCGCTGTTGGAGATAATATATTTCTCGGCCGCTCCCAGTGGGCTGTGTCTCAGAGTTGGAGATTCTCTGACTTCTACCCGAACTCACTAACTTCCAAGGTTCTACCTTCTGATCACATTTCGAACTTGAATATTTAATGATCTCACAATCAATTCGACTTTGGATTCTCCCTCTTCACTGGCACCCAAATAGAAGAGTTTCGAGCCGTTTCCTGGCGAGGCCTACTAGTTCGTCACACTTCCATCTGAGGCATCCTTCACACTTGTCCCATGTGACCAGCAAGATCTCCCGCAATATAAGCATTTTGCCAACTATGGAGCGCCCGTCCAAAAAAGCACGCGTCTCATCGGATTCCACAGGAGACCTCGAGACAGAGGGCCGTCCGAGACGAACCGAGACGCCCTTGAACTCGTTGAACAGGTCCATCTCCCCACCTCTGCGGACGCGTTCGCAGCCAACCCAGCCCGCAACAGATGTCGCATGTCCAGAATTAGCCAACGATGTGTTAAAGACTGCAGACTCGAAGCAGATACTCGATATTACACGCCCCTCTGGCCCTGCGCGTTGTATCCCATCTCCAGTCCAACTCACCCACATCGCGGATTACCCTGCGTTAAAGGGATACAATGTCGACGCGGTGAGACTACGTGATATCCTCGGGGATCCCATGATACGCGAATGCTGGCAATTCAATTACATGTTCGATGTGGATTTCTTGATGAATCAATTCGATGAAGATGTTCGAAGATTGGTAACAGTCAAAGTGGTACATGGATCGTGGAAAAAAGAGTCGCCGAATCGAATCATGATCGATGTAAGCTTCACAACCCCCGAAACCACTTACGTCTGAAATATTAATAGATAACAGGAAGGATGTGCTCGACATCCCAATGTTGAGTCTATCATATCTTATATGCCTGATCCATTCGGAACTCATCATTCGAAGATGATGATTCTCCTTCGCCATGATGATTTAGCCCAGTGAGAAAGAATTGATGTGCTGGGGTATTGATCATGTTTTCGCTAACAATACAATTACAGGGTCGTCATACATACCGCCAATATGATTCCTGGTGACTGGGCGAACATGACTCAAGCAGTATGGCGATCGCCATTACTTCCTTTGCAAAAGCAGGGAGATTCATCCTCGGCCCACATACAGACCAGCGTTGGTACCGGCGCTCGCTTCAAGAGGGATATTCTCGCGTACCTAACAGCATATGGATCTAAGAAGACCGGTAAATTGGTACAGCAGCTACAGCGCTATGATTTCAAAGCAGTTCGGGCGGCCCTTGTTACAAGTGTACCATCCAGGCAAAAGCCTAGCGACTTGGATTCGGAACAATCCACACTTTGGGGCTGGCCAGCTCTGAAAGATGTTTTGGAGCAAGTACCCATCCACAAACAGGAAAAGTCAACCGACAATGGCGGGAGTGAGAAGCCTCATATTGTCACACAGGTATGATCTCCATCGTCCTCATCCATATTTGCGTGGACGATGTTAATGTCTTCTAGGTTTCCTCGGTGGCCACCCTTGGCCAGACAGATAAATGGTTGAAAGAAGTGTTTTTCAAAGCACTTGCACCGACCTCAGCGAGCCCCATCCCAAAATATTCAATTATCTTCCCAACGCCGGACGAAATCCGCCGCTCCCTCAACGGCTATTATTCCGGTGGCTCGATCCACATGAAAACGCAAAGCGCGCCGCAAGCCAAGCAGCTGCAGTATATGCGCCCTTATCTTTGTCATTGGGCCAGTGATTCGTCCGACTCAGACCTAGACCAGCCTCCCAAACAAGACGCCGGGCGCGGTCGTGCTGCACCACACATCAAGACCTATATCCGATTCTCAAATGCGGAAACGATGAACAGCATTGACTGGGCAATGGTGACATCCGCAAACCTGTCCACACAGGCATGGGGCGCGGCGACAAATGCCAACGGCGAAGTGAGGATCCAAAGTTTCGAGATCGGCGTTGTTGTTTGGCCTGAGCTCTTTGCTGATGATTTTGTCATTGGGGGCTCATCATCATCCACATCACCTGGAATATCTGCTAGGATGGTACCGTGTTTCCAGCGTGACCTTCCAACTTCGCCTACAGGGGATCTCGGACAACGCAATCTGCAGACAGTCGTCGGATTTCGTATGCCCTACGACCTCCCGCTAACGCCATATACCGCCTCCGATGAGCCATGGTGCGCGACTGCGTCTCACAACACCCCCGACTGGAGAGGGATGATCTGGTAGAGGAGATATCCATGATATTTTACCAACAGCAGCCTTATGGCTTTGAATGCTGCAACCCAGCCTATGATACGAGGAAGGATACTTCGTGAACCACTAAGAACGTGGTAACACCAGCGCGCGGTTACCCTCGGCTTCATTTCTATACAATAATCGAGGGCCCAATATCAATACAGAATATGCAATATAATTTAATCGTAGATGCATCGCTTCATTTCTGATTTGAACTTCATAATGTACCCATAGCAGCCTTGTCGAGCTATATTCGATGCTGGGCTCACAGCGGTCGTGTCTTCGGGTAGTTTCCTCTCCTTCCGCGATGAGCTATTACTCGTTTAATATTTAGTTAAGACCCTTAGCAGCGATCAGCTCAATGACCTGCTTGATGTAGGCGGCCTGGGATCCCTGAGCGTTGTATCCGGCTGCGATGGCCTTCTCGTAGTTAGAGAAGAGGTGCTTCTTCTGTAAGAGCGGAAAAAGGAGCATTAGCCGAACATGGTCTCTTTGAGTGAAAAGAAAAAACGAAAACGAGAAGGAAATCAGCCCATTCAATACATACCACCATATCGAACATGCCAGGCTTCTCAACCACAACTCCGTTGCCAATCTTGTAGTGAACGTAAAGGTTGGTCTTCTCGTTGTTGCCGGGGGCGGACTGGAGCTCCATGACCAGCTTGGCGGCGAACTCGAAGCCAGCCTTGAGGGCAGCGCTCAGGGCAGGGTCCGCGACCTCAGCATTGGCTCCCTGGGCCTCGGCGGCGGCGTAGGCCTTCTTCAGGTCATCGGTGTTGATTCCGGCGGCGGCCTTTTGGACCTCGGCGGAGTACTGGGCGCCGTTCTGGGCGGCCTCAAGGGCGGTGATGAAGGTGGTAATGTCGGACATTGTGGATAGAGCTCCGGTGGAAATTTGGTATGGTTGTGAGGGGTTTGAAAAGGTGGAAGGATTGTTGAGAGTTGGAGAAGCAGACGGTTGAGGAGGGGCTTGGTGGGGTTTTGCTGACATGCCACCCGCCAGTTGATCACCAAAGCTACCTTGCGGTAACTTAGTTTCCATCGCAAATACTGTGATGAACAATTGAATCTGCTCTTTTTATACCATCAAACATGCAATTTTAACAATAAACATACATCGGATACAGTCTAATCAATAAAAGATCCATCATTCACGAACCCGTCTGATCCCGACGCCTGCTGATGCAAATGGTGATGCTCGTGCTCGTGGATATCACTCGCTATGCATCAAAAACAAAACAGATCAAAACATACTGCCAGAAATAGAACCCAAGCGGACATCTAGTAGTCTACCGCCCACCCATTTTCAGTCAAGAACTGTTCACAGGCAGCCTTGAGGGCATAGTTCGGGCGCAGGTCCTTGACCGTTAACGGAGCTCGGGTAATTGGATCGACACCCGATTGCTCTACATATTTGGTGATGCCGATACGATCAAAACTGCTTCCAGACGGCGTCATGACAGGGTCGTGCATGACCTCAAAAGTAATACCATCAATCAGGTGGTCAGGGACATGCTATAAGAAGCCGACAGTCAGTACCCCATCCCCACCACAATCCGGAAAAAGGGAAAAACAGGAAAAACTTACACGCTCCTTCACCTCTCCATGCGAAGCAATTCGAAAAGCCTCTCGTAGATCATGGATTTTCTTCTCAGAATCCTCTCTCAACGCCCTCTGATCCTCTCCAAAACCAATCTCGCCCAGCTCCCCCGCATCAACCTGTTTCCGCAACTCCGCAACCGAGCGTTCTAAATCCGCTTCAATAAGAGCCTCAATACTCCGCAGCGTTTCATTCATTTCGCGCAGTCGGGAAGTCTCCTTCGCAGCCCAGATCCGCTGCTTAGCACGCAGGATCATCTGCGACAAGTTCCCCGTTTGCGCATTTTTAGAACCCAAACTGAGCTGGTAAGCGTCCACCGCCACATCATATGCCTCCTGCGGTCTTTGAAGTTCTAGTAAGGCTTTTGATAGATAGTAAGAGCTCTTTAATGCCGTGGGATTCTTCAGGCCGTAGAGATCAATCGCGGCGCGGGCGTCATGTTCGGCCTCGGCCCATTTCTCAAGCTTAATGCGGGTGATGGCGCGATTGGAGAAGAAGGTCGGGTCGTGGGGGTTCTTTTGAATACTGATATGAAGAGAGAATCGTTAGCGTCTCGTCTTTTCTGCCCATGCCTCTAGCATATTCCACCTCCCATGAGGGCGTGCGGGAATGTGTTGGGGGGGGGTATGAGATGTATTTTCCCCGCAAGAATGGGAAGACGCCTTACGCTTGGGAGAAGCAGTCTTCCGCGCCTTGGAAATCGTCCTGCTTGTAGAGCTCATTGCCCTTGGTCTTCAGCTCTTGCGCCATTATGCGATTCGGAATCCGAGTGTCGGAGGTGTGTTGTCGCGAAAGATGGCTGACGACCGCTGATCAATCAGTTCTCCAGGTGGGGCGGCCCACCATGCAGGGAAGTTGAGGGACGTATCGAGGTTAGAGTAGGTGAACAGTGAGGTCGGAATAATATAAATAAAATAGCTTTCTTCTTTCCAGATCCCCTGGCCTGCTTGTTTTATAGTAATTGACAGAGGATAACAAAGAAATGAGCGAGTACCTTATACGGTCACGGTGTTGTGGAAGGTTATCGATCCCCGCAGAATGAATGAGTCAGCCGAATACTACAAGTACTCCTATACAGTAACTAAAGTTAACTAAACAGCTTCACCTTCACACTCTTCGAACTTGGTTCCCGGGAAATGATTATAGAACAGACTAATTCCCTTTGGATCACCGCCCCTTTTATTCGACAGAACGCTAATGGTAATCACCATGATCACGGTCCTGCTACCAGAGTAACGGGACTTTTCAAAAACGATATTGTACAATATCCATATCACGTATCTTTATCAGCAATAAGATACCGGATCAAATCCTAATCTGTTCACTGTATATCTCAAATGTATTTTCAGCTCATACACAAAGATAGCTGGTAGTCCTGCTCCATAGATTCTCTCAATTGTGGCGTGAGAACACCAAAGCTCTGACCTCGACGCTGACCCTTGGAGAAGGAATTCCGGAAAATTTCGAGGGGGTAAATGAGGTGTGAGGAGCATCTGCAGCAAAGACTTGTCAGACTAGTGTACTTTGTATGGCTTCTCCAGGCTGTAATCTTGGAAGGGCATAGAATAGGGGTATTAAGCTGACAACACGCATGGTCGACCACTTACATTTGACACTACCCTCCTTCGTATCAAAGCTCTTAAATAGAAGCACGTCTTCTACGTCCTGTCTGCTCATATAATACCATTTATATGTATCATTGGGCCTGTACTGTGGATAGAGAAGAGTGCCAGTATAATTCCCAAGTATCATATCAGTTTCGATCAGGTTATGCAGGTCCAAGGCCCGGCCATCACACACAGCGATAGGGTGGTCTTCAATCGGTCCACTTATTGGTCGCCAGAGACTATTTGTGTCAATTAGGGCCAAATACTCAATCGGCTGTCTACTGCCGAAGGCATTTGGAGGGAGGGGAGTGGGAGGAGTTAGACTCTTTTGGATCCTGCGACTCACTTGATAATTTGGACTCGTCCAGAAAGAAGGTGCTGAGACTCCTCGGGAATATGATTTCGAATACGTTCCATCATAGGAGTTCCAATCTCGTCCCGAGTGAGAAGCGTGTCTTGAATACTGTCAGCAACATTTACTTTGACTCGACAGACGCGGCCATCACGATGAAGCAAATCTGTAACTTGGACTCACCAATATGAACCTGCTGGGCAAAACCTTGCAAATTTGGATTTCGCCGTCTTCGCTCCTTTGCGCTTTTTCGCTTCCTGATCTATCAACATTGAAATCTAGGTCAGTTGCCCGCAGGTAAAAAGCAGATTCGCGTTACGGTGCCTACTTTCCAATCGAAAATTAAAACTTCATCGGCTGCCTCAATCTCATTTTTCAAAATAGCCTCGCATTCCGGCAAAAATATGCTCTTGACCTTTTCTTGGTCCGAATAATCATATGATTTTGTAAGAGCCGGACTCTGGCATCTTTTATAAGCGAAACCGTTAGTGTCGAGATTAAACGGGGGATCCCCCGCCCAAGTCCTGATATCCCTTATAGTCTCCATTTGTTCTGCCGCACAGAATACTAAATTGGTGGTCTTTTCACGTTGCTTTCCTGGCCTTCTTCGCCCGGCAAATTGCCCAATTCGATAGGGGCGAGTAAGAGCATAGCTGGGCTGCCATTGGAGATAAGTCAACCTTGCTTCAATATCTGTCATACTTGATGCCTCCCGCCCGGAATATGAAATAAAGTAAAGAGAAGGAGGGAAATACAATATATTTTGATGCAGCAAGTATGGATAATAGCGGCTTCTTATGTTTAAAGACTTTGACGACTTGCTATACCCCCATGTCAATGCGTAGCAATCCATACGGACTAAGCCAAAGATGGTATAGCGAAGTGAGTCATTAGAGGGAACGAAAATACGACACGGGGTTACCCGCAAATTGAGTCATTTCCTTGGCGTAATTTTGGACGTATAATGCAGTAATCAGGCTGTAGGAAAGCAATGTGATCGGTCTCACTTGTTAGCCAAGTTTGAAAGACCAGGACTGATGCGCGTCAAATGGTAAGTGGATATGTACGAAGGATTCTTAGCGACTCGGGATTATTCAGATTTTATCACCAACAATCTAATTATTAATAGGATTACGGGGTATTATAAAGTCGGTCAAAGATCTCCGTTGAGCTTCCATAGAGAAATGATGCATACTTCTAGCAGTGCGTATCACATTGGAGGCTAGTAGAGGACTTCGGCGGACCATCTGCTTCTCGATCATCGTGAGGCAGTTGAAGTTCTTGTCACGGAAATTCTGCTGAGGTTAGACATGCCCGCGGAAATCCACTCTGTCAATCAGTCTTCTTCAACAGCGAGGTAGTGTTTCTATATAACCTTAGAATCAGAACCAGTGAAACCCTTATTTTACTCACTATCCATGATCCACATCAATATAGATGATTACAAAGATATAACAAGAACAGCAATGACAGAAAATTCGAAAATGTGATAGTTTCAGCCGCAAATAAGGGGATTTAGCCCCATGGGGCCATAAACGAGACCCATCGTGGCGTCAAGATTGGAAGAAAAGCATTCGCCAAGCCGGGGGCGGCTCCTTCGTTTCAGGCTCCTTTAGGCATTCAAGATGTTAAGACAGGCACTAAACCCCCTGAACTCTTGAGAAGCAGTACAAAGTCTGATTTGGACCCCAATCTCAATTTCCAGGCTAGGAATTAGTGGATTCAAATTGTTGCTTCGCAGCCTGGTCAGGCACAGGCACCACTCGGTGAATGTGGAAATTCCCCGAAATGAACCTTGGAAATTGGTCTCCAAGGCTGGAGTAGGGGGCACTATAAATATCACCTGGAACTCCTCGAAAATCGCATGCTAAACTTGGAACTACCCATCAAAATCAAAGAATACGATTACCAGCAGGTCCTCCCGTAACATCGAAAACCATGTCTCTCCTCATCGCCGGCTTTTCGCTGCTCGCCGCAGCACAAGCCGCCTCCGTCCGTCCAGTCGAGGTCTCGGGAGGATGCACCAAGCTTCCCGGCTACGATTCCTCAGCCGGAATTGCTGGACCGTGGGTCGTGACTGTTGACCAGTGCGTGAACACAACCGCATCCGACAATGCCTGCACCATGGAAGGATTTGGCAGTGAAGCCGTATATTTCCTGCAACAGGGAGATACCAGCGTTGAGAGAGGCTATGTATGCCCCCCCCCCCCTTCCCAATCGAAAATGCGAAGAGAATAGTAAAAATTAACCCCTTCTCTCTCTCGCAATTCAGCTCGCAATCGTCGACAAAAATGATATAGCCAAGAGCCCAATCCGCTGTAACGACGAAACAAGCTCCTTCGAGTCTTACGTTCCCTCCGGCGTAAGCGGAGCCGAGTGGAAGAGCGTCAATATCAGCGATTACGCTTATAGTGCTGAGCTCATGTGGGGATTGGGTCAATACAGTTTGCCCATCCAGGCTTACAATCACTATCAGGCCGGGGTGAAGCAGGATGGTATCTTCCTGGGCTCGCATAATGTGACGACTTGGGGGATTCAGATTAATTCTGGCTCGGCGGGGAGTGCTGGACGGCCGTATTGGACTTTGAGATTGCTTGGTCCTAACAGTGCGGATCCTTCTACTGGGGAGCCTTTGTATGATGGCGAGTTCCGGACTTTTGTTCGCATTGATGGGAGTTAATGGGCTCAAAATGTGAGAGGTTATAGACGTGGGTGGTCTTTGAAGAGTTGGTGCGTTGACTGCATACTCTATACAAAAGGGAACCCGAAGAGTGCACGATACAGTCATCTATATTGAGAAACAGTGCTTTCAATAGTAGTTTAGTTGTGAATATTTGGTGATTAGGTTCCATGTCTGGGATAAAGTGGGAACCGAATTTCCGGCCTATTTATGCAATTGAACTATTCACGACCGCTAGTTAGCAACTAGTATCTTCCAAAGGTTCCAAGCCATAAGCCAGTCCAGAGAAGGCGTGGTTGAAAAGGATTGTATAATCTATGAGCGAAGGTGCAACTGAGTCAAGTCTTGCATAGGATCGTAGCTCTGGTCGTAAATGGGCAGGTTTAGAGAGTCGCAATTGAAGCGATTTGAGAAGACCGTTGGCTCTGACCTGACATCCTTCTCTTACTTTTCGACAGCTGAACCTATTAATTCCACCAGGATCAAGTACCATTTCTCGTTCCTGGCAGTCTAAACAAACGTATCGACCCTTGGAGCTAGAAGAATCATTTTCTAGGCCGAGACATTCCAAGTGTTGCCAAGAATAGCATTCAGAACAGCAAATTCCATGCGTCTCTAGCCTAGTACGCTTGCCGCAGCAAGGTATAGAGGACTCAAAACTTTGCACGTCAATGTTCTTGAACTGGAATTCTGAAGCGTAGTAGCATTGCTCAGCAACGGAGAATGCCTGCGAAAATGCTACAGCATCTCCTGGTTCCATTTTAGAAAAAATCATCTCAATAATCTCAGGTGGCATATTGACAGGCCACTTCTCCCTGTAGGCGTGAGGCTTCCAGCAGTTTGACGTTAGAACCCGGGCTAGAGCACGGAATCCAGGTGAGCATTGGGTTGCTGAGGAACTGGAAAGCAATACTAGGCTCTTGGAGGCTAGAGCAGCCTCCTGAGAAAGCTCCACAAAAACGACCTGACGTAATGAGATGCAAATTAAGCGAGTTTTGCCATGCCTAGGCCGAGTGTCCAAGGTGCCAATATATGACTTGGCTTTTGAGATAGCTTTGTTTATCATAGCATCGGATTGAAGATTCTCCTGTAAAACAACAAGGTATCCATGAAACCAATAGATATCTGTATCAGGGTAACTCCAAAGGGGAATCGACGTAGCATCGATTGGAAGCTCAACTTCGCTGCACCTTGAATCAAAAGACACTTCGAAATCCCAGGCAGCAAGACGTAGGAAAGCAGCACATAATACCCTGAATACAGGAGAATTATACCTCCATGTTGAAGGGTCATCGATCCAAAAGCGCCAGACAAAGACAAGGTCGGTAAAGAATCGCCCCTGTAGCTCGTTCATGGGTGAAGGGATACCAAGGTCCATTTCAAATGTCTCAAATTGCTTTGCTTGTGCCTCATTGCTCTCACGGATATCTTCACCGAACATATATCGAGGTTTCCGCACCGTCCAACCATCTATGCTATATGTCTCGTAGATCTCGGCGAGATCCAGCGGTAATGAAGGTGAAGGTGCCAATAATCCGCGCCACTCACTCATTGATGAGATTGTCAAAGTACCAGCATCAATATCGACAGTGTATATCCAATCCAGACTCGAGTGCATTGGGCTAGGAAATGGGACTGGTTCCCATCTTTGAAGATTTTCGGGCTTCAAGTTGTTGCATAAATGAATGACTGTGTGCACTGTCGAATCATCGGCAGGGGGACTCATCCGCCCCTGAGCGCGAGAGAGGCGGTACCATTTCCCTAAGAGAGTAGTATGTTAGCGTTCGCAAGCCATATAGTATGGATCATCATCACAAACCATTAAAGTGTAAGTGCCAGAGCCCTCAACACCCCATCTCATTGATAAAGTCCTGGAGGTAAAAGTGTTGTGGTATTTCAGGGTATGCAGGGTGCGGAGCTGTTATACGCAGTAGACTGCTGTAATCATCGCATCGACGGCAAGGTGAAGATCGGAAAGAGGTTGTTTTGAGTGCCTGGTGTATCAGGCACAAAAATGGCCGGGTCAGCCTGCCCCACTGCCATGCGTAAATAGCCTCAGGTCGTTCCTCCCATAGTCATCTATCCATGATCCATCCATCCATGGTCCTCCTCCAGTAGAAGTTCCAAAGGAAACTGTATCATCTAATCCGAAACAAATAAAGTCTTTAATGGAGAAATATTTCACCGGCCTTTGTACGGTCAGCTGACTTTATCACCCAGTGTATTTGTTGGCTATTTAAAGTCATGTCTAACTAGCTAGTTATTCTTTCAATTAGCTTCTCGTGTCAAATTATTTGGTGTAAACCTACCGACCGGGGTTAAATTAAGCAGAGCCGCAGCAAGGAGCAACTCGCAACCCCACGTAAACAGCTGCGTGGTGGAAGAGGCAACTACAGTCAGTATGTCGGAGTGGTCTAACGAGCTAGACTTGAATATTCATTCGGTATCTAGTACCTTCGGGTGCCCAGGTTCGAACCCTGGTGCTGACGAGTTTTTTGGCATTATCGAAGTTTTGTTCACATCTAAAGCCGCCATTTCTACAATATTAAACGATTTAAGCATAATGGCAGAAAGGAGATTTAACTTTTAAATTATACTGTGCTGTCAAAATAGACCTACAATTAAGTATTTTTTTTGTCCAAACACTCGCTTACTGTTTAATCGATTCAACTTGAAGTTTCCACAATCCATTTTCTATACCTATCAAGCCCGGCCATTTCTTAGTATACTTCCAAGTCTTTCGTTACCTTCCGCCTTCTATATTGATTGGCCTAAGGCGTTCCTTCACGGAAATCTAAAGCGGAAAACCATGTTTTGATTAAACTCTCCCAGGAATCTCGTGGCACCCAATTTGTCACAGCAAACTCCAGACTAGAGCCATACCATGGGTATTTCAAAGCTTACAAAATGGTCGGAAAACACCACGCGGCAAGTCGGGGGAATATTGTGCGAGATCGAGGCAGATGGTGAAACATTAGCATCGCCGTGAGATCACTTCACGCTGTTGCCAAAAGAGGAATCCCTTTATGATACTGGTACATCTCCGTAAATAAAATTATATTAGATCCAATTGATCTAGTTTGCAACAATAACTCATGATATCTCTCTCACACATAGTACTATTTAGTACTTGTTCCATATTCGTAAGGCCATCAACCCCGCGGTGTTATCTGTAGTGCTCTGCCCAACCCCACTGCCCCGCAATCCCCCGCAGACTTGCCGCGTATTTATTTGCTAGTCGGGTTTCAACTTTACACGTCTAGAATGAGAACCTGCCATCTAGAACTGGCAAAGGATACAATTTAGTTCATAAAAGAGCAAGACAGAGATATAGCTTTCGAATAATACTGTATTGTGAATCTAGATCTACCGACCAAAGCAAACCAAACAGCAAAACTCGACAATCGATTCGTGGTATCATGAAGCGCTTGGTATGAAAACAGGTATGTAAAGAGTTGCGCAGGTCCACCCATCACGACCAGCAACCATCCCAGCAAGAGAACACAATGTACGAGACTAGGCAGTTGAAGAGGCCGCGAAGCCATGGCTTGCATCTAAGCAGAGCCAGAGAACTTGGTCTCGTAGTCGGAGATAGCCTGGACCTTAGCGGCGGAAGCGCTGGAAGGGTCGAAGCGGTAGTTGAGCCAGTCGAGGGCGAGCTTCTTAGCAAGCTCGACGCCAATGACGCGCTGGCCCATGCAGAGGACCTGGGCGTCGTTGCTCAGGATGGAGCGCTCGACGGAGAAAGGGTCGTGGGCAGTAACGGCCCGGATGCCGGGAACCTTGTTGGCAGCGATGGCGACGCCGAGACCGGTGCCGCAGATGAAGAGGCCACGGTCAGCCTTGCCGGCCTTGATCTGCTGGGCGCCCTCGACGGCGGGGTGAGGGTAGGCGGTCTTGTCGGAGGTGGAGTTGACGCCGACGTCAGAAATGGAGGCGACGAGGGGGCTCTTCTCGAGGACGGCCTTGATGGCGTCCTTGTATGGGACGCCGGCCTCGTCGCAGGCCATGACGATGCGGAGGGGAGGAGCAGACATTATGGGTGGAGTATAGAGAGGTTGGTGAGGTGGATGAATGGATGAGGGATCGGGTTGGATCTTGGAGGTGATGGTAGAAGAATTGAATATTTTGGATATCGCCTGCACGAAGCCAGGGCCATCCAGGGGCCCTTTATAGTTGGGGGAGTCTCATCGCTTGCCGTGCAACGCATTACCCCGGGTGGGTGGTGGAGACGGGTTGATGGGGCCAATGCTCGTGTCTGGGAAGGACCATCTTGGATTCTAGTTCCACTGTGCATTGGTACGAATGATGAGCGACCTCGATACTATCTTGTCCGAGGTGGGGAGAGGCAGTATGCCCCGCCATAGCGTCATGGCTGGGGATTGAGAAGATGTGAGTGGATGGAGGGAGTGCCAGCCGCCCAAAACCGGATGGTGATGTACTCTTTGGTTACTGTACTATACACGGGGCGGTACGTCGTATTACCAGAGGTGAACATCAACATCACAACATCTCAACATTGTTGAAGGCAGTTGTAGGATGGACATGTGAATTAGAATCAATTGATTGCAATTGATGATTGGAAGAACAGCCATCGATGTCACCAAAGCCACCAGCTGCAGCCTCCATCTGTGAGAGCATTGACCAGGGCCTCATGTCTCCGAGGCGCTAGGACCGTGCGACATGCCCAGCAAAGCCAAAGACAAAGAGGGGTCTAGAGTCTAGGGAAAGGTCGGGATGAAGCCATCCGGTTACGCTTGACTTGCCTTGGATTGTGTTTAGGCAACCAAGCCGACATAGCCATGAAGCCCTAAAGGCCCCTGGATGGTAACAGAAAGCGTTATACTCCGGATACTCTGTAGACTTGGTAAATATGGTTCTGTATACAGTATGAAATATGAGATATCCAACTAGTAGATCCTCTTTACGGAGTCAATAATGTACGTTCCACCTCTGGAAGCCAGCCCATTCGCACATCAGTCTCCATTTCCATCGGCTCCAGTCATTTCACCTGCGTCGTCCATCCCCCACCGATCTGGCGACTCCACCGAACGTTGGCTCGAGCATCCCGTTAGAGTAAGTTTTGAAACCTACTGTGAAATTCACGGTCGTATGTACTCCGGAGGAATCATGGAGGCTTTGCAGGTGTAGGCGTATGTAGAGTGTCAAGTATACTCTCAGGTAACATTGGGCCAGGCCCAATGTATGCGCGAATAATTTCAGCTTTCCCGCAACCTTTAGGAACCGGTTTTGTTTTGAATTCCAATTCCCCACTACGCCTACTTTTGTTCACTGGTACATACGTAACCCTGCCTAATCTTCCAAGTATTACTTCTTTTCTGTCTTGTTTCAACCAAACCCCTCTATACTTCTAGCTTCTATTCTACTCCTATCTCTACAGTACCCGTACCTACTTCTACTCTCCTGTCTCCACAGTGTCCACCTCCTCCATTTCATGATTTCACTTTAGCCTCAAAACGCCGTGACATCACTCGATCTGAATCATCCTGGTAAGCAGGGAACGGTCCTCGTCTTGGGTGCAGCCAGTCGGCCGCTAATGCGTGAGCGGGATGGGCGCTGACGCCCCCTCCTTCCACAGAAGTAACAGCAGAAAAAATATCTCAAGTTTCACAACACTGCCGTATTCCAAAAGCCCCAAAGACTCTTGTTCTCTTCGTCAAAGTTCAGCTTCCCAATTGAGGGTCATTCACGCACCGACCCACTGTTGTCCTGCCTGAGTCTGGGGAAACTCCACTCTTTTGAATCTCTCGAATCTCCTTCTCCTACACTCTTGACTCTTTTCCTCATTCCACCCACTCACACATCTTCATCATGACACCGATTACCTACCCCGTGCTACCGGAGAAGCTTCTCCTCATCTCCCTCAAGATGTACTTCACCCCCCCAGCGCACCCTCGACTACCTACGGGGCCTCCTTGACCCCGCCAACGAGATCGTGCGGCCCGAAAACCGCACGAAGCTCCTCCTCGCCCTGATCCCAGATTTCCTCACCATCTGGCCTTGCGCCGACATAATTAGAGAATACGAGACCAAGCTCTCAGCTTCTGGAACCTCCATCTCCCCGCCTCCATTCCTCCTCGGCGCCCAGGACTGCATGTGGGAGCAATCCGGCGCCTACACCGGAGAAGTCTCCCCAGCCTCCATCCGCTCGCTGGGCTGCTCAATCGTCGAGCTAGGGCATGCCGAGCGTCGCGCTATCTTCGGCGAGACAGATGAACAGACAGCACGCAAGGCTGCCGCCACCAGCGCTCAGGGTATGGTGCCCCTCGTCTGTATCGGTGAACTGACCGCCCCGGGCGCGGTAGCTTCTCAAGCTGTCGGCCAGGCTGTCGGCGAGTGTGCTGTTCTTGTGCAAGCGGTGCTGAATGCCATCCCCGCCGATGCGCCTGTGATCTTCGCCTACGAGCCTGTGTGGGCTATTGGACAGCCCAAGCCCGCTGGTGTCGACCACGTTGCCGCGGTTGTGGAGGGTATTCGCGGGGTAATTGGATCGCGACCGGGGACTGCGCGTGTCCTCTACGGCGGCAGCGCTGGCCCCGGACTCTGGGGCGAGGGCGGACTAGGCAAAGCTGTTGATGGAATGTTTCTGGGCCGATTCGCGCATGAGATTGGTGGTGTGCGCAAGGTTGTCCGTGAGGTGGAGGAGAGTCTAGGTGTTGCGGTCTAAGCCAGCAAGCCTAGGCGACTACAAAAAGCATTACCGATCAATAGCTTCGGCCATTCTATCCCACGCATGAAGATATCACGAAACAATGACTACAGTACCGTTGCATCTCACACCACTGCTGAAATCCCAATGACCCGGCCTGGCCTAATCATCGGTAATTTTTGTCGTTTCGAACCATACACTATACCGTCACCGTTATACCACTCGCCCAAGAACGTAGACAGGGGGACATGAGCTTTCGAACCTGCACCCAGCGAAGCAATTGGGTCAAGTCGGCCTCATTTGTGGGTCGGAGGGGCTGTCGCTGCATCTCCGAGTCAAGCAGACCCAAACCCTGTCGAAGCCGAGCAGCTCCCGGGAAGCCTATCTGGGGGATCCCGTTGTCGATGGATCCCCAGCTCCACCAGATCCATGCACCACGATGGAGTCATGGAGAAACCGACTGGAGAAAAGTGGGCTGGATATTTGATCCACATCCATCGACCTCGACCTCGACGCGGGTTTGCTTTCCCCCACGACATCCCATCTTTTGACGGGCCCCACCCCCGTCACGCGGTCGATCAGAAATTTAGTTCGAAGAGCACTCTATCTCTATCCATTCTTAGGTCGGTCTTTCTCCGATGGTGTTCTGCGAACTTTTTCTCTTTTGAAAGTCGCCCGATTTTTCAATCCAGTGCCTTTTTTTCCTCATGTGCTGTGTGTCGATGATGGGGTTGAAATGTCATAGAGGGGCAGAGGGGCGAGAGTCCACTGTGGACTCTTCTTTTCCCCCATTGCACTGATTGAGTAACCCGAGCACAGTAATTGGCGATCTGTGTGCTTTCGACGGCTTTGCCCGAGTAGGTAAGAATTGGCCCTGACTCGGAGTCGGACATCGGAGTTGTTGTTGTCAACGACCGGCGTCTCTCCGCGCCTCGTGCCGAGCTTGGGTATCGGTCGATAACAATGTGCCCACAACCGAGTGCCGTCACGATGGAAACCTACCTCGTTAAAAATAGAATAAGACCATGGATTCATTAGAGAATATTCTAGATTATTCGTCGCATGAATGAGAAGCGTGAAGTGAAGTGAATTTCATTTCATTTCAATTCATCTGCATAAAAATACCAATCTAAGGAGAAAAGAATACTACACAAGTTACTCATGATCAATATTCCTATCATATGCTATGTACAAAACACAATCGTTCAATCTATTGCTAAAATTCCTCTTTTTTTCACAGTACTGGCAAGGCAAGTTGCAGCCTGAGCTCCTGCCACACCGCTTCATTTCTTCTGCAGCTCCTCACGCAGCTCCTGCTTCACCCGCGTCACAGTTCCAATACCACCATACACAACACCAGTATACATCATAGCGACCGAAGCACCCGCCTCAAGAGCCTGGCGAGCCTCGCGACCATTAGTGATGCCACCAGAAGCGAAGATCACCTTGCGAGCAAGCTGGTCAGCAGCAGGTGCCGAACCCTCACCGGCCTCAGCCTGAGACGGCGGACCCTGGTCCAGCATGGCGCGGTAGCGGGCAATCAAAGGCACAGAGCGGTCAAAGAGCTGCGGGCCCGAATAACCACCAGTCTCCTTGAGGGTGCCTGCTTCCTTCTCCGGCAGAGCGAAGCCCTGAGGACGCGGGTCGGGCCGGCGATTCGTAGTGTTACCAACGATCACGCCGTCAACGCCGGAGTTCCACACAGCCTCACAGATCCCAGAGACCTGCTCGTCCGAGTCCTCATCCGGACTAACCTTGACCATGACGCGGGGCTTGGTCTTCCGGTCGACGTTCTGGGCCGCGCCCACAACAGCGGTCAGAATGGCCGTCAGCGGGGCGGCGGCTTGCAAGTCGCGTAGGCCGGGGGTGTTGGGGCTGGAGACGTTCACGACGAGGATATCGGCGTATTTGGCGACGCGGTCGACACAGTAGACGTAGTCGCGCGCGATGGCGTCGATGTCCCCATCCGGCGTGATTTTGTTCTTAGCAACCTGCACGGCGAGAAGTTTGCCGGGAATAAGACTTCCGGGGGGCACGTTGGCTTCGCCGTCCAGGACGCGCTGCTCGGATTCTTCGTGCGCGCCGAGGCCGGCGGAGTAGGCGAAGTCTTGCACGCGCTGCTTGAGGACTTCGGCCATGTGGTCGGCGCCGAGGGAGTTGAGGCCGTAGCGGTTGATCATGGCGTGTTGGGAGGGTAGACGGAAGACTCGCGGCTTGGGATTGCCCTCCTGGGGGAGAGGCGTGGTGCCGCCGACTTCGACGATGCCGCAGCCAATGTCGAATAGGACGTCTGGGATGTCGGCGTGCTTGTCCAGACCGGCGGAGATACCGATGGGGTTGTTGATCTTGTAGCCGAAGACCTAAGGAAACTTTTGCTTTAGTGTGAGGTCAATCAGTCTCAGTGAGCATTCATTCCTACCTCAGTAGCCAGCGCCCCGTCAGCATCCTGGTCACCGCGTTCGCGAGGGTGCAGGCCAAAACGGTAGAGCAGCTTCAACGCGTCAACACCAACGTGATGCGCCTCCTCGGCATCCGGGTAGATAAGTCGTATAAGAGGAACAACCGCATAGCGGTGGGCACTAGCCCGAGTATCGGTTCCGTAGATATATCCAGCCAGCAGCACCAATGCCAACGAAGTACCATAAAGGCCCTTTCTAGAACCACGAGCAGCCTTCTTGGGGATCTCCTTGGGCGCCTCCTTCGCCGCGTCCTTGGCAGCTTCCTTCACGGCTTCGGTGGCGGGTGCCGAATCCGACGCATATCGCAAAATGGTGGGCACACGATCGGCCCGTTTCGGCAGCAAGGCCGGCCGTTGACACCAGCGGGATGCGGGGATTGAACGAGCCCGAAGGCTGGTCTTCCACGCGATCGATGCGGAACTCGACGTCATCTGGGCTGAAGGTGGGATTGGTGTTTAATTGGCCTTCCTCGCCGGGTGCGCGCCGGACTAGAGCTGTTTGAACGGTGTCAGTTTTGACTGGAGATCTTGGCTTCACTGTGCGGGGAGATGGAGTTCGAGCTGGAGGGTGCAATTGTTGGATGAAAGCTTGTGAGAAACTCTCTGAGCTCCAAGGGCATGGATTGACTTAGAACCGGGGGACGACTCACTGTAATGGCTTGATCCGAGGTTCTGCAGTGCCCTTGCAGATCCGAAGACTGGACGGAATCGGAGGCGTGATGTCCCGGGCGGTGAGCCTTGGAGGGAGGGTGGGCTCCGATGAAGTATGCGGAGTGAACTGCCTGACAAAGGTAAGAGTTCTTTCAAGAAGTTAACATTTCAATGAGCAGATGATTTGAGTTATTTTTTTCGATTAAGTTACTCTCGCCTGATGGGTTCATATCCTAGGTGTATAAACAGCGAGGGCTTTACGATAACTTCGAGCCTTTTTTGCGACATGCTGGTTGTAGAGGAATGCATTCTGGATTCAAAATAGTTGACTAATATTTATGCCGAGTGGGTACTATAAATTCATAAGGAGGTCTCTCGTTGCAATAGAAATTTATTGTTTGGTTGGAATATCACGCTCTTGGAATTTAGATGGAAAGAAACTAAGACCCTACTCGTTCGACCAGTCGGGCTTCTTCTTCTCTGCGAATGCAGTCATGCCTATGCAATCTGTTAGAAATATTCATTTTCGAAAACAGCATGTCGCGATTCAACCCCAATAGGAAGAAATACTCACCAATCTTCTGGTCCTTGCTTCCAAACAAGGAGTGGAACAAACGACGCTCATACTCGACACCTTCGCGCAGCGACAACTCCTGGCTCTTGTTGACAACCTCTTTGCCAGCAATAACAGAGACACGGCCGTAGCCGGCAATGGTCTCTGCGGTCTTCAGAGCAGTCGCCAGAAGCTCCTCCTTTCCGCCATCGATCACCTGGGCGGCGACACCCCACTCACCAGCTTCCTTGCCACTGAAGTTCTTGCCGGTCAGAATGAGCTCCATCGCCTTGCTCTTTCCGACAGCCCGGGTCAGACGCTGCGAGCCTCCCGCGCCAGGAATGGTACCCAGCTTGATCTCCGGTTGTCCGAAAGTCGCGTTCGCAGTGCAGTAAAGGATGTCGCACATCAGAGCTAGCTCGCAACCACCACCGAGGGCATAGCCGGAGACGGCTGCGATGACTGGCTTGCGAATTGTGTTGGCAAGGTGAGACCAGGGAGCGATAAAGTTGTCAGAGTAGGCGGCGGCGAAGCTGAGGGGGGCCATCTCTTTGATATCGGCGCCGGCTAGGACGTGTCAGTTTGCGCTCAGATAAATTGTCGCGAAATTTGTTGCATACCGGCAAATGCCTTTTCACTTCCAGTGATGATGATCGCGCCGATGTCCTTGTCGTTATCGTACTTGCTCAGCGCATCGTTAAGCTCCTTGAAGAGTGGGCTGGACAGGGCATTCAGGGCCTTTGGTCGGTTCAGGGTGACTTTATTGAGTTAGTAATTCTGTACGCAGAAACATGCGTTGGGAAGCTCTTACTGAGGCCAACCCCGGGCTTCGGGGTCTCGGTGAGGATGTGCTCATAGCTCGGGCCAGAGGAGTACGGGCGCACTCGAGCCAGGTAAGAGCTCAGAGGAACGGCGGTCCGAGAAGTGGCCAAACGAGTACAGCGACGAGCAAACATGGCGATTGGTGACAGGGATCACGATGGAAGTACAATCAACGGGTGGAAAGGAGGGTTGTCGAAAGGAAGCTATGATGTATGAGCGTCCCCGCAACCGAAAAAGGGCCGAAGTTAACCGTCCCGAGGCTCATGTGGCTTACTTCAGCAGTTCTCCACTTAACGATCGCCAACAATACAAGAATATATTCAGGTATTTTTTTATAAAAGGTTAACTTAAAGTATTTTAAAATTATTCAAGGCATGAGACGGGAATTGTGAAGAATGAAGGTTGGGTCCTTATATGCCCGGGTCCCTGTCAATGGCAACGTCCGCAGTGAATGCCATGCCTGAGGTTGCCGGCTGGAAAACGGGCAAGGTTGAGTATTTGATCCTGACCTGTGGCTGATATGGCCTTTTTGGCTATAATAAATATTGACACCATAGAATTGAGCTGAAGCCGGCTGAAATTAGTGGTTTGATTTTGACCAAAGGTGAATCCTTTTGTGGGATTTCATTCTTAGGGTCTATATTCGTGGGATAATTCCAAATTAGATATTGTTTCGTTGTTCCAGAAAGGGCTTGCTTTCTTATATTATTAATTTCTACTATACTTGCCGGTTTCGATCACACCCATACCAGGGACGGTGGGCTTTGAGCCTGAGACTTGGATGGCTGTAGTTTTAACGCTCTCGGGACAAATTGTGGCGACAAAGGTGGTTGTATCGGTAGTCAGATATGTTGTCAGAAGAAGGTTGTCAGTAAATTGGTGGGGCAGTTGGTGACTACAGCAGCACAAGAATTGATGGTATAGACTTCAGTTGTCGTGCGATAGAACCTATGGTAGCCCTTGCTTGGTGTGCTCCCGATTGCTACCCCGCAGGTTCCTAAGGCTGGGTTACTCTAAGAAGATGATCTAATCAGTGTCTTAGTTCCGAGGTTGTGATAGCAATCGCAATTGATCTGGTGGCAGGCTGTTTCACAGATGTGGCCCTATCAGAAGAAGACTTCCCCGGTGAACTTAGAGAGGAATTGGAAGAGTTCGAAGTAGTAGGGTTGTCTGTAGAGATTGAAGATATAAACCGTTCAACAGGGTCGACGAGACCAAGTTAGTTGTAGTGCGAGAAGCCGTCAGCGAATGGATCAGCGGTGTGGACGACAAACGGGTCACCGGATTTGACAAAATGATTCCCGACAACATTGTCGGTGATGTAGACGGGGTCAAGTAAGGCGTTGAAGATGGCATCAGCGGGGTGAAGGATGATACCAGTGGGCTGGACGATGCTGCCGGGATATATTTGTTTTTCTCCTCGCTAGGAAAGCCCATGTTTTCCTATAGTTTATCTCAACTGTTGGCGTGTCTAAACTACTTTGAAAATCAATAGTGCCCGTTTAGCCCCACAGCGTGTGTCTTAGTAATTGGCTGTTGTCGGGAAAAGTAAGCACAGCGGCCAGTTAAATCGTGAGGTTCGGTCAAGATTTCAAGGAAAACAACAAAAGTGGATCGGTGATTTGGCAGCGACCTTGATTCAGGGTCCAGGGAAAAGAAGAGGGTATGCAAAGAGAAAATTTTAGCGAACTTGATCGGTGTGATCTTTCGAATAGAAGAAGAGAGTTGTGCCCATATAGATGCGGCTTACTTCCAAGTTCCAACCAATTAAACAAGGTTGGTACCTTGCAGGAGCCGTGGTTAATACACACAAGATTGTCCTTAGAAGTCAACTTGAACCAATATTTCACTGCCCAGGTGGCATGCTTGGCAGCATTTTTCACATTGGGTGTTCATGTACTACTCTAGATTTACTCTAGATTACATTCAAGTCTATGGACGACTCTGCTCTTCAAATATGTACTCTAACCCTCCGAGTCCTTTCCTCAATAGAGATGGGAGCCCCGGGTAACTCAAACTTTGGATAATCAAAAACCTCTGTGACTCTGTCAACATAGTCATACTACACACAACAACTATGTTGTTATCAATCCAGTGTCTTTGCCACCAAATCCAATATTTCGCGCCGTGTCGAGCCTCAATAGTTGGCGTGACTGTGGCGGTGGCTGGAGCGAATGATTACTAAACTGACAGGAAAGAGGCTGTGCACATCACGTGGTCTACCGGAGGCGTCATCTGCAATGTGATTGGTGGATGGCCAGGGGACACTTTGCTCTTGTTTCGTTTTCCAGAACAAGCGACTGCATTCAGCACTGCGATCTGCGACTGCCTGAAACCTCTCGACTCTCCGACATTCTCTCTCTCCTTCCACCTCACCTTTCTCCCTCACCTCACCATGGATGTCCCGGAGCCCAATGAGTCGCCTTTCACGGCCGTCTCGGCCCACACCTCCAAACTGACCAGAGTAAGTGCTTTCCCCGTGAGGGGCCCCGGCCGCCGCAGTTGTTCCCATTCTTTGCACCGGCGCGCCGGCTTGTCCCGCCCGACCTGTTTCATGCTGACCCATCGGTTTTAGCACTATCAAGCCTGGCTCGATGCCTCGACTCCCTACACCACATACCGCTGGGTTGGCTCCGGTGTTCTTCTGTTCATCTTCTTCCTGCGCATCGTCTTCGCGCAAGGATGGTACATCGGTACGTGTCGTCTCCCCAGTCCCATCTTCAATTGCGAACAATCGCCACCCCCAAAAGGCAACCCGAATATACAAGAAGAAAACCAACATACACTTGATGAAACAACGGGAATGCAATGAACGATGCGGCGAAATATCGCAAACAAACAGAATAACAAACGCTAACAAATCCGCCAAATAGTGGCCTACACCCTCGGAATCTACCTCCTCAACCTCTTCCTCGCCTTCCTCACCCCCAAATTCGACCCCTCCCTGACCCAGGATGAAGGCCTGGAAGACGGCGACGCCGGCTCCCCCAGCCTACCCACCAAGCGGGACGAAGAGTTCCGTCCTTTCATCCGACGTCTGCCGGAGTTCAAGTTCTGGCACTCCGCCACCCGCGCCATCGCCATCGGCTTCGTGTGCAGTTGGTTCTCCATGTTCGATATCCCCGTCTTCTGGCCCGTCCTGGTGATGTACTGGATCATCCTGTTCGTGTTGACTATGCGCCGCCAGATCCAGCACATGATCAAGTATCGCTATGTGCCTTTCTCCTTCGGCAAGACCCGCTACGGCCGCTCATGAACACCATCCCATCTCCTTTAACTCCGTTATATTCTCGCTCTCCCCTTTCCCGCCCACCCTACAATGTCACTTTTATTTATGCTTGCTCCCTCCCTCTTTTTCCTACTATACAAGAGAGTCGGCAGGGGAGTGTGAAGAGTTGTGAATGTCAATGTCAATGTGTGTATGTGTCTCGCACCAGCCATGGATAGATATGATTTCAGCGAAAACAAAGCCAGAGATGGAGGCGCTATTTGAGAAGCCCTCGCTCTTTCTCTTGGCTCCCCATCTCTGGCTGTAATTGTCCTGTTATTTTAGAGGGCGCTTTTTTTTCATGTCTTCTTCTTTTGTCCCTGTTTTCTTAAGCTTTTTATCTATTCTTAACATTGGCTTCAACTGTGAAATATGATTAGATTTGGAGCTGGGTTCACACTAGCTTTCCATATCTTGTTACGACGAACTTTTATAAGTGTCGCAGACATCTGGCTTTTGCTGCGTAGGTCATTGATTTACTTGGGGAAATTGTTCTCGACATAGGGCAGGATCCTACTACTATAAATAATTGCATTTCTGGATCGCTGGGTTTCGCGCGGTTTGCAGATATCACCCATGTAACGAACCACACGGTTGTATTCTTGCCTTGGTTATGGCATCCGTTGCGGTACCTATTCCTGTTCCCCCTTTCCTGCTCATTTCACCGCTCATTTCTTTCGTTATCTGCTACTACACATTGCCCGATATAGTATCCATCCTCTTGATCTACATTGTACCAGCATCTTCACAGCCCATACCATTCTCCCAGTTTGTCTTTGCAGCAACACATGCGACACAAGAGGCCCCGACCAGCATGTATTCGGGTTATCAGCTCGGAAGCAAGCTAATCAATTCAAGCTCTCCAGCCAACCGCTGTAAGAAGTCGGATGTATCTACTCTTTTGAATCTCCGAGGATAAAGATCGAGTGTTCTTTTTGCGCTATCGCCGATATCAGATTGAGCCCATTGACGTCGTTGAATCCATCATCCCATCTCCGCATGGGCAAGATAGTGAAACAAATTTGATGGGACGACTGAATGAGTGACTTTGCTCAGGGAGACTGCCTTGGCCTGGCTATCTCGAATCCAAGCTATCTCCCGCAAGGTTGATCGAGGTTGGACCATTCGAAGGTTCCAGTAGCCCCATTATGACTGCCGGGAAGAAGGTAGGTGAATTGCTCTTCATTTTTGGAGTTCTGTCTTCCATACTAGTATAAGTTGGAACATATGATCAGTTTACTAGTATCCGAGGTGCATTCCCCTTTTTCACTAATGAATACTACCTAGTACTACTCGATGAGATAATCTAGGTCACGGTACTACTAGCACTTGAAAGCCTTCTGATAGCCTGAGTGATTGCAATAAATAACAGCCCTCCTTCCAAGTCTTCAAGTTTATTTTCAAGTTCTAGCGCCATTCAATATAAGCAGGTGGTATTCAACATACTATCACAATTTGTCGTCTAAACACCGCCAACCCAGTATATACACCAAACACCCCATTAATCATAGTATATGTGTCATAAAAATAAGCAACGACCTTCAAAACCATCTAGGCAAGAGGAGTCATGAAAGAGGAAAAAGGTATCTAAAGGATATAGAAGAGGAAGAGGAAGAGGGAGAAGAAGCCGAGGCCGGGGCGGTCTTCAAAGTCAAAGTTGCAGGTCCTCCACGCTAGTCGATCTCCTCGCCTTTGCCGCGACAGCACTGTCAGGAAGGGACAGGGACGACATTGCCCTTCCAGCGCTGGGGCGGATGATGTCTTCATTTTTGGTACAGATCCAGGTGGAAGCGTACATGTTGACACTGATTGATTAGTTAGTTTGTGCCCGGGGACCAGCGAGTTGAAAGAGTGCTTACCGGTCGATGCAAGTGCCAGGGAAACGAGCTCCAACGCGACGAGCTGTGAATCCGTTGTCTTCGAAGTGTTTGATATACCAAGGGTCGATGCTAGCGGAGCGGAGTAGGATCCGGCCGCCCTTCTTCAGGGCGTGGTTGAGACGACGGGCTTGTGCGGCGGCTGCATCCTCGGCGGGATCGAACCAATCCATTGAATCCATGACCTAGATTACATGAGTATATGTGAGGTTTAAGGTGGATATTCTTATACTTACCACAGCGATCGTCAATGTGCCGGGTGTGATGCGGTTGATAACCTCGTTGATCTCGTCGGTGTGAATACGGAGCCCGTCAAAGGCACCAGGCGTGGAGAGCTTGACATGTGCTTGGGGTGACAGGTATGTAGGGTGGCATCTGGATGAAAATTAGTATCAACTCCATGCATCTCTAAGATAGATATTTGAGGGATTGACTGACCGTCGCGAGAATTTACCCTGCACGCACAGGTAGTAGAAGTAGTTGTCGTTGCTGATCATCGTGTCCTTGACCACTGGATCGAGGGTATTCACCACATATTCCCAAATCGATTGGCCACTGATGTCCTTTCCTTGCTTCATGTCCGAGGTCAACCCGTTGCGACGGAAGAAATCATCAACGATCATGTTACGCTGGTTGCGAGGCACACCAGCTGCCTTCCAGGCAAACCACTCGGTACTCACGATAGCCCAGTTCAATGGCTTGCTGAGGAGAACTCGGCGGATACGCGGCCAGATAGCACGCTGCTCTTCCAAGCTTTGAGCCTCGCACATCTTCGTAACCTCGCCCTGGAGGCCAAAGATGTTGAACAGCCATCGTGCCATACGAATAGCATGACGAGAGCCACCAGTCTCGTAGAGACCATATCCAGAAGTAGAGGTAAAGACATGTGTGTGTTCCAACCAGTACTGGAACGCCTGACTCGAGAGGTGAGGGCTCAGTTTGGAAATTAGCAGCTCGCGGAACTGTGGGTGCTTGCCCTCGCCGAAAATCTTCCACATATCACGATGTCCCAATGCACTGTAACTAGCCACCTTCAGCTCGAGAAGATGGTTTTGGTTTGGGTTTAGGTCAACGGCATGTACACGACGAGGGTTTTTCTGTAGGTAATCCAAGATATTGTCTCCGGCACTGGTGATGGCCAAGATCACATCGTCTGAGCCGATGTTCAGCAAACGGTGATCCACGCGGGGATCTTCCCAGGTGAATGCGTAGATATACTCATTTTGGAACTGCGTGTGCTTGGGTAGCATGTCATTGTAGTGTATCCGGTAATGATGGTTTTGGTAGAAAGAGCACGGGAGAGGCAGGTTGGCGCTGAGGTTGATCACAGCAGATTCGTAAGCCTTGGATCGAACCTCACTTGTGCTCTTCTGGACGGCCTTGTCCATTTCATTTTGGTGGTTGGCAGGGTGCAGATAGGGAGATTCGGTGAAGGAAGCGTCCAACTTTTCGATAGTGGCTTGGCTGGATCGGGTAGAGGCGAACTCTTTAGGGCAGCCGACGAAAATATAGTACGGAATTCCGCCCAAAAGGTAGTTACGCTCACTGGCCGATATCACAGTTCCAAACTTGTACTCGAGATAGTCGCGACGAGCAGCTTCAAGGTTGACTCGGTCAAAGTCAAACCACGCACGCCAGAAAACTCGACCAAGCCAGTTGACGTGACGATTGAATGCGCCACCAATATAATTGCGGGAAGATACGTCGACAATACTTTGCACTATTTGGGTGTGAGCAGCTGTTTGAGAATATTATCTCTGGTTGCTACTTACCATAGAAGTCACAGACTCCGATCAAGCCAGTCGGCTTCAAGCGCGAGGTAAGGGAGTCAACAACACTGTAGTAGTCTGAAAGGTGATATTAGTATGAGTACCATGGTTTGATCTCTCAAGCACTTCAAATCTTACCTGGAATCATAGAAAGACTATAGCTCATGGTAATCATGTCCGCTCGATCCGTTGCAGCCTCTGTAGACCGGGGATCGACCTGCTTCTCTGGAAGACGGAAGGATCGCGCATCCTGGCACAGAACAGTGACATTTTTCCACCCCAGGCGCTGGAAGCGCTTGCGGGCAACATCGCAGAGAGAGGGTGAAAGGTCGACGAGGTAAACGTGGTCGAAGAATCTCTCCACTGGGACGAAGGCGGACATGGCTTCAATGTTGTAGCTGTGAATAAATACTGGTTAGTATATTTCAATAATTGAATAAATTCATGAGGCTGTGGTATTCATATGCCACTCACCCAGTACCACCGCCAATCTGTCGACTCTGTCAGCTTCATTCTGGGGAATATACTAATTGAATAATGCTTACATCCACCCACACAGCCTTGCCAGACTTGATTTCCTTGCTCTCAACCTTGTGCTTCAGTTGCGCCGCAATGAGACCCAACATGTCTTCACGGCCACGAAGAAGGCGACGTCGAGTAGCATCGTAGACACTGGCCTGAAAGAGAAGAGAACGGTTATTATTTGCTCGTTACTCGATATATTCACTTTGCAACGCACCTGAGTTTTGTAAAAGCTTTCAAGCGCATCTTGTTGGTCTTCGGCCTGTCTATCGTGGGGCTTCAGGAAACTGGCCCAAATGAACTTGAGGTAAGTGAAGACACCATTATTGAGGTCAATCTTAACAGGCTGGAAGGAGACAAGGAGGACCAGCGCGACCAAGGCGAAGACTGAGAAGGCCGCCCCGGCGATGTAGACGTGAAGCCAGTCCATTGAGGGACTTTGCAGGAAATTGACAAGCATTTTTCAAAGAGAGGGGAAATATGGAGGGGGAGGGGGAGGAGAAGGCACGAGGGGATTGATATTTCATATACCATCAGCATCCCAGAGAGCACATGGTCATAGTTCCGGCCATACTTCCAGTGCAGTACTTCTGCATGGCACTTTTGATAGGACATCTCCATAAAGCCCACAGGTGGCACTCCATTGCGGGTGGAGGGATGGGCAGCAGCTTGCATCAGATCCTATCAGGGCAACACATGGGTGGGGGAGGTTGCGATAGTAGGAGGCGTCGTGATGGGTGAAGTTTGTACCTGGAACTTGCATTCGAAGGTAAATTAGTATAGGAGGCGAAGTACCCAGGACATGGGACCATATAGTTTCATTTGATCCCCACCCTAGTAGATCACGAAAACAGTTTTATGGTCTCCGAATACGGAGTATCCTAGGCCCTAAGGCATGGCTATAGTATGGACTTGAGGCAACTTTAAGGGCATTTGGCTTCGGGCCTGCATTAGTCGCGATGTGGGCCACTCACAGGCACCGGGGCCGCCCGTGGGGGGTTCAACACTCGCTGATTGGCACTCCCTCAGCGGGCCTATCAGCGAGACGATCGACGGCACATTGGACCTTCCCCGGGTTTGAATGGGATCGTTGGTTTATTTGAATTTGCGATTCTCCAAATGATCGACCCGATGCGGATGAGCCAGATACTGTACAAAATAGTACTATGGAGTACACCATGTGCATTAGGGTCTATGGAATCACTTGAATGATCAAATGATATTCGTAACGATAGTAATGATCATATCTATGGTCTCGTATTAGTTCGCGACAATCTGTACATTCCTAAATTTCCCTCCGCAATCTCGCCCAATTAGCCCCGCCATGCCTTCTTCGAAGTCGTTGTCCGTGCTGGTGGCAATGCTGATTTGGTAGGTCGTGCTAGTCTCCACTTCTTCCAATTCATCTGCAGGAGGGACTCCCGCCGTAACCGTCAAAATCAACTCAGGATGGTAGGTCAAGGTCAGACGATACCATTTGTTCGATTTTACCGGCCAGGGTGCTGCCCAGGAACCCAATATCTTCGAGACGGTGCCTTCATGCGTGGGCATCATTCTGCCCGGGGTCCCGGTGCTGAAGGTGAATGTGAACATTTACAAGAAGTTGGGGCTGTAATTGGAGTTACAAGTCAGATATCCTGCGCGGACATTCCAAGAAGCTGGAGACCATCTCCATTGACGCCGGCCATGCTCGCTGTTGATGAAGACAGCACGATGGGTCTGCGAGACCTGCGACCCATTACCGATCGGGTGCACCGACTGGCTGGTAAGTATCAACTGTTTTGCTGTCGGTTCCCAAACGATGAATGGACTTGATGACATGAAGAGGTCGTCAGTTGTGGAAACAGCGTCCCCCGTATCGGATGATACCCAGTTCAATCCGTCGTTGCAGAACTTGACATAGATTGGGCAATTGGCAGTACCACAGTATTCATAGGCTAAAGTGTACTCGCCATAATCCATTCTCACCACGGTAGCCATGCCCGGCCGATCATGAATATTGGAACTAGCCACAGCGAACTCGATCTGACCCCATGCATCGCCCCCATCATCAGATATGACCGACACTTGTGCCTGGCTCCAGTAAGAATGCTCATCGGAGAAAATGGCGACAAACCGATTCCCACTATCCAGATAAAGAAACGGCTCCCATATCCCTTTGTAATACGAACCACTGCGCTGCCATTCACGCCCCAGGCTCCACGTCTGCCCATGATCGAGTGACCGCCACAGGTAAAAGGAAACGGAGCTTAAATCAGAAGCAACAAGAACTCCAGCCAAAACCAACGTGCCTTCGGGATATTGGCCAAGACGTCGCGGAAACTCGAAGAGAAAAGGCTGCCAGAAACGTGTACATGGATGTCCATTGCCGGATTGTTGGTCAGTGTTTATTGTCAATGTCGCGCAAGTATTCCCTCCGTCATCACTTTCACGGATGATGAAGCTCCCCGGCGGGCCGTTTGGGTCATCTCTGTCCTTGCTTTTTGTGTACCAGTGCTCCCATGTCGCGAGTAGTGGTGGCTGCCGTATAAACGACGAGGGGGGGGGGGTTCACTCGAAGGTCACTAAACCGGAAGGAGCCCCATTGCGACCGATCCAAGAGATGTGCATGCAAGTACGTTCAACTTCATGATTTGATTCAAAGTGAGATAGACTAAGAATCTATACAGGTCAACTTTCCTCAAGGGATCTTCAACACCACTCTCCCCTCAATATCCGATTTCTCGAGTCGTTCCAAGACATCGTGAATCTCATCCAGATCAAAAACCTGGATATGAGCCTTCACATCACCTGCCATAGCCATGTCCAAAAGCTCTTCCATCTCACTTGCAGTGCCAGCCGAGTTTCCCACAATAGTCAGACCTAAGACGGAGATCAGAGATCAGCCAGGGTCATGAAAACACACAAGTCTCACTTCTCACTTACCCTTGATGATCATGTCCAGTGGAGTAGCCGGCAGATTAAATGGCACACTCGGAATGCCAACGCATACCAGTGTCCCGAGCGGACGCAACATATGGAGGCTTTGCTCATATGCTCGTGCGCCGTTCGCCGTACAAATTACACCATGGGCACCCAGGCCAGAGGTAAGATTCTTGACTTCGTCAACAATGTCAACTTCACTAAAGTCAAGGAAGTACTTGGCTCCGAGCGATAGACACAATTCTCTCTTTTTTGCTCCTCTGCACAAGGTTAGCGGCGTGGTTCGAACCGGGTTTGGTAGGGTGGTCTTTTCGGATGGGGCGTACTTGTCAATAGCGAGGACATTCAATCCTTTCTTCGCGGCTATTTGGACACCCCTGTAGTTTTCAGGTCAGCACGACACTTATGGTTTGTTTGTACATCGTGAATTTCAACGCACATATGTCCGAGGCCACCTCCAGCACCAAGAATAGCGATCCAATCGCCTGGGCGAGGCTTTGTTTTCATGATTGAAGAATACATGGCGATGCCGGCTATTAAAAATTAGCAGTCCTTCATACGGCAAGTACTAGTAGAAGATATCTAAACGCACCGCATAGAAGTGGTGCTGCTAGCTCGGGAGGAATCTCCGATGGGATTTTCGTGACATGGAGTGCCGGGCTGACGATATACTCTAGATACCAATTAACCTTCAAGTCCGGAATCAAAGCTTGGTATGGGGGCTCAAACGCTGGAAGGTTCCCGGGACATTCTTCATTGGCAATGAGTATTAGCATGGACATAACTGTGATAATGATATACTCCTCTGAAAGACATACGGCACCGGCATTTTTCTGACTAGGGCATGCGGTATGATTGATAGCGCATATCTCACAGTCAAGGCATGAGGAATAAAGCCATCTGAATAATTCATATGGTTAATTTCATTCAAGTATGGCTTCAACTTCGGATACTCCCCAGAAGCGCGAACCTAATACCGACCCTCTGACCGAGCCACTGGCCTTCATCAACCCGGGGCCCGACTGAGATACGACAAGGAATCAAATCAGTTATGATCAAACCTTAACCTCGAGTCCTCACATAAATACTTTCTCACCTGAAACTACAGTTCCAACACCCTCGTGACCAGCCACATCTGTCAACATTGGCGTATCGCCTCGGATACTGTGAATGTCGGTATGGCACACGCCGGAGAATTCAAGTTTCACTAGTAGATCTCCATCGCCCGGGGTAGGAACTGGATGAGTGTTGACGATATTGACGCCGGAGTTTGCAGATGCTCCGGTCGGTGGTATGACGGCTGCGATCTGTGTAGAAGGAATCGCCATTTTGCAGTTATCGTCTAGTATACTACTAGTAGTTGTATAAGGATCACGGTACCAGATCAGACAAGATTGAAGGATGTAATCAAGATCGAAGAGGACTCAGAGCCCGAGGAACCTGGGAATCCGATAAGCTTGGCTCCATGCCGCAGTATGCCAGGTCACAGATGCGGGGGTCGTTGCACTAGCATTTCTTAGATAGTCACTACCTTACCTTAAGTAGGTAAGGTTGGCTGAGGTTGGCCAGAACGGCCCGATAAGAAGCTCCGCGGCGATCTCCAAGCAACGGCGAACATCAACTTCCTCCCACCTTCCTCCCTTCAACCTTACACCCACACTCACACTCACCACCCCTCACAATCATGAAGTAACGCCCCAATAACGCCCCAACATGCCATCAAATCCAGAGAGTGACGGACCCCCTCCCGCACCACCAGACGACTACACTTCATCCCACCGCAGCAAAGGCCGCTTCCGCTTCAAAAGCTCCTCCACAAAACACACCCCCACCAACAAAACAGACCCCAGCCGAGATGAAGAACGACATCGATATCGAGATCGAGATCGAGACAGAGACAGAGACCGAGACCGCTCTCACAGATCCTCCCGCGAAAAACACAGCACGAACCGCCATCGCCATCGCCCGCGCCCACACACACGTCCACGCACGCGCTCCCCATCCCCCCTAAACCCCTCAACCTACAAACCCCTCGACAACGAAACCGCCTTCCGCGAATCCCTCTTCGACGCTCTAGGCGACGACGAAGGCGCCGCCTACTGGGAATCCGTCTACGGCCAACCAATCCACACCTACGCCGTGCCAGAGGTCCAAGGGCCGGACGGCGAACTAGAGCGCATGGACGAGGAGGAGTATGCGACGTACGTGCGCGCGCAGATGTGGACGCGCACGCGGGAGGGCATGATGGCTGAGCAGGAGCGACTACGCGCCGAGCGGGCGAAGGTTCGGAAGGAGCAGGAGAAGCAGGCAGGGCGGCGCGGGCGAGATGAGGAGCGGGAGGCGTTTGAGCGGGCTATGGAGGATAGTCTGAGGCGGGGGAGGAGAGGAGGAGGGGGAAGGTTTGGGCTGGGGTTTGGGAGAGGTATTTGGATGGGTGGGAGGGAGTTAGGGAGGCTGTTGGGAAGTGTCAGGAGTCTGGTGCTGATGCTGATGCTGCTGAGGGGAAGACGGCGCCGTTGCGGAACTTGCTGGTTTGGCCGGTCCAGTCGGGAAAACGGTGTGATGTGACGCCTGGTGCTGTGGGGGAGTTTTTGAGACATGCGCCGGAGGGGGATTTGTTGGCTACGCTTAAGGTTGAGCGGGTGCGGTGGCATCCGGATAAGATTCAGCATCGGTATGGGGTGCTTGGGGTGGATGAGAAGGTTATGCGCAGTGTGACTGAGGTCTTTCAGATTGTGGATCGAATGTGGAATGAGGAGAGGGAGCGGGTTGGGAAGAGCTGAGGAGGGGTGAAAGGAGTACCGGGGCTACTACTAGTATTATTTTTTTGGGATAGTAGAGGCCCCGGAGTCGAAGGATGGAGCTCTGATATCCATTGGATATAGATGGTGCTGGACATCGCCATCGACGGGCATGCTGCATTTTATAGCGTTTTATAGATAGCGTTTCGGATACCCAGGCCACTTTGCTGGTACTACAACATTAGAAAATAAGAAGAATTTTCCAACAAGAATTATCATGACTGGTTTCATTTCAATGGAAGAGAAAAAGCTGCCTAGAAGGGAGTACTCGTGACGCAAGGCACCAAACGCAACGCAGATAATCAAAGCTTTCACAGGCTATGCAAGACAAACGTTCGACAGCCAGAAACAACTCATCCCCTGAACGAACGGACTGGTGTTCATTTTGATATCCCCAAAGGAGATAACTTAAGCACGGCTTTTTTAGAACCGCGAAGACCGCGCCTTGGTGCGGTAGACGGTGTAGCCAAAGTAGGCGCCGACAATGGCACCGAAGAATAGGATGACCTTGAACAGGAACCATGTCCAGCTACCCTTCTCTTGCGGGGCCTTGTTACCACCGCGACCACGGCTGCTGCTGTCCTTTCCGCCGGTAGACTGGTCACGGTTATTACCCTTGACATGGTACAGGTTCTCGGCCTTGACGGAGACAATGTCATGGTTGTCGCTTAGTTCGCCAGTTTCGGCGGAGAAGCCCAAGTAGGCGACGGAAGGGATGGCGATGCTGGCATCCTCGGGAGTCAGGCTGAAGCAATTGGTCCAGCTGTCCTCGGACTTGTATTGCAGGTCCAGGGTGAGGGTCTTGTCCTGGAAGTAGGTGAGACGAAGCTTGGTGGGGACAGGAGCGTTACGCAGTCCACGGGCCTGGATATAGCGTTAGTCTTGCGATACAGGTAGGAATGCATAACAAAATGTAGCTTACAGAGCATCCGGCTAGCTCGTTAGCCTTGCCGTCGTGCGCCTGGTCGTAGGTGGTTTCACCATCGCCCATCATGGCCATGACGTAGGGGAATGATACGCCGGGGCGGTTGTTCTTATAGGTATCGACGAAGATACCAAGACCCTCGAATTTGTCTTGCGATCCAAAAACGGGACCTTGGGTTCCGCGCTGTTTGGTGAGCCACATGGCAAATCCATCGCCGTGTAGGTTGCCGTCGCCGTGGATCTCGAATTCGGTCTCGATCTAGATGTCGTGTGAGGAACGTGTCCGAAGTTTGAAGTTCTTTTCTCTCTTTCTCTTTCTGCGTAATTCTTACCTGCCAATTAGTGGCCGTCAGAGGCACGCGGGAGAAGATCCATCCTTGTTGAGAGGGTCGATCGGCTGTCAGGCGAATATACCTGCGCGGAAATATTAGGACGGGGAATCTTATAAAGTAGTTCCACAGGGAGAAGGAGCTCACTTGTCGGCCCGAATCACAGTATCACCTCCGAAGTCGAACCAGCGGCTTTGGAAGTCCGAGTCTAGGTATGGCTGTCGCGAGCTGTCAACAAAGGCTTTTTCCGAGTTTCGCAGGTGGGAAGCGAGCAAAGGGCGACTTGAAATAGCAGTCGTAGTAGACTATAGGCTTAAAGGGTATCATACCGGAGCGAGACTGTGGGTGCGGAGCTATACAATATCAATATTAGTACCTCGGTTCCGCAAAAGTGTCAATAAACACGTAGAACTTACTGGGATGCTTCTGATATTAGGATCATCGCCATCGTAGGCAGTAGCCGGAACGGCCGCGAGACCGGCAAGGCATAGGAGGGAAGAAAGGGCGGGGAAACGCATGTTGAGGTGGAAATTAAGACCCAATTGGTAGGGTAGCTCAAGGATAGACCGGGGGTGGGAGCGGGGGATGATTGGGAGATGGGAGTTACGGTGTCGCCAGGACCCGAAAACCCAAGAATCGGGAGAAGAGGAATTGAAGAGAAACGGCGAAAGAAGGAGAGAGCGAAGGCCGAGGGTCCGAGAAAGCTGAAAGAGAGGGAGAAGGTGGTTATTGTGTACTGCGACTCGGCGATGCGGTAAGGTGTCCACTTAATGTCTGTTCCAATGCGCGTGGGTGTGGCTGGTGCGGATTAACTGCGCCACACCCGCAGCTCTCAGTCAAATCTTCGAGCCTCGACTTGCTCTGCTCTTCCCTCATCTCCCTCCACACATCAACCTCACTTCCTACACATCATGTCTATGTTCGGTTCCGGTTCTTCTACCTCTCCCGCTGCCCCTAAGTCCAGCGCGGACGTCAAGGCCAGCATCGTCCAGCAACTCCAGCAGGAGGCCGCCATGAACAATGCCCGTCTTTTGATTGAGGTACGTCATTCTCTTCCTTTCTTTCTTCCCCTGTTGTCGCCTTAGTGTCTCCCCATACTAATGCAATTGCCTCTCTAGAAAATCAACGAGAACTGCTTCGATGCCTGCATCCCCGCCCCGGGCTCCTCCATGTCCTCCCAAGAGAGCGGCTGCGTTTCCAGCTGCATGGACAAGTACATCCAGCTGTGGAACATCTCCAGCAAGACCTACATCTCCCGCCTTGGTCAGGAACAAAAGCGCATGGCTTAAATGCATCTTCCCTACAAATCATTAAGGATCATCGATGCGATTGAATAATATGGAGGAATATGGAGTTGTCATGTCAAGAATGGACAACCCCGATGGAAGATCCAACAATGGATTGTGTACGAATAGAGACGGCCTTGGAGCCCGTGTACATTATGGGCGAGGTTCTCTGATTTGAGATGGCCCGGAGTCAAACAATGATAGAGGTCAATGGATGATACACCTCCCCCTTTGTATATGGAACCAAACAAGAAAAAAAAAGAGAAATTCAATTCCAGTTGCTATAATATGAGGAAGTAGGTTTTCGATATATAAGTATCATTCCGGTTTTTCACCGCCGGCGACCATGCCGGTTGTCCAAAGCCAAGCCCCCGAGCGAGTCGCAATCGCCGCAATCGCGGGCTTTTCATCTCGTCATAAATCGTACAGGCACTCTTAGAAGTCAGGGAATAGATGTCCATATCTAGAATTACATTAGTTCAGGTCAGTCCGAAGAAGCTTGATCCAAGGGGGAGGAGGATAGGAAAACGTACGCATCTTCACCGTCGTTACCGTAGTGCTCCGTCTCTTCGGGATATTTGTCGTATTGGCTGGCATCGCCCTGGCCACCACGGATCGGTGGGATATAGGGGGCGTCGATATCCTTGCGGGCCAGTCGGTCCCAGGTGACCTCGGCAAACCAGGGATGGTTCTTCACGTCGTCGGGACCTCCGTGCAGGTTACCCAGTCGCTTGGTGAGATCCGCGGTGATCAGTTGTGACAGCAGATCGACGGCGTCATCGTGCAAGTAGGGTGGATACTTGACCTTGCCCTTCAGGATGTTCTCGTAGATCCGGACAGGAGATCCGCTGTCCCAGAATGGCGTGAACCCGCACAGCATTTCAAAGATCAGGATTCCTAGTGACCACCTGCATGTGAAAGTCAGACAAAGCGAATTCCCAGTTGGAAGAGAGAGGGAAAATTAGACGGAAAGGAGAGGAGGTGCCGAGCTTACCAATCTACAGACTTATTGTAGCCCTTGGACGAAACCACCTCGGGAGCGAGATAATCGGGGGTTCCGCATAGTGTCCAGGTAATATCCGGGACCTCCTTAGCAAAGCCAAAATCGGTGATCTTCAAGTGGCCATGACGATCAAGGAGCAAATTCTCGGGCTTCAAATCACGATAAATGATCTGATGTTGGTGCAGATACTCCAAAGCGAGGGTGACTTCTGCGGCGTAGAATTTGGCGACTGGGTTGGGGAATCGCTGTCGTGAGGGGTTAGCGATGAATGGGGCGGGGTTTCCTTGCCAGCAACGGGCCTTACCTGGGATTTGCGCAGAAGACTGAAGAGTTCACCACCCTCAACAAAGTCCATTACCATGTAGAGGTTACGTGAGTCCTGCCAGGTACCCCAAAGGGTAACGAGGAACGGATGGCGGACGCGGTTGAGCATGCGACGCTCGTCGTTGGTGTGCTCGATCTGTTTCATCTTGACGACCTGGGCCTTTTTCAGTACCTTCATAGCATAGAAGCGGTGGTTGTGCTTCGACTGGACCAGGTGCACGCGACCGAAGCTCCCAGTTCCCAGAGTGCGCTGCAGAAGAAAGTCCTCTTGGGAATATTTCCCTTTGGTGGTGCGCTCCTTCTGCTGGGCATTGGCCGGGGCATTGGCCGGGGCATTCTGGGCCGGCTGGGAGCTCGGCCTGTGCTCCCCTTGAGCATTGGCCGGGCTGTTTATGATGTTGTTAATGCTGGCGGCATTGGACAGGCCCTGATGGTGCGGAGATGCTTGTGATGGGGTGGCGGGTTGCATGGAGGCGCCTGAGGTGTCCTGGTTGGGATCGTTGGTGTGGGAATCGGACTGAGGTGTTGCTTGATTTTGAGCTGAATGGTGGTCGGTGCCGGACAACTCGGACGAGAGGGTTTGCGAGTCCTTCGTGCGCCGCTTCTTTAGCAGGCCTCCTAAGCTCGGCATGGAGGTGGAATGGTTCACTCTTTTCCCTTTCCTTTTTTTTTCAAAGAAAGGCCAAGGCCAGAAGGGGAGGTCCGGAGAGGTGGGGAGGGGCAACGGCCAGAATGACGCATTGATCTCGGCTGCCCGGGGTTGGACCGACGAGCTCCGGCTCCACCGGCTCAGATTTGAGATGGTAAAATTGCGTGAAGTCGTGACCGGTGATCTGTGATGTTGGATTTTGGATCTTTGATCCTTGAGAAAGGAGGTCAAGGGTTGACAGTTGTAGTGGTGGTGATTGTGACGAGTTCAAGTTCGTTTAGGGCACCTGCCGCAAGCCGCGACTCGTAAACAGCAGAGAGATATGGTCACTAGTATACAAGACTATGAATGTATAATTATGTACTACAATACTACTAGTATTCTATACTAAACTATACTACGTAGTCGCTTGAATGATGCTCCTTACACTGCCCATAGCGACGGAGTTACCCCCCCAGAGAAACCTGATGACGCTGATGACGTTACGATTCGATTCGGTGCTGGCCTGGGGGTGTGAGACCCGATAAGCTCGTCGCATGCGGATCATGGAAAAAACCCAATTTGATTAAGCTCTCAGACTTGGTCGGCAGTTGCGATGAGAACTGAATTCCCAGCTGGATTGAGTCTGGTGAATTTTGGGTCTGGTTTTAGTACTCGATTTGTTTTTGGGTTTGGTTTGGTGGGCACATCCTTTGGGAAGAAAAGGAAAGATTGGCTGAATCTGGTGGAGTCTTGGCACTCCACCGATCGGATTATGTCATGGTCACGTGGTAATAAGTCCCTCAGGCAATTGGGTCGTAAGGCATCAAGGCACCAAGGCACTCAGGTGTCGATTATTATCTCAATCGGCCATCTTTGATACCTTCAATTCCACGCAACACATCTAACCTATCATCCACGTCCCTCCCCCCCCCACCCTTCAGAAATGGCGCTGGTAGCCTACTCCGACTCTGAAGGCTCAGATGTCGAGTCCGACATCAAGCCCGCACCTTCAACGAAGAATACTGAGTCTGGAGGCTTTGCCGTCGACCGCAGTAACCCGCGCAAGATTCGAGTCGCTCTCCCAGAGCTCAAGCCGGACCCTTCAGCCCACAAGGATTCCGAAGATGGCCCTGCGCGCAAAAAGCCTCGAGTGGGTGGAGGCGGTGGTGCCTTTTCTGGCTTCAGCTCTTTTCTCCCCGCGCCCAAACGTACTGCGGAGAAAAAGGCTCCGCTAGCTTCTACCCGGAAACCCTTCAGCCTTAAAACTGGCGCAGAGCGTGGATTCGACAGAGAAGCAGACACGGAGATTAAATATCATACAGAGCCTAGCACTGGCGCAGGTGGAGAAGGCGCTCCTACGTCAGGCAGTCTTGGACAGTCGGCTTCAAAGTCCAATAGTCCAGCCGCCACCCAGACTCCGACCGGCGAGGTCAAACTACAAGGCAATCCTATGATGTTTAGACCGCTGTCTGTTGGTCGCCCGCAAAAGAAGAAGAAGAAGACCACCGCAGCCGCCGCTCAGCCGTCACTTTCAACGCCCGCTCCCGCAGCAGTAGAACAGCAGTCCACCGTAACGGCATCCGCTGCAAGCACTGCGCCGCCTCCCCCGAAACCCAAAGTCAGCCTCTTCTCTTTATCCTCAGAAGAGACTACATCTACAACCGACCCCTCACAATCAGCTGGAGCTAGTGCCTACGAGCCACTAGTTTATGAAGCGGAAACACCATCAGCCGGCCCTACACTCGCACCTGAATCCATCGCACCCGAACCCAACTATACGCCAGCAAACCCCGTATCGTCCTCATTGAACAACATCGCCAATGATCTGAATCTATCCAAGTCCGAGCGCCGCCAACTCTTTGGTCGCAATGCGCCCTCCGCAGACTCGCGAGTCCTTACATTCAACACAGACCAAGAGTACGCGCATAACCAAGCCCTGGCCGAGACAGAACTTGCCGCAACCCAGCATAACCCTGTCCGTGCCATCGCGCCAGGAAAACACTCCTTGCAACAGTTGGTCAATGCGGCAGCTTCGCAAAAGGATGCTTTGGAAGAGAGTTTTGCTTCGGGTCGGAGGAACAAAAAGGAGTCTGGGTCAAGATATGGGTGGTAGACATCGCATGCATCTGGCGTTTATTATTATTATTATTGTACTACTTTGTACTGTTGCTTTAGAGATACCAATACCAAGTTTGATCTGTGTGCAGATTCTCGATTGTCATTGTGATAGTCAACTCGAAAATACCTTGTTCCCATGTCCCTTACTATTTGCAACTCATTCCATTCCAAGTTCAACATGAATGCTCGGAGATTAAGGCGTACAGACGAGGGTCTGGGTGTATACCTATTATTACTAGTAGTTAGTTAGTAAAGCAAGACTTTGCTATCCATAGATATTGTATTCTGTCTGTGGTATTGTATTATCTATTACGGTCTCAATACTCAAATACCAGCAGAAAGATAGCCTAGGCGAAATTCCTTGGAGTTTTGATGTTTTGCCATACAAAACAAGCCCTCACCGCCCTCAGGTAATCTCTACCCCTGAGCTATGTAATCTTACATGTTTCGGACATATCTGTATTGAAAGATTGCTCTCACTCAGTAACTAGTTGGCACATGAAGGGACAGACACTATATTATTAATTACTGAGCCTGGAGATAGTTAGCACTGGTACGTACTCAGTTAGGTAACCGGCGGTGAGAAAGTAGAACCATGGCCTTCTACTGTAACCACCCCGTTAGGTACACACATACAGCACCCTTTTCTATTAGGCAGGATAGGGTGTTCAGATAGCCAAAGGGGGTCTCCACTTAGTAGTGCCCTTAAGGTAGGTGGAGGAGTCGGGTTCTTGGCTGGGGAAAAAATGGAAAGCCAGGACATGGCGTAGGAAATCATGTCGGTAAGTAATAATTACTGTTCAGAATTTACAGTGTCTATCAAGCTTTATCATATACAAAAGAAAAAAATCCCCAAACTCCAAAATCAAAACGCCAAATAGTGCAAATCGCTTTTTTTGTAGTCCCATCATGACGAGACATCAACAACTTCGGCAAACCACTGCTTCAATGCAGTTGCCAACACAGAAGGCAGCTCTCTCACATCACGAACAACCAAGTAGTAGGGGAAGGGGAAGTCCTCCAGATACCTCTTCATCTGGAGCTTCATTTCACCACCCGCATCAGGCTCGAAGCTAGCCTGCGAGAGATCCAGAATGGAGCTACCCTTCACAGCATCAACAATAATGAACACAATCATAATGCGTTCCTCGAGAGCCTGGCGAACCAGGCGGCGAATAGTATCGTGATCCTCGCAGATACCATCGGAGATAATCAGCTCAAGCTGCCAAAGATCAGCAGAGCCAGAACCAGGTGAGCGCTTCCACTTCGCCTCGCGGAAAAGAGCGATGGAATCGGCAATCAGCTTGCGCACATTGGTACCGGTCTGTTGGTAGCTGAAGTGCTGGAAGACCTGAGAGCCGGCCTCGGAGGAGAAAGGCTTGCCGAATTCGTGCGCAACACGCACATGATCTTCACTGCCGAAGCCCAAGACACACAGATCACCGGCCTCGAGCATGCTGAGACTCTTTGCGACGAGGGCGAGGGTTTCGAAGGCGAGTTGTCCACTTCCACTCTCGAGCATGGACTTGCTGTCGTCGACGGCCAGCATGATCTGGTAATTGCGCTTGGATGGAATGGAACGGCGCATCCAGATCTTGTCGCGCTTGTACTGCGATGCGATGTAGGGGATGATGCGCTTGATGTTGAGTCTCTTACCAGTGCGGAAATCACCACGGAGCTTGGTGGCCATGGTTGGGGCGAGGATGAGACGAAGCTGCTCGGTGAGGGAGAGCGAGAGATCGTTTGTTGCGTTCTCGTATTGAGACCAGAGGCGGCGGGCGTCAGCTTCGGAGGTCAATGGTGGGAGCGATGAAGAGAGGTGAATTGCCGCAAGTTGCGTGTCGACTTCATCCAGTTCCTCGGTCAGATCTTGAGCACCGGCATGGCCATTTGCGTTGTCTTTAGATGTGTGATCACCAGGAATGAATGCTCCAGCGGATTGACCATCAGTCGGGAGCATTTCGCGATCAAGTTGCATCTCATCCTGTAGCTGGTTGTCGAGGGCATCTTGAAGCTCCTCAGAGACATCGGGCAGGATGTCATTCTCCGTCGGCTTATTGTCAGACTCAACACCCTTGTTTTGGTCGAGAGCCTTTGCCTGCTCCTCATTTGCTTGTCCAAGGGCTTGAGTATCGGCCTGGTCATCGTCATCCTTGAGGTGTTCGAAATCAGCATCCGCCATGTCGGTGTCTTCTGGCAGAGCCTGCGAGTCCTCTTCATCTTGCGAGGGATTCTTGACTTCCTTTTGACGACGATGCCATTCCTCGAGCATATCTCCAAGTTTCTTGAAGGCTTGGATTTGAGGATCATTTGGCTCTGATTCCTCACCTCCGCCGGCGTCGTGGCTGGGCTTGGTCTCCTCGCTGTCTTTAGCAGCGCCTGTTTTCTGCTCAGCACTAGCATTAGGGTCGTTTGAACCACTTTCCTGCTGTGCGTCACCAGAAGCGCCCTTGTCTTCATTTTGATCTTGGTCAGCACCAAGGCCACCAGTGACAGCTTCACTGGGAGCAACTTCGTCACCGCCAGCTTCATTCTCGTCGCGTTGAGCAAGGAATTCATCCTGGTCGGGCTCCTCGGGATCCTCTCCGCCAGCTTCATTTTCCTCCTCTTCATTCGCTTCCCCTTCGTTGGTTTCTTCTTCGCCTTCACCTTCACCTTCAATCTCTTCCTCCTCACCAGGAGCTTGCTCCATGTCTTCGTCTTCCTCTCCCTCTCCGGCCTCATCTTCCTTTCCATCGGCCTTTTGTTCTTCTTCGGGGAGAGGGCCCATGTCTGACATATCGTCCATGCCATCATCGTCTTCCCCATCATCGCCGCCGTCCATGTCATCACCATCCAGTTGCATCTCCTCGGGAAGCTCCAGAGCTTCTTCCTCCTTGGTTTGGGGGTCGGTGACGTCCATGTCTTCACGACCAACTGCTTCTCCTTCATTGTCTGGATCTTCCTCTTCTTCCTCTTCCTCCTCTTCCTCCTCTCCTTCGTCACCCTTTTGTCCTTCCTCGCCCTTCTTATCGTCTTGGGCAGCAGTCTGTTCATCAGCCTCAGCTTGACCCTTTCCTTCTTCGTTCTCCGTCTCTTTCTGTTTCTCATCATTCTCACCATCCCAGAGCTTCTCATCGACAGCACCGGAATCAAGATCATCAACATCACCAACTTCCTCATCAAGATCATCTTCTCCTTCCTCATCCTTGTCGTCCTTTTCTTCATCCTCTTCGTCCTTATGATCACCAGTCTCACCCTCCATTTCGTCATGATCCATGTTGACGGCATCGGCCTCATCATCCATGTCATCCTCATCATCATCGGCATCCTCCTTCTTCCCTTGCTGAGCGAGCTCGGAGAGATCTTCATCATCGCCGATATCCTTGCTGATATCCTCTGCACCTTCACCATCACCAAGACCGGTTCCGCTTTCCAGCTTCCCCTCCTTGCCCTGTTCTTGGGACGCTTCGGAGGGACTGCAGAAACCTTCGGACGCAACTTGAGTGAAAGTCTTAGTCAAGATGTAAGACGTCTTGCAAATCTCGCGGTGGGCAGAGATAAATCGCTGAGACAGGTCTTGGCAGATGTAGAAGTATTGGTTCACAATCGGAAGAACACTAGCAACCAGTGCAGCGGCAATTGGAAGACCACTTGCCGAATTGTCTTGTAGATGCTGCAACTGATCAAGGACAGCCACCAATGAAGACGTAATCTCATTGATATGGACAGCCTTGGTGGCTCGGGTGAAGAACTCGTCGCTTCGCGAGAGTAGACCAGCGAAGTTGATAGCAGTGGGGGCATCCTTGAGTTGCTGGAGACCAACAAGCATCTTGTCAATTGCGGCAAGGAGACTATTATCAAAAGCCTGGATGGAAATATCGCCTTGTTGGGTTGGCTGTGCGAGGGAAATGTTGTTCGACAGGGCCCACGGTGAGATTTGCTGGAGGGCAAAGGTCAAATCAGGGCGTTCTTGGGACCACCTACTGAGATCGGCAGATAGTTGATCGAGAGAGGAACGGGCCAGCTTGGAAAATTCTTCTCGGACCAAGGATGCGACACCAGATGGAAGTTCCGGGAGAGATCTGAGGTTCTTCAGCAGGTCCTCAATTTCGGTCTTTCTAGACTCGAGCTCTTGAAGAATGGTAGCTGCCTGGATACCGGAGAACTTGGAATGAATCTCAATGATCTTTGATGCCAGACCGAGGATCGGGACAAGCCATGCGAGGGTTCTTGCGAGAGTGGATCTTTCTTCAGTGGCAGTAGCATTGGATTTGACGAGCGAGGTTGAACCAGTTGACCAGAGACTCTGCATGTTGTCTAGAACACTCTTGAAAGACCCAAGAGCTGACATAGCAGGTGCAAGAGCTCCTCGCTGTCGACGAATGACGAACAGAAGATGCTCGATAGAACCCATACTTCTGAAAACCTCAACATTGCTGAGCTCCTCAGAGTAGTTTCTGGATGCTAGACGAGCACGAGGCAACAGATCCAATAGGCGATGGAAGTATGAATCAGCACTGTGGACAGATTTCGAGATTGCGGTACCGGTCTCGAACGCTGCACAGGTGGAGATGATTTGAGCAAGTGATGCCTGGGTTTCGATCACGCTTGTTCCAGCATTGCGCTTCACACCCATTTCGAAGAGCTGCTTGAGAGTATCGGCATAAAGGCGACGCTTCTGAACCTTAAGGTGCTGGACATCGTCCTTGTTGTCTTCGGTCAAGGTTTTGGGGGTCTGGGACTTGAACTCTTTGATGCCCTCAATAATGGACACGGTGAACCCGTCCAAATCCTTCGCGATGTCAAATTCACGGGGGATTGATGTGTAGAGGTTCATCATGTTGCGCGCTGTGCCATCAGGGTTGCGGAATCGGAGAGCTCGGGATGCCCACAGCTCATTCTCCTGCTGGCAGACGGACAATGCTTCAGGGATGACAATAGTGGCCAATGTTTTCTCATCTGCTTGAGACCCGAATGAATCTCCCATATCATCTGGAAGACCTTGCTCGAGGACTGGCTGAGCCGATTGGTTGAGAGCTTCGCGATACTTGCGCACAAGCTTGAATAGCTTGACGTGAGATCTCCTAGCACTTTCCTTGAGAGCAACGATATTGGTATCCTTCCAGCTTGCCAGCTGAATTTGCTCCTTGAGATCTTTCTCGAGTGCGGATCGCTTCTCCTGCAGGATCTTGTCCACCGACGGCTGGAAAGGGCGGAAATGGGCGATGAAATTATTCAACGCGGAGACGAGTGGCGTCAAGCAGGGATGATCGTTGGCAAAAACACCAAGCAACTCGTTGAAGTCGGAAACAAGCTGAAGACGGCGACCAAATTGACCCAGGGTCGTCGAAGCAAAGAATTGTTCCAGGGTTGAGATGACACCTTGAATATGCACGCTCATGTCATGCTCGCCATCATCAGCCATCTGCAGCGGCACCGCAAACAGTGCTTCATAAGCAACAAACCACCACGAGCTGACATCGTCTTCACATCGATCTTTCTCGAGATCCAGGAGCTTGGCCCACGTTGTGAGCTCAAGACGACGCCAACCGACGGTCATGCTGGTGATTTCATCGTACTGAGTGACTGCGGAGTACTCCCGGCTGGCGACCAGTTGCCACTCGTGCACGTAGGAATGGAGCTTTTCAACCTTGGTCAAGAACTTGGCGACAGGCTCGGTGTGCTTGAACTGAAGAATTTCGGAGCAGCAATTGATGACCTCTGCAAGGACTGCATGCTCTGGCCAGGCAAGCTGGATTTGAACAAAACGGGCTTGGACAGCCAGGGTGAGGTTGACAAGTTTTCTAGCTTCAGCCAAGTTGGAATCAGTGTAGAAGTTGTAATTCTTCTGTCTATCCTTGTTGTCTTCGCCAATCTCCTCGTCAAGAAGCAAGAAGACTGCAGACAGGTGCTGCTCAGGAGAAACAGGGGAGAATGAGCCCTTGCTCTTAGACCATATCGAACCTAACAGACGAGCTGATTGTTTGACATGAGATGACAGCGCTTCGCCGGTCTTCTTGTCGCTCACAATATTGGCATGAAGAGCAGCAAGTCGCATAGCAATTGCTCTGGGGTCGATGCGACCAACGTCCTTGGGATCAAGCGGGGTGCCTTCGTCATAGGTAGGGAAGAGTTCATGCAATTCCGTCTCGTTGACCTCTTCCTCATCCTCCCATGAGCCACGGTAGCGGTACAGATTTTTGCTTTCTGCTTCCTTCTCTTGGTCCTCTCTGAGTCTAGTCTTCCAAAGATGGTGGAAATCAGCGAAGATACGCCGAATCGTACCGTGGCTGGACTTGAATTCAAGAAGTGTTGAGTCGGCATCCTTGGCAGTCCAAACACTAGACAGCTCGTGGAGACGCATCTCGATAGCGTTGCTAGCACTTGGCTGCGTATCAGCATGGGCCGATGAAAAGACAGGATGCGTAGATCCACCCATGAAAGGGGTTTTTCCACTCAATGTCTGAATGTCGGTATGTTCGCTCGACTGGTTGGTTTGACTGGAGCCCAGGAAAAGGCCGACATCGAGAAGTCGGAGGAAACGAACGATGGGAACGGTCATATCATCGTACGATCTGTAGTGCACCTGAAGTCGGCTGCTCAGCTGCTTGATATTGTCGCGTAGCAGCTGGATGGTCTCTTTAGATCTTGAGGCGTTTTCAAGAGTGGCAATCATTTCCTCGGGGTTCCTGTTCAGAACGGAGTTGATCAAGTTGGCAAATTCTCCGTGCAAAAGGCTCAACTCCGAATTGTCCGGGCGAGTAACGGACGAAGGAGGCGGAGCGGAGCCGAGTTGCTGGATCTCCGTCTGTAGCAAGGCAGATCTCAGGTTGGAAGCCTGGCCAGAGAACGTGGTCTCAAAGGAGAGGAGCGCATTAGACTTCGCACTGATTTCATCAAGACGTTGGTAATGGCGCTTTCTTTGCACAACGAGACCAAGCGATGGGTCAAATGCCTTGTCCGGAACAAATAGTCGGAGCAGCATGACAGATAGCTGAACGGCAGCAACACCAGTGCAGTGGATACTCTCCTCGCGACTTGAGGGGGTGGAAGCGAGGGAGTGGATGAGACTTGGGAGGGCAGTTTGGGCGAACTCTCTGAAGAAGTGGTCCTTTCCAACAGCTCTATCCAGAGCGATAGACATGGAGGATTCAATCTTGACCGGGTTCCCTCCCTCAATGGCTCGAAGCACGGTAATCACTTCTTCGGCGCTATTGGTGTCAAGAAGCTCGTGGTGGGCTTGGAGGAGGTCCACAGTCAGAGCTGCAACAGTGCGTCTGAGGTTGCTAGACTGATCCACTGAGATGTTCTGGGTGCTTTGCGAGAGAGATTTGGTGAGAGCTTGCTTCTCGGCTTGCAACATGTCCATCTGGCCCAGGGTTGTGTCGCGAACAGATGTAAGCCTTTCCAACAAGGAGAGAGACAGAACGCCTCCAACGGCAAGCGGGGAACTTTCGCCGGCGCCGGAGAACAGGGTGACTCTGTTCAGAATTTCAGGGACTCGGCTAGTGGAAGCTGAGGAGTCCAAGGAACGCGCCAGACGGCCAGCCAGTAGAGGCACAACCGTTTGGAACTTGCCTTGATCCGAGCCATTGAACGAGAGATCGTGGTATTGGCAAAGGGCCTCAAAGTCTTGCGCAAAGTAAGGATATTGTGCAGAGTCGGAACGTCGAACTGCGTGGCTGAGCTCGGCGACTGTTTCTTTGATACCCTGCACAAGAGCAACTCCGTCCGCGCCATCCAGAATAAAGCGTTGGGCAGTCGACAATGAATCCCAGATCTTGCTGAGCTGTGACAACTCGACGCGTGTTTGCAGAGCAAGTGAAGTGAAGTCGGAGACGGTCTTCTCCAACTCAATCAATGACGCAAGCTGCTCATGGGAAGCAGGGGTGACATGTCTCCATGAATCCCACATTCGCTGCATACTCAAACCGGTCGTCAACTCCCACTCGGCACGGAAACGAGCAAGTGCGCGCGACAATGATTCTTCCAGTGGCTTCAGCAAGGGGGACGAATTGAGCAATGATGTACAAACCCGTCTACCAATTTGGAGGTAAACTTGGAATTCGCCTTCATCAACACGGTCCACATCTGTCACTCGGTAAATATCCCAGCAAAGACTTGTGATTGTCCGGAGTGCAGCAACAATCTCTGGAGACTGTAAACTGTTCTCATCCAGGTTTTGGATAAACTCATACAGTGCTTGGCCACAGTCAGAGAGGAAATTTCCGACTGGCTGTGTCGAATCCTTCATCAGAGATTGAATCCGAGTCGACGCCAATGATCGCTCCAGGCGTGTCATTTGGCTTGGCTTGAGTTGCTGGCTAGATTCGTTTGCACGGACCAGGCCTTGGCGAAGCCTGTAAACTTCATGTCTGAATTCCTCGAGGTAGGCCAAAACGGTCATATTAGACTGGTAGTCACTCGACTCTGAGATAGAGACAAGCGGCTCGTTAATGAGAGGATGGATAGGCTGCAACGGTCCTTGGAGGCTCAAAGGCACCCCACCGATTGTGATCTGACCAGATGTGGCGTTGAGAGGTTTCCACTGGGAATTGTCTTGCAGCGCAGAAGCATGACGTTGCAGCGCAGCGGAGAACTGGTGGTCGTCATCGCCTTCTCTTGTGCTGAATGGCAGGTATGTGCCTGGCGCCATTTGGAGGTAGGAAAGATCTGCTGAAGATAGATGGTCTAGGCAGACTTCGAAGAGATCTTGGGCTTTGGCAGATCCCGAGGCAGAGTTGAGGTTCCAGATATGACGGAGGCGGTAGAGAGAAGACTCGCAGGTGTATGATGGCCCTGTCGCGGTGGGAGTGTCTTGGACCTCATTTGACATGAAGCAGATCTCAACACATCTGTTTCGCATAGCACGCGACAATTCACCATTTCGAGGATCCATGTTGAGGAAGATTCGGAAGTTGGGATGAGGGGTGATGATCCGGGCTGATCCATCCTCGGTTCGCTGTTCGTTCAGAATCAATGTACCATTGGGCTCTGTCAAGGAGTTCAATCTGTCCAAGACAGACGGGTTGCATAAATTGGCATTGTCAAGAATAACCCAGTCACCATTCTGAACAGCCCGAGTGAGAACACCCTCGGTCCATTCAAAGCCAACCTTCATCTTGTCTGAGTGGCGAATGAGATCCCACAGGTTCTGGGCTCTTTCGAGGAAGTTTTGAAGCTCTGGAGTAGGGTGTGACTGGCAGAGTACTGACAATGAAGAAATCACAGTCTCCAGTGAGGTTTCGGAAGTTTGGAAGTGTTGGCAGATCTGAAGGGCTGAAGCAATGGCCTCCGTAACATCTCCCGAAGCGAAAGAATATATGATTTGGTGCCGTAAGAATACCTCAATATCATGCACAAAAGAGGAAACTTCTCTGCGGTGATCAATCTGCTCGAATCCACCAATCAAGTCCATAGTATCAGTGTCAGCGCTGAGAGCAAGCTCCTCTATGTTTGCGCCCTTGATAGCAGCAAGCTTCTTGACAATGGTGGTTTTGCCACACCCGGCAGGACCGACAAGGATACTTGGCCAAGCGTTATCAATGCAGAGGACGAGAGACTCGAGAATATGTAGATCCTTCGGAAGAATCTTCATTTGCGGCTCGACCGATCGCTGGAGAACTGGGTCACGAGACAAGATTCCCAGGCCGACTTGTAAGTAGTCGGGAGTCAGATTGTGATAGTAGCTTTTGGGAACAATTTCCGAGTCGGTGAAGATACGATCATAGAGCTGTGAAACGAACGTTCGGTCATCCTCGCTCCTGAACCGGTGGTTGATGACAACGTCAAGGAAGTGTTTTGTAGGAATCTGCAAATCTCCACGATCTGCCAGCTGCAACCATCGTTGGATATCTCGCAAATTGACCTCCCATGGACCACCAGCAGCACCCAGTCGACGTTCAGTCACAATGGCTCTGTTTAATGCAGAAATGAAATCAACCAGTCGCTCTGTCTGGTGAGAGGGGCTTCCAGGGAAGAGCTTCGAGCAGATCTTCTTTAAATCATCATCTGTGAAGCTGTCTGCGTAGACCACGGTGAAACGATTGACAAATGATGCGGGAAGACCCTTTCTGCCGCCACCCTGGTGATGCGGGTTCTGCGCTGCGAAAAGAACGAAGTTTGGATGACGTTTGAAGGTTTGGTCAAGCTCGGCAATGTAGACCTGTTGCCGGTGATCCAGACAGGAGTTCAGACCCTCGAGAACTGACTGCGAGGCCAGATTCATCTCATCCAGCAGCACCCAGTCACCGCGCTGCATTGCTCGCAAGAATGGGGCGTCACGCCAGGTAAACTGACCAACGTCTCCTCCCTCTACCGGTACATCAGATCCAAACAAGTCCGTAAGATCTGTCTGCTCCGACAAATTGATTCGAGTGAGAGGCTTCCCAAGAGCCTTTGCAAGAGCCGTAACGAGAGTAGTTTTACCAACACCCGGACTGCCTTCCAGCAGGATAGGCTTTGATGACTGCAGACCACGAGCGATTCTGACCGAGTTCGCAATCGTGGTGGGGGCATCCATGGTAAATTGAGGGTCGGGGTCGGTCTCGCCAACAGTTGGAAGTGAGAATGGACCAACGTGCAGATATCCAGGCTCAAGGGTGACTGTCGAGGATTTCCGGTAGATTGCAGAGGCATCTGCATTGAACAATTCACTCAGTTTGTCAAGACACTTCTGGCGATTTCCCTCGAGGTTGTTGAGAGATACAGCAAGCATCGCAGCCGGGTTGGCTCCAAGAGTATCAACAAATACCATGGCAGCACCCTGAATGATAGCAAAAAGAGTATCTGCGTTCTGGCAAGTGTTTACAAAGTCGACCCAGGCAAGAAGGTCACGAAGAGATAGGGAGGTAGTCGATGTGTTTTGGAAAGTTGTCTTGAACCATTTGGCGAATTGCAGCATGGCCCTGGCCACCTTCTCATCCTTGAGATCCAGTCTCATATGAAGGATAGGAAGAATATCTTCATCGTCGGATAATTGAGGTGCCCAAATCTCAGTCATACGGTTTCGGAGAGCCGCCGAAAGTTCTCGTTTGCCATAGTCACCACCAGGGTTCATGGTTGAGAGGAACTGGAATCCTCCGTCGGCCACGACCATTGAATCGACTGGTCCCTTTTCGGCCAGAAGAATCGATCTGTGCGGTTCGAGGACACTGTTTAGTCTCTCGAGGACGGAATCATCGGCAAGCGAAATCTCGTCAAGCAGGAAAAACTGCCCAGTTTTCATGGCAGTGATCAGGCTACCATCGGACCATTCAAACAATGCATTGGACCGAATAATGTTTCTTTCGATCTTGCGCAAAAGATCTTGATCTTTTTCTTGTCTTTGTTGCGCATCAAGGGTTGACAGATCTTGCTTCAATTGTTCAAGAGGGAGATTTCCAGATACCTCGCCATGGATTAAGAGCTGAAGATCATCGGTGAGTTGCTTCTCAATCGCAGCACGGTTTCGGATTGGCCTTTGAGCACCAATAAGATCACCAGTCTCGAGATTGACATGAGCATTGACGATGAACAATTCTCTCTTGAAAGCCTCTGCAACTGCTTGGCAAAGTTGTGTTTTACCACATCCAGTCTCTCCAACCAGAAGGACCGGTTCGTTGTTCTTGAGAGCTTTGGAGACCAAAACGAAAAGGCGTCTCATGGCTTGAGTCCAAACAATCCCGGAAGGAAGCCCAGCCATTTGGGGAACACTCTTCTCGAGTTCTTTGTCGCCGTATAGAACATTCTCGTCCAACCGAACCTTCATGACCTCCTCGATCACCTTCTTGACAGCAGCTTTCTCTTGGGGGTTTCGCACGCGTTCACCAAGGAGCATGAACCCATTGACAGCTAGCTGTTCACGGTCATCGGCATCGCGAAGAGCCCATCGAAACAAGTCACGAAGTGTAGCAAAACTGTTCTTCTGTTCGAAGAGACGGTTTGATTGGCGAAGCAGCGACAGTTTCCGGTACACAGAGACGATTTTTGTACAGAAGGATGGGGCAATTTGGGATCGCTCTTTGAGAATAAACTCCAGCTCGCTCTCGGGGATGTCATCGAAATGCAGTTCGAGGAAACGATTTCGGAAAGCGCGGGAGAGGACTTTGCGGCCGCCATATAGACCGGCGGGATTTTGAGTGGCAAAAAGCATGAAATTGGGGTGAGGGTGAACCACCTCTTGGGTTTCGGGGATGAAAAGCTCGCGGTTGTCGTCCAGCAGTCGATTCAGGGCTTCAAGGACATCAGAAGGCGCCAAGTTGAGCTCGTCAAGAACAATCCAGTAACCATTTCGGAGGGCCTCTACCAGCACACCTTCCTGATAGCGTAGGCTTCCGTCGTCAGAAGAAATATACGACCCCAAATACTCCTGGAGATCAGTGTGCTCGTGGTTGTTGATACGAACAAACTTGTTTCCGGATACCTTGGCGAGGTACTCGATCATACTCGTCTTTCCGGCTGATGTTGGGCCTTGCAGCAGAACTGGGAAACGCCGAGTCGAGCTGGCTCTGACCAGATTCTTCAGGTTCTTCTCGATAAAGGGAGTGATGATATAATGGGGCTGTTCCTCCGGCATGAGAGGACCCTGGCGCATCCAATAATGCTTAAATTGAACGTAGTTCTGGCCGTCTTCCGGCGCACGGGGTGTTCTTCCAAGGAGTGACTTTGCATTCTTAGCATTCTCAAAGATATGCTTTTCGAGAAGTGGAGCCAAAGATCTCTCGGAGTTCAAGCTCAGTACGGTCAGGAAACTCATGCTGAAACCCTCGAAGATCGCTCTTCGAAGGCCATAGACGTGGGCATGATCAAGGACATAGACAAGGGCACGGACTAGCGTTCGGATGCTGAAATGAGGTCGCTGACCAGCTCCATCGGTCAGTTTGTTCTCGTTGCTAAGCTTCTTCGTCTCCATATAGAGCTGGGCAAGATCAGGGACGACTCTCTGGTCGCCCATTGTCAGGTCACCCAGATACTTCTGAATTAATGCGAGAAGATCATTCAAGTCGCTGTCCGGGGAATGAACATAAAACTCGGTGAATCTTGATCGCAATCCAGGTGGCAGATCTCGCTTTCCAGCATCTGTTGCGGGATTCATGGCTCCGAAAATGCGGAAGTCGGGATGGCCAAAGACCCTTTCCACATCACCGGCTTCAGAAAGCAGGACAGAAGGTGAGCCTTCGCTTCCATGATGTAACAGACTGGCAATATTCTCAAGAGTGTCTGGAGATGCGAGATTGACCTCGTCCAAAAGTACCCATTCACCGTTCCTTAAGGCTCTGACGATTTTACCCTGCACGAAAGCAAAAGCGAATTTCGCGTCACCTTGGGAAACTTGAGCTTCGAAATCAGAAAGCTGGGTTTGAAAACTGTCCCATCGTTGACGCAAGTGTTGATACTTGGGAGAGTCTAGCTTCCTCTTCTTTGATGGCTGTTCGTCTGCGTTGTCGGCGTCTTTCGGGGGCGCGGGATTGAAGACACCATTGGCTAGGCGGACAGCTTCGTGCCAAAGAGTCACCAGGCGAACCCAGTTACCCGAAGCCACGCTTTTCGTCACCGAAGATAGGAACTTCTGGTTCTTTTTGGCCGAGAAGGTCAATTCGAAAAGCTGGGTAAATTCATCCAACATCGGTATAGCCATCGTACGGATGCTGACAGGCTTGAATCCTCCCAACAGGTCGGTGCTTTCACTTTGTTGCGACAAGTTGACAACAGTCAGCTTCTGTCGCATCAATGTGGCGAGATGTTGAATGACAGTCGTCTTTCCGATACCAGTTTCTCCAACCAGCAAGACAGGCTCTGCCATTTGGACCGAGGCAGCAACCTGTTCCATGATGGATAGAGCGGACCTGGTAGAAGCAAATCGCGATGCTGCAGCAGCAAGCTTTTGTGCGGATCCACTTGGGACCTTGATTTTCTGGCAAACTTCACGGCCAAGCACAACTGAGTTGTTCTTATCCGTGTAGGTTGGCGTCCTTTCCTCGAGGCAAAACTGTGCTCTCTGGGGGGAGATCTGAAGGGCCTCGGAAACGACAGAAGCAAGGCTCATTTGCATCGATTTGTCGGGGATGTACTTGAGGAAAACATCGACTATGTCCAAAAGAATTTCGTCGTCAACACCTTCTGGGGTAGGTTCATAGCCGGTCTTCGCACCAATACGCTGCAGGCGATGGTTTAAGCGACTGCAAAGCTTGATCAAGTCACGGAAGCCAGGAGTACGTCCCTGAGACCCTTTGATGGCCAGACTACCGTGGAATGCCGCACAGATCTTACCATAGACGTTCATGATAGTTGGAACTCGAGACTCGAGGAGGCTGAACTTTTGCAAGATTACATCCCGCATCTCTTCAACGGGTAGAGAGGTGACCGGAACTCTTTGCCATAGCCGGTTGCCAAGCATGGAGGTAGTGGGTGCAATTTCCTCTCCGGCAATATTGTAGGAAGACTTCATCGTTGCGATGATTTTGAAGCCTTCTGCGCACTTAATCCGCTCCCTTCGGCTGGCGATTGTCAACTCGCCTCTTTCGATGATTGGAAGGATGAGGCCAAGCACTTCAGACGGAGCACGATCCAAATCCTCAATCAAGAGCCAGCGGCCCTCTCTCGCAGCCTTTGTCAAGACACCTGGCTGCCATGAAAAGGAACCTGATGCGGAAGATGTGGCGTACATTCCAAGTAGACTCTTCGCATCTGTTTGTTCGTTGAGATGCAAAGTGACCATTGACTCTGACTGGCCCATCTTAGCTGCGATATGATCGATAAGCGTGGTCTTGCCTGCATTGGGCAAGCCAACCAAGAGGATAGGCTTAAATCCAAGGAGAGATGTCGCGATCCGACGCAGGTTGGCAGTTGCCGTGGGAGTCTCGACAACGGAAGAAGGAGACGGGTGTGCATCTTTCAGGCGTGGGATTAAAACACCGGATATATCAGCAGATCGGCTAGTGAAGAAATCACGGGTATTCTCAATAAGTTTCAAGGCATCGCCATCGGATCTTAACGCCCGGGTTTCCCGGATAGAGCTTTCGAGAGATGCCCACCGACGTTCCTCCCACAAACCCAAAAGGCGATAGTCAATTGTGATTCCTTCCCATTCTCCTTCAATTGGGTCGGTGCCAGTATTGACACGCAGCATGTTTTCGATAGCTGCATCGGCGGCATGCATATATAAGGCAAAGCATCGTACGGCGAGATATCGGACAACCGGATCTTGGTGTGGGAAGAGGGATTGGAGCTGGATCGGGGATACGGCCTTTGAAAATGTCTCCAAGTCGAATGAAAGAAGTCGGAAAAGGGTGAGAAGCAAATTTCTGGTGCTATTTGTGTCCAATTGACGAATTGTGAGTTCCTTGGAGTCAGTCAGAGCCGACTGAGGCCCCGTTGGTGACAGAGCATATTGGCTTGCAAAGGGTCGTAGATACGGCGCGAAGGGAAGAATCCGTGCGAAAGCCGAGAGAACGTGAATGTAGTCGGTACTGATATCGGATCGCAGCCATCTCGCAGCCAAATCCACCACCACTGGCTCATAAATCCTGAAAACGCTTTCTGTGAGTGTCGTGTTTAATGCGCCAAGCGCAAGCGCATGTAAGTACTGGTTGCCCGAAGCAGACCGAACAAGACTTGAGATCTCGCTCGGCAGCTGCTCGAGCAACTGAGGTACAGATAGAGTCCTCTCGTAGACGGGCAGATCGTCCATGTTGTGCCCGAATTCTAGAGGAGCTCTTCGATGTCAAGAAAAGAAAGACTCGCGACCTTTTTTTTTTCTGCCAGTAGTGAACACGCCGCCCCACACTGCTCTGCTCCCGCTTGCCTCAGACCGCCTTGGGGCCTACTTTTGGTTTTGGGCCCGTGACTAAGCGGGGGCCGGGGAGCTTGCGCAGCTCCAGGTCCATCTTACACCATCTGGCCATCTTGTCTAAATATCTTCGCATCTGGAGATGCTAGCTCTTGGAGGCATTGATGATTCACGATGTCAATGACTGGTCAGGGCTCCAGCAACGCCGATGATCCCTTAGCGGCATACACTGATCCGCAAGACGAATTCGGGTTCAATGAGTCTCCAGAAGCTAATCGCGGCGCGGAGGGACTTAATGAACCGTGAGTAGCCACCATTTCCAGGTTTGCTGACCATTCCGCTAATACTGGACTTTGAATAGAATATCTTTCAAACCTAAAAAAACGAGACAATCGCGATTTAGTTTGTCGAATCTGTTCTTGAATACCGCGGGCGGTTCAGGCAATACACCATTCGGCTTCTCCGCGACAGGGACCCAAGGTGGACAGAATGGAGATGCTTCGCCGTTAGATACATATGGACCATTGGGTCCAAATACCGATCCCAATTCCTCAAAAGACGGTGTACCCTCGGATTGGTATGTGGAAGGTCCCGGTCGCCGCGTTGGTTACGACGACTTCTCAGCAATCGATTGGATCTATGAATACACCAAAGAACGTCAACGAAAACGACTGCTATATTCCAGTGGACAGGGTATCTTGGGTCATTTCCGTCGCCTTCTCGATGCCAGCAATGTGTGGCTGGTTTTGGTTGCAACTGGTATTGCAGTCGGAATCATTGCCGCGTCCATTGATATTGCGACAGACTGGCTAGGGGATCTTAAAACTGGTTATTGCAAGCGCGGAAAAGGAGGTGGCAGGTTTTATTTGAACCGGAGCTTTTGCTGCTGGGGTCTGGACGGTAAGTCGTATTTTGGGTAGTTTGCAACTTCGAGGTTTCTGTCGCTCATGACATTCTCTCGTTCAACAGATTATTCCAAATGCTTAGATTGGACGCCATGGGGGACTGCATTAGGAGCGTCCTCTAAGGGAGGGCAATACGCTGTTGAGTATATCTTCTATATCTTGTTTTCCGTGAGAACCTCATGTTCCTTTTGTTTTGCCTTGGTCTGTTAATAACACATAATAGGTGGTATTCGCTTTCTGCGCGTGCATCCTGGTTCGTAGATTTGCCATTTACGCCAGGCATAGTGGAATCCCTGAAATCAAGACTATTCTCGGAGGCACTGTTATCCGGCATTTTATGGGTCCTTGGACCTTGGCCATTAAGTCACTTGGACTGGTATGTTGCTCTTGAGGTGATATTATGCTATTTTCTCACAAAAATTAATTAGTGTTTATCTGTCGCATCCGGCCTATGGCTCGGAAAAGAAGGCCCCCTGGTTCATGTTGCATGCTGCTGCGCGAATATTATGATGAAACCTTTTGATAGTCTCAACGGGAACGAAGGTTTGATTTCCAAGCTCCATACCATGTCACTAAAACTGACTTTTCAGCCCGAAAACGTGAAGTTCTTTCTGCAGCCGCCGCTGCAGGTATCTCAGTTGCATTCGGTGCCCCCATCGGAGGCGTGCTTTTCAGCTTGGAGGTATGATAATTCTTGGATATCTGCAGTCTTATTCCTTACTTCTTTCTTATCTAACGATATTAGCAACTTTCATACTACTTCCCGGACAAAACCATGTGGCAAAGCTTTGTTTGCGCCATGGTTGCTGCCGTCACACTACAAGCTTTGAACCCTTTTCGAACAGGCAAAATCGTGCTCTACCAAGTCACCTATACCCGAGGCTGGCACCGTTTTGAAGTCATCCCATTCATCATACTTGGTATTGTGGGTGGTCTCTTTGGAGCGTTCCTCATCCGTCTGAATGTTAAAGTGGCCAAATGGCGGCGATCTCGAACTTCTTCAAGGCCGGTCATTGAAGTTGCGGTGGTGGCACTTCTAACTGCTCTCATCAACTTCCCGAACCACTTCATGCGAGCTCAGAACTCGGAACTGGTCCAATCCCTATTTGCTGAGTGTAACAGTGACACAACTGATAGATTTGGTCTCTGCGTTACCGGAACTAAGTCGGCGCTTGGTGTTGTCGCTCTTCTTCTAGTGGCCGCTGTTCTGGCATTTTTTTCTCGCCTCTCTGACCTTCGGACTCGATATCCCAGCCGGTATTATTTTGCCCTCGGTGGCTATTGGTGCAATGTATGGGCGTGCATTGGGTATTCTGGTTCGCATGCTGCAAGAAGCCTATCCAAAGGCCTTGCTCTTTGCCAAGTGCGAGCCTGACATACCGTGCGTGACGCCTGGCTTATACGCTATCATCGGTGCTGCTTCTGCCCTAGGTGGTGCGACTCGGATGACCCTTTCGATCGTGGTCATCATGTTTGAGTTGACGGGAGCCTTGACTTACGTCATTCCAATCATGATTGCAGTGATGTTGTCAAAATGGTGCGGCGACATCTTCGGCAAACGTGGCATCTACGAATCGTGGATTCAACTCAATGAATACCCCTTCCTTGACCACCGGGATGACACTAATCCCCCGGACGTACCTGCTCTCCGGGTCATGGCCACTGTCGACGACATTTCGGTGATTACAGCTACAGGCCATACCATCGATTCGCTTCGAGCTCTTTTGACCAACACCACCTACCGAGGCTTTCCTGTAATCTCAGAGACATCAACTCCAACTTTGCTCGGGTATATCACACGGAACGAACTTTCATATGCCCTGGGATATTCAACATCGCCTACAAACAGGAGCCTCACCGGCGAAACCCAGGTCTTCTTCGTCCACCAACCATTTGCTGATCCTGTCGAAACGCTGGATCTTCGGCCATGGATGGATCAAACTCCTATCACCCTCAACAGCAATATTAGCTTCTTGATCGTGTTGCGAATGTTCCAACGCCTCGGTCTCCGCTACGTGCTCTTCGCAAACAAGGGTATTCTCCAGGGCTTACTGACGAAGAAAGATGTCTGGTCGGTGCTCAGTGGTGTGGAGTTTCGGCGCCAGGAGGCTCTTCGAGGCGATCATTTCGACGAAGATCATCACGGCACTGAAGAGGAAGGACTACTTCACGGCGGGGAAAGAGATAGTATCAGCAGTAACATACGGCGGGATTCATTGTGATTATTCTTTTGCGCATCAAGCCCATACGCTGCTGCTGCAATTTTCGAGGCGTTTTTTTTTCTTTCGAAGATATCATGACACTTGCTAGAACTATAACTAGCGATTTACTGTCCATTTTCATGAATATACCTCAAACTTGCTAGAGATTTGGATAGTATTACGTCAGCCCTGGAGCCCTCCAGGGCTGTGCCCACCTAGGCGCTACTAATACTACTAGTAGTACTACTATTCAATATATCTTCAAAACCACCCGTGGACTGGTACTACTAGTACTACCTGGGCACTCCGTGACTCCAGTTTCAAGTTCTCTGAACCACTGGCACCCACTTTTGACAACCCGTCAAAGACTTGAAACGCGCCACAGAACCAAAGCCAGATCTACTCACCTTTTACAGCAAGTACCTAGGTATCCTTGCGAATTTCCATTGGCACCTGTCGATCTGATTTCCAGCGGCTTAACAAAAGTTTGCATATACCCCTAGGGGGTGTAGTCTGACCGCCTACACCATCATGTGCTTGTACACCACATAAATATATAGAGTAGGTTATCAAAATAGTAGATAGAAACTAGTAATAGATAATTATATTAACTGATAACTTTTTCTATCTTGAATTAGTATACTATTTAGTGTATAATATGGGATTGTATTGGTTATCATGAAGTTTTCCGTCAGCAGAATATTTTATAAGCAAACTGGCCATCCAAACATTTGTTACCCCACCTATACCATAAGTTCCGTCATATTCTGCCACGCAGCACCGCCGACAGAATGCCGCGTCAAGCTCGGAGCTCGTCCGCATCATTGGGCCTTTCTCAAGATTCAACCGCCAAGATGATGGTCGATCCATTTGAAGTGCGTATGCGCTTCACAACACAGCTTCAGCATCTCAGCGCATCTGTCACGTCTTCGCAAAAGGCAGCGCATTATGCACTCAAATACCGTGATCTGGACGAGGATCTTCATTCCTGCATCCTAGAGCAAATCGAGAGAGTAAGAACGCCTTCGGCCTTCCATTGCACCTGCTATGGTATTAATGATTCACGTCACAGAACAATATGAACAACCGCGCAAACATCATGTCTTTCATCGAACACTTTTGTGAAATGGCCACCAAAGAAGACCACCTTCCCTACGTCCGCATGATGCAGCGCGACATTCTCAGAGTGGTGGATGCAGTCGTCCCACCCGATGGAACAGGAGCTGCCAACGTCAAGCATGTCCGTCTCGTCCTTGACAGCATGCAAGGCAAGGGAATACTGTCCGTCGAAACCGTCACCGAAATCGATGCAGCTCTCAAAGACCGCGACACGCACCCCTCACACCTTGATCTCGAGGACGAGGAAGATGACGGACCAGAGGATAGCGTGAGATCCAAGACCGGAACCCCGCGCAACCCCAAGGCGTCCGGGATGCGTCTCGACAAACGGCAGATTGAACAGCGCATTGAAGAGGACCGAGAGCGCAACAAGCGACTGCGGGAAAGTATGTGGGCCACGGAAGGAGACGACGAGAAGGAATGGCAGAAAATTCTGGACGAAGTGAGTGAGATCGGTTCGGATGATTACAGAAACGCTGCAGAGGAAGCTGCAGAGCGCCAGCTCTGTGCCGATCAACACGAGGCTGAGATGCTGAGATGCTGAGACGATTTGCCGCCGAGGATAACTGATCTCGTTATGGTCATGATTTCTACGACATATGGTCTGCTTGATTTATTTTCAATCTTCTTCTCTGGCGTCAGGACTGCAGATATGGGAAAGCATTAAGCTCCGGCGTTGTGCTTGCTTCGTTTATTATTAAGATACCTTATTTTTTAGCATTGAGGAGGAGTTATCCATACTTGCGTACATAAAAATGTGAACGTTCTATCCAACTTCATGACTGGACCACCCTGTGGTTCACCAGCCAAGCGTAAAACCCCCATAAAGAAAGTATTCTGTTCCTATGATAAGTACAGAAATGTGTAGCCAATCGGTTTCTAGGGCTACATTTTGGAGGGCCAAGAGAACCTGTGTACTACATTTTCTAGAGTCTTACTCGGCTCGTCCAATGCGTTCTTTTTGTATGTTTTACTTCTTTTCTTGAGTGAATGGAGTGAATGTATAGATTGGACCCACACCGCGCCAAGCCTCCGGGAAATCCTTCCGCCGAGGGATTTTTTTTGGTGCCGCGCATCACTCGGCAGCTCTCTGCGCAGTGATTTAACATCCCTCGGATTGGCTTTCAATCTTGGCCTCTATGTTCTCTCAATTTGTCACCGCCGCCAAGGGTCTTTTCACGCGACCAGATTCTGAAGAGACATCCCCAGATCCTGCTAGCAGCAGCGCCCCGACTACTTCGAAAATGGTGACCGCCACTCGTCAACGGGTTGTCAAGCCCGAGCAATCTGCAGAGGAACCCGTTACCAACGGTATCGCCAAGGGCGGCAAGAGAAAGGCGCAGGGCGCCAACACAGAGAAACCCGACCAAAAGCAGACCAAGCGGAGGAAGCGGGATAGCATCGAAGCTGCTGAAGCGACCAACGATACCCTCGAAAAGAATGGCAAGCAGGACGAAGTCAGCTCGAAGCCAACAGAATCTGCGCCGAAAGGTCATCGCCGCTTTGACAGTGAAGAGCCCGACATGCCTGAGGAGCCTCTACCTCAATCGACCACGAACGTCTCCAATAACGATGAAGACGACAGCGACAGCGACAGCGACGATGATGCACCGGAGACGATCGATAACTCCGCCCAACTTTTGAAGATCAAGGAACAGGCCAAGCGACAAGAAAAAATCAAGCAACAGTAAGTATCATGTTAGCCTTGCCGGTAAATAGTACATGTGAAATCGCCTAACATTTCCCCACAGAGAGGAACAAGCGAAGAGAGAAAAGCGAAGGAAATTAGACGAACGCCGAAAAGTTCAAGCCAAATCTACGAAGACCAAGGAGATCTCTCCCATCGATGATCTGCTGTCCGAAAGCACGACTACCCTCCAAGGATCGATCACACAAGACGCACGGCGCGCTGCTCTCCCCGCTCTGCTTCCCGATGACATTCTGAATGCCGAACCCGCAGAGCGACCGCTCACACCACCTGCCGAAGACTCATTTGCAGTACCAAAGAAATCCAGCAAGTTGAGATTTTTGGAGAAGAGCGAGAGAGCCCCGAAGGACATGCACGTGGGAGATGTTACGATCCGAGTATTGGATGCGCCCTCATCAAAGTCCGGCTCCAAGCCCGTGCTGGCACCAAAGGCCTCCAAAGCCGGCCGTAATGTCAAGAACAACTGGATGAAGAGAGACCAGAGCTCCGGCAAGGTCAATGGGCTGCGGAGGACAGCGGGTGGACCATCAGGTTTTGTCCGGCGGTGAAAATGACTGAAGTTTCCAATTTGTATAGATATCTAACGAACCATCTTCATATGGCCTGGTGATGGCCTGCTTTGTGAATAGTCTTTGCATAATTCGTGCTTGCGATAGTCGACTATAGTCATCGGTACATTCTATCCATTATGATCATTTCGGGCTGTATTACTGTCTAAGTACGTACCTGCATTTTGTTTCGGAATAGCACTATGGTAATATCATACCGGCAAAAAGACGTATTGATGAGTAGCTAGTAAAATATAGTACTCTCTATACTGCAATGACCATCTGGTTTGTTACACATGGAGGCCAATAGCGAATATTCAAGTTGCTGTAGAAAAGAAAAGGAAAGGACGTAGTCGGGATACACCAAATCGGACATTGCATTCTGTTTTTGGCTTTCATATATCATTGAATTCAAGTTTATGGTTGCACTTCGTCTCACTTGAAGAAGATTGCGACTAAGCAACAATTGTGAATAAAGGCTCTCCCAGGATGTCTTGGTTGATGGTACCAAATCCGTTGCCAGGAAGATCATCAGGAACCACAAATCCATTTGGCTGCATCCGAGCCACATCCGCAATCATAGGGTTGGTCCATTCAGTATATATATCCACTGCACGAAGCCGATCGGGGCGGGTTGATGCAGCAAGCTGGGTATTCTGTGCGGTTGTCAAAGCACAGCCCCAAGTATCATCAACGGTGACCATCATATCAAGGGCAACCGCGGTATCACGGAGAATCCTGGCCTTCGTAAAACCGCCCACGCGAGAAAGTTTGATGTTGACACCAGTAATTCCTGCCTTTGAGCGGCGACAAGATCTGCAACAGTGAATATACACTCATCAGCAATGATAGGTACGCCAGTGCGCCGGCCTACTTCTGCCGAATCCGCCAAAGTTCGACACGGCTGTTCCAGGGGAATAGTTATGTCTTGTCCCAAAGCACGACAATAAGTCACAGCCTGTTCGATATTCCAACCAGTATTGGCATCTGGAAACAACCTAACATTTTTAGGTAGAGCCTCGTAGATAGCACGAATACGGCAAGCATCCTCCAAGGGATCATCTCCAACCTTAAGCTGCATGGCAATCACACCTTTCGCAGCTTCAGCCTTTGCCTTCTTCACAGCGGAAGCTGGATCACCAAATCCAATCACACAGAAGGCGGGGACTTCCTTTGCAAGATTTCCACCAAGCAGGACATGAGTTGGCAATCCAACAGATTTCCCCAAAATATCCCAGCAAGCCATGTCGATAATTGACTTTGCAGCGAGTCCTGAAAGCATATGGCGGTCCAAGACTGCGGCAACACTGGCAGGCGATCTTGGATCAAGACCCAAAATCTTCGGTGAGAGTTCCTTCAAAGCGGCAAGCTCTCCAGTGAAAGAGCTTGGCAAGTAATCGCTACCCAAGGGGGCATTCTCTGCCCAGCCTTCGATGCCACTATCAGTGCGAATACGAATCACGAGAGACGGTTCTCCATCATTGACTCGGCCACCGGACATGGTGTAGGTGCCATAGTTATAGTTGGCTTTGTAGGTAAAGACCGTGACTTCGGTGATTTGCATGTTGGCCTATTGAGCATCGTTAGTGATTATTACTAGTACCAGGTAAATGGGAGAAATGTTACCACTGTTTTTCAGATGAACTTCCTTGGATGGGTCGATTCTGTTGGCACCACATTCGAGTTCGTAAGAAAATACAGCTCATCTTGAAATCTGCCATTTGGTTGAGTATATTTATAATTAACGAGACAAATCATTGCTACTACTGTCGGTGTGAGATGCCGAGAGACGAGGTCTGGAGAGATCAACCAGATGCTCTTCTGTCGGGGCACATAACCGAACATTCGTAACTCAATGACCCATTGAAGGTCGTTCGACAACTATTTGGGTTCCTCCTGATAAGCGCGGCTCTTAAAAACCCCAAAAGGACTAGCCGTGAAATCCTAACTTATCAAAGTGGGTCAATCATTGAAACCGACGACCAACAATGTGTGAGATAGCATCGTATGAATTGGATGTGGAGTCGATACAGCGTAATGCACTTGTATTACTAATTTGTTCACGGGTAGCCATAAGGTAAAGGTTAGTAGCTCAACTCACTTCTCTGGATCCACTTCCCAAGACTACATATCTAAAAGATCAAGGGCATGTATAGCATAGGAGTTTAAGTGCTGTCTGAGAGAGGAAATAGCCTTTGAGCTATGAAATAGGTAGGTGAAAATCGCTTCTACTACTAGTAGTATTTTTGGTATAGATAGCCCTGCACAGTAGTAATATTGTATCCCCTATTACATACTAGTAGTCAAAAGCTTCATATTTTTGCTATAATGGGCAATAATCTAGCAAGGGTAATGGGTACTATATTTGATATAGAACCGTGAAGGGGTAACATGCTGCTACTATTCATTAACAAGAAGCCTTCTAGGATTGATTGTCCGCCGATTCCAGTGATTCGCTGCTCAAAAATCCATTCAAATCCGGCTCTGTGCTGCAACGACAAGCAGGCCTTCGAGGAAACGGAGAAACTCGAAGTGAATTTTACCAGCGCAGCTATAGGCAGCCAGAAGGGTATAGTAGGCAAACCAGACCCGATATGACGGTAAATTATATCCAATAACCATCAAAACTCTCTCCGGCGATTCCTCCAAAGCGGGGTAGCTTCCCCTCATAGTTTGTCTGCTTGGCTGCCGCTTTTGGAGTCCAAGGATATTCGTATATCTGAAAAGTCGGCTACAGGACCCGTCCCGATCATCAAAAATAGTCGGGGCTAATTGTCGATGGAAGAATTGGGGTATCTTACCTGCATATAGGGAACACTTTACTTTCGGTATGTTTAACTCCTTCATAGAGGACCGACGAATTCCCATGACGCTATGATCTTCGACAGGAATAGTCTTATTCAACCATTGAAATAGATCATCTTTACCAGTGCAATTGGCCTCAAAAATCATCCGCATAGCGAGCACACACTTCGAGAGCTTGTATTCCACGGTACTGCATACGGAAGAGGAAATCCATCAGGCAATAAGTAATTTTCTCCCATAAAGCGCTCTGAAGATCTATATCGGTTATTCCGCTAGATCCAAAACTGATTCGCGTCAATCGATATAACTCAACCGGAGAAACATAGTAAGGATGTGATTCAAATCACTGGCGGGCATGTCACAACTGACGACTCAACTGGTAAATCGATCAAGGGTCCGTCAAGTGCTAGCAGGAGCCTGCCTGTGTATTTCTTGATACCAAGAAACTTTCATACTGACAGGACCTTTTTGATAGGCAATTTTGAGAATGCTGCCCTAGTGGCGAGGAAATTTTCATGCGCTTCGTATGGATGCGGCTTCAGTCGACACGATTCCTTCAAGTTACCATCGCAAGAAATATTCGCGATAGTGAAGAGCCCGATTAGTGCTGCTTAAAACACCAGTAATATTCCTCGAGCTGCGTTTCACCACGGGGGCAAGTGGCGGAAGACCCTCCCCGTCTCCTTCATTAGCTGGATACCCGAATTGGAAGCCCGAGGTTTGACATTCGTAAATGATGTACGGAGTAATCTGCACTCCACGTATTTCTAGGAATGGAGAAGCATGAAACCTAATTGCGGCTACGCCGACTTGAGCACCGGCGAGCGTATGCCAAATTGAAAAGTCGGGCAGGCATTCCGATGATAAGATGAAACGATACCTAGGAGTGGACACCAAGCGAGAATCAATCTTGCGCTATCAAGATATCGTGTTTGGAGATGAGAGAGCTGTGCGGTTTCTGTGGAAAAATAACCGGCTTCTTGATAATTATTACTTGACGCTACTCAACTCCGCTGTAACTTAAAATAAAGCCTTGGTTTGCAGCCCCATAAATAGACGTCCCCTCCCCTATGCCCTACGGTGTTTTTGTGTTTACACTTCGAGAAATTGTGCGCTTCTAGTAACACATATTGACCCAACTGCTCGAACATATACCCTTTTACAAGTCTCAATAATGCCGCAAGACTCGCAAAAGAAGGAAAATAACGAGGGCGATATTCAGCCCACACCTTCTGTATTAGAGGGAAGATTGAAACACACCATTCATGATGAGGTTTTCGGAGAAATTACGGAAGATGGCCCTAACTATCGTGCTGTATGTGAATGTCATGACTAAAACATCAGTCGCTTACGATCTTAGCTGGGTTGGAAAGGAACAGTCGTGGTAATGCTGAAGACGCAAATTGGTTTAGGCGTCCTGGCAATCCCGTCAGTCTTTGAAACCCTAGGCCTTATAACGGGGGTTATCTGTGTCCTGGTAATTGGTTCCATGATAACCTGGTCCAACTACATGGTTGGTGTCTATAAAATGCGCCATCCAAATGTCTATGGTATCGAAGATGTCGGCCGCAACCTCTTGGGAAGGTTTGGCTATGAGTTTTTTGGATGGCTATTTGTGATTTGTAAGTGTTAACGTTCATATTATAATAATGTCACTGACAGGAGAAGATTGGGTACTCACTGCAAGTGCGTCATTTATAGCCCTTTCGACCTGTCTAAATGCAATATCTTCTCATGGTGCTTGTACTGCTATATTCGTCGCAATGGCCGCGATTATCGGATTTGGCTTTGGTAGTATACGAACCCTTGGGCGGATTTCCTGGCTTGCCTGGGTTGGAATAACTAGTATAGTTACCTCAGGTTGGTATTCGATAACTCATATATAATGAATACATTGCTGATAACTAGCTTCAGTACTAGTACTGACAGTATCTGTCGGCGTTCAAGAGCGCCCTGCTTCTGCACCTGAAACTATCGCCCCGTGGAAGTCAGATTTTGTGCTTTTCACAAACCCGGCACCTCAAGAAGCTTTCGCCGCAGTCTCGACCATTGTTTTTTCTTTTGCTGGAACCCCGGCCTTCTTCAATATCGTGTCTGAGATGCGTGATCCTCGCATGTATACACGAGCTGTTCTGACCTGCCAGTCGTTCATGATCGCCCTATATATCACACTTGGCTGTGTGGTATATTATTATTGTGGGTCTTATGTTTCAAGTCCAGCTCTTGGCTCAGCCGGCGTAATAATGAAAAAGATCTGCTATGGAATAGCCTTGCCGGGATTGGTTGTCAGCTCGGCTATGTTTGTTCATGTAGGATACTCCTCTTGTGGAATATTATGTCTATTACTAGTATGATCTGGCTAACTTCAGTTACAGTTTACGGCAAAGTATCTTTTTCTGCGCTTTATGCGCGGCTCTCGGCACTTGAGCCAAAATACACCAACCCATTGGGCAGTCTGGATCTCTTGCACTGCAGGAAACGCAATCCTTGGATATATCATTGCAAGCGCCATTCCCATTCTGAGTGGCCTTGTGGCCCTTGTTGGTGCTTTTGGTGGAACGCTCATGTCTATGCAACCTATGGGTTTCATGTGGCTTCATGACAATTGGCGTAAAAGTCGAACCACGATGTGGAAGGTTTCTTTCGCCTGGGTCATTCTTATAATCGTTACTGGGACGTTCTTGACCATAGCAGGCTCTTATGGTGCTGTTGTTGGTATAATAGACGACTACAAAGCTTCTGGTGGCTCCGCTGCTTGGACGTGTACTGATAATTCTGGTCGGTCATGAGAACTACCGAGGAAATTGAATTAGTCGTAGTGAGCTGAACGTTGAACTGGCATATGGATATCTTGTGCTTACTTTGTATATTGTCGAGTAATGTAGCGGTAACTTTAGTAGTATGCACATCGTCAACGTCGTTTGGATCCACTGCGATGACTAAAGTGGAGCACGTGCAGCTCCGACCTTGGAAGCTCGACTTTTCGCAGCTTCAACTCTCCAATTCCCTCATTTCCTCCTCCCTGGCGGAGTTTGCCTGTTCACAATGGCATCTACATCAGAAGATTCGCCGTTACTGCCTCAGCAGAATCCTCCCTCGCCACGGGCAACTCGCGCCGCGCGGCAGGTGACCTTCAATCCGTTGACGACAATCAGCACCTACGGCGGAACCACCCACTCCGATCCGACCTTCCGACCTCTACAGACTGGTTCGCCTCCAGTCCAGAATGTCAATGCACAGGGCGGACACCCTCGTGTTGGGGGCCAGCCGATGCTCTCCGCGTTGAACAGCAAACTTCGTCGTCGCAATAGTTATGGCGCCCCCCTCACTGCACCGAACACGCCCGCAGGCTCTAAGATTGGCCCGCAACGTACCACGAAGAAAGCGCAAAAGCTCAAGTTGCTCCCTGACCCAGTTACAGCCGAAGAGGAAGATGGTGACTTTCCCCGCGATGTCTATTCGCAAATCACGCGCATCAAGGAACCCGCCGCTCGGAGCCATGCTGCACGTCTCAGGCAAAGCCGACCGTGATCGTATTCCCCGAGTTACTGCATACTGCACTGCCAACTCATACCGCCTGGAAGGTGTCATCAAGTTCTTGAAGTCCCGCGCTAAGTCTCGTGGGGCGAATCCCAAGCTGTTCGACGAGTGCGTTTATTCCCCATTCGACTATCAATTCGAAGAAAAGCAGAAGGGAGGCCGGCTCTTCCCTGTTGGAGGAAACAATGGACACCATGAACGGCGCACAAGCGAGCGAAGATATTCGGACAGTGCGGTAGAAGTGGAGGACAACACCAAGACACGACGAGAAGACCTGATCGACTTTCGCGACGAAACAGGCCACCCAGTCGATGTCAATTCAGAACACGCAGTATCAGCACCGCAATCGGATGAAAACTTCGATATTGACACAACCATTCATACCCCCGAGATATTTCTGTTCGACTACGGTACAGTTGTCATATGGGGAATGAGCCCTGCGCAAGAATCCCGTTTCTTATCCGATATCTCCAAGTTTGCCTCATCCATATTAAGTCAGGATGATACGCAGATTGAGAATTTCAACTTCTACTACGCGCGCGAATACCAGGCACGCATATACAACGATTTCATCTCGCTCCGGGACCCGCGCAACCATATGATTAAGTTGGCCATTTCGCATGCTCTTGCGCAATCGGTGAAAACCTCTCTGTTCGAGGACCTTGTTTCTGAAACTATATCCGATACGGCTCCCCTGCCAGCTCAGATCGCGCAAACGGGTAGCGTCAACCTGACTCGTCGGCAAATCAACATGCAAATTGGCGAGCTTTTCATCCTTCGAATCAATATTCATTTGCAAGGATCCGTTCTCGACAGCCCGGAGCTTTTCTGGGCGGAACCCCAGCTCGAGCCTGTCTACCAAGCTGTTCGAAGTTATCTGGAGATGGATCAGCGAGTCAGCTTACTCACCGAGCGTCTGGATGTCATTGCAGATCTTCTCGCCGTGCTTAAAGATCAATTGACACATCGCCACGGAGAATACCTAGAATGGATTGGTACGTACGAATTAAACAAGTCTACTAGAGCCAACTAACTTCTATTTCAGTCATCGTTCTCATCGGCGCTGAGATTCTCGTCGCCGTTCTTAACATCGTTGTCGATCTCTACGCTGGAGTCGATTAAGGTCTTATCTGCGCAAGAATCACAGATCTTCCGTACCAGAAAGCCGAAAATGAATACCAGCCAGAGACGTGGAGAGAGAACCGGATTCCTCCCATTTCAATTGACAGTCAAGGTCAATCCTCGAAGAAACCTATGTGCATGGATCGCAAACAGACGTGTACGACATTACACTACGCAATGCACCTTGCCGCTGTGATACAGCATCAGCAATGACTCCGGACATGCGCTACCCCGAGAAGATATACTCTCAGGTCTGCATTAATCAGATATCTATTTGCCATCCACACGACCAAACACAGGACCTTGTAACGGCAGCATCTATCTACCTTCCTTTCCGACCAAGCATACGACACAATCGCGCGAATCCTGCCCCATCTTGACTTGACTGTACATGAGGACAAGATGTGAGCTCATCAATAAATTAATCATTTCTTCCTTTTGACCGTTTCCCTGGTATGGAGTTTTGGTAGTCATTTGGCTTTACTTTCAAGGAATGAGGTTATGGCGCAGCTTGCACATTCAGAGTTACAGGACCAGGGCTATCTGTCAATAAATACATGTCTGAATGCATACTCGTCCAGTTTTACCAGTACTACTACCCTACTACCTAGGTACCTACTACCACGCGGATCCTCCGAGTAGAACAAGCATTATACCCTACTAGTCCTCAAACGACTAGTGCTTAGATCTTAGTTATGTTGCAGGGCCATTGAATGCGTAGAGAAGGTTGTTAGATTGTATGAATGCGCTCCTTCATTTTTCACGCTAATCATAACTCCATCTATTAGAATAGAATACATCTGACCCCGATAAACGGAGCAGTTAGATTTAGATACTCCACCCGAGTATCGAAAAAAGACCTCAGGAACCGTAAACCCATCGCTGTACCAAAGCAAAGAAACCCAAACCAAGCACAACACATAATGAAGAATGTCGAGCAGAGGTCCATATAAGAAAAACCCCAGAACCAGCCCAGAAAAAGAAAAAGAAAACATTCGAATGATAGAAGCGGGGGAAAAACCCCCCCCAAGCAAGGCGACAGGAGGAAGATACGATATATCTTATTTCCCAGCTCAACCTTCAATCTTCGGCTCTTTCGCATCCATATCCATAGGCGTGGTCCCGGAGTCTCCTTGGTCTGCACTCTCGCCCGGCTGCTCACTCTGTCCTTCTTCACGGTTATCTTGGCTGTGTGTACTCGCCGCAGCGGGGGTCTCGTCGCCCTCGGCACCACTGCCGGCCTGCACGCGGAAAGACGAGGTGAGATCCTGTTGACTGGGCGCGGGAGCAAGACGGGGCAGCGCAGCGGGGTCGGCGGATTCCGCGGCATTATCTTGGGGCTGGCCGTCATCTTCGCCTTCGCCGGCGACGTTGGACTTGCGGGAGCGCTTGATGCGCAAGGGACGGTCTTCGGGCTGTAAAAGAAAAACCATAACCTCGTTAGAATGAATGGGTTGACGGCAGGTATGAGATATCACAGAGCAAGGAAACAAAAACTAGGGCCGAGCAGATCGATAAAGAGAAAAGCCGGGGATCTTGGGATTGGGAAAACTTACAGTCGGGGGCTGCTCGTCTGAGCTTCCCTCAGTCTCATCTTCGAGCGAAGGACCATTGCGACCCGACGCACCACCCAGTCCATTCATAGAAGCAGCATTCGACATCATGGCCACGGCCCGGGCCCGTAATTCCGGGTCCGCGCCGCCGGCTTGGGCTTCTTCGGTCATACCGGTCACTTTGGCAAGACGCTCAAGCAGCATGCAGGACTCGAGGCGCATTTTCTGAATATATTGCCAGCCGCGACGGTTGCGGGTGCGCATGAGCTCGTTCTCGGCCTCGACCTCTGCGAGACGTTTCTTTAGGGCGATGCATTTGCGCTTGTAGGCTATTTCCACGCTGGGCGGGTTCAAGGATGGTCCGGTTGTCGGGGGGCGAGCTTCCATTTTGAATTGGAGCTGTGACTCTGGTGGGAAAAATGGATGAAAGGGGTCGGGTGTATCGCGTTGTTGGATGATCTGCGGGTGCTTGTGTTGGTTCGGATTGAATTTCGGGTTGTGTAGTGAGGGAAGAGAAGGGGAGGGGAGGAGGGAAGGCTGAGGGAGTAGGATTGGGTATATGAAGGGGGGGGTGGTATCGGGGGGAACGAGGAGAAGAAGACAGAGGAGGCGGAACCTAACGTGGTGCAGGCGCAGCTGCACCGGCGAGTCTCACGGGAGTCTTTTGGTGCTGCCGAGATAACCAGGGCGGTGAATAGCTACTACTTTCTCGCCGTTATTCTGCATTTCGTACTCTAGATTCGCATTTATTCATTTATTGCATTTCCGAACTATTATCAACCTTTCACGAATCGAGCTATGCTATGAAATGTTCTATCTAATGTCCACCGGTGGTTGGGAGACCCAAGAATACCTTGAACGAGTCATAACTGGATCACAAGTGGTCAGTACAACGAGCTTCAATTCCCACACGACAAACAGATTCAACTTACATTAACCACTGGAAGCCTGTCAATGTGCCCAGCATCACAATACGGACTGGCAGACCATTCCAGAGCCCCGAGAATCCGATATTGCCGTAGATTCGCGATACCGCCGTCATGGCACCCTCACCAGCTAATGAATAGATGGTCAGCCAGCGCAACAAAGAACTGTGAAAGAAGGGGAGGAGGCTCACCTTTTCGATCGGCATTCAACTTGCTAACCATGACATCGGCCGGATGACTGACAACAGCGCAAAAGATACCGGCGATGTAACCACCCAGGAAGCTCACCCCAGTTTGAGTCAACTGGTTATAGCTCTCCTTGGGCTTACCCATGGTCTTATAGATGATCTTGACCGTTTCCTCAAAGGTCGCAAACTTGGTCATGGTGTACGGGATCTGACGCGCCCACAACGGATAAAGACCCTTGTAAAGACCACTGAATCCCTCCTTGGCGACAATCCGACTCCAGCCCTCGCGGAGGTTATTCGCATAGGGCGGCAGGGTGGTCTGCATGCGGACCTTGATGGCTTCCATCGGGCACAGCGCCATGTCGGCGAAGAATTCGGCGGACGCGCTGGCGCCCAGGAAGACTAGGGTGCGATTGGTGTCTGGGAATAGCTGGTCGCCGTATAGGTACTTGAAGTACTCATAAAGTCCATACTTGCCGGCGCCCTGGAAAGAGTAACCTATGAAGGTGGGTGACCATCCGAAGAAGACGCCGCGGAGGCCCTCCTTGGCGAAGATTGATCGCCATGCGGAGATGTTGGAGGTGTAGATCTTTGGATCGACCTGGCGACGGCACTTGACCAGGTCGAGTGGAGTGACTGCGGTGTGAGTCGGTCCTGTAGAAGGTTAGAGCATGTCAATTTCAAAGAAGAATATAAATTATCTCCTTTGAAAAGTGGGAAGTGAAGGCCCGCATACCACAAGCTGCGTTGGAAGAAGAGATTAGCTGATGCACGATCTGGGGGGAGGGGCTACAGTCGCAGCTTACCGATGATGCCGCCGAACATGCAGCTATAGAAATACTTGGCAGAGTTCGGCTCGATCTTCCCAAAGGGAAGCTTGCGTTCGGGTTGGACCAGGGCCATGATGAAGAGTGGAGAGGTGAAGAAGAATAAACAGAAGAGTAAATTGAACTTGAAGCTGACAGCAGAAAGAAAGCAAGAATCGAAGGCCATGGCGTCACACTCATGCATCCCGATTCAGGGCGGTGCCGTTCAGACCGACGCGAACGGCTAGCCCGGCACTTCCTGATTGCTCCAAGGTACCTTGACCTATAGGGGCCTGTGATGCCCAGATGCCTTATCGGCCCTAGATCTGTGCACACTGTGCATAGTATTGTACATAATTTATGATTGCAGATCGCATAATTGAGCGTCCAGTCCTGTAGTATTACTAGTTAGTACTAGCAGTGGAGTGATATCCTCCATCTACAACACAATAGTGATGACGTCATGACAGCTACAGTGCATAAGAAAGCAGTACTTAGGTTGCCCGGACATCTGGGCATATAGCACAAATAGTGAGGAGTTAATAGTTACAGCCTGAGAGTTATATATGTACAATTCATGCAATCCCGGAAGCTCCAGCTCCTACCCATCTGTAATCCCTGTGCCCGCTAAATAGGATATTTATCTTCATGCATCAGATGAACTTGATAGTCAACACCCCCTCCATTGGGTATATTATCCCCGAGGCCATCTCACCGAGAACCGACTCTAGATTCTGGTGCAGATTCAGGTGCACCAGTAGCACCGGAACCCCCTCGAATTCGCTCAGCCTCACGATCGAGGGTTAGCGCCAGCTTGATCCCGAGCTTAGATCCCACACGAGAAAACACAGTCCGAATCTGTAATACTTGTTCCGGCGTAGGCATCCCGCAGGAAAGTATGTACCACATCGGCCAAAGTAATCCATTGCCTTGGGCAGCACGTATGGTCCAATTGCCATCTGTCGTCCGGATAGATCGGCCGAGGGTATCCACATCGCCCAAAGAGAAGGGGATACTCCGACAGACGTCTGTTGTGATTTCCTGAATAGTTGCGCGTAGGCTGTCCTCATTCAATGGGGACTGGATCAATGGAGAGGCACCGCGCTTGCTTTTTCTCTTCACAATCGCGAGCAAGCTTCGATTCACATTGAGTAGAAGCTGTTGGAGCATAATCCGTGCTGCCCGATAGTAGTTCCAGACCACGGCAGTGGAGATGCGATTGTAGGTCAGCAGTTCATCACCCTGTGACGAGTATACAACCAGTGGCAGCCAGCGCTCAGTCAGATGCAGTGTCCATTGCGAGAGCTCGAAATCACATTCACGCCCAAGGGAAATCCAAGATTCCACGGTCGCTTGATCCGGTGGTTTGGAGGACGAGTTTATTGCTGACATCAATGAGCTGATTTTGGACGCAGCGAGCATGAGTCGTTCAATTGGGTCATTGCTGTCTAGAAAAGACAACACCCAGTCAATATCGTATCTTGGTTTATCTCCCAAGGCGAGAATTTCAACAAACTGGAGCAAAAAGAAAATCAGTATCCTGCTTTTGAAAAACAGGGGTTGCGAAGAGACATACAGTATGTGTGAAGGCGAAGTTAAACATATCACGACCCATTTGGGATTCCAGCTGACCCTCGCCCCGAATTTTCATCAAGAATTCGAACCCCGCTGTATGTGAGGAATACAGCCCATTCCGCTCACCACTTATATCCTCATAAAGCGAGAGGAGCACGACTGCCGCAAAGGTATCATCTTGAACCGCCGTGGAGGGTTCTGCCAAAGCATCTCGTAGGTTGCGCAGAGCCTTCCCGTACCCCTGACGGGCCTTCATGGCAAATTGCGGCGCATTTGAAATATTGGCAAATGTCATCAGAGAGGTTGCATCCACTGCATAGCGAAGGCAAGAGGACGATGCCTTCCAGTCACGGTCGTTCAGTTCAAGAGCGCGTGCATATAAATTGGGTACATACTCGAGATGGCTCATACCATCTTCAAACTCGGCAGAGATTGTATATTGGTCAAAGAAATAACATAATGCGCGGTGTTCCCATGTGGAATCCGCGATTTGAATCGTCGTTAGAGAGTGCTCCTGAGTCCGGTTTCCGCGACGGATGTCAATGACTCCAGGGTCAGTGGGGGAGCTTGGCGTGGTGGTATGTTGACTGTCGCTGTCACTTGACGATGAGCTCACATCCTTCCTAACCAATCGCTCAGTCTTCCTGGTCTCGTTGCGAAAGACCGCATCTGGCCGGTATCCTGGACAAGGCCGGCCATAAACACCACAGTTGCGGCATCCGGGGCGACCTTCATCACACTAGAATGCGTCAGTCAAGAGGGTTCTTCTCTCAATCGGCGGAGGCGTCGGGAATCGAGCCAAACAATCATTGGAAAAATGTAGCGTGACTCCATCCATTGTGCTTTACCTTGATCTTCCGTTTACGACACAGGTGACATCCAGTGCTTGGCTTACCGCCATACACCATTTTTCATCCCCCAGAACCCCGTCGGAACAAAAAAAAGGGTCCAGGACTCGGGACAATTGGTGGGGGTTGAAAAGGCTCCGCTCTTCGACTGGGACGAACTGGGGTTCCACAGAGCACGGGGGAGGGGCCGCTTATCGTCAATGGTGCGCAAGTCGGCTCGGCTATCTGATCCGAGCGAAGCGCAGGCACATGGTAGACCGGGATCTGCGAGCTGAACTCTTCGGATTGAAGCCAACACGAACAAAAGCCACCTTGCTGGTCACGACACAGCAGAGAGGAGGTCCACGTTCTGGCAAGAGTTGCGTGCATACGTGGAAGGAAAGAGACGGATACAAAGAAGATTCGTCATTAGTCAGCCCTCTGTTCACTGCCCCCCCCCAGCGCGCAGTTGAAATTACGATCTTGAACAAGCTTGTGATCAGCTCTGATTCGACTAAAAAAATCCAAAGAAGAAAGTTTCTATTTTAAGAAAGTATACATCGCGTGACTTGTTCTACATTGATTGCGTTGTAATACGTGGTTTTGCTTCTTCTGATTTCATCAATATGCAGGAAGTATATTGGTTCCCAAAAGGGAAACCGTCACAAAACCCTTGGAAGAGCCACGTGAGAATGCGAAAGCCTCAGGGGATAACGAGAAAACCAATCCAGAAATTTTAAACCAGAGGAAATGACGAAAACACTAGGCTACAAGTCAGAACTGAACAAAGTAGAGTTAGCCCGGTAAGATGGCTCACTTGGTTAGAGGTAGCGAGACGGTACTAGCCCGTCCATCCTGTAGGCTAATGGCAGGAAACTCGCTTGGGTTCGAAACTAGCCTCCGGCAGGTATCTGGGTTGCAGAGGCGTGCGATTTCACCCTCCAACGGTTCAAACCAGGCTACGTTTGTTAAAGGGTGCCTTTGGGCCCGTAAGAGATGAACCCTCCCTAGACCTGACGTGCTGGTACTTCGAGATCATCGAGCTTGCTCTGATCATGAGAGGCCTGGCTCGAGCATATAAGTTTTTCTTTTCTGCCATCAAAGGTGTCTTTTCTGTCCTAGATGCCTTTTTGTATTTGTTTGATGCGGGTATGGGGAGTATCTGCGTTTGCTCTGTCCATCCAATGATCCGAGGCAGGCACCCACCTCAGGTACCCACTTTATATCCGTATGTACTATTGCCGTCTCATCCGAGTCCTCTTTCCCCTCCAAGTTCCTCTTACTTCATGCTTATTACTTTCATTGCATTCTTCTACACTTTGATCTCTTTCTCCTTGTACCTGACAGCCTCACATTCTAGAATATGCCTCATGAATGACCATTAGTGACTTCTCCTGCTATTATCAAATGTCTCCTGGCCTGCGCCAATTCTCTAAATGTATCATACAGGAAACACTTCAATAAAATCGCTTTTTAGCATTGTCTCACCCAGTAATTCACTCGCCCGTCATCTTCCAGAGGGCTAGCTTGGACCCGAGGGAGAATTTTCAGTTCGGTCAACAGTCACATTTGTCGTCACCCGAATCTCGTCCGATGGTTGCGAGCTGATGTCTTCTTTCGAGGCATTCTGCGTAGTCCCAACCTCAGATTTCGTCCGCTTGGTGGGAACAAGCTTGCCCAGTGCTATCTCCCCGTGTGATCGTCTCCAGGATCGAGAGGCCTCTCGTGGAGTCCCCCGTCGGTCAGATAAATTATAATTTTCACGGTTCCCAGGATAGCTCTGGCTACTAGAAAGACCTAGTAATGATCGGATATTGGGGAATTGAAAGGTTACCAGCGCTTTAAAAGAAGGCACGCAGGAAATGAAAACGCCCACTCCCAGCTCTGCAGATGACCAATTGAGGGTCTGGACGAGTGACCCTAAGATATTCTGTTAGCCACATATTGACCTCCAATAGCTGTTGCAACTTGAACGTACAAGTATGATCCGTGGAAAAGTTGCTCAAATATGTCCCTCGAATGATACTGGCCACCGTCACCCTATAACTCCATTAGCCAAGGAATAAGTCGACGAGCAATGAGAATACTCACAAGCCACCAAGTCCAAACATCACCATCAGTCCTGCTTTTTTCCCAATCGAAGTCTTGAGTCGTAAGAGTTTGGGAACGGGAAGCGTGAGGAGAGCAACATCTGTCACCAGCCGGACTGCAAATGAGACATAATAAAATGTCAATAACTCTAGGCAATGGCCTTCTAAGTCACCAGAAGCATCCCAGGCTTTCGCAACCGGCGAACATTGGAAAATAACAATGAAAAATCCAGCAATGGACTCGCCCACAATAATTGCTAAAACACAGCAACAAAGTATCCTAAAGAATTTGCCAGGGAAGATCTTGAGGTAGAAAAGGCAAAAGGAAGCCTTGATCGCACAAATGGCAACGACATATGCCAGTTCTGAGACGAAGTCCAGCTAGTCGATTGCTAGGGTCAATTGCTGGATCGATATAAGTAGCAGAATCAATGCTCACTTTGAGAAACATTTCTATATTGCGCTCATCATGGATTGTGTCGATGTGATGCCCGTACCCGTATCGAGTCACTAGGAGGTCGAGCATAAGTAAAAACAACACACGGGCCCCTGGTTTCAAGTTCTTCCTTGCAACTTACTAAGGACGCACATGAGACACTCTACAAATGTCCCTACCTAAAATCAAGAGACCCTTGTCAATACCATGGGGAGCAATCACCCAAATATTGCACATAGAAAAGGGAGGACTTCCTACCCATCCGACCACGCAAAAGTAGTCATCCCATCCAATGCTCACGTATCGTATTCGTACATAGAGACGAACACATACAGCAACCGTGGAAGCGATAATGAGTAGTATATTGCAAATTAGGATCGAAGGGACCCGGGATTGATCCGTGTCGACTGGTGAAGTCTCCATGCTGCCATTGAAGAGAGACAGGCATTTGCTGTTGCTTCACCAAGGTTGTCGGTTGAAAAGTATTTTCCCTCGGGGCAAGAACCGATTGGAGTGAGCGAGTGGATACACGTGCCTGGGCGAGGTGCAAGGGGTTGACGCTATGTATTCAATTCCTGCAAGATAAGAGGGTTGATACGGGTAACCCCAGGATTTGAAATAGCTTAAGCTTTTTGCTTCAATATTGGGGGAAGATCGAGGGCCCCAATGTCTCCTTTGCAAGGCATGAAATGGTCAATTTGAAAATAAATTGCTACGATTTCGTGGATTGTTTTTGTGAGCTCCCAGGACTGGAATGTATACTAGGGGCTGGGGAGATGGAGAGCGTTACATGCGGCTACGCCTTGCATACACTGCAGTCTAGTATTGGATAATGTCTAGCAACTTTTGCCGCTCTCCATTCTAGTGCCAGTGATCGCGACCGGATGCTCTCACTTTATTGCCTTGACGTGCTGATGCGATTAATGAAAAAAAGTAAAGTGATTGAATGATGATGCCCGCGAAAACCAAAAGAAAACATTTCATGGCCTCAACTGAATTATCCATCCTATCTGTCGGGGTGGCATTACACCCACTGCACCAATATGGTAGACCCACTACTTCGTACTTTCGACAGCAACACCTTCCAGTCAGATCGATAACCCCTAAATATCGTTTTGAAAGGCGAAAAAATTACGACATATTAAGATTCAGTTTATATTCTTTAGAGACCTTTTAAGAATCCGTATCTGTCAAGAACTAGGAGATTCGAAGAAATTTTTAAAGTTAGAAAGTTTAAGGTCATCTTAAACTCGGTTAGCTAGCTGCCCCGCAACAGCTTCCAAGGTTCTTCGATCAATTTAAATTCGAAAGAAACCAAATAAAACACAGAAGATAAATAGAAAGAATCATTTTAAAATTTTAAAGTACAATTATTGAAGCTATGTCTGCGTTCAGTGCTGTCACAACTTAAGCATTGGAGATACGTCAAACAAAAAAAGAAGTTTTGGGAGATCAAAAAGTAGTGGATGTACCAGGTTCGTGGAGTGGATGTAATGCCACCCCATCTGTCGACCGAAAATCATAGAAATACCGCTAGGCCAAAAGAATAGCAAAGACATTAATCCGGTACTAGTCGCGTATTTTCCTTAGTCCGAAACCATCCCACTCCCCGCACGCTGACCCGCATATAAAACTCGATTGTGATAAACAACTGTTTATCAAACCATCAACCAGCTTTATCATCCAACAACCATGTCTCGCCCTATTGTCTTCTTCGACATCGCAGTCAACGGCGGTAAGAATCATTTCAGAACTATCCAAAACATTGCCTTTACTGATACACAGTAGCCCCTCAGGGCCGCATTGTTTTCGAGCTCTTCGCTGACGTCACACCCCGAACTGCTGAGAACTTCCGCGCTCTTTGCACTGGTGAGCGTGGATTCGGATATAAGGGAAGCAGCTTCCACCGCGTGATCCCCCAGTTTATGCTTCAGGGCGGTGATTTCACCCGTGGCGATGTAAGTTTAGTGCCTTTGTATTGGATCATGATTGATCTTAATTGACATTCAAAGGGTACTGGTGGACGTTCCATCTACGGCGAGACATTCCCCGACGAGAACTTCCAGCTGAAGCACGAGATTCCTGGTCTTCTTTCTATGGCCAATGCCGGTCCTGGCACGTAAGTTGTCGGATGATTCTTTCTGAGGTCCTCGCGGATAATGCTGATATATTCATTAGTAACGGCTCTCAATTTTTCATCACCACCGTCGTGACTGACTGGCTCGATGGAGCCCACGTCGTCTTTGGACGTGTTATTCAAAACATGGAGCTGGTTAAGAGCATTGAATCTCTTGGATCTAACTCGGGTCAGCCTCGCGCACCTGTCCAGATTATCGAGTGTGGTCAACTGCAGTGAGCGGATTATATCAGTGTGAGGCCTGGCGTTGATCATATACCATCCAATATAGTAGTCAGATAAATTCACTTCCGAAAATATTCAAATTGGGGAGAGTGCTGGCTGCAATGGCGACGTGTAGAAGTGAATCAAGTAATATGTAGTCTGGAGGAGTGCAACTTTGCGGACAGGTGGGCATGAACATTCTCTGCCGCTCTGTATGCCCGGGTGACTAGGCTGGCAGCACTTCTTAGGGAGTAATACTAGCGGGGCTGGATCCTCTAGTCGTTTGATCCTGGTATACCTCTGGACGAGAAGTTGTCTAAAATAGGGCCCGAGGAAAAGAAAAAGATACCTAGGTATTTGTATAGATTATAAAGTTTCTTCAATGATTTTGGGAATGTTGCTTGCCTGTCTCTTTTACCTGATTCGGAGGACTTACCTTTGATGAAAGTAATAATATAATCGTTGTGCCAATGATCACCATTACCGCTAGTCTTGCGCCCTGGTACTTGTATGGGCCTAGGGCTAATTGACTATGACTTGACATGCATTCTCTATCTATAGGATACGTTTCTCTGCTTCATTAGTGTAGTTAGAGGTTAATATTGCGATTGGACTAGTGGTATTAAGAGCAGTGACCAAAAAGCACTTAAAAGAAGCTAAATCAAGCGGTTTCCTGGCTTCTCTTCCAGATGATCAGAAACGGCCAGGATTCTTAGTGAAAGCTGCCAAGGCCTGGAAAAACGAACTTGAGAATGCGGGCTATAAGCGCCCGAAGACAATCCGGGAATTGGTAATTTAGCTGATACCGATGCCCTGCCTGCTTAATTCTATCCTCTCCTGGAGAGTGATGGATTTGGACATTCTGAGGACACAAGCTCATAATGTCATCCAAAATGCCGCCATGGAAATGAGAAAGTGTTGATACAGATTCTGTAGCACAGCGGGCTCTAGAAATTGATAGATGTCTTCACCAACGTTTTTATGGTCTAGGCTGTGTGTATCACACTAAGTCTGGGGCTAATTGGAGCGGAGATAGTCAACGAATTAATTAATTTCATGAATGGATAGTCCGTGTGGACGGTTCGCATCGGGCAGCCTCTCCTGCATTCCTATCCCCTGCATTGATTATTGCGGTACATATTATGAAACATACAGCATGCGATCTATTGAAATATTGTGATTACTTGCATGAAGATTGTACCTATTAGTCTGTAATTGAAGTCTAGCCTAGTACGTAAGAAAAGGAGATTCGTTCCCAGTAAACAGGTATTTCAAGCGAGAATGTCTGCCTACCTACTAGCATTCTACCCTTGTCCATATCCATATCAACATTAAAATCGACATACCCGGCAACTAATCAGCCCAAATATATACTTTCAATAATGACAGAAAATCAGAACAAACATGCTATTGTATTTGGCTGTACGGGAATCAATGGCTGGGCATTGGTTAATCAACTGCTGTGCGGCTACCCTGCGATCGGCGCATTTGGAAAAGTCACAGCGATTTCCAACCGTCCGTTTAATCTCGATGATACCAAATGGCCTTACGAAGATGGCAAAAATGGACTGCAGGTAATATCGGGCATTGATCTTCTAGTAGAAGATATTGTCTCCTTGCAAGCCATCCTTTCCGAGAGGGTTCCCTCAGTGGAGACGGTCAGCCATATTTACTTCGCTGGTAGAGGTTCCCCAACACGATATTTGTGATCACTGGACACTAACGAAGGAACTAGCCTACCGTGAAAGCCAGGATGATCCAGAAGAATGCCGTATGAATAAACAAATGCTTGATGTTTCGGTGCAAACGATCGAGAAGCTTTCTTCCTGTTTGCAATTTGTGACCTTGATTACTGGTACCAAGGTATTGAATTATTCGCTTTTGATCCAGTTGATTTCAAATTTCTACTAGTAGCTCTGCTGAATTCATTCATAGGCATATGGTGTTCTGCTAGGGGATAAGTTTCCCTTTCGGGGGCAGGCTCCTCTAAAAGAATCATTCCCACGTATTCCAGATGAGTTCGCCAAGGATCTCTTCTACTATCATCAAAAAAACCATCTCAAGGAACTGTCCAAAGGAAAATCATGGTCATGGTGCGAAATCCGACCTGATATCATCGTACACGAAAATCCATCTCCATCGGACTTGTCGTTTCTGTTATGCTGACTTTCCAACAGATAGGCGTCGCTCCGTTTGGAAATGCCAACTGCATCGCCCAATCCACCGGAATTTTCCTTTCCTTCTACCGAGAAATTGAAGGTCCTGGGGCTCGTGTCCCCTTCATAGGTTCCGAGGCTGGCTGGACCCTGCTATCAACTGATAGCAACCAAGATATAATCGCTCAACTCTGTATCTTTGCCTCTCTTCAACCGAAAGACAAAGTGCACGGCCAAACCTTCAATATCGGCGACAATTCAGTTCCGCTATCATGGTCGACCCGCTGGCCGCTTCTCGCTGCCTACTTCGGGCTCGAGGGAACTGGACCGAGCAAGGATAGTGTGACTCCAGCTCAGTATATCGATCGCCACTGGACCGAGTTTCAAACTCTATGTCGTGAACGAGGCCTTCGTGAAGATGTCATATATAGGAGTATTCGTAACACTGGATCAAAGGGAAAAACGACTGTGATGGACTTCGACCGCCATTTGGATCTGGGAAGAGCAAGGGCTCTCGGTTTCAACAAAGAACTAAGTACCGAAGACTCCTGGTATATGGCATTCGATCGACTACGCAATGCGAAGCTTCTTTTTTAGCTCCACATAGATTGACCGAAGTATGAATGGAAAGTTGAAGTATGCATACATGAGCAGCACACAAGCCAAACCTGAATCAAAGGGAAATGATTAAAGTTGTTGATCATATTTTTCTTACATGAATACTTCCCCGCGGGGATCAAACTAACCACAATCAAGCAATTTCTGGAAGGAGGGGCCGCTCATCTTGAAATGACATCATGAACTAAGAAACTGCGCTGCGCCATAAATGCCCCACTGAAGACAACAGAAAAAATGCATTATTCAGCAATACTCTCACTCGATCCACATTGATATACTTCGGCTCTTCTCACTCTCACCGGGCCAATTCATTACTCCATATCCACGACAACCCAGCATTGACCGACGACAAATACTGCGAACCGACGATATAGTCTATCATGGCACTTCAAGGAAAAGTTGCGCTTCTGGTATGTGAAAAGACATGCCTCTATCTGAAAACTACATGCTTATTCTGGAATCAACAGACAGGCGCTTCTATGGGTATTGGGGAAGCGATCGCCTCATCCTTAGTTGAGGCTGGTGTAAATGTCATTCTTTTCTCACGATCACAGGTCAGTCCGAGTCCACACCCACAATCCCATCAAATGATTTGACTAATTTTCCCGGGTAAAAAACAGGACAAGCTCCAACAGTTACAAGAAAAGCTATCAGCCAAGAACAACGTGAAAATCACCTATCGAGCCGTCGATGTCGGCAACTATGAAGAAGTCGATGCCGCAGTCTCATCCTCCATCAAAGAAATGGGAGACATCGACATCCTAATCAACAACGTACCAACCCATTATTCCCAACAGAAGAGCACTAATATAATGACCTCAGACACGCATAACTAACAACTTCATCCAGGCGGGCCTAGCAATCGGCGCACCGAGTATATTCTCCAACCTAAAACCAACTGACATAACGACAATGAACAACACCAACGTGAACGGATACATGTTCATGGCCCATTCCGTCCTAAATAACTCCATGATGACCCGGAAAGCAGGAACAATCTTGAATATCACTTCCATCACGGGACTCGAAGTACCCCCATTCCCCGGCGAAGCGGTCTACCACGCCAACAAGGCCTGCCAAGAGGCCTTCACAAATGCCCTGCGGAACGAACTAAGCGGCACGGATATCCGAGTCCTTGCTCTGCGACCAGGTGTCGTTGCTACGAATTTTCACTCGCTGCGCGTCGGCCATGATAAGAAGATGTATGATGAGTTTATTGAGGGTTATGAGTGAGTTTCATTAATCTGGCTTGGTCCCGTCTTCTTAAGGTCGCATCTGACTGATGGTTTACAGGCCACTGCTGGCTCGGGATATTGCCCAAGGTGTTATCTACATGCTTCAGCAGCCGTTGAATATCTCGATCAAGGCATTGGATATTGTCCCTTCGGGTAAGACGCCTTCGGTCTCCCCACTTTGATGCATTTTGACGGGTTCTAACTCTATAACTAGCGCAACGTTCGATCAATGTTTTTGACCGGACGTGGAATGAGCGACGGGAGTGATCGCAAGAATCAACTCCAGGCGGGAGGGGGGGCATTTACAGGAAGAATTATCAACGGCATATAGTAGACTAACCCTGAGCTTACAACTACGGTCGTACCAGGTATCAAAAGATGGCATGTTTATTAGATCGTTCTTCATTCATCAATCTAGACTAGCTCACTCCACGGCGCTGTCAGACTCTGCGTCGCGATAGCCCAATGGAAGAGCCAAGTCTACCAGAGCCGTCCTTGTCGGACCAATAGTATGACTGTGGGTAGAATAAAGATAACTTAAACAAAATCCAAGGTATGCTGAATCCGGTATATCACTCCGAAATGATCCAGCCGAATGCTGGTAAGATGTAAACAACTGCATGAGGCGATCTCCCCCCTGACGAACTCCAGAGACATTGATAGTATGGGTCTCTCCCGCACAACTCCCGCGCAACTCGAAGTCCAACAAAAGTCGAGATGTAAAAAAGGTATAATCAAAAAAAGGAAATCAAATGGGCGAAAACAAAGTGGATGGGGATGTGCAACACCAGATATGCAACTGCTCGGACAGTGGAAAGAACCTGTCACTCATTTCCAAGAACAAGATATGCTTAAAATGATATAAAGAAAGGATTGTAGTAAAGGATCCTCGGCGCTGAAGACAAAAACAATGGATATCCGTGGTCGTAAGATGGCACGCTATATTCGAACAAAAGATTTGCTGCATGGATGGAAGGGTCGGGTCAGGGTCAGGGCTAGGAGGGTGCATCGGTCATTGGTTGATCGGCGTCACTGCTGGAGATGGTTGGTGGGGGATCGGAGAAGAGGGTTCGACGACGTGGGTTGATGCTCAAATCGGCGTCATCGGTAGAGCCAATGCCTGGTGTGCTGGAAGCGCTTTCAATCGCTACCCAGTCATCAAAGTCATCCGGCGGAGGCGCAAATGACCAAACCTAAGCAGATAATTAGTTATTTGCACAAGAAGGAACAAGGGTGTTGAATAACGCATATTTTGAGCTTACCTCCATGACAGTGCGCCCTGATCGACTCGCCATGATAACAGCCTTTTCGTCCTCAAAAGCGACCCTCCAAACAGCTTCCGCTGGAGTCGAGAGTTCGCGGAGTAGTTGACCGGACTGCAAGTTCCAAACCTTAACCCGGCCATCACTGCCGCCGCTAACAATCCGAGTATTATCAAACTGGAGACTGGTGACACTGTTGTCATGGGCCGCGAGCCGGTGGATGGGGGCGTTCTTAGTCAGGGACCACACGCGTACCGAGCCGTCCGAGCCGCCGGTTACCAGTGTGTCCCCACGCATCTGCAGCTGTCCTACTAGGGAAGTATGACCTTGGAGGATAGCGTGACACTGGCCTGAATTAGGATCCCAGATCCGAACGCTCGTATCTAAGCTTCCGGTCGCGATACGTCGGCCATCAAAAGCAATCGCATAGATCTGGCTGAAATGACCCGACAGGGTTCGTAGACAGCGGCCCTGAGATATACTCCATATCCGGGCCGTGGTGTCGTAGCTACCCGAGACAACGAGGTCGCCATGAATTGCGAGACACCGGACACTAGCCTGGTGCCCAACAAGGACATTGCGACAGGTCCCGGTGGCCAGATCCCAGATGCGCAGGGTCGTGTCTCGGGACCCTGAAATGGCGGTATTGCGATCAGACATTTTTAAGCATCTGACCGTCGATGTGTGACCTCGAAGTAAGTGGATTCCCGCCCTGATATCACCGCTTGTTAGCTCCTTCGCACTTTTTTTTTTGGGGTTGCTTTTGGTATCGGTGAGACCCAATCACTTACCCGGTTGCCATATTCCATACACGGACTTCGCGATCGCATCCGCCGCTGACCAAGATATCGTCCCAGGGAACCATGGCCCAGACACCCATCACGTGCCCTTGAAGGGTCTTTTGGTTATCGCCGTTGGTATCGTAGACATGGATCTTGGCGTTGTCGAGGGCGACGACAATATACTTGGGAGTGAGATGGAGACTTGTCACTACGCCTTGGTCCGGGGTGATATGGCGCTGGGTGCAGCGACCACCCTTGTTCCACGCAGACTCAACCATGTATTTCTGTTTGAACTGGGATCGGTAAGAGACCGGACGAGTTCTACGTCTGCGAGTTGAGAAACTGGTTGGTGGAGGAAGCCACTCTCCGGACAGAGTGCGGGGAAGCCCCGGGGGCGCTTTCCATCGACGGCTCATTTGAGGCGGTCAGGCGTCGATTCAGCGCGTGAGAGTCGGGCTTCAAGTTCAAACCCACGGAGCGGGGTGTAGATGGTTCCATCTCGTCTTCGTCGGAGATTCTTCGTACGGCATAGGCATGCTTTTCACATAGGTTCTTCCATGTAATATCGTCGTTGAGCAGTTCTCGCCAGCGCCTAGATACTTGCGACGCTCGGGCGAGCGTTTTCGGGTCATCGATAAAGGAGAGAACCTGTATTTACCACCCCCCCTGTTAGCACTCCCACAGTCTATATAATATAAGAGGGACCCGCTGTTGACATCTTACCCGCAAGCACAGTTCATTTGGAAAGACGAGAAAAGGGTCCTTGCGTAACCGGGGACCAACGTAACTAGAGACAAAGCTGAGTTGTTGACTGTCGCATACGTCCAAGAGTCCCTCGAGGAGTTTCTGTTTGCGACTGTTGGGTAGGGTACTGAAGTGGATGCGAAGGTTGAGCAGAAATGTATTTTCTTCGTCATCGGATGAGACCCAGTTTGGGGGTCGTTGATGAGGCGTCGGACTTGGAGCGGGTGTCGGAGGAGAAGCGGGCGCCGAGGGGAGTAAATTGGCAGGGAGGGAGGTGACATTTTTCCTGGTGGTACTGAGGGTTCGGGTAGGGGTGCTAGTAAAACTGGAAATAGAATCGCGAGGTGAGGGCTGAGGATGGGACTCCAGCTGATCGGAGAGAGTCGACGACATCGAGTCGTCTATGCCGTCCAAGCCGAGTCCTGTGTCAGAGTCCATTATATAACAGCGGCGAAAGGACTCGGGTTATAAGCACTTCGAGAAAGCCGTTCGTCGCAACTGGGGCTCGGGCATAAGAGCAAGGAGCAAGAGCAAGAGCTGGAGCTGGGAGAAAGGTAGGCGGTAGGAGGGGTGTAGTATCGCGGGTGCAGGTGCGGATGCGGATCGGGGGCTGGCAAATGGCAATAGGGAGTCAAAAATCCCCCGGGCCTGGACTTGGGTCCTTTTTATTATAGGTGATTTTCGTTTCTTCTTTTCGTTTGATCTTGCAGGAATCCGTTTGGGGTGTGCCTGGGAGTATGGGGAATATGGGAATAATATTAAAAAAAAAAAAATCCCAAGTAAGAAAGGGTAACCAACAAGAGTACCGAGTGTGAGAGAGTTGCAACCCGTGATCTTCTCTAATGGTAAGAGAGTGTCGTGACCGCCACTGACTAACGCCGCCAAGCTCCCCCCATTTGAACTCCACTTCTGAAACGATGGTCCTCGTCGTTCATGTTTCTCCACAGGTGGGCCACACGTACCATGTGTGAGGCAACGAGGCAATGTCGCGATGGCTACCCAGAGAAGCCCACTTTGATATGCTCTCGAAGATATCTCCGCGCTGTCCACTTCACCCCTTGCTAGGCATCTGAACCTGCGCGGCGAACACCGGACCTCGCGATCGTCCCTGCAAGCGCCCTTCCAGAATGGAATACCGCGCTACTCCCGACGGCCCCACGCCGTCCAATCTCTCTCGTCTCAGATCTCAGATCTATACGGAGCCCCGAGTCCGTGGATGCCCGGTCGGCACGTTGCCGCCGACCATGGAACGCCCCGTCAGGCAAGGATGATTCAGACTGACGAGACTGACGAAACCTTTCATCACCCCGCCGACATGGATGGTCATCATTCAAAGGTGATCGAGGTATCACCTCCACGCTCGCAGGGGAGGATTGGCCCGCTCTTTATAGAGAGAGGGGGGGTTAGGTACAACGTCACGCTACGTCGGTGTGATCGTGGAAATCTCCTTTGCGAAGCCATCATGGTATCGTTCGTCACATGGCTGAACCCTGATACAGCCAGACAACCATCATCACCAGCATGTACCATGAAACAATGACTCCACCGTTCAAAAGGCATCGAATATCGAACCTATTAAGCCCTTTCTATAGCAATCAATGGTAGCAGTCATACCCAAGAAAATCGCAACGAGGGTAATGTTGTTTCTGCTGCGTCTGTTGTGTTGAACCCCGGTGGCAGGGGCCCGTTGGAAACGCTGTCGGATCTGCCATAATTCCTCCATGGCTTGACCTCTTGCTCGTACAGAGGCTGAATACCCCTTCCTATTCGTCCGGCGAAAGCTAGTCGATTGCCTTGCGCGATCTATCGCGTTGTTCCTGATTCAAAGGTGTGAGGAATCACCTCCCCGCTCATTGAAATGGCTGTTCCGGCCTCTGCATATGAAAGGGGTATGCACAACGTCATGTTCCGCCGACTCGGGCGTGGAGTCTACAATACTGAGAGGTAAATAAACCATGGAATTTTAACCAACACGCTGCTCCAATTATACAGGTCTAGTGATAGTGACATATTCGGATCCTCCGCAATCCGACCGAGCGCTCATGCCCTCCGTAGTAAAGCCGGTCTCTTCCAGAGGTATATCTGCCAACAGATGCCAAACAAGGGTATATGCTCTCCAGACGTCCATCCTGCCGCGTGAAATAGATAAAAAAAGGACGAACCGCAAAAAAGAGACAGTAAAAAAAGAATCGAATGAGAAAAACGGCGCTTCAGCAAATTGTTGGATACTTTGTCGCACCACTCCGGCTAGATCAACGAGGATCAATGAATCGACGATTGATGATCAACGATCTATAATCGGTTGTACTGGGCGATGCATATGCCGCGTGGCAGCAGTAGAAGCAAAAGTGTAATCTCTAGTGAGCATGTCCGATCTGCAAGAATAGCGGCAAAATCATGCCAAGCACAGAAGCAATCAAATCTCGCATCGACTTGTCTTCTCCACTCTGCTCTCTAGAATCGCCATAGCCATTCACGGGAAGTGTTCGCGAAGACGATCCAGGGCCGTTCTCTTGCATGGTGTGCATCGCAACGTACCTAAATACACCCAGTTAAATCAGTCCTTTCAAATGAAGGGGAAAGAAACATGTAACTTACAAAAAGGTACCACCCGAGAAAAGCAAAAGCATACCGGTCCGCCAGTGAGCAGCAGCCTCGTCGGCGCTGGAGGATCCCATCATCTGGGCGAAGAGGAAAGTAGCCAATGCACCAACAGGGGCTGCCAAGCTAAAGACTAGCAAGTGCGCCCTCGCAGTCCGGCTAGACAGTCCCTGCTTGAGCAGAATTGACGTCAAACCAAAGGACGCCGGGGCCTTATGCACCATAATAGCCAAGAAAATGATAAAGCTCAGGCCAGTATCCGAGCTCGAAGCGCCTAAGGCGATACCATCAGCCGCGGCGTGGATCACCAGGCCCATTGTGGTTGCGAAGCTGTGGCTGCGGCGGGAGCTTTGTCCCGCATCTAAAAGGCCTCCGTCGCGGATAGGCGAGGAGTTGCGTCGTAGTCCAGAGCCGAGGTTATCAAGAGAGATGTGGTAGGGCTGTCGTTCGGGTTTGGTCGGGGATGCAAATTCGGGCAGCTTGTCGATAAGATACATCAGAATGAATCCACTAACAAGGGCAATACCAATCCAGGCATGCGGGGAGCTTTCGTGTTCGTGCTCTTCTTCTTCCTGGCTTGACTTGTCGCTCGACGATTCTGAATTGCGGGTTCGGAGTATTTGTGATCCGGTAGAAATCCGGTCACGGTTGACCAGGGGCGTTCCATGATCCGCATTGTCAAGCGATAGGAACGAAACGGGGGTGGTGGTGGATGAAGAAACGTGGTCGTCGTCTAGCGCCGGAATACCGGCCACGGGGAGGTTGCGAGCCTGCCAGCCAGCGGTGGTCGCTCGGGAATTGAGGCTTTGCTTGCTAATAGTTTTGGCGCTGTAGAGGGTTTCGACACCCTCTGGAATAATGACAATCAAGGATGTACCGACCAGCACACCCATGCCGATGGAGGATATCAGCCGTAGTTGAGAGGGGGACAATGTAAATGCGAGAGGTAATGAGCCGACGACAAAGGATCTGCAGAAAGAAGCAAAGGTATATTAACAGCTGAGCTGGAATTGATGTAGTATGTCTCATCAAAATCAAGCGACAGGCTTAACTCACGTAATTGCCATCACAATGCTCAGAACGAGCAGAGTGAAGAGTCCCTCCATGGTGGCCTCTTTTGCGAAAGAGCTTTGCACGTGCGCTGGCTCTATAAGGCGTCGATCATGGTGCCAAATCGGGCAAACAGGACGATCAGATCTAGCTCGAGTCTTTCTCTTCGGGGATCGAGAGGTGAAGAAGGTAGGATGCAGGGCGTGGAGTGAAAGGGAGGCAAAATGGCTAGTTCTTGGCGGGCGTTCTCCGACTTGAGAGACCCACGCGGGTCAGGCACCGCCCGCTACATTCGGATCAAAACATGCCATGTCCATGGATACCGTGCGAATGCCAATTTCAATGCAATGGGGTCGAGTCTCCTGTGGCTGTTGACTATCGTATGTACTCCGTATACTATATGCCAATTAAATCCCCTGATCCTGCATACAAGTGTACAGAGATTTTGTCCGGCTGATCTAGAACACGCTGTCCAACCGTGACGATGTGATGCAACGCGGTGCTCCACTGAACGGGAGATATTGGGAAATCAAGCAACACTGGGCTATCAAGCCTACATCGGTACCGACGAGCAACATTGCCTTGCTTTACAAAGTCTAGGTTGCCAAATCCTGCGTCGAGCAAATGTTCAAACAATTCCCTTCAATCCGGGTCTATTTTTAGTAATGACCCGCTCGATTAGATTTGATAATCACCTCTAGATCAACAACCCCTGGTAGATCAATTCTACTCGAGTAGATCTATCGAAAGCCCCTGTAAACACAATTCTCCTCATCTCAAAACGGATAAATTTTGAACCGTGGCCGATATTTACATTGTTTAATGCCAGTAACCCCGGACTGCGTGGAGAAACGTCATGGCTTACGAAATGGGGTTGGAAAGAAAGGACTAGGGCGGAGGAGGAAGAAACCGCTGGACATCTAGCCTCCTCAGTCTCACGAGCTTATTGTGTCTCAAATTCGAGAAAATGACAAAGAAGACAGAAGGGTAAAATTCATATATGGTATCAGAGAAAACTATTAAAAGAGATATGGTCCAACAAACTTTTATTGGTAACCGTAAAGCACATCTTGAAAGAAAGTTGAATAGTTCGTATACTAGCGAGCACCCTTGGGAAGACGGAACCCGAGATACGGCAAATACTTGCCAGGATGCCAGTAGATGTAAAGAGCGACACAGGGGTAAATCACCAGTGCATCAAAAACGTATAAAGTCCATTCGTGGGTATTAATGTAACCAGCTGTGCCCTCCGTAAACTCAACCAGACGATAGATTGAGCGAACCTTGTAAAGAGAAATTAGCATATACTAACTATATCTCCCTTGTCGGATATTATCAGGTACTGGTGCTTACCAAAATCAACAGAGTGGTAAAGTTGACAACCCTTAGCAAGGCCGGCCAATGTTTCTTCCTCACAAGGCCATCAATAATATACGACTTTTCTCCAGAACTCTCGTATCGCTCAGAAATGGATTTGGTAAATCGCTTCGAAGTGAAGTTGAAGCGAACAGCGGCGACGGAGAACATCCCGAATGCGACCAGTTGAATGATGACACCTGCTTGGGCGATAGATTTTCCTCTATTCAATTTCGAAGCTGCATCTGTATCACCTATACTGACAGATGAAATCATCACAGCTCCTACTAACTGAAGAAAGAGAGCAACAATGTCGAAGCCGACGAAGAGCGGGGTGATGAATCGAGGAGGAACCCAGCAGATCTTGAATGTTTGAGATTCGCGAGGAACAACGAGGAAAATGATCCTGCCAAACAAGACGTAGCAGCAAGCTGCCATGAGGACTGGGGCAAGAATGACGAGTGCGAACTGCAGAACAAAGACGGATTTCTCAGTGACGTTTTGGGTCGAAATGCATCGCGCAATATAGCCAACTGCTTCCACTGGTTTCTAATTTAGTAGATTTGAGATTATTAGGAAGGATATCAAAATCTTACTCGCTGCTGCAATTACCATAGTCAGCCAGACCCATGATTTGTATCGAATCCACTGGATCAAGGTGAGAAGAAACGCGGTGCCGTAAAGAACAGCTGCCACTATGGCAACCGCCAATGACGGGTCATAACTGTAGTGAGACTCTTGATTCGAGTCTTGCATAGACCGTGTCGCAAGGGCCATAGTTAGATGTCAGTCCGGTGCCAGGGATAATATCGTTGGTAGAATGATAAGACTTGAGATTCAGAACCTTCTTCTCTCATAGGAGATCCGATACTTATAAGTCAACCCTTACTGCTTCAGACTCATATGTGACTCCGTTCTTGGATCCATTTTTACTAGTTAAAGTCAGGCAGCCTCATTCCATTTAAGGATAGGTGTTCGGCATTTCAGTAAGGCTGTACGGTGAGATCGGGACTATCGGTCCCGTGATGTACCGAATCCCGGAGATTTGAGGTAGTGGCTGATTCGTTTTTATATGAGTGCTTACGACAACACTTCAACCAAGTCTTTAAACAATGTTCTGACATCGGTGGAAAAATGAAGTACTGCCGAGACCACGCATGGACCGACCCCACAGACGCAACAGTTACTCCATTAGGCTAGTGGATCTGCCGATCTATCGGCGGCTCACCAGCCGATGGGCTGTGCTTCAACCACGCTATTTCGACAATCTGCAGCTTTGCACGATTCTTTTACCCCTTTTGACCCTGGAACACCCCAGGAGAGTCGCTCAATTTCACTACACAACATATCAAAGCTATGCCTTTTTACGGCCGCCCGAGCAAGAACTGTGAGAGCTGTCGAGTTAGGAGAATCAAGGCATGTATGACGCTACCATAGGTCTAGAAGTCATATCAATAGTTGATCAAGCTAACTTTATTAACCCAATCTATAGTGTGATCGTATTGACCCGGTCTGTTCGCAGTGCAAGAGAGTGGGGAAACCTTGTGGTGGCTACCGCGATATCCCGGCTCTTTTGTTCCGTGACGAGAATGACAAAACGGTTCAACGGTCTGTCGAGGCCAAGTCTAAATCGGAGGCCCGCCGTAAACTGCTAGACGAATCAGCAGTGGTGAAACACGACAGACCAATGAATAAATCAAGGTTATCCCAATCAGGGCTTGTAGTTCAGAGAAAGCCAGAGGTGTTCTGGATATCTGGGATACCAGCAGTGATGCCTTCCAGCCTGGAGGATCAGGGTCTCAAATTCTTCTTCAGTCGGTTCGCAACATCGATACAGAAGGCAACAAAAAACCCCATTATGCTAGATATGTCTGACCTTGAGAAGTCGCCGCTGCTGGCAACCATTCCAAATGAGTTACCTCTTCAAGATGCTGTGATGGCAGTGGGACTAGCTGCCATGTCAAACGTGACCCATGACCAATCGCTCCTACTAGCCGCAAGAGAGAAATACCTAGCAGCCCTGAATATCATCCGCGCTGCAGTGGAGAATCCACAACTGGCCAATCCCGTGTTGACATTTAAAATAATACTGATGCTTAGCCTGTTTGAGGTGCGTGTGACCCGTGTTTTTTGCTTTTTTTGTGTTTTCTTAATGAGGAAAAGACTTAAACTAACTTCTTCTGCTAGATGGTTTGCTGTCCATCCAAGCAGGTTGACTCCTGGGTAGTACATCTGGATGGCATGGCGGCTCTGCTTAAACAAGCCAGTTTTAGCAACGCTCTGAGCGCCAATACCCGCCCACAGTTACAATACCTTTTTATTTCCATTGTCCGATACTTTATGGTTCAGGGGGATCTTCCTTCCGTTCTCATCAATTGGTCCCCTGATAAAATTTCTACTATCGCACCCGACGAAGAACCAGCTGTCGACCTGGTGGACATTCTCATTCGCTTCGCGAAGCTACATTATACCGCTCGCAATGATCCAGATCTTGATCATGGGGCTATAGCTAGCTCTGCAGCTTCGTTTGACACAGAACTAGACGAATGGGAGAAAAATCTCCCCGACAAATGGGCCTTCACCCTCAGCGAGTCGAAAGACCACCAGAACACATTCAATGGCAAATATCTCATATACAATGATGTGTGGGCCTCGAGGATCCTAAACAATTACTTTTGGGGCAGACTGGTTGTGAACGAGATAATATTGAAACATTTAGCGAGCCACCCTTCTCCGACACTAAGAACCATGCAACAACGGCAGCGAGCCTTGGAGACGAGCGCACGCCTATCGATTAACGTCTGTGCCGGTGCCGCCAGCCATATGGGTGCCTTTTTCAATATGATCCCGAACGTTGGAGGCCAACAATTACCACCACTAAACGGTGCATTCATGCTGTTGTTCCCCTTGACTATGGCCGGTGGTGCTGCTGGAGCCCCTGACGAGGCATACGAATGGGTGATTCAAACACTTCAAAAAATCGGGGAGACTATGGGAATCCAACGGGCCCTACAGCTTATACCAACATTGAAAGAGATACGTGAAAAGAGAGGTAATCAAAACTTGGAAGCGGACGAGATATGCGCAAGACTTAGATAGAATTGGACGGCTAAATTGCCGGGTACAGGATGTATCTGAATTGGAAATTTCTAGTATTATAGCCATTCCGGCAGTATAATAGCTCATTTAATCAATTCTGAAGGTGTTGACGCATCATTACTACACCACAATACTCCTGCTGAAGTGCAATGGCCGTTTTGATAGCCGGCTCAGCCATAGTATCTCCGGCCTCTTGATACTATCTGTGTTGCTCCTTGTTAGCAATAAATAGTAATTACGACTGACTTATACATAAAAGTCCAGGTATTTCCCCCATCTCGTCGATCAACTCTCGGCTTATACGGGAGCAACAATTATTAAGATTATTTCCGTGGGGGCTCTTATACTTAGTTGCACATGACACTAGTCCCCATTAGGTAATACGAGCTTCAGACGCGTCGCGCCGCTCGGGCATTAGACTCTTGTCTTCTCGGCTCATCTCTGCATTATTTCCTCACATCTATCCAATATGGCGGTTGGCGAAGACTGTAAGTTGATCTCGCATTTTTTCTTTCCGATATCGTCTGTAACGCGACAACTAATTGATTCAGGGTCGTGCGACGCAAACGATGCGCTTCATATCACGGTCGTGCAGCCTGGCGACACCAAGCCTAAGACCCTGTCAACCTTCCATCCACAATTCACCTACCCGATCTTTGGTGACGATGAACAAATCTTCGGTTACAAGGGCCTAGTCATACGCTTGCGATTCGCCGCTCACGATCTCCGCCCTCATGTCCACATATCCTATGACGACCGATTCAAAGCAGTCGACGACACGGCTGCGACGGATCTGCTAGCCACTCTTAAGCCATTCATCCCAGAGGGTTAGTATCATCTACTCTATGCGCCGTCGACTCGGGAACTAACAACACATCACAGAAGCATTGATCAACCTTCCCGAATACGAGAAGAATGTCCAGGAGGACCCCAGCGCAAAAGACTTCTCTCCCCCCGGAAAGCTAGTCTACAGCTACGATGTGGATGAGAGGAACTACGAGATCTGGGCAGGTTCTCTCGCTGATCCCGCCGTTCAAAGAATTCTGGATCGCGCACAGGTCCTGGTTTCTCTCTTCATCGAAGCCGGCACTCCCTTGGATACGGATGACCCCGAATGGAGCTTGGAGCGATGGACCGTATTCTTTGTGTAAGTCCTAATCTTAACTTCCGCCTAGGAGCTTCCAAAACTAACCATTGCAGCTATGAAAAGGTGAAGCCAACCACACCCACTGCATCCTCATACTCCATCGTCGGATATGCTACAACCTACCGATACTGGATGTACCAGCGAGATCGTTCCGAAACTCCAGTCGTCAAGGACGTCGCATTCCCTTTGCCGGAGCTCAAGATCTCCGAACTTCCAGCCCGACTTCGTATCGCCCAGTTCCTCGTCCTCCCATCCCACCATCGCTCGGGTCACGGCACCCATCTCTACACAACAATCCATGCGTTCTGCCTAGCGGACCCTACAATCACAGAATTGACTGTCGAGGATCCCAATGAAGCATTCGATGCTCTCCGAGACTCTGCGGACTTTTGCCTGCTGCGTCCCGAATTTCTCAAGCACAACGTGAATCTCAACCCCGACCCAAATGAGATCTACTCTGCCAAGAAGCGGCCAACAAAGGTTCCTACCAATGCGCTTATCCCTACCCAGACCCTTCGCGAAGTGCGCACCGCCTTCAAGATTGAAGCGACTCAGTTTGCCCACATCCTGGAGATGTACCTACTGAGCCAGATCCCCAAGAGTCATCGCCTTGCGGGAGGTACCAATCTTGCGCGATTATTGATTAAGAAGTCCAAGGCCGACGACCCCGACGACCGCCGGTACTACTGGTGGCGCATGCTCACAAAGCAACGCCTTTACAAAAAGCACCGGGAGTTGCTTGACGAACTGGATCTAACCGACCGGGTGGAAAAGCTGGATGACACGGTTCGGAATGTTGAGGAAGGTTATGAAATCACACTCGAAGCTCTTGAGGGACGCTTGCCCGAGCCTCAGGATGAGAAAACAGAAGCTTCCGGCAGTGGACGGGGTAAGCGCAAGCTTGCTGTTTCCGACGATGAAGACGAGGAAGAAAATGGAGTGGAGGCAGCTAAGCGCCCCAAGGTCTAGGCTTGCCGATGAATGTGTTTGGCCCCTTGGGCTTAAGGTCGCACTATGTAATCTATCAACTGGGATTTGGTTTGGATCTGGATCTGGATCTAGATCTCTTGAAATGGCTTAGTTTTTTTTAACGGTAAATCAAGTGCTGAAATGAGAATTTTGAGACTAAGTAATAAAAGCAATCTGGTGAATCTTATGTAGATAGAGTAGTGAGTGAATGGGTAAGTAAAGTGATTATATCAATTACCTCCACTATGTAGTAGTGGCCGTATTTGGCGGCGGCGGCACAAGGATCCAGGCTAGCAGATCTCGGCACATCCTTTTTTCCGGGTTCAGGCTTCGTCACAGCAGCTGATGCGGAGCTCTATTACACCCATTGATCCCGCCAACAACCCTTTCGAATTCCACGAGACCCTCTGTTGGTCATCTATCACCCTTCACTTCCATCGGTCGGGCTGAAAATTGGCGTATTGCCACCTGCCCGCACAGATTATAGCCCGCACACCACGGCGCACACCCTCCCCTCTTTGCGACATCCGCCTCTTATCGATCGCATTTCGCCATGGTATGCTTTATCTCGACATCATAAAGCCGGTCGGAATCTGAAGCTGACATTCTTTTCTCGCAGCTTCCTCTCGGCCTTCTGACGGCCGCACAGGGCCACCCCATGCTGGTGGAGCTCAAGAACGGCGAGACCCTAAACGGCCACCTCGTTACCTGCGATAACTGGATGAACTTGATTCTGCGCGAAGTCGTGCAGACTAGCCCCGAAGGCGACAAGTTCTTCCGCCTGCCCGAAGTCTACATTCGTGGTAACAATGTGAGTCAATATCTACACCGCTGCACACAATCGTGTCGTATCCATGTTTCTAACTGCTTTCCCCAGATCAAATACCTCCGCGTCCCCGAAGAAATCATCGAGCTCGTCAAGGAGCAGCAACAGAACCAACCACAAAACCGCGGTCACCGTGGACGAGACGGCGAGCGCGGCCGCGGCCGTGGCGGTGGTCGTGGCGGGCGCGGTGGTCGGGGCGGCCGGGGACGTGGTGGCCACGCTGTATGAGACAGTCTACACATCACCTTGCATGCCTAGGATGAAATTGAAACACGAGATACCCTGAATAAGGCGGAGTGGATAAGGTCGGTCGGGGGAGAAGAGGTCCGATTGAACTGGACTGGACAGTTTTGGTCGAGCATGGCCGCGGCGCATATCTGGCTCTGTATTTTACCGTGGGATCTGGGCTATTGGGGTTGGATTAACGACCTACAAATACAACGAATTAGAAACCCCAATACTTCGTATCACTTTATCAGTGTAGCTTAAGGCAAATCGCCATCTATCTCAAGTATGCTATTCTCGACGTCGCTGTTATCAGTCACGTGTTATCGCATTATTTCCTGCCCGCGGCGACTCCGCGAAGTTCAAGTCACATCGCCAACGCAAGCAAGCGAACATGTCTCGGCATGCCTTGGTCCTGGACGGACTTTGGTATTCATTATGTCCTTCATTTGTCCCCAGAACACTCAACCGCCGCTTACCGCACCTACAAACGAAGAAGCGAAGCTCCAGACCATTTGCGCCGGCAAGTACTTGCACGGCAGGAAGCTTGCCACGAAGATACCATACAAGCGGCAATAACGACAGTCACAAAATCACCGGCTATTATAGCTCATCCGTCCTCGAAGCCTCTCCTGCCCGCGATGAATCACTCACCGAGGCCGAGTCTTCGCCCGTGGACGACCTCGAACACTACCCTTCAACCACCGATATGCTCGATGACCGAAGAGAGAAGGAATTACAACGGTTATACAATATGACCAAGGACCCTAAGGCACCCGGTTCATACGAGAACATCCCAACCTCATTTTTGGAAAGGAAGCTTCAGGAGACTATGGTCTTTAAGCCCGAGATCAGAGACGCAGAGCGTATTCTCAGAGTCTTAATACGAGATCGCCAGATCCGACCGACGGCCCGACACTACAAAGCATTGATATTGGCGAATTGTGATTATATATCCGGGTCATCCTTGGCGGTGCAAAGACTGCTGGATGAGATGGATCTCAATGATATTGCAATGGATTCGGGCACGCTTCATGCTGCTCTTAAGGTACGTGCATAATTGACGAACAGGCTTTATAAAGGTCACTCGCTAATCATCATGCTGAAATTATAGGCCGTGGCTGTACATCCCGATTATATCCTTCGCCAACAACTACTTGATCGACTTCGGGATCGATGGCTTCCTCTCAGTCCGGCGGGTTGGCACTATGTGGTAGCGGGCTTGATGCGAGAGAATCAGTTTGAAAAGGGACTTGAACAACTTGAAGCTATGGAACGCAAGAACATCCCTATCGAGAATTGGTTGCACAGTTTGATCATCTATATACTGTGTGACCACAAAGAATTCGAGGAAATAAGCCGTCTTGTTCGAAGAAGGCTCGAGCAGGGCCACGAAATGACGCCACAGCTTTTGTCTCATTTGCTTGATAAGGCAGGCGAAGCCCGGCACCATGAGCTGTCTCATTACATATGGGAAAGAAAAGTGAACTTGGGCTACGTTCATCCTTCGATGGATACTTGTACGCGGACACTAAATACAGCAGCGAGGCACCGCGATCCTCAATTGGCCCAGGCTGTGTTTCATTACCTCGGCAAGGCTGGCCTCCAGCCGAAACCCGATAATCATAACCAAGTCATCAAATCTCATTTGACCAAGGGATCCCCGGATAATCTTCTTGCCGTCTTTAAGGAGCTCTGCACAATGCACGAAGCCGGACTCAAGCCCCAGAACAGTACTATGAGGCAATTATGTCAACATTTTATTACATGGAGAATCGATTGTTGGGAAGCGTGGCAGATGCTCAAACGTCTCAAAGATACCCGGCGATCCATTCCCATGGACGCTATTGAGCTTATTTTGCAGGCCTGGAAAAATGACGCCAAACACAACCCGTCCGTGGCAGATGATGCCCTGCAATTGTATCGTGAAATCTACACAGTCTATCCTGACGGCGCAAACCTTTCCATCTTCAACTCATTCATCAACATCTGTCAGCGTGCCCAAAGAGTCGACTTGGGCATGTATATGCTGAAAGAAATGGCATCGTCCGGCATTATCCCGAGTGGTAAGACCTTCGAACTTGTTATTCGGATGTGCCTCGACGCCGGGAGTTTCAAGTCTGCGTGGATGTATCTTCAAGACATGCAGGAACGCGAATTCCCTCTTACGCCGAAGACACAAGAGTTAATCCAAGAGATCTGTCTAAAGTCCGTGGACCCTTACGCCCTACGGTTGAGATATCATCCAAGTGCTCAACTGCCGGTCAGCCTGCCGGCTGCTGAGCCAGCCAAACCGGATAGGCCAGGGAAGGTGGTTTGGAACAAGGAGCCAAAGCCTTCTCAGGCCACACGCCGGAGACGGAGACGACAACGTGAAGCCCGCATTGCGGAGATAGAGGCACGTCGTGAGGGCACCGTCGTCTCGGAGAAAAAGTGAGCTGTTCCATAAATAGTCTTACTTGTCAGAGAAAAGCTCCGTGGACGATCGGATCCACAGTCCAATCTATCGGGTCTCAAGGGGGATGGGATGCAGCTTCGGACGCATGAGGCCCACAGACTCGCATAATATCTTTATTGTACATAATCTAGCCCGGACGGGACCGGGTGGCTGTGGCAAGATGCAGGCACCAAAGTATATGCCGTGGCACGAAGGCAGATCTGGTGCGACCCAGCCATCATCAGATGGATAACCTGTATATTACTACATTAGCACTCTGTACTTATGTCATCTACAGAAATTTTCATCAACGTCTTGAAACGCATACCCCGGCCATTTAGCCGGTCTTGGGGGGACGTGGGATGGTTCGCCGTTGCGGAATGGTTTATCCGCACCAACCCAGTTCCCACATTGAATCCAATCCTCCACCCTCAAACCAGTGGTTCCTTCGAAGGTCTCCACCATTCAAATTAGTGCCGGATGTCTGAAACACGCCTAGGCGGCGATCTTGCATGCGACTTGTCAGACAGTGAGACTGGGGTCAGAACATCAGACAACGGGTGCTTTCAATACAGTATAGATTGTGAATACTGGGGAACGATTGGCGTGCGTTGTCGATCGGGTATCCCCTGAAAAGATCGGCAAGTTCGGTGGAGCCAACAAAGAGGAACGAAAGAGTTGAATCAAAGTTGAACCGAGGGGGGGGAAGGGTGAACTAAGGAATTGGGATGGCCGGAGTGGTTGCGGGTGGAGACTTGACTGGGTCGCCAAGGACTATCCTCGTCAGCCCGTTGGACCCTGCCTTCTTTCCCCCGTACTCACTCCGAGTCACTCCATCACTTACTTATACTTCCCAACCTCGCCTCTCATCCTCTCTCTTTCATCCTTCATCCGTCAGATTCATCTTCACCTTCACCTTCCAACTGTACAATACTTCTACACTTCCTTGATATAACCCATAATATCACCGTCATCATGCAACTTACCACTCTCCTCCCTGTCCTGCTCTCTACTCTGAGCCTGACCAACGCCGCTCCCCAAGGCGCCGCTCCCGTTTTCAGATCCAACAATCTCGACATCGGTGGCTCTCCCGGTGGTGTCGCCTGGCGATTCAACGTGTCTTCCCCCGGTTCGGAGAACTCTCCCGCGTTCAACACCCGCTGTGAAGGAACCTCCTACAACGCCACCGCGTGCGCCGATCCCAATGTCGTCGCGCAACTCGTGAAATTGGGCAACCCCAGTTTCAACCTCACGGTGCAGCATCACTGGACCAAATATGTGGACGACGACCGCCAGGACTTTTGGCAATCAGGCACTACCAAAGTGAACGAGACCTCAACAAGCTTCAGGATCATCCCTGACTCCTTCTACGGAGTGGCGTAAACAACCGTCTGATTTGATCCATATCGTTTTCACTGGTTCACTGGTTCACGGGCAAAGTGGCTTGGCTGCTCTTTGTCTATTTCACCCCCTGGTCAATTTCCTTGCGGGTGGTACGGGCAAACAATTTGGCCCTGGCCATTTCTGATGTAATGGCCGTGAACCTCCATTTCTTTATCTTCTTCTTTCTATTCCTCTTATGACCCCGCGGAACAAGGACCGCATGACTCTCCTTAATGACAGGCGTTTTGGGTTGGGCAGGGTATCTTTGGTTTGAACACATCCTCGACGCTCCTTGGAGACCCGGATAACAGGGGTCTAATGTCTGGTTGGAATATTGCACATAGGCATCGTTCTGTACAATAAGCAAAATCAATCATTTTTTATCTGCACACTTCACAAAGTACTGCAAACTCCATCTCTTTACTTAGGACCTAGACTAGAAGTATAGGTATATGCTAAGATTCCCGATGGCGCGGAGCTAAAAAGGGAGGCGCTTTCTTAGCGGCGGGCAACATGATGTCATTGGCCCGACTGTGTATCCTACGCATCCTAGCATAGACAAGTTCCCTCTCCACCAAGCTATGCAGCTATAATTGTCGACATAGGCAACATACTTGATGACCAGGAGGGATGAATGCTGGAATGATGATGGACCACTATGGGAGGAATGACCTGAAGCTATCTACTACATAGCACAGTGGGCACGGCATGATTCAGTAATAATTTGAGCCTGATCCCTCAGGCCTCAAAGAATAACGTGGTCCATTGAATAGGAGTTACTATTCTGCGCCACGATAACCGCATCGGCATCCGAGCATACAGGAGTGCACGGTAAACCCACGCCACGGAAACCTTCCCACTTGCACGTTCCCATTGTCGTTTGAGGAGCGCAGCACAGTGTTTGGTATTCACCCACGGGGCAAACAGAACTTTGTTGGACGTTCGCTACTTGCCCTCTCGCTTCTGTGACGTCGAAATATGAACTCTTGCAGGTTTCCCCACACAGACTCCAGTAACAAGATGATGCGACGGCGTTCTGCTCGGCAACATTTTCATACTGTTCCTTGTAACTAGCTGCTTGAGTGGACGTAACGCCATTGGCTTTACCAATGCCCATGAGGTCGCTCATAGCATCTCCGTTATCGTTGTCCATATCCATTGCCCAGATCATAATACCACCAAGGCAAAGCTTGTTTGCGGCTTTCATCTTTTGCATCATGGTTACACCGTCGTCAAAGCTCACCCACTGGTCTTTGTCCCAAGTAATCCACTTCACTGCCGCCGTGGAGTCATAATTCTCAGTAGCGACACCAGAATCTTGAATCTTCTTGATCTCGGCGATTGAAAGAGTCCCGGCAGAGTTGGTACATGAACCGGGATTGCCACCTCCACTGAACTCGCAGAGTCCATTGGGCCTAGAACAGGATGAATCGGCGAGAGTGAATGATCTTCCGTACCAGCCAAGTCCTAAAACCACCTGGCTCGGCTCAACTCCAGCCATCCACATTAGATCTAGGCCTTCTTTGATCTCAGTAAGGTTGGTGTGAGGACGAATGTAAGGACCAGTATATTGATTCTTGGAATCCCAGACACCGTGAATGTCATAACTCATGAAATTGAACCAGTCAAGATGTTTTGCCATTCCGGCAAGATCAAAGCCCTGCAGGTACCAGTAGGAGGATGGCAAAGTTACACTCATATCATACGAAGTACCCCAGCTTGATCGCATCTCTTTCAACAGCTTCACAAAGTTTTCCGTGTCGGCAGATGAGCCCCCACGATCGTCGGCAGCGGGGTACTCCCAATCAATATCGACACCATCAAAGCCATAAGATTGCATGAAGTTTTGCAGATGCCTAATGAATTGGCGCCGATTTGCAGAGGCACTGACCATGTCACTGAAAGCCGTACGAGTGTCTGGGGTATTGCCCTCATCGTTAAATGTCCAACCACCAAGGGAAATCCAAGTTTCCAGACCCGGGCTCTTTTTTTGAGGCCAGTAAAACTCTTATAAAGCTCTGCAGCTGCTGATGTCATAGGCGATACTTCAAAAGTGGTTGGGTTGAAAAAGGTGAACGCAAAATTGAGATGCGTTAGACCGACCAGTGGGATCTCATCTGGTGTTCTCCGATTGCAGAGTCGGGAGCTTGAATCGTCAGCCCAGCTTTCATAGTATCCGATTCGCCGGCCATTCTCTGCTGAGGTTCCGGAGCAAGTTGGCCTGTCGACGTCTCCACATGAACCATATCCATCCTGGCAGCCAGTGCCGCAAAATTCGGAGGTGGTACCGCAGAACCCAAACTGTGAACGTGCTAAACCCCTGCCAGTTCTGTAGTGAATGCTTCCTAGAGCTATATCGGCTTCGGCTCCTGGATCCCTGGCTGGCATCGACCAACTTTACTGATTATCTTATTGGATAATTTGCTTCCATCCAAAAGAACTGTTCCACAAGTCTGCCATATACGACATCTTCTTCAACACTGTATATTGGCACACAGATGACGGCAACAGCAACGACTACGGACTCTACCACAACCACCACCAGTACTGCCGAATCTACAGCGGATTGTCTAGGACAAATAGGGCAGCCAATAAAAAATTGGCTTACATGCGACGATCTTTCTGACAGGTAAATAGTCCGTGATAAATTCATAGGCTTGGATCGCTAGAAGATAGATGGAATGCAAGTAAATAGCGACTGACAGTTTTTGACAGGTATAACGTCTCTACGGGAGATGCGCGCATGGCGACAGGAGACTACAATTGCTTTTTCGATACTCCTGTCTGCTTGCCCTTGCCATGTCCGTTATACGCAACCTGGGGATCTCCGAGCTGGTAAGAACACCCAAAATTCCTTTAAACATTCAAGATTGTAAGGTCAATCAACAGCCATCCTAGTATATGCTAAAATTGGATAATAAAATTAGTGCATCTCTCTCTGAGCTTGCCTCTAACACCACCAACAATGTTTCTATATCCCAGTTTTTGGCATGGAACTCGAACATCCAAGGTAGTTGCGACGGAGTTTCCAGTGGTCAGCGCGTTTGTATGCAAGCTCCTGGGGGTACATGGAAAGCACCATCAGTCACAATTACAGCACCCACTGGTACTGGCGTCTATTATACTACAGCAACACCAGCCTATCCAACACAAAGCGGCACTACCGGAAGCTGCGGCAAGTTTTACCAGGTAATTTCGGGTGACGACTGCGCTACACTGAATCTCAAGTTCGGACTTAATCTCACACAGCTGCATATCATGAACACTTTCATTGATTCAAACTGTTCCAATCTCTGGCTCAACTATGATATATGTGTAGCACCAGTCTCTGAGCCGAGTATCTCGACTGATGGGGCTTGTGGAGTGGGTGTGACTTGCATTGATAGTGCATTTGGGAAGTAAGTATCAACATATCTCCCTTCAGCGACATTGAATGGCGAAGTTTAGGGATTTCAAAAAGGAGAATATCAACTAATGCACGTTTTTTGCGTTAGCTGTTGCTCGTCTACAGGAAAATGCACTGTGAGCACTAACGGCCTTTGTGGGCCCGATAATAGCTATATGACTTGCCCGGGCTCTGAATTTGGCGACTGCTGCAGTAGTAAGTGTACCCTCCTTTATATTCAGCCTTTTCACTTGCTGGGTTCTACGCGCAAGTGCTTTCTGAGTGATCATAATGACTGACCGAGGAACCTGTTTACTCAAATAGTTTACGGATACTGTGGCAATGGAACTCAATTCTGCGGCGCAGGAAACTGCTACGCCGGAAGCTGTGACACTGACAATGGAGGTCCATCAACAAGCGGCGAATGTGGACCCCTATTTGCTTGCAACAAAACTTGTACTGGAACGCAGTTTGGTAAATGTTGTTCGGTCAGCGGATATTGCGGTAGCAGTAATGATTACTGCAGCCCCCCCTAATTGTTACTCAGGGGCTTGTTTGACGACGGGATATCCTTCTACGAATGGGGAGTGTGGCCCTAACTTTGCGAACAACATGACATGTGTTGGATCACAGTTTGGTGATTTTTGCTCTGCGGCTGGATATTGTGGCAGCACAAGTGAATATTGCTCTGTATCAAATTGTTATAGTGGCTCTTGTGTTTTTTTAGATATAGCATGGGACGCTGATTGACCACTCAAGTGGAAATGAACATTAGCCGAACGTGCATTTATCCCCTATTTGTACCATATTTCCAGTTTAAACATTACTGCTTTCTTCTTACTGGATAGGCAATAGTATACTTTCCGTGACTACTCAGACACTGCAAAAGCAATAACTAGTTGAAGAGGAGTGTTGTATACAGGCGTCTTTTTGGTTTAGCATTATACCAGTAGTAACCTGACTTTTGTTTTCGAGGTTCACACAGAAACCAAGAATTAAGTCACCAGCTTGATGCAATCGAATATTCGGTCCCGTCACCTCTATCTGCTTCTCTGAATTTATCGATTCCTCCCTCCACACCATCTTCACCCACTGTCCATATACCACTTTCAACCATCACCGTCCACCGGTCAAATAAATTATCCAATCTCTGTGCTCGCCGTTCACCCCCAAAGGGATGGAAGTAACCATGCTGAAAAAGCTTTGTGAATGAGCCCTCGCTATCTGTGAATAATCCGTCGGTGACTGATCTCCCATCACTCATTTTAGCCCGTCGTAAGTCGAACGGAAGCACGATATGAAAGCCTGCCTCCTCCATATCAAAATTGCTCCGACGCACAGGCTCACTGTAAAGTCCAGTTGGAATAGAGTCGCCTTCTATACCCAAGTCTTCATGCGCGACAGAGAATAAGGAGTGGATTTCGTCGTTGACATCCACCAGCTTGTCCGGGGCTGCAAATATTAGGACCCCCGGAATACAACCTTCTTCATGGGATATACCCATACTGGTAAACGTCTGGCGCCTTATAAATGCCTCCTTATCGTGCGGAACTTCTAGCCCAGGAGCGACAAACCTGAAACGTGGAGTCTTGACCCGTGTCAAGAGCGAGCGAATAAAACAATCCCGCGGTACGCCCGCCGCATCCAGATCTGCACCAGTAAAGAGTGGCGCAGATGAAATCGGCAGAATTGAATCAGGAGGCATTCGAGATTCAACTATCGCTGAGTAGCGCTCGATCGCAGCTATTGTGCTATCAAGCTGGAAATCACAATAAGGGAGCCATGACCACAGACCAAATTGTGATCTGTTTGCCGCGAGATTCGGATCACCAGACAAACCCCCTTCAGAAAGTTCAGGGACAATTTTACCAATTCGAATCATATATATCCAATGAGTCAGAATAGTCTCCAGCGGAAGCCACATCTCTTCGTGCTCATGTACAGGCTCCACACTTTCAGTATTCTCTATAGTCATAGGGAATGAGGCCTTATTACGCTGCTGGTCGTAAATAACGCCCAGATTGTGCGAGCCCAGATCCATCTCAGTCTGATAAATCAAAACAAATCGCTCTTTGCCTTCTTCCATCTCGTTATTGTCTTCATCGTTGATATACTCGTCACAAGGCATCATCACAAGACGGTTAACCCAGTAGAAGAAATCTGGGTTGGGATCATAGATTGAATCCAGGAACGAGTTGAGCGGAGTAATGAGGCGGCTCCGAATAGCTGCTATATCCTCTTCCGCCTCCTGAAAGAACCACTCTTCGCTGGCTAGTGCATCAAGGTCGGGTGTGTCTCGTTCGTGCCGAGCCATCCAACCATACGCGACTAAGTAATTGTGTAGTCTGGCGCAACGCTCATAGTCGAGACTACCATCATGGGCTGGGTTCTCTTCGGATACTAGAGCGTCTTCAATATCAAGAATTTGTTGTGAAGTGGTGTTCACCTGGGGCATGGTTGCGGTGATGTCGAAGGATGGATAGGGTTACATGAAGGAAAAAGCATAAGAGTTGGCACTCGCTTAGGCGACAGCCGTAGCGCTTGATATAAGTCACGTGGACTCCCTGCTAAACCTACCTTGTCCTTTTTTGGAGGCTTCTCCCTGACGTAGCTAAAACAAAGGTACTTTTCTCAGGATGAGTCGGTATACCTTGAAAGTTTCCAATCCCGCTTAAATAACTTAATTTACTATTTTCGAATCTGAGAGGCGCGGAACAGTTTCGCATCTCGAGATAGCGAGTAAAAGTCCTCCGAAATTGGAGAATCACGTTCGAGTGTAGCCGTGGTAGAGCATTGCTCATCAGCTTCCATGTCTTCTGTGACCTGTCAGTCTGTTCATGATAAGTTGGGGATTGAGAGGGAGATTGTGGGCATACCTTCAGTAATCATGATGCTGAATCAACATATGTTACTATCTCGAGTATATAACAAGCGGGTATTGATACGATGGGGTATTTTGCGAGTTGGTGAGGTGGGTAACGAGAGAGAGATAGTGGAAGCGGGAAGCAGAGGGAGAGGCAATGAGTGCGGTTAAAAAGTATGACACGTCGATGAGAAAGTAAAAAGTGGAAAGTGCGACCAAAACCATTGTTTTGCCTTTTCAAAGACTACTGCTACTGCAGACTATCAATCAGTTATATCCAAACATCTTGTTCATCAGCAATGAGGTAACATTCTCTCTTCCCAATGATTTCGAAATCTGAGCTCTAAACCATGACAGAAGCTAAATTAATTTACTTTCAACTCAATTATAGCTCAAACTAGCAATATTATGATGTGTCTCAGGCATCTAAGATCGTCTTGCTTCCCTAGATATCTACTGATCTTGCATATGATTACCTGGCCCTAAGTGGTAAGATCTCACCTGGGAATTTGACCAACTACCTAGGTATAGACTAGTAACTATCTGACTAGTAGTACCTGGGTTGTACTAGTAGTTGTTAAAATTGAAAAATCTTTACTGATGGTCCTGTGAACATAACTTCAACTTTATCAATAATCTGGGCTCCAATTTCAGAGTTACTCGAATATGTTATCTGCGAAGTAGTCTTAGTCATGCGTTCAAGGCAGCTATGCTGACCCTCATTTATTCTGATGGGTCCTAATGCAAACACTAGTAGTTGTGCCAGACAAGGATTGTTTGATAATTACCAGTAATGCCCATGATACACACCTGACCAGACAGCTATTGGACCGGCTGAAACACGAAAGGAGCGGGGAAATGTGTCAAAGTCTCGGTCCTCTGCGATTGGACACATCGAGAGGCTTCCAGAGTTGCGAACGGGCTTCTTGGATATTGTCGACACGAACGTAAATTTTAACACGCCAGGACAACATGGAGTCTTGGAGGCTGATATTATTTGAGGACGCCCTAGTCATCCTGAGTATGGGTCAGATAACCGAAGTTCAATTCATTTCTGGCGGTGGACCACTGTCCACTAGTGGCTTCCTACTTGGGCTAATTTCCGTAAACCTTCGAATTGGCTACGAATTAGTCGTGGTTTACAGAGGGCTGGCTCCCTAATTGGGTCGTTTCCCGACGCTTGGAGTATCCCCCCGCAAATTAGAAGCAACGTTTGGTTAAAGCCTATATCATCCGCAGATGAACTAAGTAGGCTCTGTTTACAATACCTAGTCTAAGATCTATAAGTAGCGTTAATAAATGCCCTATAAGATAGAAATTAATGATGTCTATCGAGTTATTTCGCTGATTAAATACGTCAGTATTTCCGCGCAACCCAGCCTCTGATAATAACTACCGGAATTAGCCATAATACTCGCAACATGAACCCTCAAGAATCAAACGCTACCGCGGAAATAGCTTCCAACAAGCTTGAAAATGGCATTGATATACAGTCAGATATACACCCGTCATGCTTTAAGGATCTTGATCTTATAGCATTGAACCGAGATGCAAACGCTGCCACTGAGAGAGAGCATACTATGGGCCTTTTGCAAGGCCTCAAACTCTATCCCCAAGCGATCGGCTGGTCTCTCCTTCTCAGCACTGCCATTATCATGGAAGGCTATGACACAGCATTAATAGCTAATTTCTTCGCCTTTGAACCCTTCAACAAAAGGTATGGTTCGATCCAGCCGGACGGAACGCACGTTGTTTCCGCACCCTGGCGCTCAGGTCTCACCAACGGAGAGGCCTGTGGTGAAATCCTAGGTCTTTGGGCATCTGGTATTATCCAGGCACGATTTGGCTATAAGAAGACTTTGATTGGTGCACTGGTCATGATTACTGGCTCGATCTTCATAACATTCTTTGCTCAGAATCTACCTATGCTTCTTGCCGGTGAAATAGTTTGCGGACTCTCCTGGTACTCATATTCCCTGGCCTTGGCTTTGTTTGATTTCAACTTACTTTGTTTAGGGGTGTATTTCCTGCATTAGCCACCGCATATGCCTCCGACATTTGTCCGGTTGTTCTCCGCCCCTACCTTACGACTTACGTGAACCTGTGCTGGGTTTTCGGTGAATTAATAGCCACTGGTGTTCTGGCAAGAATGCTCGATCGAACAGATCAGTGGGCATACCGGATACCATTTGCTTTGCAATGGATCTGGCCTCTTCCTATTCTTATCGGGGCTTGTTTCGCTCCAGAGTCCCCATACTGGCTTGTACAGAAAGAAATGATCTTTGAAGCACGTCAAACCCTTCTCAGGCTCACAAGTCCAAACGATACTACATTTGACCTGGATAATGCGATTGCTTTAATTCGATTGACGGACAAACTTGAGAAGGATAATACTGCCGAAACAAGCTATATCAGCATTCTCAAAGGTGTCAATCTTCGACGGACCGAAATATCAATTTGTGTCTGGTTGATTCAACAGTTCTGCGGATCCGGCCTTATGACTTATAGCACTGTCTTCTTCCAGCAAGCCGGCCTTTCCTCTGCCTATGCATTTGACATGTCAATGGCTATGTATGCATTAGGTGCTTTGGGAACCATTGCCAGCTGGTGGATGATGGCATACATTGGTCGTCGCACCCTATACCTCTTCGGATGCATTATTTCCTTCATTTTGATGGTGATAATTGGATCATGCGGCCTTTTAAATGAAGGAAACAGCAGGGCGAGTTGGGCCATTGGTAGTTTGTTGATCATTTTCACATTTGTTTACGATTCTTCCATTGGGCCAGTCTGTTACTCACTGGTTGCCGAGATTCCGAGCACTCGCCTGAAAGCAAAGACGATAGTCGTGGCCAGAAGCTTCTATTGTGCAGCAGCAATCACTGTCAACATTATTACTAATTACCAAATGACCCCAACAGCTTGGAATTGGAAAGCGAAGTCAGGGTTCTTCTGGGCTGGAACCGGTTTTATCTGCTGTGTGTGGACATATTTTCGCTTACCGGAGCCAAATGGGAGGACATATGGAGAGCTGAACATTCTTTTTGAGCAACGGGTCAGCGCGCGAAAGTTCAAATCAACACATGTTGAGATGGCTGCCCATGACGGTCTGTTTATCGAGGGATCGGCTGTCGAAATGATGGAGACGGTATCACAGGTGAAGGGATATGAACAGAAGTGTGAAAAAGGGCCTTGCAATACGGAGTAGCTCTAGAGAAATGGTGTTATGTTCAAACTATCACATCAACATGATATAGCGAATGGAAGAAGAAATTGAAGAAATTTTACCGAGTTGAGCCTTGATGTAAGGCGAAATCAATGGTGGATATTCATAGCTGGGATTTGGCCCTTTTTCAAGTTGGCATTGTGAGGCGGATGTTACCGTTCTAATACGCTTTCTACGCGAGTTTGCTCGGCACCACGTTCACGCAGTTTCTCTGTTGTTTTGAATACGGGACTCGCCTGGCCGGCGAGGCCGTGAGGCCGCGAGGGTAGCGACGTTCTTACCAGTAATTACCAGTTAGTTACTAATAATTACCTGTTAGTTACTAGTCAATAGTAGTAAAATACCACTTATACAGCATTCGGAAACAACGAATACAGCATACGGTCAAATTCACGAGGTCAGCGTCATGATATTCCTCGAATATTGGTAGAAGTCCAAGGTCCCTCCGAGGTCGCTGCAGCTTAATATTATTACCGCTACGACCTGATTTGAAAAATGTCATACCCAGTGGTCGATACTGGATAAAACATTTCCCTTTTCATGTATATAGGGTCTCAGGGGGTAGTTTCAAGTTGGCAAAGTGTAAAATCGGTACTGCTAGATTTTCTCTCCATGACTACTTTGAAGCGTCATCGGCCATACCAAGAAATAGGCCAATTCAAAGCTTCGGTTGGTGGTCGTGCGACACATCGGTCAGACGCAAGTCTCTCAACGCCTCTATTGCGCACAGGGCTCCCTGCTCGATTGCACCATCAATAGAAGCCCGCCATCCATGGGCCCAATCACCGGAGGCAAAGAGAATTGCCCCATGGCGCTTTTGAAGTTCATCTTGATATTTAGACATATATTCAGGCGCCCACCATGCGGGACCACCATTAGCCCAAGGGTCAGTACACCAATTATGAAAAACCTTTTAAGTTCGTAGGGATGGTCATTAGTACTAGTTTCACAAGTTTGACTAAAGAAGAGGACTCGGAGCCCTGCTAGTGAAGGAAATGGATAGCGAACTCACAGTCTTTTCAACATTCATCGGGTGCAATGCCTGGAAAGCTGCAATAACCTTTTCCGGCTCATGCTCAGGGGTAAAATTCTCTCTCTCATCGCCGCCAAACCCAACAATATGTGCGCTGCCCTGCGCTGTGACGCCATCTCCGTAGCCTTGGGCAATGTATCCAGGGGAGCACATGCCATTCCAAGAAGCTAAGCCAGACCCTTCGACCACAGCATGGATTTTCGTCATGAAATTGATGTGTCCAAGGTTGATCGCCTCTTGGCGCTTCGGTGAAAGGGGCGGACTGAACTGCACCGTCTTGAGAATATTGAGCGGAATTGTACTTATCACACGGTGAGATCTGAAAATCCCATTGTTTGCGGTTGTCACCTTGACTCGCCCTTCAGTACTATCGATTTCATCTGCGATAGCTGTAACAGGAGTTTTGAAAGCATATTCTAGGCCGAAGTCTACTGCGTCGTCGAAAATACGCCGGGCAAAGGCGGATTGGCCTTCTCGCAGTTTGTACGTCGTCCATAGATCAGCCAGATTAGCTGAGTCATGAATGAGAAGAGCGTGTGTCCGAATGCATTCCCATAGACTCGAGTTCTCGAGTTTACCTCCGGTGACAAGCATAATGACCGCCGATAGAGTCCCCAGCTGCTCTGCTGTAAGGAGGTGCTTGATTTGATCTATCCGCTCCTTGCACGAAATCTTGTCAATGGCCTCTACATCAGCTCGGGAAACCATGATATTATCGAGCTGCGAATGCGGAAGTGGGCAGATGTTGCGACAAGAATTACCATCGATGTCAACGAACAGGTCCCAAGCGGAAGATGTGATCTGTCCAGCTTCTTCGTGACTGACATTTCTTGCCGGTGCGCCTTTATACATGTCAGTATTATGCATTCAATTCGGGGGAGAAACACCCTCTTATTTCCCGATATACCTTCGACATTCAGTGTATAGTAGTTGTTCTCGTAGCCTTCTTGGTGAGAAACAATTAAATCACGATCCATCTTGTAACGCTGCAGTTCTCCGAGCACGTATCCAAAATGATGAGTGACATAAGTACCCCCCATTTCGTACAGAAATCCTAGTGTTATTTAGCGAGATGTCCGTATGGCAGGTATTATCGAAGATCACGGGCATGTACCATCTTCATCGCCCTCCACGGTGTATGTACGCCCACCAACCCGATCACGGGCCTCGAGGAGCAAAACTTTTCGATCTGGAATATTATATATCAGGATATATCAAGTGGACTTCTGGAGATATACCCACTATACGTAGCAAGGTCGCGTGCGGCGCGTAGTCCAGCATATCCTGCGCCGATGACAATGACGTCATAGGTATCTGGACAACTGTTTCTTTTCTCAGGGGGGGTACACAGTTCCCCGACACTTGAGCCCTCCCTGCTTAGTTCCCTGGGATTTGGTCCAGGTATATCCGTCATTGGTAGTACTCATCTTGTTTGCCCTTTTAGTTTCACGGTCCGTACTAGAGGATTGATTCGATTACAGTTTCGGCGGGAGTGAAAATACTACCAATCCCAAGCACTTGAGATCTGTTCTCGCTTTAAGTAGAATTCTAGTCGACTTAAACTTATGATCATTTAGGAAATGGCATGAATATTGACAGTCGAAGCTGTATGGATAATTGAAGTCAAATTTGGACACTTTCCGACTTTAGTGCTAGCTGACCCACTTTCCCGACAGGGAGGATTTCCGAGTAACTCAGGGTTTCGCCCGGGTGGTTATAGGGCGGTCTAAACACGATGGATTACTATCACCGTGTGTATAGTATCCGCTGGTATATTGCGTAATATCGTCACTCGCTATGACTTGGTTTGACTTATCTCGGCTCTTCGTGATTCACCAAAAAATCCTCACTGGCAGGGATATGGAGGGACATGTTTCGGAGTGTGACATTGCAGTCTTGCCCGCCAATGAAACAATTCTTCTTATCAAATACCCTGCCACTTGTGGATCGGGGTTTGTATTCCCATGGGTTATGATTGGTGCAGATTGGAATATTGAAGAAAAATTTCGGAGCTCTCCGTTGCTCAAGGTCTACTGTGCGAACGAGTGACCCACGAGATGACTAGAAGTGCAGATGTCAGTGCATAGTCTTACAGACTAACAATTTAAACCTCGCTACTTGAGGGTATTAGCTTAACCGCCTCTACACTAAGGCTGTAAATTATACTACGTCTTTATAATGAGTTCCCAGTAAGCAAGTATAGTGAAAACAGAACAAAAACTTGGTAAAAAAACTGCTACTCACCTGTGGACTCACTTAGTTCCTTGCATGAAAGTACGATAAAGTTAACAACATTGTGCTTCGATAGATTTTGAAACGCAATGAAGGTGATGGTGAAAACTTTGAATTATTTACTTTGATTCCACTGTGCTCCGGCAATCTGCGTTTTCAGCCTGTGAACAGTATGGTGAGACATGAGATTTCACAAAAAGAACATGATATAATCCCTCCCACTTTGAAGTCCTGACTGAATATATGAGTACAATCTCAAGTACTCTCCTAATCATCCTGTTCGCAAGCCTTGGAGTGAGATAGAGCCTTCTTGCCATTTCGTCCAAGGTTTGGCCCGGGTCAATCCCCTGTAAAATGTTCCCAAGCATAACAGGCCCCGTAAAAGACTGTTTTTTACCACCTCCCAGCCACGAAGCTGCGATGAGTAGGGAGGCTGCAACAGAAACCACAGAAACATAGTTCATAGATGTGACGCTCGTCGGGACCGAAAAAGGAAAACAGAAAAGGATAGAGAAGACAAATACAAACACAACACTAATGACATTAATACACATCCCAAAGGTATCTCCAAGATCAAAATAGCGTTCTGGTAGGGTATCTCGACCAGCAAGGAGAAGCAAACCTTGTGGCACAGCATATGAAAGGAAAGCAAACACTATAGCACTCGAGATAAAGGTGTTGAACGCGACTGTGCTACCAATATAGATGAGACCAAACAGAAGGCAAAAAGCGGTACTCAAAAGAGTAGCATTTACTGGAACCTGATAGCGATTGCTTATGCGACCGAAAAAGGGTGAATGAGGAAGACCTCCATCTCTGGCGAATGCCCAGACTAAGCGTCCAGTGGTTAAAAGGGCACCGGGGACAGTACTGATGAAAACAAGGTCCAGCCATATCAGGAGAAATAAAACTGCGCCATCTGATGGGATTGCTTGGGAAAGGACATCGTAGATTGGTAGCTCTGAAGCCATCACGGTGTCGATAGATTGAACGGCAAATAGAGCGGCGAGTGTGAATGCAACATTGCATACCAACGCTAGAACAGTTGCCAGTACGATTGCGCGAGGGACGTGGGTGCCTGGCTTGTCGATCTCCTCCGAAAGATGAGTTGCAGCATCGATGCAAACATAACTGACATATAACCTGGTCAGTACTGGTGGATGAAATCTATGGGGTAGAATTTCACGAACATCCACATTCCCTGTCCAACATCGAGTAGGAAGCTCATGCCATCGGGCCAGCCAGAAGTATTCCTCCAGCTAGCAAACACAGTGGACGCCGCTTGTTTGGTAGGGTTCGCGGCCGCCAGAGTCAGGACGAAAGTGCCAAACGCGAGCAAAGAGCTCCAGCAAAAGACTGTTTCAATTTTGGGCATCCATGCATGGCAGAAAACTACCATACAAGTTCCCAAGAGAAGAAAAACGACATATATTAGATATATCTCCCATCTCGAGGGGTTGTAATTTGGATGCCATAACAGCGCAATCTCCGCCGTCAACTGGGCGGGGAAGATAGTTGTGGAGCAGACAACAAATAACCATTCCAGTATGGCAAACCATGCAACGGTAAATGCAGCAAGATTTTTGTAACGCGGGCTGGCGACCATGAATGCGTAACTGAGGTCTCAATAAGCATAGAATATGGATAAATAATTGAATTGAGTGGTTACTTACTGGTATTGTCCGCCAGACGAAGGATATGCGGAAGCCAGCTCTGCTAGACCTAGGGCTGGAATAATACTCACAACTCCAGAGGCTATTGGAATCCATGTGGCTGCTGCGAAGCCACCAAACATCAAGTGTGTGGACAAGAGACTCGAGGTGGCAATCCAGGAACTACAGACCGCAATAGCGAAAGCCAGCAATGACCATAGTGTGAACTGCTTAGGCATGAGATCAGAATACCCTGATGCCTCATGGTCTGCATGGGACTCAACAGCACGGGAGCACTCTCCGATTTCTGGATTTGACATTGTCCTCGGCGCTGACCTTGGAAAGGGATGCTCACGGAGGTAGTATTTCGGGCGGAGATGAGGTGAGAAAGAAGTAATATCTAAGGCTGAACTTGATGGCCAATAATTTGGACCTCATTTCAGACGTCAAAACCTCTATATTATATAAAGTATAGTGGTTGATGTCTCCAAACCTTGGAGCCCCGGAGAGAGTTGATAAAGAGTCTCTTATCTCGGGTCTTGATGGCTGAAAGGTTGCTCAACCCCGCTTAATGCGATACGGTAGTCATTTCTGATATGGCCAATAAAAAAGGATTCACACTGACTTCGAGAACTTAAATCCCACAGTGGTGACTGGTCAGAGTTTCCCAATTTGAGCTTGATTCCGAGACTTTAGTTTTTGTGGGGGCTACGCGAAGTTGCCTTTTCTGGAGGATTGACGACTACCCCCTGGCCTGTCGGCTTTCATTCCAACTTTCAGACGACAGACCCGCCAATAATCGCCTCTGCTGGTCACGGGTCATATATCCATGTACAGACCAACACGAGTATTCCGCTCTTGCTTGCAGTCAAGTTACGCTGTTGGATAATATTCTATGTAATCAAACCTCCTCATTTGGTCATTTTGCCGGGTAGCTCCTAGCGAGGCAGGGTGACGGAGGAAGCTTGGAAGGAATTGAATTCTCTGTCCCGTAACTATACAGCATATTTTTAGTCCGTAAGATAATACATTCGGGTAACTAAACTGGGGACGAGAAGTGATCAATTACAACGTGATGCATTCTATGCTGACATTGGCTCCCGCGTATGGTACGAATCACGCTAGGGTATGCATGCTGGTCGGGAAATGATCGAATCGGTGCATAATACAATCCGAAAATCGGACTTTTTGAGGACCGTTAAACGACCATGAATCATAACGTATTTAATACTCAAAGAATCTACATTTCTAAGTCCTCCATCTTCGCAAATCTCCCATTTCAACTGCTCTGTATTTTCAACCTTTCCTCTCATTCGACGGCTTTTCCAATCCCCAGAATCCGCCCTGTACCTGCAATATGCCATCTAGAACCGAACAGGTCATCGATGCACTTGTGGTTGGTGCTGGGTTTGGCGGTATCTATCAAACCTACGCGTTAAAAAGAGATGGATATAATGTTCGCTGTGTCGAAAGAGCCCCAACAGCCGGCGGGGTATGGTACTGGAATAGATACCCAGGTGCGATGAGCGACACTGAAAGTTTTCTTTATCGGTATTCCTGGGACAAGGAAGCTCTCCAGACATACCCTTGGCCGAATCGTTACGTGACTCAGCCAGAGATTCTCAAATACCTCAATTTCATCGTCGACAAGCATGATCTGCGCAAGTTAATGCGATTTAACACCGCGATGGAAAATGCTACATGGGACGCAGACCTCTGTGTTTGGAAGGTCATATGTGATACGGGTGATGTGTTCATTGCCAAATATCTGATCACCGCTATGGGTGGTCTCTCCCAAGCCCACTTTCCGAATATCCAAGGCATCAATTCTTTCAAGGGTCGCCTGATACATACTCAGGACTGGCCTGATGGAATTGACCTGAATGGTCTAAATGTTGGTGTCATCGGCAGCGGCTCGACTGGCGTTCAACTGATGACCGCGATTGCGCCAGAGGTAAAGAATTTGATTTCATTTCAAAGAACTCCTCAACATTCTGTCCCATCTGGCCAGAGGCCCGTCTCGGAAGAAGAACGCAAGAAGATAAACGAGAACTATGACAACATTTACAAGCAAGTTTGGAATTCAGGTGCCGGATTTGGTGTGAATGAATCCGATCGGCCAATGTCTTCCTATCCCCGGGAGGAGCGAAAGAAGATTTTTGAAGGGCTCTGGGAGCAGGGCAATGCGTTTCGGTTCAATTTGAGTAAATTCAATGATATTTCGACGAACATTGAGACAAATCGCGAGACTTGCAAGTTCATCAACGAAAAGATTGATCAGATTGTGAAGGATCCTAGAAAGGCCAATGCCCTGAAACCAACCGGGCTCTACAATCGGCGCCCTCTGTGTGACTCTGGATATTATCAAATCTTCAACCGAGACAATGTGGATATCATTAATCTTCGAGAAACTCCAATTGAGACCATTGTTCCCGATGGCATCCGTACCTCTGATGGGAAGGTGCACGAGTTAGACGTCCTGATATTCGCGACCGGGTTCGACGCGATGGAAGGGGCCTTTACCAGAACTACCATTCAGGGACGAGATGGGAAATTGATGACTGATCATTGGAAAAACGGGCCGACTTCCTTTCTCGGTGTGTCAATGGCTGGCTTCCCCAACTTATTTATGATCTTCGGACCCCAGGGCCCGATGTCAAATGGTGCCACGGTTGTCGAAGTTGAAGCAAACTTCATCATGAAGCTCATCAAACATGCGGAGAGTCGCAGTGTTTCCGGTGAGGTAGTAATAGAAGCTCGACCCGAGTCCGAAGAGAAGTGGCGAGAGATCTGTGACAAAGAAGCCAGATCATCAATTCTCCACAACGCGCCTAGTAGCTGGATCTTTGGAACAAACGTACCCGGCAGGAAACCTGTCGTGACATTTTATTTCCCTGGACTGAAGGGCTGGCTGGAAATTACTAAAGAGGAAACTGATCTTGGATTCCCTTCATATACATAAATTTACAACCATTGTTTTTAATTGACTGCGTGCAATGATATCTTGTAGGTAGAGAGCGCTTCTATAATATAAAGTCTGAAGGATGTATCTACTAGTATTGTATACCGGAGTATTCAAGTGACCTAAGAGAGAAGAAAGCAAGGCTACCTATGTAAAAAGTCTTAAATTGTATCATGTTCGACTCCAATCTCATGTTTAGTATAGCTGGAAATCTCTTAAACATGCTGAATTACATACCAGTATAATATTAGAATTAAATATTAGAATAATAAGAAAAGAAAGACTGCGGAATTGCTGCATACTGCACCTCCTCATCTTAGTAAATGTTCGGTTGCCCAGTGGTCCTTTATGGTACCCGAACCTTGGAAATCGTCATACCAACATTTTCTAGGGGATTCCCTCCGATAGTTAGGATACTTCAATATTTCTTCGGTTTTCCAACCATATTTCTACTACATGACAGTCCTTGTATTGAGGCTGATCAAGCATCCCGGTCGCAAATTGCCCTTGCTTTATCTCCCTAACATTCATTCGCGTATTGTCACCCTTCTCATGGAGTTGAGCCATTATCACCCATGGTCCATATAACTAATTGTGGAGCATGCGCTAGTATCTAGAGGCGATGAAAGTTCTTAAAAGGTTTAATTTGGCAGTGGATTTTGGTCGTTCAATTTTCTTCGATTTCTACGATAGGCGAAGTAAGAAAACAGACGAGCTTGAATAAATAAGCAAGTTTTCAAAGAAAGGAAATTCTTCAGCTAGAAAATTCACTCGTCATTCGTCAGCTGCAGGTTAAGGTAGACTGTCTTCAGGACTGAGTTTTCGTCCAAGGCCGCCTCGCCACACTCTCTGCCAATGCCAGATTCCTTGACACCTCCAAATGGGACACGGTAATCTGAGTTGTTGCTGGAGTTGATCCAAACCATACCAGATTCAAGCTTCTCTGAAACCTTGATAGCTCTGATAACATCCTTGGTGAAAAGAGCGGATGAGAGACCGTAGCGGGTGTCATTGGCAATCCTGACGATATCATCCGAGTCCGAGAACTTGAAGAAAGCGCCAACAGGACCAAATATCTCCTCTGTAGCGATGCGCATCCTTGGGGTCACATTTCCAAAGATAGTGGGCTGAATAAAAAATCCTCTATCACCAGGTCGCTCGGGGAGGATGCCACCACCCTTGATAAGGGTAGCGCCCTCCTGCTGGCCGATCTTGATGTAGTCAAGAACCCGCTGGAACTGGGCCTTGTTAACCAAAGGGCCAATAAAAGTCTCCTCCTTAAACTGATCGCCAACAATAGCATGTTTCTCGGTATAAGCTAGGAATCGCCTGAGAAACTCATCGTAAATCTTCTCATGGATGTAAATACGGGCCGTGGAAGTACAGATTTGACCCTGGTTTGCATATATCCCATAGTACACCCATTTGAGGGCGTTGGGGATGTCAGCGTCATCATAGACAATGACGGGAGACTTGCCACCTGTCTCTAGTGCAACTCGTTTCATCGTGGGGGCTGCTGCCTTCATAATCAATTTTCCGGTGGCGGTGCTACCGGTGAAACTGATCTTAGCGACATCGGGATGCTCAGAGAGACGCGCGCCGGCTTCACCACCTTCGCCATTAACGATATTCACAACTCCGGGCGGGAAACCAGCTCTAACAAAGAGATTGGCCAGATATAGAGCGGAGAGGGGCGAGAATTCCGAAGGCTTCAAGACACAAGTATTACCACATGCGAGAGCTGGTCCGAGCTTCAGGGAGACCATAATCAAGGGGTAGTTCCATCTACATAGCAGTTATAAGTAAAAGGCAAAGGACACTTTGCGGCGAAGAAAAAAGCACTTACGGAGTGATAGACCCGGTGACACCGATGGGCTGGCGAATAGTGTAAGCAAAGCGGTGCTTGCCTGCGTCGATAGTCTGTCCATAGTGCTTGTCGGCCCAGCCACCATAGTATCGGAAAACCTCGAAAACTTCGTGGACATCCTTCATTGCTTTCGTAAAAGTCTTTCCAGTATCAACTGCCTCGAGAGATGCAATGATCTCGTGCTCAGCCTCAACTAGATCAGCCAACTTTAAAAGCAGCTTCCCTCGGCCCGTGCCATCCAAGTCGCTCCAAGGGCCACTGAAGGCCTCTTTTGCGGCAGCAACGGCCCGATCGACATCTTCGGCAGAGGCCTTGGAGATAGAGCAAATTTCTTCTTCGGTACTGAACGAATGTGGTCAATATTGTCAAATCCGAACCCTAGCATACAGGGACACAGAGGTAGGTTCAAGATCCAGGACTCACGCGGGGTTGATAGAAGCAAATTCCGCGTTATTCTTCGCACTGGTCCATTCGTTATTAATAAATAGACCCGTATTGACTTTAATGTCCTTGCCATTTGGGGCATTGAGGGTAAATGTGGAAATCGGCATCTTGGATTGCGAAATTTGACCTTGAAATCTGAGTTGACTTGTCCGCCGTGGTCAGTTCTTTAAATTTTGTTGGAATGCTCAGAACTTCGAGAGGACTTTTCGAGAGGTCTTTAAGTTCTCAATAATTTTTTCGCAGCTCTGTCCCAGTACCAAAAACAGCCCACGGCTTCTCATTTTCGAATCAACTAGTAAATTCTCACATTTATCAGGTTTATGGCAATTAAAGCGGTGGGGTTGGAATGTGCTGTTCTATACTTGCCCCTTTGGGTGAATTTCCTGAGTGCTGCAATAACTGCTGGTACCATTCAGATCAAAACATGGTAGAATCTATTTCGATGGTATCTAAGTGTGCTTGAATTACTAGCTTGTATTCCACACCTATCTAGATATGTATGCCCTGCAGTACACAGATACCCGACTATTAGCAAATTAAGATCACTGATACGCGATGGGATTAAAGTGATACGCCCATTGCAGCAGGCAAATTGAGAGAAATGTCAACATATCGGACTCCTGAATAGTTTATGCAGATTCGGTGGGTTTATTTCGAAGATTCCAAGGTTTTCCTGCCTCTTGTGGATGAATCTCGAGCTTGAAAGAAAATACGCACTGCGGGGTACCTCGGACGAGGAACTGTCAGCGAGAACATACCTGGAATATCCCGTGCGACTATGAATCCCTGCCCCCCTGCGGCAGCCGGGGGGCTATCTCGCATACCTAGGCATTTCCGACGGTGTGGTTATCATTTAGTCTAGTCCGGTTCAAACTGGAATATTCGAAGTTTATTCTGCCAAGACTGCGCTTTTTGGACAAGTTCCGATACCAGTAGATCTACTAGTATTTGTCTGCTTTTTGAGAACCTTGAAACTTTGAAAGAACTTGAAATAGTACATTCGGAATTCGTCCACTTTTAGTAAGGTCACAAAAAATAGCCAGCGAATATTAGCACCTAGGCATATCAAGCAAACAGGGCGTCCCAGACGCGGGTCGCTGCATGAGACGGACAGCGGGTGGTCGGTCTTACGGTGGGGTCAAAGCTATGGAATACGCCAAATGCTGCCACGCATTTGGGAATATTCATAATTTCCCGATTCAGTCAATACATGCGTATATGCGTTCATTCTCCAGAATAGAAGAAGAGTTTGTCATCACTGTCGTCTTCATCTACTACATAAATAACACCACCCTCAACATCAACCTCAACTTATCGGCTTCATCTCCAATTAAATCATCATCTATTCAATTCGCGGACACACCAAAATCCTCCCACGAGCCTATCAACTTCAAAATTCGACAAAATTCCTCGAACATTACTCAAAATGCCTCCCTCTATCCCTGCCGATGGCCCCGATGCAGCGGCTTCCCATAAGATCCCCTACGGCAAATATGATTCGTTTCCCAAAATTCCGTTCCCCGAATGGAGCGGCTACAAGTCTGTCATGTACCGCTCGGCAGATGGCAAGCGTGTAGCTGGGACTTTCCATGAGACTGAGAGTGCAACAATGACCTACCCCTGCGACGAATTTACATACGTTAAGGCTGGCTGGGTCAAGGCTGAAGTCAAAGGTGGCGATACATTTACCCTTTATGAGGGAGACTGTGTTTACTTCACCAAGGGAACCACTGTCACTTTCTGGTCCAGCGAAGACTACATTAATGTCTCTTGCTTCTTTGCCCATGAGGGAGATGGCCCCGTCTCTCTCGTCTAATCGCCTTGCACAAGCATGGATTGTCCTGGAAGTACATATCATTGATGAAGGGGGTCCGAAATTGCGATCACATACGTGATGTTTGACTCGAATCCAAAATATTATTAGGGATATACGACAACGACATTGGGACTTGGAAATTATGCCATGTTAGGGGGAGGTGGATCTCGAGCGACGATGTGTCATCACTCATTATATGTCCTGAAAGCCTAGAGAGCGTGGTTGTTGAGGGCTCAGCTAGAATGCAGGTAAATACAGTCACACTTTCAGTACAAATTTATGAACTGCCAGGGTATTTGGTAGCTATATTCATGCGGGTGTTTATTTTCTCTTACAGCATTGAAGGCATCTTGACGTAGAGACCTCGGGATTTCAGCGCCGTTTGCGCAAGAGGGGAGAAAATAGAAATTCTATCAATGTGCAAGCTACATTATTCTTTGATTATTAGGATGTAGTGGGCAAAGCATCCATGGACGAAGAAAAAAAACAATAGTCATCAGGTGCGTTGATGCCAAGCTGCTATTGGGATGTGTGTGCACTGGATTTGACGGGGGCTTCAACATACAAGCTTCGAATGTGTGTTCCTGCGAGAAATTGACACGTAGATCTACCATCGACCTCGGGATACGCTGCTCCTGAAATGCACAGTCATCAAAGCTTAACAAAGAATAAGAACTCGCGACGTTTCCAAAAGATACAAAAGCCAAAAGACACCGTTTCCGCTGTCTTGCATTTGCCAAAGTTCTTCTAGGATCTTCACTGCATGGATATTTGCCGGAAGTCTAGTGGACGAGAACAAATTTTGAAATCTTTCCCTAACCTGCTGTCTCTCCCAAGACGAATCGCAATCCAATTCAGCACCTGCGGTAAAGAGAGGCAGAGAAACGAGACTATGATAGCAGCTATCCACTGGTAGGCTGAATATGTCATCAAGGATTTCTTTTGCGTATTGTTTGATAATTAATTCATCGGGATACTGGCCACCAAAGATATCATCGGAGTCGTTGGTTGAGAATCCAAGTAGTAGTGAAGATGGAGCACACTGAATAGACCGATATAGCATTATCAGGCCGTGTCTTCGAAATGAATTATTAACTAGATGCGATTGAGCATCCGAGGATGCATCATCAAGCTGCAAAAGACGTTGCTCGAGAAAGGCTTCCAATGAGAAGTCCCGAAGTGCACCATTCATAATGGCTCCGCAGTATCGACCAACGTTTCCCAGTACCAGCATAATATCGCTGCTGTATCCAATAGTCGCATTATACTGACTTCGCATCTCCTGTACACATCGCAAAAAGTCCTCACTATAAGGGATTATCTGGTCGTTTTCATTTAGGAAGAATGCAACGGCTTGCTCCCAGCACAGGTATATTGCCAAGCTTTGTTGCAAAAAAGAATCCTTTTCCGCTCCTGGGCTTGCTAATAAGATGTCGATTATGGCTCTTGTCCCCTGCAGGTGCTCCTTCCCGAATTTGACATCCCTTTGGTTATCCAGCCATGCAGAGCATAAGCCCAGAAGTATAACAGCGAGGAGAGAGCCGTATGTAGGAGCATCTTGCTGCAATTCGATTTGTACCAGAGAGAGCGCGTGGGCTTGCTCCTGGAGAACGCCCTCACAGGACGTGGAGCTAAAAAACCCTTGATGAGCTAGGCTCAGACTCTGTATTGTGTAGATAAGGGATCGAGAGGTTCTTAGGTATTTGAGGATTTCAAAAGAGAATGGATTGACGTTTGGATCGATGACCATTATTTGGCTAGCTTTTTCAAGCCAATACCGCAATAAGTGGTTTTTGACAGCTGATGGGATAGTTGATAAGTTGCTGCCAATTGTCAAGCCAGGAATTTCAATCTGCCACTGTGTCGAGCGAAACGAAGATCGACAAATAATTCCCCTCTGCTTGCAACGTGAGCAGACAGGAAAAGCCTCGTCGCACTTGAGGTGTCGCTCTTTGCAGTCCAGACACGCGAATTGGCTTTTACGTCTTCGGTTCGGATGGTCAAGAATGCGTGTTTCCTTCCAGTCCTTCGGGGAAACAGGAGAGGCATTCCCACCTACGAAACGGACGTTGAATTTTCGAGCCATTTGAAAGATAATGTCCGTCTGTATCAAGCTTTGACTGAGGAATTCACTGGGTTTTTCCTGATGCGAGATGTGATTTTTGTCAGGCAAGGCTGGCGTTCTATTTTCTGCATAGAAGGCTCATGCCAAACCAGGCTGATGTGGGGTACGACTTTCCATTTAAAGGGCCCCAACTGCCACATGTGCGGGGGTAAACTTTGGGTTAATCTCTAGGCTTGATTGATATTTATTTTCTAGGCCGCTATCAACAAAAAGATAAAGAGCTCCCATGGTAGGAACCGTCACTAATTTCTAGTGTCCGCATCTCTTATCGCCACAGGACAGGTTCGGCATATGGCGAAATTGAAGGATATTTCAAGTGCTAGGATACATTGAAAACCATGGTAGGCCTGACTGGCCTATTTATTGGCTATTCCGGGTCCCTTCCGGCATTGACACTCGGTTGCATTCACTGAGAATGGGTGAACTGCGCTACTTTAAGCCAGCCACGATGAGTTTTGTCCACCTGACTGCCATAACACTGGCAATGAGGATCGTAATCTTTTACAAGATTTTGATGGGCACTGGATCAGCATAACGTGATGTAAAAGTATCTGTTGACGCGTCATATCGACCATTATCTAGGTCGACAAGCGGATTTAAAATAAACGGAGAACAGCGGGATAGAGAATTGTTATTACCTGAGAGATCTGGTACGTGACCCTTCACTAAATTCCAGCCTCCCCTCACTTGTGTCCAGAGGTAATATGAACAGAGACCAATGGATCGTCGAGTCCCATGATCCTCCTCCTAGTAGTAGTAGTAGTAGTAGTAGTAGTAGTAGTAGTAGTAGTAGTAGTAGTAGTAGTAGTAGTAGTAGTAGTAGTAGTAGTAGTATGTATGGCGTATACCAAAGGAAATAAGTATACGTATCGTAAACCTTGGAAGCGAGACTCCCTCGAGGTAGAACTCAAAAATCACGGCCAAAGTCGAGTATCAAATGGGGGAGATAACCCCCCCCCCCTAATCGGAGTAGACTTGCTCGATATTTGACGATTCAGGAAAGGCGTCACTAAGCCAAACTTGGGATTGAGTTTCAAGAGATAGTTAAATGGGGCGGCAAGTCATAGGGCAAACGATAGATTGCGGGGTAAAAGGATAACTACGCATCAATATTATCCTAAGCCGTACTCCGTACCCTATCTTCACTACTCCGCACTGTACACAGATCGTGTTCTGGCCCAGATCTAGCCGCACCCTTTCAAGCCCCCCTCGAGAAATGACCCAAAAAGGCAGGTGGGGGCAGGAAGTACAAGACAGTGGAGCGCGGCTACTATTTGATAGATGGGGAAATATCGGGGGAACATCACGGCTCCCCACCTCAACAACCAAAGCTCACATTCCAGAATGTGCTTAGCAGAGACGTCCATACACGCGAGGTGAAATTACCATACCTAAGTACGCGTAGTAATTTTAGCGGAGAGTTGAATTTGAAACAGGATCTGAATCAGTGGCCATCTGGTGAATGATGAGAGACACTAGTCCCAAGTCGACTCGTACGCAGACATACATCATCCTCCCTGGTAGATACATTATACATCCCACTTCCACCATTTCCTTTACTCATTATATCCGAATTTTGACAGTTTTTGATGCTCGCGTACATCCAACAATTCCATTAAACCGGCATCACTTGATATCTTGCGAATAAAAATGACATCGTCACCAGAATGGGACAAAATGTTGCGCGGGGAGTGGTATAATGCGGGCTGCGAGATTCTTCAAGCAAACAGAGTCCGTTGCAAGAAAGCCTGTGAGGAATTTAACGCCTCAAATTGCGCTTCGCGCCGGGAAAAAGTGAGACTTTGGAGGAAGTGAGTTCATGGTCGTAGATAGCCAAGTGGTCTTCTTTGGTGCTATCACGACTCAAAAGCGAGAATTCCTTCAATTAAAGCTGACATTGAATAACTAGTATTGTTGGCGATGCCCGAATTTTACCTCCACAGCTTCCAGATGCGAAGGATGATGAGGCTCAATTCGACGAGACCGATCCCTATGTCGATGGCCCCATCTCAATTGATCATGGCCTGAATTTCAAGGTTGGAAAAGGAAGTTTTTTAAACTTCAATGCTCTCGTACTCGACACCTGCCTCATAACAATTGGCGAGAACGTTCTCTTTGGGCCTAATGTGTCTCTTTATGGTGCTATCCATCCTGTAGACCCCGCAGAGCGACGCGGTCTTAAGGGGCCTGAGGCTGGGAAGGAAATCCACATTGAAGATGATGTGTGGGTTGGAGCTGGTGCCTCAATACTAGGCGGTGTTCGTGTAGGACGTGGGAGTACAGTTGGTGCATGTTCGGTTGTTACGAAGGTAAACCATTACTCAATGGCAATAATTAATTACTGTGACTTCCGGTTGGCTAAAATTCTCTCGACTAGGACGTTCCTGCTTTCTACTTTGTTGCCGGAAACCCTGCTAGGGTAATTCGGAAAATAAAGACTACCATGAATCTTGAGGTTGAAGGAAAGGAAACCTAATTAAGCACTCGGCTGCCATAGAAATATCAGTAATAAACATCAGCCTAGATCGTTTTTAGGTACCGCAGTATATCCATGCAACTCTTCATCATTGGAAACTGTATACTTGTACATTCTTTGTGTTTCCTTTTCATACCTAGGTAGACATTCCAAGATTGTACCAGTAGTGACAGTGGTAGTGGTACGGTACTACTAGTACTATGACGTCCGGGGCCGATGAAGCTAGTGCCTAGATGAGCATAGCTTTGCCCCCAGGTATTGGCTGGGATGCTCCGCGATTTGGCCAGGAATGGAAGGAAATTTTTTAATACCAGCTTCAAAAGAGCTTTTTTGATCTCCGGATATAACCCCGTTCTCGACCTCGGGAGTAATCTACATATTGCTACTCGTTATCTGAGATTGACACACTAAGGGCAATGTACCAGGTGGAGATTATTCACCCAAGCAGCTAGTGCCCACTTGTAATGTTTGTCTCTCGTCCACATTTCCGATAATTGGCCCTCTGAAGAGATAAATGTTTCCTCGATTACCTAGTAGGTAGAAACAATTGCAGTACGCCACTTTGTGACTCGATTGAGAATATCACAAGCAGAATCGAGCAGTTTCCTCCTCTCTCCCAGGCATCAAAACAAAACCAGCAATTTGTTGCGAGTCCCAGAATGTCATCTCTTGCATTTGATCATGAATTCTTCGAAGGTTGCAAAGACCTTCTACCTAGCATGGAGCCAAATAAGACATCTGATCCAAAAAATCGCAATCTCGGCCGCCTCGACTGGATTAAAACTCAAGAAAAGCGATATTGTCACCTACTAGATGACCCAAGTGTCACAGTGACGGCCTTGAAGATACCATTTTCCGGTCACAGCGAACCAATCTCTGTTTACCAATTATGTCCCACACGCGCTCGACAACCATCCAGCTCACCATTTCCCGCTATTATCCATACTCACAGTGGGGGATTCATTTACGGATCTGTTCCATACCTCCTCAAAAGACTCAAGTATCAAGCTGCAGAATGTGGTGTTCAGATCTTCAGTATCGATTATTTTCTTGCTCCCGAGTACTCTTATCCGCACCAATTCCTGGAATGCTGGACCACATTGAATTGGATACATGACAACGCCAAATACCTCAATATTGACCCGGCTCGCATCGCTGTCATGGGAGAAAGTGCAGGTGGAAACCTTGCGGCAGCGACAGCTCTCATGGCTAGGGATAGGGGATTACAGCCGCAACTAGCAAAACAGATTCTCATCTACCCGATGCTCGACGACCGGACTATCTACCAGAATCCAGAGTTGGAGAGATTGGCAATTTGGGGCCATGCAGACAACCGAGATGCCTGGGGGGGCTTATCTGGGGGATTTGGCTAAAGTCGGTGGTCCTGGCACCAGCCCCTACGCTGCTCCAGCTAGAGCGGAAAGCCTTGCTAGCCTGCCATCGACTTATATTGAAGTTGGTGGTCTTGATCTCTTTCGTGACGAGTGTATTGATTATTCTAGTCGCATTGCAAAATGCAATATAGACTGCGAAATGCATTTGTATCCAGGAGTGACACATTCTTTTGAAGCAATCAACTCGCAGGCTGCAGTGTCAGTCAGAGCATGGGCAAATCTCAAGGCAGCCATGATGAGCTTTTGAGATTGGCTGGAGCCAACATATGGAAATTACGCGATTTGGGGAAAGGCTCTCTCGCACTGTCACATTTAAAGTGTACTATTATTATAATCCAGGAGTGGCTGCGATGAAGTTCATTAATTTCTTACTGTGGCCATCTTCTCCAAATGATATTAGTATGCCGGCATGTGATAGCTAAATAATACCTCTTCAATATTACTTTTTGTCATATGCTAGCTTAATTTGGACAAGGAGAGATTTGATTGCAAAACTGGCGATAATATTATTTCATGCCGAAGAATCACATTCACCCGTTAGATGGAAGAACGTGGATAGAGCAGGGGACAGGTCCAGAAAACTCATAACTTCGAGTACAATGCACGAAGATGCTCCTCAGAGCCTCCAATATGCGCCAATTGCATTTGCAATTGACGAATTCTCTGCGATGAGATTCTATAGTGATCAGGGAACCACGTAGGAACTTCCTTTCCAGTTATTTGCCTTGCTAGGGCAACACCACTCATCCAAGCATTCGTCATTCCAAACCCACTGAACCCGGCACATATCCACTCCGCACCAGTCTCTGGTTGACCGATGCGACGAGTATCGATTGCCTCCTGGGGAAGCTGGCCTACGAAGGGTAGATGATCCAATGAGTTCGCCATGATGCCGGACCAGGATGCCTTTATGGACTGTTCATTCGGAGCAATTTCACCCCAGTGTTCAAAGATCACCCGCAAAGCGCCCGAAAGATGCGTCTTGGCAGCGAGCGACTCTCTGGCATCGGAACGCTTACCATAGCTATTGTGTGCACCGTCGAAGCCTCCAAGCTCTCCTCCACCGAGAATGATATCTCCGGTGGCTGCGTTCTGGTGCAGGTAGAAAAGCCCTTCATCCAGATAAAAGCTCCACGAGCGATCTCCGGATAGATCCTCAAAATCAATACCAGGTCGCTGGACCATGACCTGCCCACGACGTGGAACGATTATGCCTTTGAATTTTGGGAGCAAATGGGCCGTATGAGCTTCCGTACAGTAAACGACGTGTTGAGCTTGAATGATACCGCGCGGGGTGTGGAGTGAGTATGCGTAGTCTGGCGTTGAATTCTTATGCACAGATGTCACAGGCGTATTGGACTCGAGGAAAAGGCGCCCAGGGTATCTTTCTTGGAGCGCGGCAAAGACAGCGGTCATCAGCCGATACGGCCAGATCGCTCCAGCAACGCCAATCATAGCCCCGGTTGCATTCTTGATCTTATATTCCTGAAGAATGAGAATACTTTAATGTTAGGGACAGATTCTTTCATTCAAGGAGTCGGGTCAAGGGACCAGGATACCTTCTGTGCCTCCTCAGCCTCCACGATTTTCCAACGACCAGCCCAGTCCGGGAACGCGGCCTCAAAGTTGGCCAACATTGTCTTCATATCAGCAAGCTTTTTCTCACTGAAAGCTGCGGCAACTGATTGAGTTTCGCGCAGAGCTGCCTGCTTGAAACCTTCTGGGCCGAGAGATTTGGCAACCTTCTCAATCGCCTCGTAGTGCAACATTTGAAACCGGACAATCTTCTCTGCTGCCGCATCTCCGAGGCGTTGACGGAATCGGTCATAGTCTTGCATCGCATGAACGTGGATACGTCCGCCATTTCGACCTGTTGCACCAGAGCATATCTGTCGTGCTTCGAGGACCCCGATTTTGCCAGTATAACCGCTCGTCAGAAGCTCGTGAACCGTGCTGCAAGCTGAGACACCAGAACCGATGACGGCAATGTCGCAATTGGCTGGTAGTTGTACTGATTGAATGTTCCTAACATTCTCGTTCAGCGGTGTTTGCCAGTAAGAGACTGTTGGATCGGCCTCTGGGAGAAGTGGATCGCTGATCAAGGAGTCGTAAGGCATCGCGCACTGTTCTTATTTCGCCCTTTGCATTGAGTGTTAAGAGAATAGAATGGTGGTTGAGATAATCATAGTGCCCTGGATATTATCGTTTATAACAATTCACGACTCACTCCGCATTTCACTTGTATTGTATTTCGGAATCTGACCAAAACCCGCAAGAGATATCCCGGTGGGTCCTGGCGGGGCTGCTTCGGAAAGCATCCAGACTTGGTAATCGAATGGTCAGGGGTCTTTGGTCGTGAGATGGCATCTAGGGTGCCGATACTTTCCCGGTACTTTCCTTTCGACTCATCGATGTACTCTCAATGTTTCGAGCCCCGTGCAGAGCTAGCTTGCAGCAAGATCTAGGATATTATTTCAAAGTCCTGTTCTCCTTGACCGCCACTCAGGTCATATATCAACAACAATCAGGCCCCTTGCAATCTGCTTGGTCTATTTGCAAGGGTGTTATGAATTGGTGAAAGTGACGAAAATTTCAAATTGGTAATATGAAAAGAGGGGGAAATCACAAGGGGACGGCATGGCAGCCTGTATGCCTGACACATCAAGGCATCGATTTTCAACTTGCCCAACCTTAAGGAAGGTGCTTATTTTGTTTATCAATCTGACTAACTGCCAATAACTTCAACTCATTGAATTTAGATTTTATAGTTAAATCTTCACTCCGCATAAATGACAAAATGCTATCATTTGCAATTTACCGATGTATATTACCCACGGTAATAGCCTTGATAACTTGATACTCTTCCATGCCATACACACTTCCCTCTCTTCCATAACCACTAGCCTTGACTCCCCCAAATGGAGCTTCCGTTGCACTCACTTTTCCTGTATTCACAGCCACCATGCCAACCTGCATTCGCGCCGCGACTCTATGACAGCGTCCAATATTTTCGCTGAACAGGTACCCGGCCAGGCCGAACTCAGTAGCGTTTGCTAACTTGACAACCTCATCTTCAGTATCAAAGGCGCAAATTGCCGCCAGTGGCCCGAATGTCTCATCAATTGTGACAATGGCATTCGTCGGAACGGAAGACAAGACCGTGGGTGGGAAGAAATATCCTTCACCTTTAGGAGCCTCGCCGCCGATTTCCACCTGTGCGCCCTTTGATACAGCATCCGAGATGTGACTGGCAACTTTATCCACCGCACTTCGATTGACAAGTGGACCTTGTGTCGTCGTGGAATCCAGACCAGCCCCGTACTTAAGCCGTGAAACGGCCTGCACAAGCCTTTGTACGAATTCCTTTTCAATCCCACGCTGGACATAAATTCGGTTCGCGCTAAATTTCGAGTTTTGTCGTGAATAAACTTTTTATCTTGAACAAATAATTTAAGATCCGGGATTCACTTACCAGACACAAGTTTGGCCAGAGCAGCGGAATTTGGATGTCATCACGCCTTCGATAGTAACATCCAAATTGGCGTCATCGAAGACGATGAGAGGAGCATTTCCACCCAGCTCTAGACTGACTTTCTTGAGCGTACCAGCTGCCAATCTTGCCAGTATCTTACCAACACCAGTCGACCCGGTGAAACTAATCTTCTTCACAAGCGGGTTGGTGGCCAATTCGCTAGCAGCCTGGCGATCTTTTGTCGGGCAGACCTGAATAGACTTTGGAGGGAATCCAGCCTCAACTGCCAGCTTCGCAAGTATAGCACAGGTATAAGGGGTTTCACTGGGGGGGTTTTATAACCACTGTACATCCGGCACCGAATGCCGGGGCAACTTTGCGCGTGATCATGGCTGCAGGGAAATTCCAAGGGGTGATTATGCCGCAGACACCGACCGGTTCGCGAACATCTGAAAGAATCGTATTCGGGGTCGCAGATGGAATGGTATGCCCGTAAGCCCGAGGAGCCTCTTCGGCGAACCATGACACAAATGATGCGGCATACAACACTTCACCAAGGGCCTCAGCGTACGGCTTGCCGTTTTCGAGACTGAGGATAATTGCAACTGGCAAAAAACCAAGCTATTAGTAAATGTACACATTTTAAGAAGGTTTTCCTGTCATTGACTGACTGTCATTCCGATTGGCGATGATCAAGTCATTCCATTTTCTCAATAAAGCTCCTCGTTGAGCACCTGTCGTGCTCAAAAAGTATTCTTCTTGGACAGACTCCGCGCTCACAATTGCCTTTTGAAAATCGGCAAGGTCGCAATCTGAGACTTTTCCAAGTACCGTACCTGTCGATGGCTCTTCTTCTCTGTGAGCATTTATTGTTCATTTGCATCATGATTGCAGTTCAATCGTTCATCTTACCGTAAACAGGAAACTTCTTTTCTTTCGACACCCAAATGCCGTCTATAAATGCATTGCCATTTAATAGTGACTTATTATTAAGCTGTCGGCAGGCTTATTAGTTGATACTCTGAATATAATATATTATTCACCTTCGACAACCTCACCTTAGCCAGCGCACTCTGATGATAATTCTCAGGGCTAGTCATGATTCTCACAGTAAGGGTTCAAGTTTTCAAGTTCCAGGATTCAATATCGAATAATGCGTTCAAGTTATTATCTGGTTTCAAAAATATGTGATGGGCAGGCCTTGTGAATTTATCATTCCACTCTATTTTGAAAAAGAAAGATAGAATGCTTGGCTCGGGTACAGGTAAACGAGCGTCCTGCGGTGGGCCGTTTGAGTAAAGGAATCCTAATCTACCACTGGCAGTGGAAGGAGACTCAGCCCCTGAATCAGTTTCCCAAATGTGACAAATCGCGATATGAGACATATCGATTTGAGTTAAAATATTAGACTTTGCCCCACGAACCTTCAGATCAGGTATGTATTTCGTATCTAGTGGATAATATTCCGGGGGTCGAAAAGGGGACTTTCCTTTTCAGGTAGCATCCCGATTGAATTCCGTATGCCCACCTCCTCTCCAACCAACCCTGCATATCGACCCGTTTGAGTATTGAACTGCCTAAAGTAGCCAGATTCCGATACGGTTCTCAGGCAGCTTCAATCTTTATTCTGACTTCAAGGTCAACAATTTAGGACTTCCAAGATATAAGATGAAGATGAAAGCTATCACCAGCTGAGAAATTCAAATTCAAAGCAAGCCCCTTCCTATTTCACGCTTCTCTTTCTTCACACCATGACTCAGACGAAGTTCGATACGTACGCAACTGACGCGCTGACTGCCGCACGTCTCGAATATGCCAAGCGGAACCCGGAGTCAAAAAACCTTCATGCTGAAGGGGCAACCTACATGCCCGGCGGAAACACTCGCACAATTCTACACGTGCTGCCATTCCCGATTACTTTTGCTTCCGGTGATGGAGCGAGCCTGACCTCGGTAGACGGGGACAGATACCTGGACTTCCTCGGAGAGTACAGTGCAGGCATCTTCGGTCACTCAAACAAAGTTATCAAAGACACTGTTGCGGCAGCCATGTCAAAAGGCTGGAATTTTGGCGGGCCGTGCACATATGAGAAAGTTTTGGCAAAGAAAGTCGTCGAGAGATTCTATGAGAGCGGATTGGAGATGGTTCGATTCACGAACTCCGGAACTGAATCAAACACCATGGCAATTGCAGCTGCTCTGAACTTTACAGGAAGAAAAAAGATTCTTGTTTTCACTGGAGGCTATCATGGAGGCACTCTAATCTTTCCTCCTGAGTACATTCAACAGCCGAATGTACCAAGCTCCAACCTACCACACGATTTCGTCTTCGCACCATACAACAATATCAATGAAACACAAAAGGTACTCGATGATATACCTCCAAACACACTGGCTGCGGTTCTTCTTGAACCACTCCAAGGATCTGGGGGGGTGCCGACCGGCCTCTCCTGAATTCCTTCACTTCTTGCGCAGACAAACAACAAGACTCGGGGCTTTGCTCATTATTGATGAAGTGATGGCATCTCGCTTGGGACCTCATGGTTATTGTGCTACTATAGGCATCAGGCCTGATCTGATCACCCTTGGGAAATACATCGGCGGAGGTATGACCTTTGGCGCATTTGGAGGGCGCAAAAATATTATGGCTCTTTTTGATCCCAGCATATCATGTCTCCAGCACCCCGGGACCTACAACAACAACATTGTCACAATGGCTGCTGGTATCTCGGGTCTTGATATCTATGATGCAGCGGCAGTATTAGCTCTCAACGCACGTGGTCGCGATATGAAAATCAAGCTCCAGGGGATTCTAATTCGTGCTGGATTATATCCCGAGCACCCGGCCGGTGCATCTCGAGACATTCTAGAGATTGACAGTCTTAGAGGGCCCACCACAGTACTTGATGAAAATGGAAGCTCCGGGACACAAAAGCCTTTGCCAAATATGTTTGTCTCCGGTGAAGGTAGTATGTTGAATATCCGCTTTTCTGGGGTCAATCGTGCTTCATGGCAAGGTTTATTTTACCACCACATGCTTCAGCGAAATATTTATCTGGCTGCTCGGGGCTACACTCCACTGCATCTGGCTCTTACTGACCGCGATATTGACCAATATGTGACTGCCGTTGACGAGTTTGTGCAGGTGCATCGGGAGGCACTATTATCCCATTAATAGTGGCCAGTAGTAGTAGTCAATAGTTACCTATTAGTTAGCACATGTCAATATTATCGCCATTTTATGCTCCTCATTCATCCATAAATTCCCACGAGAACTTCTTTTCAGGATTGGATATTCATGTTTCCCGCAACTCGCCTCGGAAAATTGTAGCATAATTGCATAGGACTGCTCTAATATAATTCTTCAGTATTAGGAACTTTTTGAAATATATCTAGTTTTTTCTTTCCTCATTCTAGATTATCTGAATTAATTTAGATACGTATAAACCAAAAGCTTGGGGGAAATGATTGCTGGAAGTATTACAAGTTCCCAGCCGATTAGAAATTCCAATCCCAATCTGACCGACCCGGTGTATTCTCGGCGTAATAGGTATAGATCATAAATGTGGATCCTTTCCACTTCTATGGACTTGAACTTGAGTACACGAAAGCAGGCTTGAGAAGGTGGACCACTCGATTGCCTTGAATCATCAATACGCACGAGGACGCCATGTGTCCTACCGTAATAGATTCCTTCACCGACTTAACAGCCTTTCCTTCATCTCCATGGTGGAGCTGACGGCATTGGCCACAATCACATCAGACAGCTCAGATTTCAAACGAGCCAGTGACAAAAGCAAGGGTGGTGAAGAGAATCTTTTCTTAAGTCTCTATTCACTCACGACCGGTATATTTTTAACTTTTTAAATTCTTATTCTTTGTCCCGCTGTCCAGGAAGTGGTGTCATTTCAAACGGTGAAGACACTCGACGACACTTTCACTCACCAACGATGGAACATTCAGATACAAGACTCCCAGATATTTCGGGCGATCTTGAAAGGGAGATACATGAACCAAGAAGTCGAAGGCATTCCTTGAATAGTGTGAGAACCCCAAGCGCCCGGCGACGAGAGTCACTGCTAACAGCTCAGTTTCACTGGGGACGGTCCACGCTTGCAGGAACAGCAAGCCCTCGTCGACGAGGAAGTGAAGGTGTGTTGTCTGCTGTGAGGATCTTTTTCTCGCAATATTTTCTAAATAACCATCCCAGATTACAACTGTGGATATTCCGCGACTGAATTTCTTGTCCCTATCCAGGAGACCCTCCAAAGGCTGCTTGCTCAAGAAGATACAGACAATGATTATAAAATCACAGTCGATGACAAAGGCCCTAAGGTGAAAAGAGCCCCAAAAGCCTGCAGTCAACTTATCTATTTGTGCTAATCTATATATAGAACTTATTGTTGGGGTCTGTAGGATCCGACGGATTTCGTCGCTACGAAGTTCGAGGGACCTATCCACTTTCAGTCCTATTGCAGGAATTGAGTCTACTCCAAAGCCCATCCGACTTACCAGCGGTTCTGGGACCCGGCCAATCCCAAGTCAGCACTGTCGCACGATTGACAGACCACGCACTCAATGAGAACCCTGTCACGCGGCTTTCACGCTTGATCCGTACGTCATTTTGGGACAACCTCACGCGTCGTATTGATACTTCCAATGTCGCAAGAGTGGCAAAGGACCCAAAAGATTGGACTCCCGATTCTCGAGGTCGTCTTTATGTTCCACGAGGGGCTTTGATGCAATATGAGTACTACAAGAAATTCGTCGATGAGAACCCCAATGCTTTGAACCTTGACGTCATCCTCCTTCCCGAGAACATCACACCAGAGTACGTGCGAGATTTGAACGATGCACCTGGCATCCTAGCTTTGGAAGTTGATAGCTACTTTGACCCGATCAAACAAAAAGAGGAGCTTCGTGGAGTTCCATTTGTTGTCCCTGGAGCTCGCTTCAACGAACTATATGGATGGGACAGCTATTTCATCGTTCTTGGCTTGCTTCGCAGCGATCGCCTGGATCTTGCCCGTGGTATTATTCGAAACTTTTGCTTCTGTATTGAACACTATGGTAAGGTCTTTAACGCCAATCGAACCTATTACCTTGGTCGCTCGCAGCCACCATTTCTCACGGACATGGCCTTGAGCACGTTCAAAAGGATCAAGCATGAGCCTGGCTCCCTTGAGCTGCTCCGTCTAGCTACATGGGCTGCGATCAAAGAGTATAACACTGTATGGACTGCAAGTCCCCGATTAGACCCTCTCACAGGTCTCTCTCGATATCAAGCTACTGGTGTTGGCGTCCCTCCCGAGACGGAGAAATCGCACTTTGTTCACCTACTCTCGCCATATGCCAAAAAGCACAATCTGAGTATGGATCAATTCATTCGAGCATACAACCATGGTGAAGTTTCTGAGCCGGAGTTGGATGAATACTTCCTCCATGATCGATCTCTACGAGAGTCTGGACATGATACCTCCTACAGACTCGAAAAGGTGTGTGCCAATCTTGTCACAGTGGATCTGAACTCGTTGCTTTATAAGTACGAAACCGATATTGCCTTTATTATTCGTGAGTACTTTGACGACGCCCTAGTAGTGTCGTCTCGGTTTGCTCAGGCCGAATACATTGAACAATCTGCTCTCTGGGACCGCCGCGCGCAATTTCGTCGAACCCAAATGGATGCATACCTATGGAATGAGGAAAAGGGACTGTATCTTGACTACAACGTCAAGACTCAGCAGCAAATGCCGTATGAGAGTGTAACAACTCTATGGCCACTTTGGGCACAGGCAGCTACTCCTCGACAGGCTACTCTCCTAGTTGAGAAAGCCTTGCCAAAATTTGAGAGCCGCGGGGGTCTTGTCGCTTGTACCGAGGCTTCTCGGGGGGGGGATCAGCCTCGAGAAGCCCAACCGTCAATGGGACTATCCTTTTGGATGGGCTCCTCATCAAATAATTGCATGGAATGGGTTGCTCAATTATGGCTACCAGCAGGATGCACAGCGTTTAGCCTATAAATGGCTATTTATGATGACCAAGACATTCGTTGAGTTCAACGGGGTTGTAGTCGAAAAGTATGATGTTACTCGATCAACCGACTCTCACAAGGTCAATGCGGAATATGGCAATCAAGGTGCTGACTTTCGCGGTGTCTCACGCGAAGGGTATGTGTTTCTCATTTTCGAAATAATTGGTTTTATACTGACTAGTCTCTGGTAGATTTGGATGGGCAAATTCTAGCTATTTGTGCGGCCTTGAGCTGATGAATACTTTGATGAAACGATGTCTTGGCGTTTGCGCACCTTTTGAACTGGTTGAGGAGATTTCGAAGCTGAATCGGTCTAAAAATACGTAAAGTGCTTTCTTGTTCTTAGGACTGGGGAAATGCAGCCATGAATAGAAAGAACTAGTTGCGGGTTATCCGAGTCGAATACTTGTCAGAAGTCGATGTGAGCTCTGTTCTGCCCGCAAAAGAAGAGAGTAGACCAATTTTAATATGAAATTTACTTCCTATCACACCATTCTGTATGGGAAATCGGGCAAGCCACATACTAGTATGGAACACGTATGAAACGAACGTTACAAATACGTGACTGAATACGGAGTATGGTGAACCAGTACATCCCCCAACAACAATTGATCGTGAATTCCAATTATTGAAGATGTATGACAAATAGACGCAGGGCCATACTTTCAATTAAGTTTTAACTTTAGCAGAATCAGGCACGTTGTTGTATGGAAGCCAGGATGTCTGTAGTAATCAAATTACACCTTCCTTTTTCATCGATTTCACGAAACGGTGGCCCACTTGAATACTTCCAACCCTTGGGAAAGCCTCTTTCATCTGAGACTTTCCTCAGAGATAAAGTCATTACGAATGACTCAAAGCACAATAAAATGTGGAGCTTCAAACCACACTTCGCGAAAATACCTAGCTAGGTAATCAGGCATTTGATTGCTCGTTCATTATGTCCACTATCCAATGCCAGTGTCAAGCTTCCCCTCATTTGGGTCCGTGCACAAATTTGACTCCATTTCGAGCGTCTTCCAGGATCTCAAACTCACGTTTGAATATTTAAAAATTCGGATGCTATCTGTAAGTTTTGATATTACAGCTACGTAATACGAATGCGTTTCAAGCGGCAGAGCACCAGACACTTCTATTTACAAGAGCATGGCATTATAAACAGCTAACGATCCCCATCTTCTCCCTTCAGCAGGCATATTGCTCTGACAGCCTTGAAAGATAAGTGAGCGTCTTCTCACATTTAGCTCCTAGCTGTGGAGATGGCTCCATCCAACTATATCACCAAGAAATGGTGGAAGGAGGCGATCGTATACCAGGTTTATCCGGCGAGTTTCAAAAGCAGTAAGCCTGCTGCCGAAGCAGATGGTTGGGGCGATGTGCGTGGGATTACTGAAAAGGTACCTTACCTGAAGTCTCTCGGAGTCGACGTTGTTTGGACAAGTCCTAGTGAGTCATTAAAAAGATCCTTTGCCTAAATACCAGAAAAGGGAATAATATCAAGGACTCTGTGTGCATGGTTGGCAAATCCTCAAATTGGACCGACAATCTAACTCGCAATAATCTTCTAGTCTATAAATCCCCTCAAGTTGACATGGGATACGACATCGCCGATTACAAAGTCATCGATCCTCGTTATGGAAATCTCGCAGACGTCGATGCTCTGATTCAATCTCTGAATGACCACGATATGAGGCTCATAATGGATCTTGTTGTCACTCACACATCCGATCAACATCAATGGTTCATTGAATCCAGTGGGTCCAAGCATTCGGCCAAGCGCGATTGGTATATTTGGAAACCTGCCCGAGGATACGATTCTAATGGCAAACCTCTGCCACCGAATAATTGGGCACAGATATTGAATGACTCCCACAGTGTATGGATTTGGAGCGAAACAACCCAGGAGTTCTATCTAGCCTTGCATACTGCAGAGCAAGTGGACTTAAACTGGGAAACCCCGGAAGTGGTTGCCGCTGTCCATGATGTGAGTGCCTGCCATTTCTAGTCTCTGATTGTATATGACTAACTATAATTCCTAGGTGATGCATTTCTGGCTATCCCGAGGTGTCTCTGGATTCCGTATGGATGTCATTAACTTGATTTCTAAAGATCCAGCCTTTCCTGATGCCCCAGTGGTAGAACCGAATTGCCAGTTCCAGCCTGGCGAGAGCTTCTATACCAATGGCCCACGCTTCCATGAGTTCATGCACGGAATATATGATAAAGTTTTATCAAAGTATGATACAATGACTGTCGGTGAAACGCCATACGTTAGTGACATAAACGAGATCATCAAGACAGTGGGGTCGACTGCCAAAGAACTGAACATGATCTTCATTTTTGATCACATGGAGATCCAGGATGTGAAAACTAAAGGTGAATCTAAATGGAGTATGCGCGATTGGAAGTTACCGGAGCTGAAAAAGATATTGTCTGGCTGGCAACGAAAAATGATTGAGTGGGATGGTTGGAGTACAGTCTTTTTCGAATGCCACGATCAAGCTCGCTCTGTTTCACGCTATGTGGATGATAACGACGGTTTTCGCGAACAGGGTGCCAAGGTACTCGCGCTTATGCAAACCACGCTCGGTGGCACATTATATCTCTTTCAAGGGCAGGAGATTGGCATGCGAAACTTGGTTAATTCGGATCCAGATGTTGACTACAAGGATGTGGAGAGCATTAACTTCTGGAACAAAATGAAGAGATTATATCCGAATAACCCGGTACAGCTTGGAAAGGCCAGAGAGCTTCTCCAAAAAAAAGCTAGAGATCACGCTCGGACGCCCATGCAGTGGAATTCTGGGCCTAATGCAGGCTTCGCAACGGGAAATGTCACACCCTGGATGATCGTGAATGATGACTACCATCAGGTGAACGTGGAAGCACAGATGGCGTCCACGAATCGAGATCTCTCTGTCTGGCAATACTGGCAGCTAGCCTTACGGATCCGCAAGACCAATAATGATGTCTTTGTATACGGCGATTATGAAGATGTGGACGTGGAAAATGAACAGGTTTATGCATACTTTAGGATCGGTGCCCGGTCGAAGGAAAGGTGGTTGATCGCGATGAATTGGACGGGAAAGGACACTTCTTGGAAAATACCCGAGTCAGTTGAAGTTGAATGGGCGGCGCCTTCTACGCTCCAGAGACAGATCAGTGTGGAAGGGGGTTCTATCAAGTTCCAGGCCTGGGAGGGGTTCATGATGCGCTGTAAATAGATATCCCTTCTAGTACTAAGTACCTAGGTAGGGGTGGGAGAGATAGTAAGAAGGGTTTCAAGGAGCAAGAATACCTAGTACTTTTCCGACTCGGAGTCTCCAGCCTGCCAGTGAGGGCGTAAACATAAATGATATCTCAGGGGCACTTATGCACTACTAGATCTATCATATTTAAATTTGAATCAATAAACTGGGCACTATTATACGAGGGCTGGGAGACCTGTGAACAGCATGAAGTCGCCGCTTTGGGATTGGGGGAAGTGGAGGACGAAATCACGACTTGATCCGGCTTCGATCGTCGGCGTGGTAAATGGCGATGAGATGGAGGATATAGGGGTGAGAGGCTCGCAGTCGAGGGCGAAGAAGGCGCTCAAGAGGCGGAGGAGTAGCGGGGCCAGCCAGATGAGACACCAGAGTGATCGACCGATGGCGTAGATGACGGCAAATATAATGATGCCGGAGAGTTCGGCGATGAAGATGCTGAGGTAAACTTACGAGCCTGGTCGGCCACGGTTCTCGCGCACAAACGCCATTTGCGAGGCTTGCCGTTGCTCGAGAGAGGGTAAGGTGGTAGACGGCTACTTTCGCTCGTAGGTGAATACGGCCATTGTTGGCGGACGGGAGGATGCCCTTCTCGATGGCATCGCCCGTGGCTGGAGGGGATAGTCCTACCAGTGCTCCAGATAATTCGCCGGGTAGAGGCATGTAATGAAGAGCTCGCGCCCACATGCAGTTACGAGCTGCACGGGGCTCGAAATCAGCAGCACCAGGAATGGTGAAGGTCCATTCCGTTTGCTTAAAGAACGAAGTGCCCAACATGTGGCCTTCGTGGGCGCCCTTCAAGAGATCTCGGGCGTTGGCGATATCGAAGGTGCTCAGAGCGGCTTTGTGCAAAGGGCCCCCCCATGGGCATCAAGAGGGCCAGGGCTGGGATGGATTGAAGTGTGAGATATGAGAAAGATCGAGGGGGCCATAATAACGACGAAAACCAGATATCGGTGGCCGCCTCTGCTCCGATATAACCAAGCACCGCAACAAAGGCGCCAAAAACCCCTCGTCACACGAGCTGATTCCTGGCAAAGGGCTGTGGTCAGATCGAACTCTGCCCAGATGGCCTTGTCCAGATGGACGGATTTATCATGGTAATGACCATATCTGATTATATGGCCGAGTTTTGAGTTGATCGACCTGCTGCCCCAGGGTGAGCTGGTTAGTTGGTGAGTGGGCCAGCGTAGTCACCTGCAGGTAGGCATAAGTGCCTGATCCGAGTAGCAGAGCCCCTCGCCGGCAGGTACTACTTGGGCTGTAAAATAAACTTCCAAGGTTGTAATAATACTAGAGCGCCTCTGCCCAGGTGGGGCTGTAATTGATGGGTTCACGTGTCCTCTTTATGCATAAATACGCACATAACCCAACCAAGCGGGGTGAATTTTATTTCTGAGAATTTGAGAATCCCTTATCTCTACGCCCATACAAATTTCGGTTCAATTTGTTTCCAAGAATGACTCAACTTGAACCAATCAAGAACGTTATGACCATGGGTGTAAGTATATACCTAGTACTAAGCTTCTTATTGCTCCGAGTCAGAATCCTACTAGTACCTAGGGTATACTAATTCAAGAATATACCTAGATAATAGGCCGGAGGTCTATTCGGCACTGAGGTTTTAGCAGCACTTCAAAAAGAAGGGGTTTTCAACTTGTCGATTCTGACACGAAAATCCTCGAAGTCTCAAACCTTTCCACCTGGAATCAAAATTCACAGAGTGGACAATGACTACCCAATCGATCAACTTCTCGAGGCCTTTAAGGGGCAAGACGCGCTGGTCTCAACATTACCTGGGAGACCGTATACAGTTCATCTACGTATGATCGACGCTGCAATTCAAACAGGAGTTAAGCGTTTTATTCCTACGGAATATGGCAACAACACTTGTACTGCAGCTGCAGATCTGGTCTCACTCTACGAGGATAAATCTAGGGTCATTTCTTACCTTAAAAGTAAAGAAACCTCAGGTTTAACTTGGACAGCTATCCATACTGGCCAATTTTTCGATTGGGGACTTGAAAGTGGATGGCTGGACTACCATTTCGAGGAGAAGCGTGTTACAATCTACGACTCTGGCCATAAGCTATGGTCGACTACAACTCTCGGAACTGCAAGTACCGCTGTCGCTAGGGTACTATTGAATCCCGAGCAGACAAGAAACAAGCCTATCTTTGTGGCATCATTCACTGTATCACAGCGCGAGGTTCTTGAGGTACTACAAAAAGCAACCGATACCACATGGAAGGTTGAAACCATGTCTTCGACAGATGCACTGAGGAGGGCAGCCGAGCTTGATGATAAAGATTATTCCGAGGGCTTGAAGCTGCTGATTCTTATGCTGCTCTACGCGGATGATGCAGATAGAGGAGCTGACTTTGAGAAGTTTGGCTTGTCCAATGGCCTTCTCGGACTACCGAAGGAAACTCTGACCGGGGTCATTGATCGAATTGTGAAGCGAGAATCCCCTCGATTAGATAATTGATGAAGGCCAAAGTATGTTTTGGCTATATCCTCAGAGAGAATTTTATTTGAATACAATAAACTTTATAGAGGACCAGTTTTGCCATGGACCTGGGCAGGGATGTATGTATTAATGAAATTCTAATTATTTCTGTAGCCCATGCACAATATGCTCCTAAGAGTTCTTAGAATAGTTCAAACATTCTCTTGTATTGTCGTGGTGCTTTAGCACATCATGTTCATATTTCTCTCTATTTTCTGCCATCTGTGATTGGACTATTTTAACTTGTATGGCGCATCGTGACCCCCCAAGGCTTATTGCTGCATACACCACCTGTCCCAGTCGCGCGAACCTAATCGGCGCTTGCCCCTTTTATGCTTTCTCTAGATACCCCTACAATGCAATTTCTAGCACATACGACCATAGGGTGTGGAGAACAGGGCTTCCCGTCCGCTCAGCCGTACTTAAGCCACACGCCGGCAGGTTAGTAGTATGGTGGGTGACCACATGCGAATCCCTGCTGTTGTATGTTTTTTATTTTTGCTTTTATATTTTTGCTTAAACTATTTCTTGATGGGCAGAGATAGAGAGAGTGTGTGTGAGTGGTGTGGATTAAGACTTGACGTGGTGGCATTTTCACTACTCTGTTCTTTGACATGATGTCATTGGCCCGACTGCGCCTCCTGCCATAAACAAGTTCCCTCTCCACCATCAGCCAAGCTATATGCGCAAGAGATCTCTAAGGCTTGTCGCATTTCTTCATGTCCTGACATTTATATGAAATCTGCGAGTTGAAATATCTCGCCTCATGGTATGGCTCCCGAACTCCCCAGACCATGGTATGTGTACAGGCGCTAACTCCCCGCAACCCCAGGCCTCAATCCTCCGCCAAATTGTCGCGGGGCCGAGACAACAACACCCCGAAGCTGGACTAGACCTCTGCTATGTAACCGATAATAGTATGAATATGACCTCCACACGACTGAGCATTCGCAATTCCCAAGCTAACGCTGTTGTGTAATCCCAGTCATCGCCACATCAGGCCCCTCCGGAAACTACCCCCAACGCGCATACCGCAACCCACTCGACGCTCTAGTCAACTTCCTCGACTCAAAACATGGCGCAAATTGGTGTGTCTGGGAATTTCGCGCCGAAGGCACAGGGTATCCCGACTCGGAAGTCTACGGGCGCATCCACCATTTTCCCTGGCCAGACCACCACCCGCCGCCTTTCGCATTGATACCGAATATTATGGGCAGCATGCGGAACTGGCTGCATAACCTTGACGAGGCAGATGCGAAGGAAGGAAAGCGAGTCGCGGTCGTACATTGCAAGGCGGGCAAAGGGCGCAGCGGCACCGTCGCAACTGCATATCTGATCAGCCAAGAAGGGTGGAAAAAGGAAGATGCGTTGCAGCGATTCACCGATCGACGCATGCGAGTTGGTTTCGGCAATGGCGTCAGCATCCCCAGTCAACTTCGATACGTCGATTATATCGATCGATGGGCGAACAAGCTCGACAAACAATACGTGGAACGACCAGTCGAGATCCTCGAGGTACACATTTGGGGTCTACGAGACGGAGTCAAGGTCGCAGTCCAAGGATACGAGGATGAAGGGAAGAAAATTAAGTGCTGCCACCTTTTCCACCGCAGCGAGCGCACTGTTATGGAGGGCGTTGCGGCGGAGTCAGGAGCTGGGAGCACCACGCCAAAACAGAATGATGTCAAAGATCAATCTCCTCAGACTTCTACCCCATCATCAACAACCTGGTCGCCCATGACCTCTCAATCAGATACCTCCGCGACACCGTCTAAACCTAACCTCTCGCGTCGGTCCACTACAACCGGCGCCCTATCGGCCGTGATATTCAAACCCAAGAAGGCCATCATTGTTCCAGGATCCGACGTCAACATTGACCTCGAGCGGCGCAGCAAGGCCTCATATACCGGATTCGCCATGGTTACATCAGTCGCGCACGTCTGGTGGAATGCCTACTTTGAAGGCGGCAAGGAGCACGACTCCGGTGTCTTCGAGATAGAATGGGACGCAATGGATGGAATCAAAGGTAGTGCGAAGAAGGGGATTCGCGCATTCGAGAAGCTCAAGGTAGTTTGGCGATACCCTTCACCGAACGAGGATATCAAGAAAGACGCCACTCCCGTGAGTGGCAGACCGATCAGCGAACCGCAGCCCGGGGAGCCTATCCATGAAAGCTCAGCGGCTGATTGGCGGGGCCAGGATGAAGGGCCAGGGGCAGGGCAGAAACAGGAGAATATAGTTCCCGGGAAGGAGAAGAAGCAAGATGTCAAAGAAGAAAGCTCAGGTTTCCCGGGGTCTGGATTATTGGCCGTCGGAGCGGGCTCTTTACATGAGCTTCAGCGGCAACTAGGGTTGCGCAAGCAGACAGACGAGAGTAAGGATGTGAGTTTGGCTGGAACGGACGATGAGGCGAGGTCGATGACAACGGATGATGAGGGGCGGGCGCAGAGGGTCGAGGCTGCAAATGCGAAGAAACCTGACGATGGGGACTCTGATGGCGAGGGGGTAAGATCTTATTTTGGCAACAATGGGAATGATACTGCTGGAATTGAACAGAAGGTGGACAACAAAGAAAAGCCATCTGGATAGGAGATTCGCGCGAAGGTATAGATACCCAGATTTATTTTGATGCATGATTGGTGGCGTTACTAGCACTTTAAGTAAACCTTGGAATATCATGATATACGCTGAGATGAGATGGAAAAAAAAGGAAATCCCCAAGTCTACTAGGGGGACAGTGTATGTGTAGTATCTATCGTGACATCTATGTGACAGACAACGTTTAATGATAAAAAAAGAAACAAATATCGAAAACATATCACTTCAAACGCCAACCAAATTATCCTCATAGAGGGTCTTCATTAGAGAGGCACAAATCCTTCCAGCTGCTTCCGCGCATCCTCTTGCTCCTTTCGTAGTCGATCACTCTTCTTCCGCTCATAAACCGCCCGAACAACCCGACGAACCTGCTCTTTGCCCTGGTTGAAATTAGCCCTGGCCAATCCAACCACAGAGTCAATTTGCTCAGGCGTGTAGATAAAGTTCCATGTAGACAAGAAATCATCAACCTCAGGGTCGATTGAGTTCGGGTGAGGGGCCAGAGGTGGTTCAGGGTCCTTCGCATTAGGTTCGTTCTGCTTCTGCTTGATGGATTCCACGGCGGATAAGGGGCGTGTTTTTTGGACAGGTGGGAGATCCGGCGCGTCGGGGTTCGGAATCAGAGGGAAATAAATGACAGCGATACCGGCTTCCGGCTGCATGAGATGAAATTCAGAATCGGCGTGGTCTCCTGTTTGTTCAGGGTGGAAGAGGCGCTTCGATGGGGGAGGTTCCTTCTCGCTGATCCGCTCTTCCTTAGTTCCGACCCAGACATTACAGTAGCTCAAATCTGAGTCTGCCGCCTTGGTGGAGTCATCTGGATGAGAGGGGCTGTGACTCTGGGCATCTGCCATTTTCTCATTCGCTTTTTGTTCCGTCGCGTGCTGCGATTCTTGAAGAGCTTGCTTGGTCTCTTCTAGGCTCGAACCCTGTTTGGGCCATCCAGCACCGATGGGCCAACCTTTGACGCCACGCTGTCGGGCGTATCCGTCGACAACAGAAAGCCAGTTTTCTTGTTTAATGTCCGCGGAAGCGTCGAAGGCAACTATCACATCGACGTCTCTACCAGGGCGAATAAGTGGATAGATGGGCAGATTATTGCTCATGCCCGCATCCATCAGACGCAAATGACTGCTGCGAAAGATAGATTCAGGGCAAGAGGCCGGAAGTTGACCTTTCATGCCCATCACGTAGTTGGGAATAGCAGCAGGGTCGATAGGGTGCACTCGGATAAGGTCTTGGTTCTTGCCCTGGATCAGAGAATCGATACCACCGAATCCGGCGAGACTCTTGACTAGGGGCCGGACCTCTTTGTAGTAGTGCGACAGCGTCGCACAGAAGGCGCTGCCCCAGATACCCATCAATTCGGGAACTCTGAGCTCCGGGAGAGGGTAGTTTCTCTCGGGAAGCTCATTGGTACCGCCGTTAAAATGTCTCCCTAGGGCCCAGGTAGGAATTCCGGCATTGAGCTCCTCGCAGAAGAATTCATACGGAGTGAATTCAAACCACTGGAACCAAGACTCCTTTTCGGCTTCCCGTATGAGGTCCTCGGGTATAGACTTAGGGTCATCGGGACTCTCCACAGTTCCTGGAATTTCGTGTCGAACTGCCGTATAAATGGGAAGAGGGTGTGCTCCATTGAGTAGATTCTCCCTCTGGTTGGAGATTTTGAAATCTCGATCCGAGACTCCAAGCTCGCCACGTGGAACTAGAAGTCTGGAGGCAAGTAGAAGCCCGTAGATGTCCACCAGTCCAAATTCCGCAGCAGGGTCTCCCTTCAACTTCTCTACTATGCCACTGAGAAGGAATTTGTTGGTCGGCGCGGTAGTAAGGAGATCCAGTGCCGTGGGTGGGAAAGCAATGTGAACGCCGAGACGGGATTTCAGGTGGTCAACGAGCTTATTGAAGTTGCGGCCCGTAATTGACGAATGATAAAGAGTCTGAAGCCAACAGCTCCCACTGACTCCAGCTGTGTAGGTCACGCAATCCCATAGGCCTTCCTCCTGCGCAGCTAGGTATGAACCTGTGCCCGCGACCAGGGCACGCAGTCCACCTCCCGAGCCACACATGGCAATAACCGGCACATCATCGGGGTGAATGTCCTCTACCGCAATGCCCAGATAAGAAGCCAGTGCTTTCACCGCATGCTTTTGTCGCTGCTTCCTGAACTCAATCTCCTCTGCGCAGAGCTTATCGCTAACCCGCACCTTGGCATCCTGCAAAATTTCCGGGTTGATGTCGGGGTCTTGAGACTCCTTCCATATGTCGTCAGCTAGCGAGCCAGGGGCTAAAGAGAGCTCGCGCTGCAGCTTTTGGGCCGTAGCAGGTAGCAATCGCGCCCAGTCGGGGACGATCAGATTCGTAATGTTGCCGCGGAGATCCCGCCACTCTCCCGGAACAACATTGTCTTTGATATTTTCGAACTTGTGAACAATATTCAGCCAAATTGAGGCCTGGTCGCCGTGTTGCTCGTCATTTTGACCAGTCAGGGTCGAAGAGGGGCTTCGTGGGTCAGAATTGGAATCCTGGTGGACCGAGGCATTGGTGAAGTGGGCTTTCTGCAAGTGCCTGTTAGAGTGAGCCCACTCCCCGTTCCATAGGCAGCCAAGGCCGCAGGTGGTACAGTCCAGCGCAGACGTGAGACCCTTGTGGCCATTTTTATGGTAGAGGGGAGGATAGCTGCGACTGTGACTTGCATACAGCCAACAGTGAGCTTAAATCTGGCAATGGCACAGACCCTGGCAGCTCTCCGCGGGGATGACGTCGAGAAGAGTCACGTGTCAATGACCCACCTGCATGCTTACCCTTTGGGAATCTATAGCATAGCAATACTAGTACGTCTTGAATATCTAGGGTAATCCACGCTTGCGCGATCGGTGTCAGTTATATTTCAATGGAGCTTTTTAACGGTACTCTAGAGTGGCATGGACAACCCTGATTTGGCTTAGGCAAAGTCGGTAAAACCATGGATTAGTCCGCGGATCTACCTCTTGAGGTAAATCAAATCGAGTATAGTAGTTGCGACCAAGAGTTATACTTACAAGTTCTTCTTCGGCGCTCCTTCTTCTTATCTCTCACGTAGAACATCTCTACGGTCTCCTCCGAATCTCTTCTTCTTCACGACTACAATATCCACCACCTCACTCGCCTTCTATTTTTCTTTCACGTACACATCGCTACGGTCTATTCCGAGTCTCTTCCTGTTCATAATACAATATCCACTACTTCGGTAAAATTTCTTTGTACACCTCGAGCTCCTCGTCTTCATGCCCAGCACTATCTAGACAGACCTCCAGGTCAGCAGCCTGGTCATCATAAGCGATCAGCGCAGAGGAAATCTGTCACAAAATTCTTCAAACTCCTGATCTCACAGCCTATGAAACTTGATACGACATTCTGCAAGTACATGAGAAATCAACGGAATGAGGTACACTTTCAGAATGAACTCGTGGCAAAATATCGCCCCCGCCATCCTACAAAAGATCAAATTTGGTGCCCTATACTTAGTAAATGGGTGAATGACGAAGGACTTGAGGGTGTGCATAGTTTCGATTCAATGCATGGAGACGACGCCATAAACACCATCTTTGGCAATTACCTCTGGTGCTCTGATCTATACTCCGCTCGAAACAGCCTTCTTATACACCATCGCATTACAGAAGTATTGATTCGGGCAATTTCGTCATTGTTCCTGATAATACAAAGCAACCAATTGTTTGCAAGGAAGCTGGGCGAATATGTGGGAAGCCCTTGGAATATAAGCTACAATCATCGATCCAGCCTGGAATCAGCTAGACGAGAGAATCTGGCCGTTTGTAATCGATATCACTTGGCGAGACTGGGACGGGAAACTACTGAAGTCCAGTTTATATCATCGTCCCAACATTCAATACTTTTTTTTACTACTGTGTGCAGCTTCTGCGTCGAGTTTGCCAATATAAGGGTCTGTTTACCATTGTATTGGATGAAGAGCTTGATAAGAACTTATGAAACTCCCGGGTTTGTTTATCCCAAGAAAAATGCTTCTTACATTCGTGAAGGAGCTTGGGCCTGGCTATGAAAGTCTCTTGTAAGGTTTTAACAAGAGAAACAGCAATTCTGAAGATCCATTTATGTTGCTCAATGTCTGTGCATAGCAGATATATGGCTGGCAATTGAGGTCATTTTCAAGCGATAGTGACAATAATATACCCTAGTCAGAGATTTGAAATGGCCTTTTCTTTCACAGGGTGAAAGAATTTGGATGCTGGACTTCGAGATACAATCCGAGGGGCCACCAAAAGATGATGGCGTTGTGGCAGAGCTCAGAAAACACGGTGACGCAATTTGGCTTGATTTGTTTCCATTGCCCCCCCTCCCTCCCCCCTCCCTCCAACACTAAAAGAGGGTATTAAGAGAACCTTATCCGAGTTCCTGACTTTCGAAAGTCATTCATAACATGGATGTGGAATCTGATTCCCCCTGGTGATTGTATGGCTAAACAGCAACTCCGAATCGAATAACCTTCTACCTTTAATATCCAGAACACGATTTTAAAGAAGTGGAGATTAAAGAACGCTTAATATCAGGTTTTGACAAAATGCTGAATTAGTGGAGGTTATTGAGGAGGCAAGTGATGATTTCATGGTGCCCGAGACAGACGCTTCTACGAATCGACTTGGAAGGTATTGAAAAATTGAACTCTTAAATCGCCCTTTCTAGAGTTTTCTTAGAGAGAGGCTCTAACAAGGTCAGAGCTCGGCTATGTTTTCTGTACTGAAGAGTAATATTATCGGATAGAACTCACCTTTTCCTTTTCAGTTGCTATGCTAGATAGCAAGATCTTTTGCGAGCTAGGAGATTCCGGCTCTCTTGTCTATGAATAGAACAGAAATGTGCTCTGTATTCAACTGACTCATCAATATAGGCCTATATAGCTGCTAGCATTCGCTAAGGCTTTTTCTACCACTCGCTCTCATATTTTAATAGAAGAAGTTTGTATATGCACTCTAATCCATGTCATTCTGTATAGATCATCGGAACATAGACGGGCCGCTACCCAATCGGGGATGGTTCCTCGAAGGAACGCCCCCGGCGATAAGCTCCGCCCGGCCATCACTCGTGGACCCCACACCCCGAGACCCAGACATGACGCCTGGTGACACAGTCTTCTCGGTTTGTCGTTTGTGATCGTCACCATGGTGGCCCCCAGGAACACAGCTTATGCCGAGGAGAGCGCGGAGGTGGAGGTGCTCTATGCCAACCTCGAGAAGCTCAACCGTCTCACCAAGAAGATCCAAGGCTCCCTTGTGCGCTTGGAAACAAGTGGCAAGGTGGTCAAGGAGGCCATTGGACCTATCTACAGCAACACCCAGTCTCTCCAAATCACAAATAGCAACATCGACAAGGTCAACGATGCCATTGACCGCCTCCGACAGCCCCTCGACGCGAAGAGCCGCGAGGAGGGCATCATCCGCGCAGGGTAAGTCTCCCAGTCTGGGCGAGCTTCAAAAGAGCATCTTGAAAGGGTAGATCCTTACTGATCCATTTCCTCTCCAGGCCGCAAAGCTCCGGTCTCTCCCAATACCTCTCGGCGATGAAACGTGTTGAAAAAGCGCTGGTCGACCTCAATTCAACGAACCTTCGATCCAACCAGAACGCGATCACAGACTTCAACTCCCTACTAGGCACCGGTAGTAACAAGCTCCAAGATATGCTTCGATCCGAGTTGCAGCAGCACATTACACCGATCGAGCCGCTACATTATCTTACAAAAGGTGCGTGGCGAACTAATTATAAGGGGCAAACCTCTTTGGTGCAAAACGAGCTAACAAGACGGACTCCTCCTATAGAACTCCCCTTTCCATCCATTCCCGAAGAAACCATATTACAACTCGCTCCGTTATGCGCGGTAATTGGCTCTGCATCCGTCCATGGACCGCAGCGTAATAAGGGGGAAAGCCCTGCTTTGAAAATTTATGCCGATGTGCGCGGGCCGTATATCACCTCGGGCCTGCAGAACCTCGCAATCGCATCCGTCAACACTGTCAAACGAAAGCCTACCGACGGCCCATATAAACAAGGCACGAACGGTATCGGGATTTACTCGAATGCGCTGGAAGCCTTTATCATCACGGAGCATGGCATCGTGACCCAAGTGTTCACCGGGGACCAGCAAGGACTCGCATTGCAAGCCACATTCATGTCGCCGATGGCAGAGTACTCAAAGACTTTGCGCGAATTGAATCAATATATTAGAATGAACTTGATGACCGACTGCTTCTTGGCATTCGAGATTATTGAGATTGTGACGGCAATGTCCTATCGCATCGATTCCAAGGCGGCGGAGTTGAAGAGCCTCCTCATCGAAGCCTTGCGACCCGTTCGCGAAACCGCCAAGTCCTCACTGTCAGAGCTTATTGAGGAGACAAAACGCAAGGCTGCCAATTCCCCACTTCCGCCAGACGGCGGGCCTGTGCCTTTGGTAGAGGAAGTCATGAGCTCCCTTATCACACTTACCGGCTATTCAGGTCCCTTGGCTTCCATCCTCACATCTCTAGGTGATGGAAACTGGCGCTCCAAGTCGAGCACCGCAGGCTCGGCCCCCTTGGACGTGGGCCCGGACAGCGGTACTCTCTTCTCTCATTTCATTCTCGATATGATTGAAGCTCTCATGGCGGCACTGACTGAGCGTGGCTCTCAATTCCATCGCTCAAAAGCTACACTTGGAGTATTCCTATCCAACGTCTTCTGCGTTGTCGATCGGTCTATCCGGAAGAACCCGGAACTAGCGCGATATCTCGGTGCCCCCGACAGCATTTCCCGAATCGATAATTTCCGGAAACGCGCGACGTCCACGTATCTCGATTCATGGAGGGAGGTGTCTCAGACTTTGCTGGATGTTCAATATACCTCTCGCTCCGGCGCGCGGCCAAACTCTGGAGGTGCAGTGGACTCTAGTGCCATTGTCAAGAATCTTTCCTCAAAAGACCGAGACGCCATCAAGGAAAAGTTCAAGGCGTTCAATGCGAGCTTCGACAGCATGGTTTCTCAACACAAATCCCTTCACATGGAGCGTGAGGTTCGATCGGTTCTGGGCCGGGAGCTGCAAGCTGTTCTCGAGCCACTCTACTCTCGGTTCTACGATCGCTATGTGGAGATCGACAAGGGCCGTGGCAAATACATCAAATACGACAAATCCAACTTGTCGGTACAGCTGGCGCAGCTCTGCTGAGTAGCAGCAGTATCGTTTGCATATAAGTTTTATATAGCGAGTTTCTAATACCATTTCATTCAATTACCTCATGTTTCACTAAAGCGTGGCAGCGCTAGAAGTATATCATTTGGCACGTGACTAGAATGTCGATCCCGATAACGTGATAAGCCAACATCTGCCGCGGGGCGCAACAAAATTTACCAGATCACACACTGCCTTGCCAACGTCCTTTCGGTCAGTTCCTGTCGGTCAATCGGTTCGAGCGTTCTCGAAAATCATCGCCAGAATGTCTGCCAGCAACGATGTCTACCAAACCCCCCTCAACTCGCGCTACTCGAGTAAGCTATCACCCTCCCGTCCCGCCAATGAGGGGCAAAATCTGGGGGAGTTCCCAGACGAACGAACCACCGCTGACTGCTAGCAATTGATCAGGCGATGAGATGAAATATCTCTTCTCGCCTCGCATGCGCTTCTCGACATGGCGCAACTTGTGGATCTGGCTCGCCGAGTCCCAAAAAGGTACGAACATGGAATTGGATATAGATGGGTGATCCGACATCGGAATCCCATGGGAAGTGTAATGGCAAAGGAAACATTCAATTGACTGGGTCATTGCTTCTATAGAGCTTGGCCTTCCTATCACCGATGAGGCCATTGAGCAGATGAAGTCTCACGCCACCATCCAGGACGATGAGTTCAAGGTCGCCGCCGAGGAGGAGAAGCGCCGCCGTCACGATGTCATGGCCCACGTTCACGCTTTCGGCCTCGTTGCCCCCGCCGCCGCCGGTATCATCCACTGGGGTGCTACCTCCTGCTACTGTACCGATAACGCCGACCTGATCCTGCTCCGTGACGGTCTCGATATCCTCATCCCTAAGCTGGCCGTTGTCATCGACAAGCTTTCCCAGTTCGCCCAGCAGTACAAGGACCTTCCCTGCCTGGGTTTCACCCACGGCCAGCCCGCCCAGCTTGTCACTGTCGGCAAGCGTGCTTGCCTGTGGATCCAGGATCTGCTGATGGATCTGCGCAACCTTGAGCGTGCTCGTGATGACCTGCGCTTCCGTGGTGTCAAGGGTACCACCGGTACTCAGGCCTCTTTCCTTCAGATCTTCGAGGGAGATCACTCCAAGGTTGAGAAGCTCGATGAGCTCGTTACCGAGAAGGCTGGCTTCAGCTCTGCCTTCATTATCTCCAGTCAGACCTACTCCCGTAAGATCGATGTCGATGTCGGCAACGCCCTTGGCTCCTTCGGTGCCACCTGCGAGCGTATCGGTATCGATATCCGCCACCTGGCCATGCTGAAGGAAGTTGAGGAGCCCTTCGAGAAGGACCAGATTGGCAGCAGTGCCATGGTAAGTTCATAATGATCTGATTGGTCGCATGGGCAGCCACTAATATGATCAACAGGCTTACAAGCGTAATCCCATGCGTTCTGAGCGTCTGTGCTCCCTCGGACGCCACCTCCAGAACCTCCCCAAGGACGCTCTGGACACCTACTCTGCTCAGTGGTTTGAGCGTTCGCTGGTAAGTTTGTCTTTTGGTATACGAGTCAACCTTTTTGCCCTTCGGTTATTGACTTTTTGGTTTAGGACGACAGCGCCATTCGCCGTATCAGTATTCCTGAGCTCTACCTGTCTGCTGACGCCTGTCTCATTCTTCTGAGTATGTCCTCTTTTGCCAGTGGCATATCATGTTCTGGAATTTGACTTTTTTTCTCTTCTAACACTGATTCTCAGACAACGTCTCCTCCGGCTTCGTCGTCTATCCCGAGGTCATCAAGCGCCATGTCAACGACGAGCTTCCTTTCATGGCCACGTAAGCTCTTTCTAACCTCTTCAAACTTTATCCATCCCAAGCTCACATTTCACCCAGCGAGAACATCATCATGGCCTGCGTGAAGAAGGGTCTGTCCCGTCAAGACGCCCACGAGGAGATCCGTAAGTTATCAATTTGCCCCCAACAAACCCCCACTCTATTCCACCCATTGCCGAACCCCATCTAACAAAATCTCTCTCCAAGGCGTTCTCTCCCACCAAGCCGCCGACAACGTCAAGAAGCAAGGCAAGGACAACGACCTCCTCGACCGCATCCGCCGCACCGCCTTCTTCAACCCCATCATCCCCGAACTAGACGCCCTCCTCGACGCCCGCACCTTCGTCGGCCGCGCCCCCGAGCAAGTCCAGAAGTTCACCACGACCGAAGTCGCCGCCGCTCTCAAGCCGTACGCCGCACAGGTCGCCAAGGCCGAGACCTCTGCTCTGCACGTCTAAGCCGATTTGCCAGACAGGCATAGCCTACGGCTACGGCTACTGTTACCCACTCGCAACGGGCGGTGGGATCTACACAGAGAAAAAAATGGACCACGGGTCTGGAAGATGTGATATAGAGGTCAGGAGTTGTTTATATTGACCGGTTTCTACGTGCTATGAAATAAAATGTATACCTTGAGACGAAGTTCAGTAGGGGTGGATTGGATACCTATATAACTACCTACGTAGGAACCTACCTGGGAAGAGAGGTGATCGGTCGCGGGTATTATTCTTAACTTGAATTATATCCATTATACTAGTAATTACATATGCGTCGGCCGAAGGATCCTCGAGCTTGAACTCGAACTCGAACTCGAACTCGAACCCTTGCGGCCCCGGGATGATCACGCGACAGTCGGATAAAGAGACTCGACCCCGCCAGACCGTTCTTGCGAGCGAGGCGAGGCGGAGAAAATCGATGGCCTGGACAATATTCAGAGCGATCGAGATTGGTGATTTAGCGTGGTGGTGGGTGATAGCCTCGCTGAATGCAATGCAATCCATTGTTGATCCGACGAAATGAGTCTAATAACAACTGAGAAAACCGTATGAATGCATGAGAGATAGAGGAGAAGAAAGAAAAGAAAGAAAGAAAAGACGATATAGATACGAGAAACGAGAGACCTTGGAAACGCTAGCATAATGCATGCAAGAAAACGAGGAAACGTATGCATGGGAGCCATAAGACGCTAGATGCAATGGAACGCTATGGCAAAAAAGGGTCATGCATGCAGAGAGGGAAGAGGCGAAAAAAAAAAAAACAGCCATGATGAAATATTGACAATTGAAAGAAATATTTTTTTTTTTCAACGACAAAGCATACCAATAAGAAAAGGAACAGGTCTAACATCTCGCTCACTTTTTCCAGTTGGGAAGGGGTGATGCATGATGGTGGGGGGGGGGAATCAATGGTGGGATGTTGGATTAGAAAGTAATGGAAACGAGGCATGCATAAGCCACTGAGGAGACAGCTGAACTGAACCACTAATGGGAATTGCGAAAGGCACGACAATCAAGACGAGGTTGATTCCATTTGCATATGGGGAAGCGGCGGAGGCAAATCGGATCAATGGGTGATATAGCCGAGCACGACAGGCACGAAGCAAGGTGAGAGCATGTTTGCCGCGCGGGAATGTCAACGATATGCCCGTGGAAAAAAAAAAGAAAAGGCGTGTAACATGGCATGCCCGATTTCACCGAGGATCGACGGCAGCACCGGTTAGAATTCCCCGAGCCAATTGCATGGCGGTCGCGATATGGTATCAATGGGGTAAAGCAATGCCACCGTGGACGGTAAATAAAATGGTGGTTGACTCGGTTGAGTCGGTCAGGCTAGACCAGGTCATGCCACGCCGAGTTCAGCAGAGATTAAAACATCGCCTCCTCCCCCCCCCCATACCTGCGGGCATGGAGCAAGACAAAAGATAGCCCACTTCGGTGAGTGAGTGTGCGTGTGCATGTCCGAGCCCGACAAAGGGGCCATGTCATGCGGATATACAGCCCCCGATCCGAGCGGGTTTCCATCAATCACTCATTCCCGCATCCCCAACAAATATGTGAAATGAGGGGGGGTTATTCGGCGGGGATGGGGGGCATAGACTCGGATGGATTGAATGGGAGGTAAAAGAGATCCCGAATCAACCAGAGAATGTAAAGAACGCCCAAAACCCACAACGAGGCCATCAGTTTGTAGGTCGATGAGCGCCAGGTGACGCGCCGAATCAAGCGTCGGCCATTGGGACCTTCGATGGGTCCGCGACGCGGGGTCGAGGGGGAGGTCGTTCCGTTGGAGAAAGGGTAGGCCGGTGCTTCATTCATCGGCTCGCTATGGGAGGTTCTGCGACGAGCCATGATCGACCGTTTAGAACGGTTCTTCCAAAAGGTTTGGGAAAGGTGAGGTGTGAGGTGTGAGGAGAACAAATTGGTGTGGACAACAAAACTGTCCTTTTGCTGTTTTGGCTGATTTGTATTTTTTTTTGGCTCACAAGCGAACCCAGAAAATTGAACCACGGTGCTGGGTAAAATTAGAGCGGTGAAAAGGACGTCTTTGTACTTTTGGAGATTTATTTTTCCTTTACTCCGTAACTCTGTCTTAATTCCAGATGAGATGGTTGTTGAAAAAGGGAAAGAGAGTAGGAAAGAGGCCCAACGGTGGAGTCCAACTTGGAGGGAATATTCCTAGGAAATATAGTCTTAAGCCTCGACCAGGGAGATGAAGAAACTAGAAGAAGTAGAGGAAAAAAAAGCCAGGAGAATACGGAGTCGATGAGGATGGCGTAAATTAAAGAGAAAAGGGAAATACAGGAGACCCTACAGCCTGAGAGCGAGTAAACGCACAAATCGAACAAAGAATACGAAGCGAGAGGAGAGGAGACCCGCTTAAGAGCCAGCAGCACCACCTTGAAGAAGCACGAGATCCAAAGGGGAAATCATGACTCCACGGGGCAGCGCTTGGGGGCCATTCGAGGACCTCTGATGGGAGGGGAAGACCGAATGGAGGAGTGGATATACACCAAGGGATCGAATTAGGGTTTGACAGGAGATACTATACTAGTAGTAGTACGGAGTAGAGGCATCGCAATCCTCGTAGTAATTATTTACCAGAGAGGAATAGAGGAGATGACCCGAACGGAACCGAGGGACAAAAGTACGAAATGTACAGAACGTACAATGACGAGGGTTCCACCGAGGGGAATCCGGGCATAAGGAATCCGGGGCTGGACAGTTAACTACAGTAGTACTTTGCTTACGATAGTCTTACAATAGTTTTGACTCCGTATAGTGTTACCTTGGCCACTCTTGAGTATTATACTAGACACTGTAATTTGAGTATACTCTATACTCTATACTCTATACTCTATAATTTATAATTTATAGAGGTACTATACTATACCTAAGTATGTGCTACTATACTATATGACTATACTATACTCCGTAGAAATACTGTATATACAGATATCTACCGGAATTACTCATTCCCCTCGGGCTAGACAATTTACCCCCGGAGTCGGCACTTCTGGCGGGCGATTTCGCTGTTCGATCATCCCCTTTAATCTTTCTCTAATTTGGTTCTTTCTTTTCTCCCGATTCCAATTGACTCAATTTCCCTAACTTACCATTAAATCAATTCCCATCATATGCTCGAATGGTCCGAGCCGCCCTTTTGCAGCTGGGGCGATTCCTCCGACGCCGGAACGTGACACCGGGAGGAGTTGACCTCGGCAATGCGAATCTCCCCGAGCGTCCGTCTCCGTCACGACCGTCATTGTCACACGCGACACTTCCTCTTTCCTCCACATCCGCCATCCACGATATCGACGACGGTTTTTATCGCCCTTTCTCATACAAGGCCTGGTGGCCAGAATTTGACACCATGTGGAAGCCGTCAGAGCGCCTGATGGAAACCATCAGGCACTATGCCAGCTTCCCCGCAACCGGAGTCTCGTTGAGGCAGATGGTCCAGTTTGGTGACCGTCCCTCCACTGGTGAGTAGTTGATGCCCTTCTTCTCATCCAAGCCGACCTGGCATGTTTGTCGCCTCTTCCCCGTTTCTGACCCTGCTAGGCACTCTCTTCCGCGCATCCCAATTTCTCTCCGAGGAGCTTCCCATTCGCCTCGCCCACCGAGTCCAAGACCTGGGCGAACTGCCCGATGGCCTCAGCGATATGCCATCTATCAAAAAGGTCCAGGACTGGTATGCGCAATCCTTCGAGGTAAGATTTCTCCCATTTTTGCTACGCGCGTGTGACCTTTTTTTTTTCTTCTTCTTCCCCCCTCTCTCCATATTTCCTCTTCACCGGTGACTCACCCCGGACACTCCAGGAAATCATCAACCTACCTCGCCCTACCCTTACCCAGGAAGTCAAGGCTCGTCTACTGCGACCGAATCGCATGAATGGTAGTACTTCCAAGATTATCTCCGAGGCGACGCAAAACCCCAGCATCAAGGAGGGCCAATACCGCTCCCTACCGACCACCAACGGAAACGGACATGGCGTCGTCGCGGCTGCCGGGCGCCGATACTTCTTCCCCGCAGACGACCACGGAGACTGGCCACCGGAACTCAATGATTACAACCAACGATTCGCCAAAACTCTACAACAAATCAAGCGCCGTCACGATGGTGTCGTTACCACTGTCGCCCAGGGTATCCTTGAATGGAAACGGGTGCGGCAACGCATGCAAATCGACTCTACCATCCAGTCCTTCCTCGATCGCTTTTACATGTCTCGTATCGGTATTCGAATGTTAATTGGTCAACACATCGCACTCACGGAACAAACGCATATCAAGCACGCCAATTATGTCGGAATCATCTGCACCAAGACCAACGTTAAGGACATTGCGCTTGAGGCGATCGACAACGCTCGCTTTGTTTGTGAGGATTACTACGGTCTGTTCGAGGCGCCCAAGGTGCAGCTGGTCTGCAAGGACGATCTGAACTTTATGTACGTGCCCGGTCACCTGTCGCACATGCTCTTCGAGACCCTCAAGAACTCGCTGCGCGCGGTGGTCGAGCAGCATGGCGCCGACCGAGAGCAGTTTCCCGTCACCAAGGTGATCGTCGCCGAAGGCAAGGAAGACATCACAATCAAGATTTCGGACGAGGGAGGCGGTATTCCACGATCAAGCATCCCCTTGGTGTGGACCTACATGTACACCACCGTGGAACAAACCCCCCAGCCTCGACCCGGACTTTGACAAGAGTGATTTCAAGGCCCCTATGGCCGGCTTTGGCTACGGATTGCCGATCAGTCGTTTATACGCCCGGTACTTTGGAGGTGATCTCAAACTGATCAGTATGGAAGGGTAAGTGCCAATTGCTCCGTTGGTGCCACAACTTGAATTGACTTTGGCTAACCGAACCCCCAGATACGGAACCGACGTCTACCTTCATCTGAACCGTCTCTCTTCAAGCTCGGAGCCCCTGCAATGACAACTACCCGTCATGAGAGACGGCCGGACCCGGTTCACCACTTCGCACCGCCTGCATCCCATTTACATCGAACCGGTACCCAAAATTTCGTCTCGAGGACTGACACCTATGAATGCTCAGGCACATCGCAAGCGCCTACAGAGTCGGGAGGTTTCGGAGCGAAAACAGGTCGGAGATGCGGAGAGTCTTTTCCACGCGGAGGAGCGCCGTCGCGAGGAAGCGGAGGAAGAGCTATGAGCGCTCGTCCGCTTCTCTGCTTCGGACGCATCCGCCATGGCTATGACTATCGACCCCATCCCGTCTGGTTTCAATTAGTACTTAGCATGACGAGGGAGAAGCACCCATCCCATCCCATCCCATCCCCACCCCACACAGCAGCCCCGAAATCTGTCGATCTTCGGCCAGGGCTGTCTGTAAATTCGAGATACCCATTCCTGCTCCACCTATCACCTCTATCCTCGCCTCACGCTACCTACCTACCTTGTCTCCTTCTGACACCCGCTTCTTCCCTCTCATGCTGGATATGATATCATTGGGTTGGACTGGTTCTTTGTATAGTACTTTATTACTTTAGCGAACATATACGGTATAGCTGCGAAACGCAGCCATTAACAATTGATCCATGTAGATGTCATCAGTAGCTGTAGGGTAATCCAATCTAATCCAACCCCCTCGACGCAGCCCTAGACCCACCCCTAGAAACAACCCTCGAACTAGCCCCAGACCCCGAAGCCGACCACGAGCCAGACCGACTCCCACCAGCAACAAGACTCTTCCTCTTCCTCCCAGACCCCACACCCCCAACCTGCTGTCTCGCCCTCCCCTCCGGCCACCAAGACCCCTCCTCATGACTAACAACCTCCTTCCACGCCCCGGGCACCAAAAACGCAGTCCCAGTCCCCAGCCCAGTCGTAACCTGCTTCACACCACGCCGACCCGGCGCCGTAACAGCAGGAACAAACTCAGTCTGCATCTCCGGCACCGTAAACCGCGCCCCATAAAGATCATCCTCCAGCTTCGAATTCGTCGGTGCCAGCATCTTCGCCTGAAACCGCCGTCTCGTTTGAGGAATCGTCTGCGTAAGCACGGAATTAGCTATGATTTCGTTTCGTTTCGAGCCGATCGGATCGAATCGGCGCGCATTATCAATAACTCTCCCCCCTTCCTTCATAAGCTTCAAAACTCCAACATACCCGTCTAGAATTAAGCGCATGCGTCATCGTAAGTTCCCAATCATCCAACACGCAAAGCGCAGCATGTTCCTCCTCCCGCGTCCGTGTGCGAGCCCGATGGCGCGCGATATCGCCAGCAGGTAAGCCCGGCACGGGACGCACATCGGGGTGCGGGGCCGTAGTGAGAAAGTCTCTTCCTGTATGTATGCGATTAGTGGTCGTGGTTGAAAGTGGGATCAGCGTATCGTATCGTACCATCGCCCATGCCCTCGGCGCCGTAGTCGATGAAATCGATCTCGCCGCCGGCGAGTTGGAGGAAGGAGCCTGGGGTTGGGTCGGAGTCTTCTTCTTCTTCTTCTTCTGGTGAGGCTGGGGAGTCGAGTTGCATGCTGTCTTCTTCTAGGGGGATGCTGATACCGCCGTCTTCGGAGTCGGGTTCGGAGTCGGTTTCGTCGATTTGGATTGCGTGGGTTCGGTTTATGCCTGTTGGTGGTGCCATTTTGGGGGGTGGGAGGGGTTTGAGGTAGTCTGCACTCTCTTTTTTTTTTTTTTTTTATAATAAAAAAATAGTTGGATAGAACAGAGCGGTTGAGTGCTCGGTTGACGCCTAAGTTGAAGTGGGAGGGTTGGCTAGGTACCCCGCTAGGAAAGTAGGGATGAGATGGTGGTTTGTTGCGGATGGAGTCTCGACAATATTTATCTAGCCTGGGATGTTTCTGTTCTTGCTGGAGATTTGTTGATCGTCGCTGGAGGGAAATATCCAGATAAGTATGGAGTTGTTATTGATGCAATAGATGGACCAGCCAGTCTTGCTCAAGGTATCTGGTTCCATGTCAGTTTATATAATTGGATGTCAAGGTGGACTAGAATATTCAATCTCACTGCTTCACTGATGATCATGGACCTGAATTAAAATCTTTGTCGGTTAGACTTGTTCGAGTTGAAGAGATCTTCTCTCAGGTACCTGGTCATGGCACAGCTGGGAAGTGATGTCGCTGGCGGGGATGCTGAGTAATCTGCCAATCAGCGTGTAGACGGGACACCTGGTTGAAGAAAGAGAATACCTGTGTCCATAGGCAGGGCGGGCTTTATCTTGATTAAATAACATAGAACGCAATGGCCACGGTGCTTTCTATACCTAGGGGTTTATTGTCTTGATTGTGTTTAGGCACTACTCCCGATCTAGTTCCACTGGTCTTGAATCATGATGAAATGCAGCCTGTTGGTACTAGATAGTACGACTACTCCTCGGGTGGTTAATATATCTTGAACTTCAACAACCTTGGAACTTGAACCTTGGAAGTTGGAACTCGAATTCGGACAAAGATAAATACTTTGACTAGATACGGCAGCTGTAATATACTTGGGATGAGTCAATGAAAGCACTACTTGGCTTGGGTGTAGCTAAGGACTAAGTTTTAAGGATAGTCGGTAAAGCGTTGTATTGTTCCGGTTCGATTTCAGCGGCCCCATTCAAACAGAAGGTTCCGAGGTCTACACTACCTAGTAGAGAATGGGAAAATATCGAAAAGAAAAGAGTTGAAAAGAATAGGAGTTAAAATATAGTATCATGTATAGAATAGATAATGCCTAACCCCGAACGCCAAAACACAATGCCGCTAAAACGACGCAGGAACAAAACACACCCTAACTTGGACATTCGTGCATGTAGCTATTCTTGGGCCAGTGGTACCCGGCAGCCTCCCTGTAGTGAAATAGAATGAGTAAAAGCCCGTGGGATGAATGAATGTTAGGTGATTGTGAGAGGTAGGGACAAACATACCAAGTGGTCAGGTTCGCATCTTTGTACGCCTTCTCATGTTCCTTAATGTAACCTGTGGTCTCGTAGCCGGGCGGGTCGCATGTAATACTCTCCTCATCCGGATCCTGGTAGATGCGGATGTAATCAACGCGCAGGTACGCAGGCATATACTCCTTGATAGAGTGATTCTGCGGCGCGAAGTTGTCTGCCATGCCCAGGTTGAAAACCACGGACATGGGTTCCAAGGGGATCATACGTTGACCGATGTTTCCGTTTGGTCCGATGGCCCGACCGTCCAGGGTCCAGGTCTTGTCTTCTCCGACGAACCAAGTGACGTTACCAACCGCGCCGGGGGAGTATTCGAAGGCAAAGTTTTGGTACTCGGTACCGTTGTACCAGCGAGAGTTGAGATTGGTGAGGCCGGACATGGCCTGTTGGTACACACCACCACGGTAAGCGTTGATTTGAGTGACACGAGGATCATAGACGGCGGTGTAGTCTGTTGTGTAGAAAGATGTTAGGAAACTCTGGGTCCAAGCAGGAAGATTGGGAGGATATTACTCACCGTAGTCTGGCATGTACCAGATGTCAAAGGGTGCTGTCTGTAGACTTTGAGAGGCACTACCGATGAAAGGTCCGTCGCCATTGAGTGCTGCTGTGCTTCCCTCGATAACATCGATTTCAGGCGCACTTCGAGCTTTTCCTGGAGAAGGGTGGTCGGAGTTGGGACAGGCGCAGCCTGGTAGACGCATACCAGGCAAGAAGTTGATTCCATCAGGCGAGCTTTGATTTGGGGTGATTCCGGCATCGCAGCCATCATGGTAGCTGTAGGGCCATAGGCCATCGGTGGTAGATGCGTATCCAGGACGTGCTAGGTTACCCATAGCCCAGAAGCCAGGCCAGAAACCCTGAATATGACCGTCTCCGGGCAGCGAGAGGCTGGCTTCGAGACGACCACCCTTGAAGCAGAGTTTGTTCCAGCTTTGAAGCATGCCAGAGCGATATGCCACATCATGATTCTTGAAGTTGTCGAAGCGGATTTCGAGAGTACCTTCGTTTGTTGTCACAGCATCGGGATCATACCACTATAGCGGGGGTTAGAGACTAGCATTTTGGTTCTTGTTAGGAAATCCCTTACCTCTTTATCCATTGTCACACCGTACCACAAGTCAACAGCTTGGAAAAAGGGATCATCTTCGTCGAAGAAAGTACGACCAGGCATATTGAACTCATCAGAAAACTGTTGATGTGAGTAGATTGTACATACAGTTGGAAAAGGAATTACCAACCACAAGCTTCCAGTCTTTGCCATCCGAATTCTTCTTCCACATCGCGTCCGCAGGGGTATCAGGGTCGATCAAGCCCTTTCGTATATTTTCCAAAAGTTCACGCGGTTCAACGTCGAGACAGTTATTATCTCCTGCAGGGCAGGGAGGTGTCGGTTTTAGAATGCCCTCAACCCAGGTACTGTTTCAACGTTAGCCATACTTTCTGGCGTAGATATACACGGGCAACTCACATGACGGGGTATCCAATGAAAAGGACTAGAATCCCCAGTGTCAATACAACCAATCCGCCGACGTTCAAGACACCTCGTCGATTGCATATGTCACATTCACCCTCTTTGTCGGCAGGGTCCGGGTTGTGTAGATAGTCGTCCTTCTCCACGTCCTCGGGAAAAAGAAGTAACCCGTCTGTCGGCATAATATTAAACTTCTCCGAGACAGTTTGAGTGTTCACATCATACTCATCACTCCCCGAACGAGTGGATGGCGCACGCGAATCCTCGAACGGATCCATATGGTGACGACTATCACGACTCATTGAGCTGATACTCGACCGAGCCTGAGACCAGCGATCAGGCGATCCAGATCGATCCCCATCGTCACGGGGGGGTCGGTCGTAGTCGAGGAGGTAACAAGAATTCCGAAGATTCTGGCGCGTGTGATACTCCATAGGGCGACATCCCTTGAGCACCGAGCGAAACAGGGACCATATCAGGACCCGGTGTCAAGGGTCTCTGCGCAGCGCGGGAATTGGACCGGGATTCCAGCCGCGAGCCTGCTCGCGATAATTGTATCGAGTCTGCTCGAGACTGAGATCGTGACACTTGCGATTCTGCTCGCGAGTCAGGCCGCGTCTCGAGCGGGACGTAGCCCTCGTTCGTATCGATGAATGGGTCCTGGCGGCCCGAGTTCAAGCGGATGTGAGGCATTTCGAGTCTCGGGGGGTTGGAGCCCTGGTTCGACATCTGATTCAGACAAATCTCTTAAAATTATGGCGAAGGGACCGTTCCCTCTGTCAGTCCTCCGTCTCAACGCTCAGCTCTTTCCTGGTCAATCCACGTCGAGGGATCTCAGCATGCGTATGGGTCGGGACTGGCGATGTCTTCGTCGTTGCTTCTTTTCCAATTCGTCTTGTTGAAAGTCTCCTACTCCAGCCGACAAATGCACAGTCGTCAAGTGCTATATATCCGAATGAGTGGACAGGACGACTTGGACAGCATCCAATGTCCCAGGCGAAGCAGTTGAACAAGCGTAGAGGCACAGGTGAAAGAGAGAGAAAACACGAGACCCGCGAAAGAAAAGAAGAGCCTAGATTGGCTCGAGGGATTGTTGTTTGCCCTGCACGAGGGGAGCGGAATGACAGAGGGTCCAAGGGGGGCAACGGTGGTATGTGTATACCCTGTTCGCCGAATGGAAGGAACACACTTCAAACAGGCAAATGATTATAAGAGAACACTGTAGTGGACTCCGATGCGAGATCAAAGAGACATATTAGTTTTGTTCTTACGTTGCTTCAAACTCAGTCGCTACTGGAAAGCCAGATGTTGACGCCAGAGCTTGCGCATCTCCCGGTCCTATCGCAGGGGATACTGGAGGGGGAGATGCATTCCCGTTGCCCTCTCCAGGGCAGCGAGGAATGGACCGGCATGAATGCTGGCCAGGAATCTGGAGATCGCCATCTCAATTTGGTATATTGGTTGATCTTCTCGTGCTCTTGTTCTGTGTGGTAGTTGGTAAGAGTCAGATACAGCGGCTGCACCAATTCCAACCTCATCAACCCTTGACGAAACGAGGGTCAAGTCACTCTGTATCCTTCACTTTTACACTGAATTTACCACATAATCTCATCCTTAATTTAATTGAAAATTGAAGTCAATTTAGAACAATATGTACTCTCATGGAAAATTTCCGCTACAATCCAACACCACGACCATTCCAAAACACGCGTCTCGCATGTACTCGGGCCACGCAAAAACCGGAATGCCGCACAACACCGAAGCAAAAAACTGTCAAAATGACCCTGGTGGCCAATTGAGACTTTTCTTCGATTATCCATTCCCAATTCTACCAGACATACAATTAATACATAAAAATCTGCCACGCGGGATGCGGGATACGGGAGACCCTTGGACAGGGTACGGAGTACGGAGTACGGCCATGCATACCTTCGGCTTTCCGAATCAGATCATCACTCCTTGCCACACAGCCTACTGAGATATCCACGCCGATCAACGGAAAAATAGCGCTGCATTTCATCATCATCCTAATAGCAAACGAGCCTCACCATACAAGTGCTGCATATAGCCCCGATTTAGGACTCAACGGCCTTGGCACGCAGTCCGACAACACGACCCTCGGAGACATCCAGCGCCAACGCCCAGTATTCAAGCTTAGTGCTGCTCAGCTCAACCCGGTACACCTTCACCTCGACAGCAGACTGATCGGCATCCTGGTCACGCTCCACGGCCGCAGAACGCACAGCGCGCAAGGCAGCTGAGTATTGGTTCTTAGGGTCGAATGACGAGGGCGTCAGAGTCGAGATCGCCTGGCTGAGGTCGGCGTTCGGGGAGATTAGGTCGGAGAGTTGAACTAGATGACAGGCATAAGTGATTAGCATAATTCATCAAGGTACAGACAGAGACACAAGCACGGGTACAAGGACAAGGCCAAGACATCCCATTAAGGGACAGACACCACTCCCATAGGACGTAGATATGTAGGGTCAAGGGAGAATAGAGGGAGAGTCGTACCTGGGCTAGGCCATACGCCCTGCTGCGCACCCTTCCAGAGCAGCGCGACGGGCTCGAATGGCTCGTCGGTATCGGAGATGTAGTAGCTGTCGACAGACTGGAGGGGAGTCGGGATCTGGGTCGTGGCATGGACGGTCTCTGTACGCGTGGTGTCAGTCCCTTGCTGCGTGGCGCGGCCGGTGTTCAGATCTGCGTTGGCTTTGTCCAGGAAGGACATGTAGGCGTCGTCGGAGGACATGATGGAGGTTTTGTTGGAGAAGTGTGAGGTGTGAGTGTGGGTGTGAGATGGAGCTGGTTGTGAAGCTGCGGGGGAGCGGGAGATAGTTTGCGGACGATTCAGCACTTGCTTGATGCTTGACCGGGTGTTGTATGAAAGGGATCGATGGAGTGAGGTGTGCTGGTAGGTAACCAAGGGCGAGACGTTGAATGTTATACCTGAAAAGCAGGTGTGGCGAGCTCGTGTTCCTTGAAGTGGTTTGGTAGTCGGCGAAAAAAGTGAGATGACGCAATGTATTCTGATTGAGGGCCGCATCTTGATTGCAGCACCAATCATCGGCAGAAATTGACAGGGAAGATGGGGAAAGACTGTGATATTGAGAGTTGTAAGAAAAGAGATGGTGTCTAATACTGAGCTTGAGAGCCGTCAGCTGGGCAGCTGCCGAACAAATTAGAGTGTTTTCAGCTAGTACCATGTGTTAAATCAGTCATTCTTCGAATACTAGTAGCATAGCACGGCTGCTGGGGGCATTTTAAAACTACTATTATGTACACTAGCACTAGTAGTTTAGGCTTGGTCTTGATGGTTAAATACACATGGACTGATGTGCTAGTGTCGAGAGACCAAAATATAACTACGAAGTAAATTTACTATGGAAAGAGATTACTTGGGAACAGTTGAAAAGGTATTGTCCGCTTTTTTTATTGAACAAGAAAATACGTTGCACTCCACCAGCCAAAAACAGAAAATCCCTTAAACGGTCTGGATAAGGTCCTTCTTGAGGGTACCCAGGAAAGCACGCTTCTCCTCGGCGGTCTGGAAAGCACCGTGACCGAACTTGGAGGAGGTATCGATCCACTTGAGGTCGATCTTCTCGGTAGCGCGGCGGCTGGTCTGGGGGTACAGAGTCTTGCGCAGGGTCATGACGCGCTTCTTGACACCGGGAACGGAGCCCTTGAGCAGGACGTAGTCGTTCTTGACCTCACCGTAGTGGACGAAACCACCAAGACTAGAGACATGTTAGCAAGAAAGAAAGAAAAGAAGAAACCAATTGAAACTGGACAAAACATACGGAGTGATCTGCTTCTTGGAGATATCGAACTCGGTGGAGGCGTTGCCCTCATCGGAGCCCTTGCCGATACGGAAGACCTTGTGGTTGCAAGAGGTACGGTGGTGGTAACCGTCCTGACCAGCACGGGCAACAGTCCACTGGACGTGGTTAGGGTGCCAAGCACCAATACAGGCGACCTTACGCAGACCCTTGTGAGTCTTGCGGGGCAGCTTGGTGGTACCCCAACGGGAGGTGACACCGGAGAAACCGTGACCCTTGGTGACGGCAATGACGTCGATCATCTCGTCCTTCTCGAAGATAGAGTCGATGTCGATGGTCTTCTCGAACAGGTTGCGGGAGAAGTCGACCTTGTCGGCGATGGAGCCACCGTTGACCTGGATCTCCATAAGGTGGGCCTTCTTCTGCTTGATGGGAGTCTGGCGGATCTGGGTGTGGGCGAGGACACGGACGACAGTGCAGTACTTCTTGATGCGCTCAAGCTCGCGGGAGACGGCGGCACCGCTGTTGTCGGCGTGCTGCTTGGTGTACTTGGTGAAGGCCTTCTTCTTGGACTTGTACCAGTTCTTGTAGAAGCGGCGCTTGACCTCGTCGCTCAGGTGCTCAGCCCAGACGGTGGTGAGAGAGCGGAGACCACGGGGAGTCTCGATGTAACCGACAACACCAACGGCAACGAGAGGAGGGGTCTCGATGACGGTAGCGGCCTCGACGACCTCCTTCTTGTGCATCTTGGCACCGGGACGGTCAAGGTCACGGACGATGGTGGTCATACCGGCCTTGTAGCCCATGGAGGCAGTCAGGTGGACGGGCTTCTTGGCGTCATCCTTGGGGAAGCTGGCGAAAGGCGAAAAAGTCTTAGTATACCACGCTGCGCAAATTTTTTTCGACGATTCGATTCAGACCAACGATGGCACCAGGGGAACTCACCTCTTAACCTTTCCGCGGTGGCGAGCGGCGCGCTTGCGGGGGAGGTAGGCCAGAGAGCCTGTTGAAGAAATTATCAGTAAAATTGCACACTGGCGATGTCGAATTTCGTCGCAAAGGAAAAAGTTGATCACGAACCGTGGCGAGGCGCTTCGAACTTCCGGTGACTCCTAATTGAAGGAATTCAGGTCAGCAATTGATCGTAGGAATGTGTTGAGATATTCTTGGAAGTCTTTGACTCACATCTTGACCCTGTGTTGTCGTTAGTTCGAGGTGGTGGGAGTGACGATCGAGAGATGGAGATAAATCTGGGTGTATTTTGCACTGTGGTGGGTTAAGCGAGCCAGGCTTCCCGTTTGGGATAAGCCCTGAAAATATGACTAATCCACCAAGAGCAAAGTGGGTACTAATCACGTGTCTGAACCACAATTTTGTTCCCCGGTTTAAGTCAGACAAGACGGGAGAACTCTAATTTCTACCGAGTGCAGAGAGTACTTGTGCTACGAAGACAGGTCAAGTTTGAGAAGGGCTGAATTGGCTATCACAAAAAAAGATGCCGAGGCATCGAAAGATTTCGAAGAAAATAGACGGGAGGAAATTCATAAAGTAACAGAAAAGGGAACGAATACACAGGTCTGATCAAACCCAGTGCCTCGGCTGCTTGAAGCAGATCAACGTAACAGACACATTCATAGCCTACATCGCGCAAGTGGAAAGGGGTTTGTTTAAAAGGACATAACGGAGAATGAAAGCGACGAGGATGTCCATAGTCAAGTGAAAGGAAGAAAATAAAATAGACATTTGATCAACCCCGGCCTTTTATGCAGAGGTTTCAGCCTTAGAAGGCGTACCTGGGCGACCGTTGCTGGTGCCGTTGGCCGCACTCTCGCCGTTAGGGCTACCCTTGGGCGCCGCGGCAACCTTCTTCTCCTCATCGACATCATCATCATAGTCCTCATCAACGTCCATTTTCCGAGCTGGGGGCTCGTGAGATGCGGGTGCCTCGGGGCGATGAGCCTCTTCCTTGACGGGGGTGTTAGCCGAAGGAGGACCCGAGGGGGGGTCCGTTAGAGGCGGGAGCAGCAGTCTCAGACATAGGAGGAAGGCTGGGGCCACTAGAAGCGTGGGGAGGCATGTTTTGAATCGAGGGCAAGGTGGGAGGATGATGGGCTGCCTCAGATGGGTGATAGTTCTCGTTGGCACGGCGGGCATCCTCACGGCGGGCTTCCGAAGAGCTGCGACGTTGCATCTCGCTGGGAGACGGCAAATGTGCAGGTGGGCTTGGGCGGCGACTGTTCTGATCATCTAGGCGGGCCCGGTTCTCATCACTGGCCAGCTTCTTCACTGGTCCAGACTCGCCCTCCCATTCACGGCCACGTTTCATGGCAGAGGCGGGACGGTCTTCACCACGCTCACGAGCAGCTGCTTCGGCGGCAGCTGCGGCAGCCGCAGCCGATGCAGGAGCAGGAGCACCCGAAGCAATGCCAGTTGAATTAGGAGCTGGGGGTGCAGGGGCTGTGGGCCCATGGTGATACTGTTGGTGAGGGTAGCTTGAACCAGGTGAAGAGGGTCGCTCTTCCCGAATAGGTCGGATCTCAGTAGGGGGAGTGAAGGGGCGGTGATAAGCAGGAGGTGCACCAACAGCACCGGGAGCAGCAGGGGGAGGAGGAGGGCCGCCATTGGAACCCGGAGGAGGAGCGGCGGCAGCAGGGGGGGCAGGAGGTAGAGGCCCGCGAGCCACGGGGGGGAAACCACCGCTAGGAGCACGCTCATGGCCCGAGGGAGGAGCATTTGCAATCTGAGGCAGGTGTGGCGGAGGATAGGCAGAGGAACCACCCAGTTTGGGTGAATGAGCTGGGCCACGAGCAGGGTCAGGGAAAGCACGACCGGGTTCCTGTCGAGGGCTTGCCTGAGGAATAGGGCCGGGGGCACGGACTGGGTCACGCTGGTCGAGGCCGTTGGCCGGGGGAGCCGGTCCTTGAGACGTGAGGTCGTTGATGCCGCGATTCCAATCGGCAATCTGTCTCGGGGGCGCAGGTGCCTGGGCTGGGGGACCAACTGGAGCTGGGGCGCCCCACTGGGGAGCGGGCGGCTGACCGACACCAGGAGCCTGGTATGCCTGGGGGTGAACATCTTGCGGTTGAGGCACGGGAGCGTTTGGCTGTTGGGCATTGCCGCCCTGGAGTTGGCTTTGGAGCAATTGCAGACGAGCCTTGATGTGGACATTGGCCGGGTCCAGATCGGCAGCGCGCCCATAGGCATCCAGCGCGTCGGAAATTTGGTTGTTGCATGATTCGTACAGAGTGCCCAGATCGTACCAAACCTCAGAGATATATGGGTTCAGGCGGATCGCACGAGAGTAAGCATCGAGCGCGTCGCGGTACTGATTGATCTGGTAGTAGAGAACACCGATAGAACACCAGAAAGTAGGGTTGCGACCGTCACGATACACAGCTTGTTGATAGGCTTCATAGGCCTTGGGATACTTCGCCTGCGACATGTAACAGCGACCAAGAAGGTACCAGCTCTGCGCGTCATTGTTGTCTGCGCTAACCGACTTTTCGAGGAACTCGATGGCCTTCTCTTGGCTTGAGAAGCTACCACTTTGTTGGTGGTAGAGCCATCCTAGTTGTTGCAGGACCTTTGCGTGGTTGGGGTCGCGTTCGAGAACTCGGCGATAGGCTGCTTGAGCGGAGTCGAACTAAAAAAAAAAAAACAATGGTGTTAGGAGCATTTCCGGCTCAAGGTTGTGACGAGGCGAGAACTTACATCTTTCTGCTGCTCATGAACGTGACCGATCTGGAACCAAATGTCCTCTTCAGTCAGTGGGCGAGGCGGGTCATTGACAATGTACTTGAAGCACTGAGAAACAAGTCAGTTATTGAACCGTCGTGGGTGATTAATGGACGTCACATACCTCCAGACTCTGGCTGAACTTCTGCTGTTGCTTATAGATTATACCGAGGCGGAAGTAAATCTCATTGGCCTTCTCGAACTCGGGAGCCATGCGCATAACTTGAGAAAAGGCTTCTTCGGCATGGTCAAGGGATCCATAACGATCGTAGAGAATGCCAATTCCATACCAGAGCTTGGGTTCCTAGGTGGGAATTAATTTTTGTTTTGTTGGGGTTGGGAGCGGAAAGCAAAAAGCGACTCACCTTCGGGTCGCGCAGATGGTACAAGGCTTGCTGGTAGGAGGTGTATGCCTCTTGAAGGTTATCCATCATCAAATGGCAGTGTCCCAAGCTGCCCCAAGTTTCTCCACTGGTTGGATCCAGCTTCAAGATATTCTGAAGATACTCAATGGCCTTGGGAAATTGCTCCTTAGTGCGGAGGATGCAGGAGATGGCGTTCATGGCCGGGATGGACCATTGGTTGTGACGCAAAGCCTGCTCATACGCATTCATAGCGCCATCGAGATCCCCCATAAGTTCAGTCAAACTGCCTACAAGATGAGATCCACCGTCAGTACTTAATCGCGTGTTGTTATTACAGAGGTGAGGAAACGCGGGTCGCATTCTTACCAATTGACAACCAGACTTGCTCGTTGAGCGCGGCAATCTTCTGGGCTGTGGTGAGAGGAACCCCCTTTTGGCCTTGCGCAGGCATAGCGGGCATGTGTCCGTTAACCTGGGCGTGAGCGGCCATGTGCGCCGCGGCGTGGTGGGGAGCCACACCCGCGGTGGGTGAGGGTTGAGTATGAGACATAATTCGGAGCGAAAATTGAAATCTCGATAAAATTCAACGATGTCGCAATCCAAACTAGATGGGTCTTGCGACACGATGATGCAAAGTACCGAGTCGATGGATGACAGGCGGGCGCGAATGATCGAAGCCGACTATGAGTGGGAACAAGTAGAGTTTGGGAAATTTAGTGTTGCAGGGTGAGTGAATATGCGACACGGAATCGCCCTAATGGAAGAGGGTCGATCGGGAAAGGCGGAGGGTTGGGTGTGGTGTGATGCCTCTCCCGAGGATGGAATCGGGGACGGGAAAGGAGCGCGCGTGGAGAAAATCCGGAGAGAGCTAGCTTTCCACAGGCTCCAAAAATAGGGAACGCGAGGGAAGAGGGATGGGGAGAGAAAGGAAAGACGGTATGGATGAGAAATCAACCGCGTCCAAAGGGGAGGGGAAAAGGGAGGGGGAGAAGAGGTGGATAGAAGGATGAAGATGAAGCCCAAAGGAAGGAGGGAAGAGAGAGTCGAGGGGCTGGCAAGAAAGGTGTGAAATTGGCCAAGAATACGCTAGTGGTTGCGCAGCTCAGCGGCCGTCACCACCGCGCAAAAAAAGCTGACGACCTAAAGTGGGTTAGCGTGGTGGAGCCGATCTGGGGTTCGTATGCTTTTGGTGGGAGATGCCTAAAGATGTAGGGGAGTCATTGAGTAAATATTCTATCAAAAATGGTTGATTGCTTGGAATAGTACATCCATCAAAATCAATCATCATCACTCTATCAATATCTCTTAACATCAAAATTGCCAGTAATAAGACTAGTCTATCACGATCTGGTACATCCCAGGATCCACACCGTTAAGCCCCCGGTTGGGCCGAGTGGCGCCCTGGTGGGGCCTCGGGGTGGACTCCCCCCGTGGTCGCTGGTGCTAAGGTCTTAGTGCCACTGGTCCCCGTCTCCGTGCCACTCCGACTACTTTAGCCTTCTCCGTCACAGCTAACCCTAAACAAAAAGAAAAGAAAAGAAAAAAGGAAAAAAAAAAAGGAAAAATCATGGTGGTCTGTGCGTGTTAGATCCCTGTGTGCCTTTTCCCTGTCGGGGTGGGTGCATTAGGCGCAGTAGCTGCGCTAGGTGCAGCAACACTCTGTAACCCCCCCTGGTCGCCTACTCGTTGTCTGCTCCCAGCTGCTGCCCCATCGCTTCCGCAAAGCCGGCATCGTGCAGCCCTGAACCTGCTACTCCGTACTCCGTGCTAGTATACTATGTCCTCTTCCCCCCACCCCCCACAATAGACCAATACCTCATCTTGCATCTGAGGGCATGCTATCCACATTTACTAGAGCTGTCAACTGCACGCTAGGTATCTGTACCATGCACCCTGTACCCTGTACGGAGTAGATATCCATACCATTCCTTTCATGTACTTTCGTTTTCTTCGGCTCTTCTCCTGTTGCCTCTTTGCTTTGTGGACGCCTCGATCTTTTTCTCACCCTCTTCTCATTTGTCTGTATTCTCCGCACCTGCAGGGTTCCTTGACTTGCATTCCTCCAGCCGCTAGTGCATTTCCTAAACGGTTCGCCCCCTTCCGTCATTATTCCCGCTCCCAGTCACTTACCTCCTTAGGTCTAGTGTCTTTCCTGTTGTGGAATTTCCTTCTCTTTTTCTTTTTTCTCTTTTTATTCATTAATTTCAATTTTATTGTCTTATTTTTTTAGAAAAATTTACTTTCTGGGGCTTTTTCTCCCCTTTCTATACATTTCCAATTCTATTGCGACTTTTTGTAATTTTCTGATTCGATTATTCGGCTCTTCTTCAGCCACAGCGCCACAGATCATCTTTATACTAAGACTCTGACCCAGTGGAGCCAAAATGTGACAATGCACACGCGCCCCCCCCCCCTTTTTATTTCAGTCCTCAACCCGTTCAGTCCACAGCAATCCACACCTCCCCCTCCCGAAATAAGGAGACCCTCCCTCTCAATCCACACCCACTGCCTGATCCTTGTTTGAGTCTACCATATCCCTACCGCATCCAGCAGAATCTTCGATCCGCCCCCATGGCGTCATGAGGAACTGTAGTGGGTTCAAAGGGCTCCACTGGAAATGGATACAGATCTTTCACTCTTCTCCTTCTCCCATTCCGTCTGTGCAGGGTTTGGCTAGCCGAGCCGCTGCTGTTGCGTAGTAGTCTATAGGTCAGTTGTGAAACACTGGCAAACGGACGGGGGGCTGCCAACGCACATTCCCTCCGCCAATGGCCTCGGGTACCCGATGATGAACCAAATCGTTGTCTGGCAGACGCAGATCTCCCCTGGGTTACACAGCCGCTGGGATGGGGGCCAAAGTCAGAATGGGTCGCGTTTGGGAGATGTGGGACTCACCGGCATTCGCTGATCCTGGTTCAAAAGTCCGTCACATTCCCATTTCCCCGGATAAGACAATCCGATCCTTCGAACGCCCATTTACATGTCTTGTCCCTCTCATAGTTGAAGTACCAGTATGCATGCTATTGGGAGCGGATCTGGCGCAGCCCCCTCCCCTTCGGACCCCTACAGCCGGGCCAGATGATGTAACCAGGGAATTTCCTCGGGACTTGTGCCCTACGCTCCACGTAAGAAATCAGCCGCGCGCATACTAGAGCCCACTGTGGAGACTTCCGGCTCCGAGCCATTACCTAAGGCCGCGTGAGCCTCTTGTGGAAGGGAAAGGGGGAGAGAAGAATGTGCCTAGGCCTGAGGTAGAGGAGGAAAGATAAGTCATTGCACGATCTTCAAACTTGATTTCAACATGGGGGTGGGACTGTGCAACCTACCAAACTCACGATTCACTCAGACTGTCGCAAGGTATCGCATATTCAACCGAGGAGGTTGAGGACACATTGTCGCAATGCTTGGCCCGGTGACTCGATGTTTCCCCGAGAGAATCATTTCTTTTTACTTATTGACTTATTTCCAACAGAGACCGCTCTTGAAGGTATCGGTAAATATATCAGGCTATTTCTAGCATTGCAATCGCCATTTCTTGTTGTACAGATCCAGGCTCGATCAAAGCAGGCGATTGCAGATCCGCCTAGTCGGAACGGTCGATGTACGACCCGCGTCGCCAAGTGGAGAAACATGAATCATAAATGCAAAGCATGAATCTATGTACACAAGTCCAGAATCGGAAGAATACTGCGTACTAGATTCCCGTCCTAGCTTAAGGATCACCACATCACCCACATTCACTATTGATCGCGCTCGACTTCTATCGGTCCGTGCGGGAGGGAGACCACAAGGCTACACTGGCGGAGTATGTACATATGTACGGACTCGCAGTAGACGTAAAAAGAAAATTTAAAAAAAAAAATACCACAGGTCTCAGGTACAGCCATGTGACAATCAGATCGAGACCATGCACCCTCGGATTAAACTAGAATGGCTGGCTACACCAATCTGCGACCGTGCAGACGCCGGGGAACACGAAGAAAGCTCCGCCATGGATTACCCCGGACAGAATTCCAGCCCCCTCCCGTGTGTCCCAGCAGCATGGCAGATAAAAGCACTGGTCTAGCCCGGCTGGTTGGCTTTCCAATAAACCTCGACATCGGATCAGCCAGTGCGCCATGGCGGCGACCGTGCTGCAGCCACAGATCAGGCAGCCCGAGATGGACTCGGTAGTGTGGTTTGTTCGAGTACCACGGCAACGGTGACCGACTGGCGCTTGTCTTCAGGTTATGTACCTAGGTATGTAGGTACTTTATCTGTCTTGTATAGCTTATTTCACCTTCGATCTACCTGCCAGTGCTTCTCAGTATCGATTGAAACGTTGGTGTCTCAGCCAATTGATGATCTTTTGACTGCTAATTAGTACTTTACCACTAGCAAAAGCCACAGCTGGTACTCCGTGCCTACACACGAAGGGATTGAGCGTAATGATTGGGCTCAGCCCTTTTTCTGAGGAGATTACATACTAGTATGCATGTAACTTAAAATTGCTTTTTCGGAGGAATGTGTGTTCACACATACTAGTAATCCAGCACCCACTGGCAATAAACCTCCAGGGCTTCTACTACTGCCCAGACGTTTATACATATTTTGGGTGCTCATGCGGCTGAGTCCAACTTGAACCTTGGAACTTGAAGTTTGCCCCAGTACTAGAACCTCCACGGATTGATTACAAGTTACATTTTAGGCTAAATCGATCGCCCTTTACTCGAAAATATCAGAATTATGCTAAGAATTTATAAATTATGGTTACTTTCTGATTGGATCGAGAAAGGTTTGCATAAACTATTATCGATCAAACGCGAATTTTTGACGGGCCGCAGATCGAGAGCCTGGACTGGGCCCACACCCAAGTTTTTTTTCTTTTCCTTATCTTTTTCCTTTTTTTTTCCTTTTTAAAGACATCCGAGTCCCATCCACGAATAGTGTAAGAAAAAAAGGAAAATGATATGTGAACTTATAATCCAAAAAGCATAAAAAAAACCGCCAAACTCTATGTACTGCATATTAGTCCATAGTTTGTGTGTAGCACGCCTATTTCTCTCTGGACCGGCAATGCGTCTTCCCGAGATTTGCGCCATTTGACTTTTTTTTTCCTGAGAAATAGCGCTCAGCCCTAGATCGGGGAGTCTTGACCTCGTTCTCCGCAATCATAGAAATGCTTGACAGGAAGCAGGGGACGACGCGATCTTCCACATCATGCGTGCCCGGGGCCCTGCGGCTGATCACTCCCTTGCAGTATGCAGCGTAGGTGCTGCGGATTAGGCTTGATCTATCGCTGCGCCTAAATCATATCTCGATGCAGTACGGAGTACAGATGGAGTACTCTGTACGAAATGCTGGTGCATAATTGCAGTCGCAAGGCTATGCAGATCAATGTAAACACTGGCCCAGCACCCCCTATGTACTCCGTACACACGTCTCATTGCCCTAGGTTTGCCAAAGGGGTCAGCAGCAGCAGCGTTTGCCTGGACTGATAGGCTTGCTGAGTCAACTGGCATGGCAGAATACAAAAATACCTAAATTGTTTCTTTTCTCAGCATACGGCATGCAAACAATCGATCTCGCTACATTCTCTCTCTGACGAGAATTTCATGATATACGGGTATGCATACTGCTACTGGTAGTAAACAGTGTCGTGTCACTCAGGGAGCTAACCGCTTCCTGCATCCTTGTTTGATTATGTAACATGATTGCAGAATGCACGAAATACCAGGAAACGAAGAACAGGCCCCTCAAGAGAGATCATTGACTAAGAGGCCAAAATTCAGCCGTTAGACCAACTGTGGGGTGAAGGAGATTGAAAACGAGTCGGTGTCAGAGAGAGGACCCACAAATCCACATGGAGTGAGGAAAAATCTCCCATCCACCGCTCGATATTGTTGTCAATCTCTTGTAGGGTCAGACTTTGACTTGTTGCACCGGTGGCACCGACCAATCCAAGCTTCTGCAATGATCAGTCGATTGACACCCATCCGATTGGTAGAGAGCGGACCCTCCCGTCCTCGAAACCATCGGTGTCGGATTACAGCGCATGAACCTCCGGGGGCGTTCTTTGACATTGTACGGAGCACGGAGGACATATCTAGAGTCCCGGCCACAGTGGGGTGAAATGCACGGCCACGGGAGAGAAACCTGAAAGGATGTGAAAGATCTACACCCACCCTTGTCGCGGTGTGGTGACAGCTCATGATCGACTTACAGATGATCAGCCGAATTACTCCCCGAGCTCGGCAGAGCACCAGCTGATTAGACAGAGTCGATGTCAATGTCAATGTCAACCCGAAACGAGATCATCCTCCTGTCATATCAGCGGGCCCCCCCCATTTACGGAGTACAGAGGGGGAGTTTCTTAGCGATTTCCTACCGGACGATTGCCCAGACTATCTACTTCTTTGACATTGTTGCCTTCAGCGCCCCAATGTGACAGTGACAGAGGAAAATACCAGGCAACTCTGGGCAGTTTCAGATTCGGGCTTTCAGGGTCTACGACCACAAGAAGCGCGGCCCAGTGGCAACGAGAAGGAAGAAAGCCCAGGCCAGGGCCACGCAACACCCCGTATCTGACCGCCCCAGCCAAGCGCGGCTCGCGAGATTTCTGCAGCATGTGGGAGTTGCCGAGCAAATCTGGGCGACGGAGCCAAGAGATGAGCATTTCACGAAACAAAGACGAGCGTACAGGGCGGGTGCAACAATCCGCCGCTGATTTTTGATTCGTCTTGGTCTTGAGTCATCGGACCTGGTGGAATGAGAGGAAGGAAGCCAAGACTCCCTCAAATTGCCAGGAACGAGTCAGAGGAGGGGGGTGAAATATGGTATCAAGGCATGGCATCATTTCTCGAAGACACGGGAAGATCGTACAGAGGACACCCAGATTACACATGTCTGAGCCCAAGTCCGTGTCCAAGATCAAGACCAAGCCTAAGTAGGGTAGGTACTGGCGTGTGCGGTCTGGCGATCATGGGGGATGTGCATCTATCTTTGTGCCCAGGAACCTAAGTGCAGACTATTGAGGGGTTTACCTAAGAAATATTGAAAACACACGGAAATCCTGCACTTTGTCTGGTTTTCTGGGTTCCCCCCTTCTTCCATTTTCCATTCAGAGCAAATGAATTTTGCCAATCTCTCGGCGTCTGGGCAGGCTCGGCACGCGGGTCACCGAGGTTATGTGGCTGGACGGACGGTTGTTATAATCCGGCGAGCGGTGTATTGGAGGGAGAGCATGATATTGATGGTAAGAAGTATACGGAGTATAATTCATATGGTATGGTATCTAGGGCACTCCGTAGATCCTGCATGTTGGATATAACTGTGTAATATAATACAGTAGCGTGGCATGCCCGGAAGTCTTCACCGAATCACGTGAAATACCAGATTGAATGCCAAGGTGCCCCAGCAGGTGGTATTGCACCAATCAAATGCCGAGTTCGGTGGCTCATCATTTAGTTTGCGCCTTGGCATCTTGGCAATTGGTAAAACATCGTAAATTGATGCATGGGACAGTCCTTGTCCAACCTATCTTCAGCACCATTCCATGAGGATCAAAATGAAGAAAGATATCAAGATGCTTACTTCAAGTACTTTATTTACTGAGAACTGCCCCTAATGGAATCATAATCAATGAGGGTGTCGTGGCGATGGCCTCGAGCCTCGAAAGGTTGCCAAGGGCTCGGCATCTGGGCGTCTTGGCAAGAGAACCTGCAAACAGCTGCGTCCTCCTCCGCTGCCATGGCTTTCCCTGGCCCTTCCGCTGTGTCTCCGTCTTATAAGACTGTGTTTCCGCCCTAGCTCTTTCCCTCGTGTTTCGTGGTGGGAAAAGCTGGCTCAGTCTTTCGTCTTCCGCCCTTTCCTCTCCCCGGTCTCAATCGCCCCGCCCCCCCTATAAGGCCTCGAAACGTGCCCTTGGCTAGGGAAAACCATGCGCCGTGAGCTCTCTAGTCCGTAAGTCGCCCTCTGTGCGCTTTGTACGACCTACGGCTGCTCGCCTTGCCCTTCGCCTGTACTCCGGCTCGCCATGCGGTCTCCGGAGATGTCATATACTCCAGCCTACCACCAAGGCCAGGGCACTATCGGCATGACGAACAATTCGATTCGAGCCCCTCCACCCCGTCGATCTCCAGATCATCCCGAGCCAAAGTATCCAAGTCCGACCCGACCCTCCTTCGAATCAAAATCTTACGACGTGAGCCCCCGCTCGTCTGGTCCGCGGGGATCTAACGCCTACTCCCCGGAGGCTTCCCGTCGGCCATCCCGAGTGGAGGACGACCCAGTTGTGACTCGGATTGTGGTGCCCACTAGTCCAGCCCACAAGGAAGAACGCAGCCGTGGTAGCTGGGCTGATCAGCCCTCATTGATGCCGGGCGAGCAATCGAGTGCCTCGCGCAACCATAAGCGCTCGTCCCCGGACGACAATAGTTCCGATGATGGCCAGGACGCACTGCTCATGCTGGTATGTCTTTCCACGCCGTTAGATTCTTGTTTAGATTGCAGCCTTTTACTAAACTAACCTCTCCATATAGTTCCGACTTTCTGTCCCTGTCCCAGTATACTCCTTTGCGGCCTGTCTATATACCTGCTGTGCACTCTTCTTCGCCATCTTGACGGCACCACTTCGTCTTTGCTCCCTATCAGCATACCTCAGCAAGACAACTTTCTCCTCTCACCTCTGCGACCTCCTCTCCCCAGTCCTTCACATTCATGAGCGTCTCGTCCACATGCGACCTCCCACATCAAATCGCTCTTCCTCCACACAATGGATCCACTCCGAGATTGATACCGACCCGTCAGAAATGGGGAGCTCGAGTAGAGATTATTCCGTTGGCATGTCCATCGTAGTTCTACTACTCTCTCCGTTCTTCAGTATCGCCATCCTCTTGCTAGCCTGGACTGCCGCCTTCTTCTGGGTCTTCACCATGATGATGGGAAATCCAGACGGAACTGAACGCAAAGACGACGGCCGCGCTGCTGTCATCGGCGTTTGCAAATGGTGGAGAGCCTGGCTAGCCAAAGCCCGGAACTCATCATAACCCCGGGCCATCTCCTCCTCCTCCTTCTCCACTTCACCTGAATGTGAAAATCTTCCCCGCACGGGAATGATCCCATCAGTCCTCATCCCGGACCACAATAACAATGGTCTCTTTTGCATTGCATAGACTCATTTCTGCGTGGTACCCGAGAAAGAGCGACACGCAGAAACGAATCCACCCTCATCCCAGCCCTTCTTCACCTGCCGATATTACCTTTTTGTCTCCAAGAGAGACGCATGATTATACACTCATCTTCGCATTCTATGATGCAACCCGGAGTTTGGATTCGGAGTCTGCCTTTCTGTTTAATGTTCTGTTCCACGGCGTCTCAAGGAAGCAGGCGCATAAATACCTCCGTGACCTTATTGTTGGCCCTCGCTTCCCCCCGCAACGCCCTGTCTATGTGAATTTATTGGCGGGCTTTTTTGCCTTTCTTGAACCCCCTCCTCTTACCTTGTTGCAGATCATTGAGGAAGGTGCAGGGCCTTTTTTCTTCTTCTGGGATTCTGTCCTGCGCCCGTCTGTAATTTTATGTCTGATGCTTTTTTTATCTGCGAGAGAGGGTAGTGTATGTATGCCTGCTTGTCTGAGCGCGAATTGATACCCGGTTTCTTTGGTTGTATATCCTCCTTTTGTAAATCCACCCACCTGTTGCACCGTGTTGGTAGTAGTAAATCTTTCGCATTTCTTGTTTGGGGGACATCTTGTTGTTCTTGGGCGGGTAGCGTAAACATAAGTACTTAGCTCCACTTGGAATAGTTTATCCCTCGCTCAATATCTAACCCACCATATGCGAGTTCTGTTCGAGGTGGTGCCACTGAGCCGGTTACCGCTCAGCGGGTAAGCATAAGTACTACATGTACCCGAGGTTTGATATGCACCAGTATCACACTATCACATTGCGGGTCTTCGACTTGATCCATCAAGTCCAAGTTGATGCCGAGTTCATGGAAAATACGGTCCATACTCCGATGAAGCTATGTAAGACAAGAGCCGCAAGCCCAACTTCTCCAAGCCGTTATCCAGTGCAGGGCTATGCACACCCAGACCCATGTCCCCCAACCAGCATATCCAGTAGCAAATGACGCCAGAAAGACAAGAATATGCAGGCTGTTCAAAGATTGCGGCTCCGAGGCATCAACGGATAGTTATTCCTGAGCCGAGGAGAATTACCACTACCACGTGGGTACCAAAACACGGTGAAACCCATGAAGAGCATCATCAAAATGACATCCAGGATATACGTCATCCACTCATGAGCTTCAAAATACCCCTCAAGACTGCCCTGGAATTCGACCATCCGCGTGATATTCCGAACAACGATCAAAAGACTGCACGCACCCAGCCAGCGCAGATTTGTATTGAGCCGGAGGTTTGGATCTACCGCCAGGGCCAGGTAGGGCGAGTTCACGCGGAGCGAGAAGACGATTAGACATAGCACGAGGAGGAAGTTGGATAAAATCTGAATAGTGAGCCCGGAGAGCATGACGTATCTTGCTACGGTGGCTGCGCTTCGTCTTCGTGCTTTGACGAGGTAGCCGACGCCGACGGCTTGGAGGATGGACGAGAGCAGGTCGTTGGTACAGAAGATTGGGAGTAACCAGGTGTCTTTAATCAGGGAGAGGGATTTGTGTCGTGAGGCGGAGATCATTCGATGGAGGAATAAGTGCATGGATAAGACGAAGAATATCGGTGCGAGGAAGATGAAAACGACTTGGATGTTGAAGGGTGCTCGAACGTTGGGTGTGCTGTGAGAGCAGGCTCGGGCAGAGAGGCCTACAAATTCGACTTGATGGGTTGAAATTTGTAAGGTTAGAGTGTGGATTTCATTCAGGGTCAGGGTCAGGGTCAGGGTTTGGTGTACAGATTCCCCCAGTCACGATCGCGAGACCGAACCAGTTCTGGGTGGTGATGACTTTCCAGAAATGACCCAGAGTGAGAACGAGGAAGACGACAGCCAGGAAGACAGCTCCGCCACTGGTTTGGACGCTGTAGTAGTAGCCATAGAAAGCTTCTGAGTTTTGCATGGTAATGTGGTTGGTGGTATAGATGTAGAGTAGTAAGTAATGGTTGAGGGCTTAAGGGGAATTGGATTGGATTGCAAGATGCTCGAGATTGAAGTCAGTAACCAGGTGCTATTATTATTATTCTCATAGTCCTATAAGAAGTTCTCTTGTACTAATCAAGCAAGCAGATCACCATCGCGCCTTCTGTGAAGTGTAACTACCTACTAGGTATTCGGTGAGGGTCACAGTCACCCCAATTCAAACACTTGCTTGCACCTGTACTTGCACTTTAGGTACCTAATAGTAGTACCTAGGTACTCCCTCTATCCTCCGTCTCTATCTCTACCTCTCTTCTCCTCGACACATCTCGGAGACGTTGAACAGCATTCCCCTTGTCCCCCCTTGATTCATTGACCATTTGATTCATACTAGCATAGACCGTGCGAATCAATCAATCAATCAATCAAGATGAAACAATGGAGATGTCGTTGAAAGGAGGAGTTTTGGGGGGAATTCGGGGTTTGAAATGATGACGATAACACTTTTCGAGACCTAGATTAGCTATAGTATGATCGGGCAAACATTTTGTAGCCACTGATACTAGACCTAGATATAGGAGTGTGGCCTGAGTAAATCTGCGCAATGGGACAAAACGCTCTCCCGGCTCTGCATGCACGAGGCCAAATACTCTCTGATATGCGTCCCGGGTCTTAGTAGTGCCAAACAAGCGTAGTATGATAAACAAGGGAAGGTGTAGAAGATGGAGTCAGTAATTTGCGTGGGATCACCCGATGTATGTGCTTATACTTCAACTATGTGCAATAGTAGATAGATACACCCTACCCACGAAGAGCAGAAGGAAAACCCAATCATCATTTGTTCAAAAACGCCTCACCCGCTGCGTAGCCAAAGGCGAATCCACAGCCTCCAGCTCCGCATTACCGTAATCGTCATCATCATAAACCAAGTCGAATTCTTCGTCCTCGTCAAAGGTAGGACTCACATGGACCGCAGGGGAGGAAACGGGACTCAACGCAATTCTTGGCCTTGACTTGAAAACACTCGCGTAATCCGCATCCTCTTGGAAGAGTTGATCCTGTGGCGTTGATGCGCGGGATGGAATACTCTTAGGCTGTGATATCTTCCGGGGCGTTTCGAATTGGTTGGTTGGGAATGAAGGGCGGGGACCGCGGCGGCGAGGTTGAGGGTTCTCGTGGGAGGGGAGGGGTGGAATGAGAGACATTGATTTGCGGGTTCGTTCGACTAGAGTGTAGTTTTGTGGTGGTGGTGGTGGTTGTTGCTTTAGGGGTTCAGGTTCAGGATCTTGGTCCAGATCTAGTTGCTCCTTAGAGTGTTGATCTGGGGAGAGGCGGACGATTGGAGGCGATGAGTGTAGATTCTCCTGATATTCACTTGTCCGAATCTCTGGAGGACTGAGAGTTGGGGGTGGGTTGATGGGGTCGGTTATCTTCAAAGGCGAGGGTGACAGGTTTTGATCACTTGGTTCTTCTGACGTGACCAACGACGGCGGTGAATGTGAGACTGGAGGTTCTGTGTTCCGCACAGGGCGAGTTTCGAAGGGCTCTACCTTGACATTGATGCGTGATATAGCCTCAGTGACACTTGACATGATTGATTGATCTGTATCTTTCAGCGACCTGTCACGGTCCCCAGGCTGCCGCACCGCTTTGGATATACTGGCCACCGACATAGCTTGGTGATCTCGAAACTGCACGCGAGGCTCAGTAGACTTGCTCCCCACTGCATTAGGGTTGTCGCTGCGCTCGTTCCGGAGGGAATCGTTGTATTCATGCCATCGGCGCAGGCGACTCCGTAGACGCAAGACCCGTGCCTCCAAGTCAACTACCAGGTCTGATTTGGCGCCTCCACCTAGACCATCCACCCTGGATTCCTTCGTGCGTGCCCAAGCCTGCGAAAAGGGGAGCTCCAAGAACCCATCTGTACTGCTGTGCGATCCACCATCAAGCAAAGCGATAGCCCACTCCTCGCTGCCCAGCCAGTTCGCTTGAAGTTCTTGAGCTAGTCCCGCTGTTTTCACCCCTTCGTAGGTCGGAAGTTTCTCGGATTGAAGACTAGCTCGTTGCGTAAGCTCTTCCCTCTTATTGTCCAGAAGTTGTGAGAACTTCTCATATGTCTCGTGTGCATGTGCTCGGCGCCCCCCTGTTGCGCCAAGGGACACCTGGTGGGCAAGCACTAGGGGCAGGAGATTCTGGTACTCCGTGGGGGAGATAGCTGCCGCAGTAGCGACCTTCAGGGCTGGGTTCCAGGATGTATCCAGTGCGGAAAGCGCAAGAAGCTTGCGGAGAACAGCGGTCGAGAAGACAGCCAGGAGCTCATCGAATTTCTCCCCCTTACAGTCATCCAGCATTGTCTTGCGGAGAATGATTTCCCGACCCAGATCGCCATTTTTCTTCAATTCGCCGAGCGAGCGGAATAGAGCGGCGCGAAGGTTGACAGATTGTAGGGGTTCTAGCGGTGGGAAGAATGGGCGGAGTTTCTAGGATATCGGAATCAGATCAGATTAGCAAGCTCCAAAAGCAAGAGGGATCCAATTTAGTATGCGAACATTTTGAGCATATTCCGGATCCCAGGTTGCGAATAGATGGTAGAGAGCCCATTCTACCAGGCGAATTCGCTGTCGTTGATTCTGAGATGATGGGGATAGCGCGCGGAGAGTGATGTCGGGCCAATCGTCGCGCTGGTCCAGTTGAAGGAGTTTGAGGTTTCGGATGAAGATAGTCAGAGGTGGAGGAGTCACCCAGTCCAGGGGCTTTGGCCGAGCGGACCTTGATGCCATGAAGAGGGGTTCGAGGAAGTGTACAAATTAATTAAAGGCGGGACCGGGGGAGATGATGCTAGCGGGAGGTCACTACCTCTAAGGTTAGGTCCCGTCAGCCAGTCAGAGCTCCTCCGAAAACGCATGTCAACAAAGCGATAAGCCCTTATCAGTCCCGCTTTCCTACTTTAGGGTACCCTTCCCAAAGTAGAACTCCCATGGTTCCTGATTCTTCTGTTTTTCTCTTGACCTCCACCTCATTTTTACCCCAATCTCCCCTCTCCTCACAGCCATGGGGTCCGACAATTCTTCCTGGACTCCTCAAACCGGTAAGCCCAGTCATCCCCCTCACCAATCTCTGCTTCTGACCCTCAATAGTCCTTTCGACCCTCCCCCACCCCCCAGAAGAGAACACCACCTCTCCAATCCCCTTCTTCCACCTCCTCGAACGCCTCAAGACCACCAAGCGCGAAGGCTGGCGCCGTTTCGGAATCAATGGCGAATCCATCTCCGACCACATGTATCGCATGTCGATCATGACGATGTTTGCCCCGCCAGAATTGGCATCTAGACTGAACATCCCCCACTGCACCAAGATGGCTCTCGTTCACGACATGGCCGAGTCACTAGTCGGCGACATCACCCCGGTCGATGTGCACATCACCAAGGCCGAGAAGGCCAGCCGCGAGGCCGCTGTCATGGATTACATCACTACTTCCCTGCTGGGCCAGGTCCCCGGCGGCGCATTGTCGGCCCAGGAAATCAAGCGCGTTTTCGAGGAATACGAGGAGAATGTCACCCTGGAGGCGCAATTCGTGCACGATATCGATAAGATGGAATTGCTGCTGCAGATGGTCGAATACGAGCGTTCCAATGACGTCGATCTCACCGAGTTCACGCGTGTCGCGGCCCGTGTCCAACTGCCCGAGATCAAGGTCTGGGCCGAGCAGGTGATCAAAGAGCGTCCGCAGCGAAAGTGAAAGGTTAGAGTTTCTCGGTGATTGGAGGATTAATGAAACCTCTGCTCGCATAAGGGTTAACCAGGCGCTCCTTTCTTTGCTTTCACCCGTTTCTTTTGGTTAGATCGGAGCTTTGGAATTCCCTAGATACTATAGAAACAGAGCAAGCGTTGAGGAGGTGCTTTACGAAGGATGCATGACGATGAATGACTGCACAAGGCTTTTCGGGGATAAGTACGTCTTTGCCTTTATCAATACACTTATTTGCACAGAACTTCTATCTAATTAGAGCTGGGAACCACTCATCGGAAGGGTTCGTTTATCTCTTCCACCAGCCACGATTGCATGCACCAGTTAACTCCGTATCCCGTGGATATCTCACTGGCAGCCCTGTCAAAACCTCCTATCTCTACCAGAAACCCTATTTCTGAATCGCAGTGGTCGTGTGTAGCGCATAGATTATCAACACAGTCGATGGCCGTGGCATACTGCCACCAAGGCATCACCACCCCTTCAATCAAGCGGCTCCTTCTCCATTTCCCGTGCCAGCATCTCTGCCTCAGCTTTCATATCCTCCGGTCCACGCGGTTTACGCTCTTTATCATCGACAACAGGGAACTTTGTCCTTGTCTCCGCGCGCTCTGAACCAGAACTCCCAGCCTCACGGAATACCTTGCCCACATCGCCTTCTTCCCCATCCAGCATGTCGTAGATAGCGTCCGTGCCACCGCGGTGATCTAGATCTGCCGCCTTGCGCGGGATAATATGACAGTGGACATGTGGTACACTCTGTCCTGCATTCAGGCCGTCCTGCACGGCGATATTCAGAGCCGAGGCGCCGTGTATCCTTTCGACCATTCGTCCTACGCGCCGGACGGTGAGGAATAGATCGCTTGTTTCGGCGGCGGTTAGGTCTGAGACGCGGGGGACGACGCGGCGGGGTGAGACGAGGACATGGCCTGGTAGGATTGGTTTGAGGTTGACGAGGGCAAAGGTTAAGGGTGTTGTGTAGAAGACCTGTGGGAATTGGCGGTTGTTAGTGAATTTGTTATCGACTTTAGGGCTTGAGATCTCTCGGGGTGGAGGTGGAGATCAAGGTCAAGCTCTAAGGTGGAGGTGGAGGTGGAAGGTTTCCAGCGGGACAAAGTACCTGTGGTGTGACTAGGAATGAGCCAAAGTAAATTGGCGCAGCGGCGCCTTTCAGCGCCGACATTTTCTCTGGAGAATCGGAGGACATGGGGTTGTTAACAGGTTGATACTTGGTGGTCTTAACGCCGAAGATGCGGCAGTCGATAGACTGTTGACTCCACCGCTTGACTCACCGCCTACGTAGCCATCAAACATGAATCAAGCTATCGAAGCTGGCATACGGGTAGTAGTTACATCTAGTTGGTCTTCAGAATGGTGACTATCTCTTCATTATGAGTCGTACGTCACTTATGAGATCTAGACTAAGTCATTTATACGCGGCATGCACGGTACCAGAACCAGACAGAGTCGGACAATAATCATACAATTGCACGAGCCCAGCTGGACATCAACAAAGCTTCAGGTGAAGGGTATCATTGACATTGACCATGAAAAACGTCCTGAGCTATATTACAAGAAATAAAACACCCGTCGCAGCTAAGAAAGCACAGGAGGCCTCGATAAAGATAGGACATGAGAAGGAAAATTAATGTTTGAACAATGAACCTGGGGAGGCCGCAGTTTGCGTCGCCTAGGCATCCGTCTTCGACTCGGCTTCAGCTGTAGCGTCAGCTTGGACTTCGGTTTCGGCTTCGGCCTTCGTCTCGGTTTCTTCTTTGGCCTCCTGGTCAACGGAAGGGGTCGTCACATCGTCGCCCTCGGGGGCCTTTTCGGTAGATTCTGGCGTTTCAGTATCTTCGCCTTGTTGGATTTGCTCCTGCTGCTGCTCCGATTGCTCTGCATCTTTCTCTGAGCTGTCATCGGTGGGTTGTTCAGCGGGTTCTTCCGTCTCTACAAGCGACTCTTTTGGCTCTTGGACCTCAATTTTATCTGCAGGAGCAGATTCGGTCGCTTCAATAGGGGGTTCTGCTGTCACTTCTGTCTCTTCGGCAGCGATCTCAGCCTCGATCTCGGCCTTGACGGGTGACTGGGGCCGGGGCTCAGGAGAGTCCCTCAGAGTGGGCCGCAAGAGAACGGAAGCTCGGGGAGAATCCTCGGAGTCCTCCGCAGCTTCGGTGATAGTTCCAACATGAGACCCGGTAGAAGGACTGTGCTTGTGTCGTCGTGTGGTGGCGCCGGTATCGATTGGGGGAGCCATGTTCTCCAGCGAGCCGAAAGGACTTTCACCATCCTTGCGCAGAATTGTCAGACGCTTGCTCTCGACCGGCTCGACAACTGCGGGTTCAGTAGCATCTATCCCCTCCGCCTCCGCAGGAATGGTGTAGTTATCTTCCGGAATGAGATTGTACATGTCGCAAACGGTTTTGAAAAATACGTAAAGGCCGTCATTGCCCTCAACCTCCCAAAAGACACTTCTGTGCTGGAACCAAGCGTGCGCGAAGATCCGGTACAGACGGCGGAAGATGTTGGTGAGATGTCTCATACTTGCCTGCGGTCCGCCAGCGGTCTCAGAGCCAAGTGTCAGTCGGCTGGGGAAGTTCTTCGGCGAAGTCAGGGTATTTGTAGCCCAGTCGAGAGTATGGCAGCAGTAATCGATAGCGCAGCATGATTTAGGAGGTTCGTGGACAGCGCAAAGGTATTGCCACTCCGATGCGCGCATCTCCGGGCACGTCTGCGCCGAGCAAGGCGGATCCTCGGCGAAAAACGCAATGAGCAGATTATTAACTTTCATCGTGAGGAATCGGCAAAGTTCGTAAAGCCAGAGGGACCGGTCGACGCCCTCTGGTGGTTCCGCGAGCTCGATCGCGACTTGGCGGTTAATCGGGACCACCGTGTCCGATCCTTCGGGTTTCGTAAAGTGGTGGTACAAGGCTTTGAGATGCTCCTGGAGCTGGAAAGGGGAGTCGAGCTGGGCATGTTAGCTTTGGATGATTGCCGGGGATGCTCGGTGCTTTTCACATACCTGCGACAATGGAATCAGTGGCGGGCCGAATGCCATATTAGCCGCTCTGCTGCCCGGCCGAATCCTGCGCGTCGAGCCATCATCCTGTGCCGGCACGCCTAACAGCTGCTCCGCATCCTTTCCAAATGTCTCGCCAACAGAAGGCGACGCGGGCCCGAATTGCACTTCTGTAAAAGGAGGAGGGCTGGGGAGACGGGGAGAGCTGGACGGGGAGGCTCCGGCAGTCATGGCGCGAGGTTCGGGGAGGAGTAAGAGCAGAGAAGGGAGAGGCGCGCGAAGACTAAGGGAGAGAAACCGAAGGAAATAAATGAGTGGAAGGTGACTCCGCGCCCTCAAGCGATCAAAAAGTGAGCATGTCCTAAAGGATTCAAGTTCAAGTGTAAACGGGGCTGTTGTCTCCTTCCGGTCGAGGCCGTTGCGATAAGCAACAACAAATGACCGTCCAATGCCCTAAGCCCTACTTCCCATCTGGGTAGCTAACAACGTCATCTCCGCATTTCTACGTGTTTTGCTACCCTAGTAGCTACTCTAGTACGGACTTGTGGACAACAGGGCCGCTTTATTTAACCATAGCAGAAATATCTTACATGATGTCTGCCAATATCGAGGATGATGACGCACCGCCAGATCTAGTCGATGTGTCGGCGATGCCCGCTGATCAGCCAGACTCTATAGAGGAAGAGCCGACAGCTCGAGTACCTATCACGCTGGTAACAGGTATGGTTTTGAAGAATGGTCTGAAAATATTTGATCAAGCACTAACTAGGCATTTAAAGGCTACCTGGGGGCGGGAAAAACCACCTTATTGAACTACATATTGACCGAGAAGCATGGCAAAAAGATCGCCGTGATCATGAACGGTTTGTCATTATCAAGAAGTGGCGATTCCAGACACAGGCTACTAACAGGGTCCAGAATTCGGCGATTGTATGTATAAAGCGAATTCGAATCTCTTTTTCGGCAATTCTCATTCTCCATCATAGCAACGGACATCGAAAAACCTTTGACCGTCAACGAAGGCGGCCAGGAAGTCACCGAGTGGATGGAAGTCGGTAATGGTTGCATCTGCTGCTCAGTCAAGTACTTACTATGCAACCCCGAGACCCTCCCACTTGAACCAATTTAACCATCTCTCCAGAGACACTGGCGTCATGGCTCTTGAATCTCTCATGGAGCGCAAAGGAACGTTCGACTACATCCTCCTTGAGACAACCGGTCTCGCCGACCCAGGCAACATCGCCCCAGTCTTCTGGATGGACGAAGGTCTCGGCAGTTCCATCTACCTAGATGGCATCGTCACACTCGTCGACGCGAAGAACATCCTCCACCTTCTCGACGAACCAACGCCAGAGCAAAAAGCAGAAGCCCATAACGCCGATCACGACCATGGCTCTGGCCCTGTGCTATCGATGGCGCATATGCAGATTTCCCACGCTGATGTGATTATCCTTAACAAGACGGATTTAGTGACGCCCCAAGAACTTGAGGCTGTCAAGGACCGCGTTACGGCTATCAATAGCGTGGCCAAGATCAATGTGACTGATCATAGTCGAACGCCGCAGATCGAGGGGGTGGTGCTGGATCTACATGCATATGATCATCTTGCAGACTTGGATTTCAGTAGGAAGGGACATAGTCATATGGACCCGGTATGTATCTTCTTATTTCGCCCCGTCTCTCACAGTCTGATAATGCTGACCTGTGACTTTAGGCAATCTCTACAGTAGCTATAACCACGTCACCGATTACTGCCGACAAGGTGATACGAGTGGATGAATGGCTACGCTCTGTTCTTTGGGAGTCGATATACCCCGCGCCAGCCAATTCGGACCCTGAAACGGCTCCTGTTAGCTTTGAGATTCATCGATTGAAGGGTATTCTCGTTCTTGAGGATGGCTCCACTCGAATTATTCAGGCTGTCCGGGATGTCTTTGAGATTAGAGATACAGAGCCCGCTAAGGGTGATGGTAGCGGTCCAGTCCAGTGCAAGATTGTGCTCATTGGTAGAGGTCTCGGCTCAAGCGCCGATCCATGGAAGGCAAGCTTTGAGTCCTACGTCCGGGAAAGCTGAGAGTGTCTCCCACAGTTACTCAATTACGACGAAGTGAAATGGAAGAGCTTTTTCTTTTGAAAACCCTCCTGGACTAGGCAGAATATGGGCCACATACCTGAGATCTAGAGTGAACCAGTAGTTGCATGGCAAGAAATCAATTGAAATAATACAGACATGTCAGCCAAAAAAGGAGAGCTAATGATCAGATACATTCAAACAGCCCTCATGAAACGCCGAACAGTTGAAGCCTCCAGTATATAAAAAAGGGACAAGGAAATAAAACAAATCAAGAGCACACGTAGGAAATGGCTAAAAGGGACTAAAGAAAAACACACAAAAAGTAGCATTAAAACAGTTGTTCAGATCAAAGTCCGCCAGAAGAATGCAAAAAAGAATAAATAAAAAAAGACTTTTGTTGGGACGCCAAATGTTCGCCGGCTTGCGCCATGGGCGGCGCACATGCCTTGAAAAGCAGAGCTTGAACGCGACAATGACGAGGGTTGAATGTACAATCAAGAAACGAAGGGGTATCGAGCGTGTACTCCCCAGGTAATGGGGCTATTTCAGATAAAAACGAATCTGGGTGTATTGTTTTCGGAAAAAAGGCTTCTGGGAAGAGAGCCTGGCGCTTGAACGCTTGGACGGAATTTAGATGAGATTGACGAGGCTTTCTCTAAACGCGGGATTGATGGGTAATTGGGATTCGGTCAAAGATGGTGCCAATCGGCGTTGGATGGAGGGTCGTGCTGGTCGTAGCCCGGGATGTGGTTTATTCTCTGAAACCGAAGGAATGGTGTTGGATTCAGGGGTACTTAGGGCAGGGTTGATGGGTAATATAGATTCAGACAGAGATGGCGTCAGGCGGCGTTGAAGAGGTGCTCGTGCTGGTCGTAAACCGGGGTGTGGTTGATTTTCCGAGGTCGGGAGAATGGTATTGGGTTCAGAGATGCTCAGAGCAGGGTTGATAGGTAATCGAGATTCAGACAGGAACGATACCAGCCGCTCAGAAACCGTTTTAGGTTGGGCAAAGTGTATTCCAGAATCTCGGGCAGATATCGAGCCCGAAGGGAAAGATTTGCGCTTCGATATGCCTATTGCTGGATTGATTGGCAGCCGAGACTCTGAAAGAGGTATGTTCAGCCCTTGGGGAGTGATCACGGGCTGCTTAGGCGGTGCTTTCGAAGAGTCTGGAGTCTCTGACTCCGTAGAGACGGGTAAAGGGACAGGGTGAGCCACGGCTGGGTTGATTGGCAATTGAGAATCGGCGAGCAGGAATGCCAATTGATGGTGAGAAGGGTTGGACTGAGCAGATATGTCCTCGTTTTGGCGAACGGTGCGAAGATCTGGAGGAAACGACTTGCGCTTGGAGAGCGCCGGGTTAATCGGCAGAGCTGAGAGAAACAGGGATGCTGACGTTTCAGGAAACTCATTTGATCGCACCAGAGGCGCGTTGTTGCCATCGGTGGGAGTTGATTTAGAGTCTTCATCATCGGCGAGACCAAGCCTATTAGATAGTGGCTCGTTCGCCGTTGTAGCATTGGAAGGGTGGTATGAAGGCTCTAGAGGAATGAATCGGGCCGCTTCTGCGTCGTTGGCAAGGGGCAATTGACATCCACCAGTTGATTCCTCCGATTCGATATGTGATTCCCACAGTCGTGGTTGGGGCTCCGTTTCCACTGGATTGAGGTCGTGAACGACTGTATTTTCCCATACAGATGGTACGGCAGTTTGTATTTGATGATCAGTTGGCAATTCCGAAGCTGGTTCCTGGAAGGAAGCGTGGGAATCTTCATTCCAACACCCGTCGTCCAGACCGTCGGATTCATGGTGGTTTAGAGTGGACGTGGAAGAATGCCGAGATGGAAAGGCGATTCCGTCGTTGGAATCAGCAAGTGTGACGGTCGATCGTTTACCCTGACCAGGGTGGTTGTGGAACAGGGGCGGAGAAATATCGATATCCTGCTCACTCGAATACTTCACTGATGGAACAGGGGTGAATAGATTGGGATTTGGTGTATTTCTCGTGCGCTGGGAATCGACAATATTGCCTTTAGGAAGGTGGGTCATTGCTGAGGTGGCGTATGGGAATCGGTGGTCTGGTCGAGAAAATAGATGTGTGGGAAAGAACGAGAGTAGTTCTTTGGCGGATATTCTGTGTCGAGGCATTGGGCTCAAACAGATATCGACTATTCGTCGATAGTAATCAGGAACATCCACATCAAAACCGAGGAATAATGGACGAGGTTGTCTTTCAGGCTCATCTTCTTGCATTGCCAATGCCCACAATGTCATGCCGAGCTGGTAGAGGTCTGTCTTGACGCCAATGTACATCGAGATCCGCTGGTTGCTCTCAATTTTCTGAGCAATTTCGGGGGGCTCCCATCCAACAGGGCAGCCTCTGCGATTGATGTCGATAATAGAGGCCTTGTCTTCCCCATCCACCACGATATTTGACAGCGTGAAATCGCCTTGGACGTAGCCGGACTCGTGGATCTCGCATAACCCCTGGACAATTTCTTTGGCCCACCGCTCCCGCCTCGCAAAGGGAATGCGACCACGCTGATCGTACAAGATGTCAACCAAGGCACCTTGTTCAGCGTAGCTAATGAGGAGCCCCTTGACTTTCTGATGATGCTCATCCACCACAATGCCTCCCACTTGAATCACATTGGGCGATCCGACCAGGGCGTGAAGAGCATTTATCTCGTAAAGGAATTCATCGACGGTGTCGGGGCCAGGAATTTCCTTCTTGATGAAATTGTGTCCACCCTGTTGCACTTTATAAACAAAACCGGAAAGATGCGCATCGAAGTGGAGGTGGGTTTCGGGAATGCATCGAGCGCCTGCGAGATGACCGATGCTGGAAATGGGTGGGTAGGGAATGATTTCGTTGACGTCCTCGGTGACATGAACGTGGAGACGGCCATCGCTGGTTTCAACCTTCAGATTCGTCACAGTATCGTAGAACTGGATGTCAGCCAGGGAATCACGGAGTGACTCGTAGATCCGAACGCTTTTGTCTCGCTGATATCGAAGTCCCTTCAGATCAGCCTCCAGCGAATCGGGCTCTGCTCCACGGTAATCGCATGAGATCGTCACTCGTCGCCATTGGTAAGGGTTTTCGACGTAGGTGATAAAAAACTTCTCCCTCTCTGAACGGTCCCGGAAGTGCATACTCAGATTGAGAATCCATCGATTATCCAGATCCATATCGATTGTGTCCGGTGCCGGCGCCGGCGCCTCCACCTCAGGGGTATCGGTTGTCACGTCGCCTTCCCAGTCTGCATAGAGACTGCTCTCTTCATTCGGTTGTGATTCCACAAGTTCGAGGGGTTCGAGGGGTTCGGGAGATGCAAAGGGATCGAAATCGTCCAGGGGTTCGTCAACCATGGTAGCAGGTGTCGGGCCGAGCCACTGAACCTCTGGCGCGGACAGTCGTGGGCCCGTTGGTGGTAGTGGAGACTGGGATCGGGCGTTCGAGGGGCTACTGCGGTCGGCAGACTGGGCGCGACGGTGTTCATGTTCGGGGGGGTGCTAGACGGGTTGGACGTTCGGGAATTGATCGTTTGAAGGTTGATCGAGGTAAACCAACCCCTACCCGACGAGATAGTCGACGGGTCAAGTTGTCCTGTCTAGAACGTGAGTTGCTGTCGACCGAGGCAGCGCGGTTATGATTTTGATTGTGGTTGTTGTGGGGGGAGGAAGAGTCGTCGGAAGAATCTCGATCGTCGCGGCCCAGCCATCTTCGCAGACCTAATTTATGCCACATGCTCTGCTTCTTCAACTTTTCGTCAGGAACTAGACCCAGCCGCGTCGGGCTACAGTTGTTGTTGGCAAGAGAGATGGCCATACGGCACCACCTGCAGATTCTGGTTGTTGACTCTGGTTCTGGTTTTGATTTTGGTTCTGGTTCTGGCTCTGTCGTCCAAGTAAAGACTCGAACACCCTGGTGGAAAGTCCGCTGGCCATAAGAATTGAACCAAAATTCGAGGGGCTCCTAGTGGCGGAAAAGGTGAGACTCAAAAAATAAGAAATAAAAAAGTTGGCGTAGTCCTGACAAGCCCACACACACACAGCTTGCTTTCTGCTCCCCAAAGCTCTCCCTGTGAGTCACGTTGGTTTGGGACGTATCCCCCTTGAATTTTCAAGTCACCCTGTCAATTCGAGGGATAGAGACTTCCGCTGAGGTCCGGGTCCAGATCAAGGTCAAGGTCAAGGTCAAGGTCAAGATTCAAACGTGTCACACAACGTCGGGCTGCAATAGGCGCGGTGGCTGGGAGGGCTGGTCCGTGAGAATGAGCTTGCGGAAAGGCGGTGCAGACGAGAGATGTCGGTCAGAGAACTCGGTCAAGAATCTCTGACTCTCCCAAAGGCAACAAATAATTGATTCTTTGCAGAAGAATAAATGTTGCTGGTGGGATGAGATAGTGTGTTGATCCACTGCAAGGCCTGATGTCTCACAGCGCTCCGGAGCAAAAGGACTCTGCAGGGGATCAATCAGAAGAGCCAGCAGGAGGCAACCCAAAAGATATAAAGAGTCAAGGGAGTTATAATAGGTAAAATAAAATAAAGAGGAAAATCAAGGTCAAGAATATGATTCATCCAACGCGCGCACAGATCAAAAAAAAATAGAAAATAAAAAGCCGACAGGATGCGTTGCGGCCTGACAACTCATGCCTGATTGGGAGGCTCAACGAAGATCGGCTGGGCGACAATATTCAAAGTTGACATAAACCAGGATACTAGTAGTACTACGGAGTCATTATTACTATTCTATATTATCCTGTATACTTCATAGTACTAGTATGTATCATATCTTTTCCGAGTCGTAGTAGTAAACATGGATTCATCGACAGGACTCCACACTCACAGTGGATCGGTTTGGAGATGAACCTCAAAAGTGACGTAGGTAGGATCTATCTGCTATCGGGAAACCTCACAAAAAAGACATGCATGCAAACGGAACTTGAAACAGTACTGCTTCGGAAACTCATGAGAGTGGAGTGAAATTTTGGACTTGGGGGCTCAATGCTAATCAAAACACGCGTCTACCCGCAACTCCAGTCCATGCATTCCATGGAATGATAAGACGCCATATACATCCCATAACAGTCAAAAAGGGAACAAACAAGAAAGAGAGAGAAGAAAAAAAAACTGTACAGAAATAATAATTCACACATATGTACCAGAGGGGGGATTCCTCGACACCTGGGCATCCATAAAGACATTTCACTCATCACCCTCATGCTCGCCCTTCTTGCCCTCTGGCTTGGCCAGTGACTTCTGCCAGATCTGGCGAGCACCATCATGGTCCAAGTCGGAGAATAGGATGTCGAAAACCTGGGAGTACCAAGAAACTGGGTGGCCCTCAATACCGTCCTTGATATTCTACATAATAGCATTATTAGTTTGAAATTCTCGCGATTATGGACCGAATGGGTAATATGGTGATTCAAAACTTACCGCAGGCAACTCCAGCCAGTCAGACAAGTTATCCGCAGGGAAAATAACCTTGGTTGCACCAGCACGGCGAGCGGCGACAGTCTTCTCTCGAAGCCCACCAATGCGCATCACCTTACCGGTCACCGTCAACTCTCCAGTCATGGCCACGGTCGGGTCGAGGGAGTGGTTCAAGGCGAGAGAAAGGAGCGAGCTGGCCATTGTAATACCAGCCGAGGGACCTGTAAATCATTAATTAGAATTTTGCGTGGAGGTCGGAGAGATACGAGAGTAAACATACCATCCTTGGGAACCGCTCCTTCAGGGCAATGGAGATGAACCTTGGCCTTCTCAAAGAATTCGTTCTCGGGGAATTGCTTAACCATGAGAGATTTGGCAAACGAGTAAGCAATATGTGTCGACTCCTTCATCACATTTTGCAGGTTTCCGGTAATATCAAGTCCTGGTCGCGATCGGTGGTTCAGGACACTTTCCAGGATACACTCAACATACAGCGCCGCTCCGCCCATGCTGGTCCATGCGAGACCCATGGTGACACCAGGAGGGAACTGGTCGTACAGGCGGTCGGCAGTGAATACTGGGGGGTCCGACGTAGTCCTTCAGGGATTCTTTGCCAATATCAAGTGTGACTTCATCGGGAACCTTGAGGCCCAAGCGAGGAGTTTCAGTGGTAGATTTCTCGGGTTCGATCGGCGCTTGGGCAGGGTCGGAGGACTCATGTTCCTTGTCCTCTGCTTGGGCAGCCTTACCCTCCTCGGTGAGGGCATCCTCCTCCGGGAGAGCCTCCTCGCCCAGATCCTGAATAATCTTGAATGCTGCCTTACGGTAGACCTTCTCAATTTGCTTCTTCAGGTTGCGGACACCACTCTCCCGGCAGTATGATTTAATTAACTCCTCAATAGCCTCATCCTGAAGGTTGACGTTGACATTGTCCAGACCAGTCATTTCCTTAGCGGCTGGCGCAAGGTAGCGCTTAGCAATTGCCATCTTTTCGTCTGCAACATAGCCGGAAAGCTCAATGAGCTCCATTCGATCCAGCAATGGACGAGGAATGGTATCAGTGAGGTTGGCTGTGCAGACGAAGAGGACCTTGGATAGATCCACTGGGACATCCATATAGTGATCCAGGAAGGAGGAGTTTTGTTCGGGATCAAGCAGTTCCAGCAATGCAGAAGAAGGATCGCCCTGGTGGCCACGGCCAATCTTGTCAATCTCATCAATAAGAATCAGGGGATTCTCGGTTTGACACTTCTTCAACGCTTGAATGATGCGGCCAGGAAGAGCACCGACATAGGTACGTCGGTGACCCTTGATCTCGGCAACATCTGTCAACCCACCCACGGAGAAGCGGTAGTATTGTCGGTTCAGGGCGCGGGCAATCGACTTGCCAATACTTGTTTTTCCAACACCCGGGGGACCAACAAAGCAGAGAATCTTTCCTTCCACAGTTCCGCGCAGTTTTCCGACAGCGATGAATTCAAGGATTCGGTCCTTCACGTCCTTCAAACCATAGTGGTCCTCGTCCAAAACAGTCACTGCATTCTTAATTCCAAAGTTCTCAACGCTCTTCTGGCCCCAAGGAATCTGGGTCAACCAGTCCAAGTAGTTGCGAGTAACGTTGAACTCCGACGCAGCAGGTTCAAGGTGGGCCAATTTGTTGAGTTCCTCCTCGAAGACCTTCTTAACAGCCTCGGGCATAGCAAGCTTCTCTGCCTTCTCCTTGAACTTCTCTACCAGCTTCTCCTTGCCGTCTGACTCAATACCAAGTTCCCGTTTGATCCCCTTCATTTGCTCCATGAGCCAATACTCACGCTGGCGCTTTTGGATCTTAGCCTCAACGTCCTTGGTGATCTTGGACTGTAGCTGAGCGTTCATCAACTCCTTCTTCAGAACAACGAGTGCCTTTGGAAGACGTTCTTCAACATCCATGGTCTCAAGAACTTCTTGCATCTCCTTCAGCTCACCCGCTGAAACTGCGGCAGCGAAATCTGCAAGTTTGGCAGGCTCGTCACTCAGGTTTCCAGGGAACTGGTCGGTGTAGAAGGCTGAGATCTGGTCGCGGAACAAAGGGTTCAAGGTAGCGATTTCCTTGCACACATTCACGATCTCACTGGTGACCGCGCGAATGATTGGGCTCTTCTTATCGAATGGCTCCTCCGCAAGATTCTCGACGTTAACAAGACTGACGGGATACTTCCGGAGAAAAGAAGTGGGCTCGTAGTGATATTTGGGCGCATTTTCCGGGGCCCCTTCCTCGAAACTAGCCACAACGTCTCCCTTCTTCTCGGTTTCATTTTCTGGCGTTTCGGTTTCTTTCTTCGGGGTCGTAGGTGGGAGCAATTCCGAGATTTTAATGCGGCGATGGGGATATAGCACAGCCGTCACACCAGTAGCCTCTCCACGGAGTGGATATGCTGCGGTGATCTGGGCAAACACACCGGTCTCATACACGTCATCCATGTTCTCAATGACATCGCCATCCGCATTATCATCCTTGAACAAAAAGGCACCCACGTAAGGTTGCCCGCGTTTCATCATATCCTGAATAGCAGCGGCAACATTCGGGTCTCGGATAGTGATTGCCTTGTAGAAACCGGGGAACAAGGACGCTTGGCAATGGGAATTGCCATCACTTGAGGGTATACATCCGGCACCGCCGGTTTCTGTAGAGCCTTGTCCCCAGAGCCCTTCTTTCCCTTCTTTCCACCGTCGTCATTTCCACCAGAACCACCACCACTTGCAGAACTGGGCTTAGAGTCTGCCTGGCCACTGTTCGGGGGAATGGGAGATGGAGATTTGTTCGCATCACCCTTGCCATCCGATGCATTGGCATCCTTCTTAGCATCCTCCTCTAGCCCACGTTGTTCCTTGTCGTTGGATGTTCGGTCCTTCTTCCGTGCGGGACCTGTCTGTTCCGACGACTTCTTCCGTGGTTCAGGGATTTTATCGGCATCCTTAGCATCCTGAGATTCTTTATTCGACTCGTCCTCCGTTTTCTGGTCGACATCGTCCTTGGGGTCGTCTGATGGAGGCTTCTCTCTCCGGGCGATTGAGCTTGAGGAGAAGGTGCGGGGAGCGGAGAGAGGGGATCGGGGTGCCCGGTTCAAGAGCGGCGAGGACCGGAGCGTCGCATTATTCCTTGGGATGGAGAGAATCGTTCGACGAAGCAAAGGACGAGGTGTTTGGTGGAGCGCAGCTCTCCAGGGGAGGGTCTGGCCGCGGAGCATGCTATTCGAATCTCTGGCGGGAAACGGTCGGTGGTGTGGTCGATTAAGGATGAAGGGTGAGATATAAAGGATGAGCTCTAGCTACACGTCGGCGAGCTTCCAGGAGATAGGAAGGGAAAGGAGGAGGGAGGAGTGTGAGGTGGAAAAGAGCTGGTGGTCCGTCTTCGGAGCTCGGTCCCAGGCTGCTCGTGCTTGGCTCACCTCGTCGGCGACGGTAGAACCATTATCCGAGGCTTCCGCCTTCCGTTTTCGACCCGGGGAAGCTTCTGGCAGCCCTAAAGATCTTATCTTGATGCGCCCACGCAACCCTAAGACCCGTTGGATCGCCCAGAAACATAGGTCTGTAGTACCCTTTTAAGTGGATAAGTGGCCTAGATCTTGTCCGTTTAATGAAATATTGCTCACTTAATTAGTGCTGTTTATTATATCATAACTTATGTGACATTGTATCAGTTTTATCGTTATCACGACTGTACTATACACCATCCTAGGATGGCAACTCATTCAGTATGGCGAGGGTATTACTAGGAGTGGCGCGAGTTTCGGGCCTTGACTTGGTCAGGTCGTCCCCGAAAGCTCGTAATTCATCAGATATAGCACCACCAGGGCTACATTCTGTGGCGATGAAGAAGAGTAATTTTTCGTAAGCCCAACAGTCCGTAGCAATCTGTGCATCCAAACACGCGTCGGCCGGGGTCTTCTCGGTGTTTTCTTCCATGTACACCTGCATCTCTGGGGAGAGCCATTCCCATGTGTAATATCCAGCACCGCCGATATCGATGAGGAAAGCATTCCGCTCACTATCTAAAACAACATTCGAAGGTTTGATATCAAGGTGAGACCGACCCTTCGTGTGTAGCAAGTTCAGTGCTTTTCCCACCTGCATAGCCCACTGCATCTTTAGATATTCAGTCACGGCTATTTCCTCGCTCGTGATATGGTCGAGTGAACCTTTGGAATAGTATTCGAGAAGGAATCCCGTAACCACACGCAGCATCTTGCTTGACGGGGAGGTCTTGTAGGGGTTTTCTGACTCCACTAGGCCTACTAATTGCGCAATGTTCGGCTCTTCACAGAATTGTGCCAGCGCGTTTATCTCACTTATGATATCTTCTGTGTCTCGGGGCTCATATATGGGGCGATCGATCGTTTTGTAAATAAACTTCCGATGCTCCAAAGTAATGGTAGATACTGCAGGAGCGATGAGCTGATGATTCTGGAAACAGTTGGTGGTTTTATTGACGCAATTACTTTGGACCCTTTCCCAATGTTTTGACGGAAAATAGTGACGGGAAGAGACTTATTGTGATACTCATCTTCGAACAAAATGTGACAAGTTTCTAAGGGAGACTTTCGAACTTAAGCATGCCAAAATATGATTAGATCTGCCGCAAATAGCCGAATGAAGATCGGAAGAACAATAGGCGCGGTGTCTCCTGTGAAGGTGAACCTTCTATGGGATTGAATCGATATTTCACAAACTACACAACTATTCCATGTCATCCAGTCCTCTCCAACAAGAGTGGTTTTTTTTTTAAGATAGTAGTCGTTATTCTATTCCAATCTGCAATCATGATCCCATACTTCCATACTTCCCCGGCATTCGGTTATTACATCATCTCCACATTAGGAATAGCGCACTCACGTGATTCAAAACTTCTCCGACGAGAAGCTTCTTCGCGACCATCGAGCAACAATTGTAAAGGCCAGTGGCGTCAATCAGGCTTTGCCATTCACCCTCTCATCTTCATTCCTCGTCCACTCATTCACAAACAATTAAATCGCCGAAAAATAGTCGCGACGACAACCATCCAACCACTTCCCGGGGATTACTATCAATGAACCCATCCGCGGCATTCCCTAAGGCCGCGGGTCTCCCCGCGCGCCTCCTGCGGGCACCAACACAATGCTCGAAGCAAACAACGACACCTAATCTCTGCTCGGCCGGTCAGAAGCGTGGTTATAATGTCGTGGCTTCCCCATCACCTGCCAGACGCCACCGCGAAGGAGTCTACAACCCAAAACCTTCAAATGCTTTCTCCGTTCGGGTAAGTGGCCTTCTGCGATCTCAATATGCATCTTTTACCTGCCAATCTTTCGATCGAAATCTAACCAGTGACAGACCTTCCACTCTACCGCGCCACTCTCGATCGCCGATCCCTACAAAACCCTTGGCGTGGACAAGAAGGCCTCCGCCGGCGACATCAAAAAGGCCTACTATGGCATGGCCAAGAAATACCACCCCGATACCAATAAGGAGGCTGATGCGAAGGACAAATTTGCCGCGGCTCAATCAGCCTACGAGCTGTTATCCGATGCAAAGAAGCGAGAGAACTACGATCGATTTGGTTCCGCGGCTTTCGATCAAAACGGCGGCTTCGACCCAAGTGGAGGCAATCCCTTCGCAGGAGCAGGTGGCTTCCATGGATTCGGGGGAGGCTTCGGAGGTGGTGGATTTGGAGGAGGATTCTCACAGGATATCAACTTTGAGGATCTTTTTGGCGCCTTTACAGGAGGGGCTCGCCGCGGCCCTCGTGGCCGCCGCAATCCGTTCCAGGAACAGATTCTTGTGGGTGAGGACATTGAGGTGCAGAGCAACATTTCCTTCATGGATGCGGCGAAGGGTACATCTAAGGAAATTGTCATCACGCCTCTTACTCAGTGTGGAACTTGTTCCGGCGATGGTCTCAAGTCCGGTGCGAAGCGATCCCAGTGCCGCCAGTGCAATGGTACCGGAACCCGAGTTCACATCATGCAAGGTGGTTTCCAAGTTGCGGCAACCTGCGATTCCTGCGGAGGTGTCGGTATGACTGTCCCTCGGGGTTCTGAGTGCGGTACTTGCAGCGGAAACGGTGTTATAAGGGAACGAAAGACCATCAAGGTTGATATCCCTGCTGGTGTGGACAATGGTATGCGAATGAGGGTTACCGGAGAAGGTGATGCTCCTCCTACCGGAGCTGCCGCGGCTGCTGGTGCTCGCACCCAGCGTGGTGACCTTTATGTTACCATTCGTGTTGCTCCCGATCACCGTTTCAGCCGTTCTGGTGATGACATCCTCTATACCGCCTCTCTTCCGCTCACCACTGCACTTCTCGGTGGTGAAGTCACAATTCCTACTCTCGACAAGGAGGTTAAGGTCCGGGTCGCTACCGGTACCGGTACTGGTGATCGAATCACTTTGGCGGGAATGGGTATGAAGAAGATCGGTAGCAGTCGCATGCGCGTCCAGCCTACTGGTGATCTGAAGGTAGAATTCAAGGTTGCTATGCCCAAGTACCTCACTGGCAACCAGCGCACTATTCTGGAGGTTCTTGCGGATGAGATGGAGGATAAAACGGCTCGACGGACCATGAATTTCAGCAAAGACAAGTAAGTTTCCAGCAGTTTCGCCTACCGAGATTGATCACAATGCTAATATATGGGCCAGCCCTCCATCGACTAGCGGATCTACCGAAGAATCATCTAAGAATGAAGGGTTTCTGAAGTCTGTCTGGCATAAGCTGACGGAGAAGAACTCTGACTCCAAGACCGAGACCAAGGGCGCAAAGGACGCAAAAGATGCGACAGATACCAAAGAGGGTGATAAGAAAGAAACTGGCAAGGACGACTCAAAGAAGTCGAGTTGAGCTAATGTAAATGTTCCATGTACTTCTATCTCCCTTCATCTTGGGTTGTATTTACTTTCAATGTCATAGCGCCGGCGAGCTCGGGGAGGCCTTGTTCTGTTTGGAGGATGGGGCAGACGCCTTGTATTATTATTACTTTGTGTTAGGTTGTCATCAAGCTCTCTACTCCTTAGTATTAGAATTAGAATATAGAAGTTTGAGAAAAGATACGATAGTAGGGCTCCTGGGCCTCTCGGAAGCATACTAATAGTCTGGAGCTGCTCCTTGGAGATTGCCCTACTTGTTGAATTTATGGATAAATTTAATTCAAGCCAGATGAAAATAATTTTTAAATTATTCCTCCAATATTTACTAGTGCCGATTTCCTAGGACCCAGTCCATGATGATCCGTACCCTGCCAGTGATCTGGCTGGGCCCTGTGGTTGGCGCCCCCCGACTCACCCGTCACGGTCATCACATCCCACCTGTCACCTTCCACCGCGCGCGGGCTTTCCCCCTCCCTCTCCCCCTTGTCCATGTCCATGTCCCCCTCTCTCTGCGCTGAGATTGAATTCGATTGCTGCCTTTGATACCACCGAAACCGACGTCATTGACCCAACTAGCGATTAGCGACCATCAGGCGCCGACCTTCCGCCTTCCCTTTACCCCACACAGCCTTCCGATCCCCTCAAGGCACCGTTGATTCAACAGCCTTCCCCCTTGTTCCTACATACTCTCAGCTATCGCTAGTGGATGGGAGCAGCTGGCTCCTGACAACCATTCCGTCACCATGGTTCAGTCACCTATGCTTTCGTGTCCGCTGAAGCAGACCAACGAGATCGATTGGGTCCAGCCCCTCAAGGATTACATCCGACAGACCTATGGCGAGGACCCCGAGCGCTACGCGCAAGAATGTAACACCCTCAACCGACTTCGCCAGGATATGAGAGGAGCTGGAAAGGATAGCGCTACCGGCCGTGATCTGCTGTATCGATACTATGGCCAACTAGAACTCTTGGATCTACGGTTCCCCGTTGATGAGAACCATATCAAGATCTCGTTCACATGGTACGATCTAGAATGCTAGCCCGTCTTACAACTACAAACCATTGCTTACCCACTGTTCGAAATCCTTTTAGGTACGATGCCTTCACCCATAAGCCTACTTCACAGTATTCCCTGGCCTACGAGAAAGCTTCCATCATCTTCAATATCTCTGCCGTTCTCTCCTGCCATGCTGCCGATCAGAATCGCGCCGAGGATACTGGGCTCAAGACTGCATATCACTCCTTCCAGGCATCAGCTGGAATGTTCACCTATATCAACGAGAACTTCCTTCATGCACCCTCGACCGATCTGAACAGGGATACCGTCAAGACCCTTATCCACATTACACTTGCTCAGGCCCAAGAGGTGTTCCTCGAGAAGCAAATAGCAGACGGAAAGAAGCCGGGATTTCTTGCCAAACTAGCCAGCCAATCCGCCTATCTCTATTCTCAGGCTGCGGAGACCTTGCAGGACTTTGTGACTAAGAATGTCTTTGACAAGGTCTGGTCGGTCGTAGCGCAGGCTAAGACGGCGCATATGGGCTCTGTGGCATCTTACTTCCAGGCGATTGCAGACAGCGAGAGTAATTCCCATGGTATTGCAATTGCTCGACTTCAGCTTGCCGACAAACAATCCGCTACGGCGATCAGTTGCGCCAAGGGATTCCCCTCGTCCCCTCCAGCAACATCCAATCTCACTGCAGAGTCTGGAAGTACCCTCATGGATCAAATCAAGCATCACCATTCAAATGTTGAGACCCAGCTCGCCTCAATGACCAAGGACAACGATTTCATCTACCACCAGCCAGTCCCAAGCGAGGCTGGGCTCTCGCCAGTAGCCAAGCTGCCAGCTGCCAAGGCAATTCCAGTCAGCGAGTTATACCAAGGACAGGATATCCAGCGGATTATTGGCCCTGATATATTCCAGAAACTCGTACCCATGGCCATTACAGAGAGTGCTAGCTTGTACGACGAAGAGAAGGCCAAGCTGATTCGTGCTGAAACCGAAAAGGTGGAAACCGCCAACGGCGAGATGGCTGCTAGCCTTGACTATTTGAAACTTCCTGGTAGTCTTAACATTTTGAAAGGCGGCATGGACCAAGAGATGACCGTGGATGAAGATTTCCGTCGTTGGTGCTCGGAGCTTGGTGGGCATAAGCCATTCAATAAAGCCCTCGATGAGTTGCAGGACCGGAAAGCAGAGGTCCAAGCTGCGCTGGATGGATGTTCCAAACAACTCGACCTGGAAGAGAGCGTTTGTGAGAAGATGCGATCCAAGTATGGGGGTGATTGGAGCCAACAACCCAGCGGCCGTCTCAACACTACGCTTCGAGGGGACGTTCGCGCCTACCGGGATACGATCAGCGAAGCCAGTGCTAGTGACACTCAGCTTTCAGCCACATTCCGGCAATACGAGAGTGACTTCGATCAGATGCGTTCCGCTGGAGAGACAGATGAAGCCGATGTGCTTTTCCAGCGGGCCATGATCAAAGCCGGCTCAAAGCATTCTAAAGGCAAAAATGGCGTATCTAGCCCTGCCGAAGGTAGTCTCCTGGATGATGTGAACATTGAGGGCGGCATGTCTGTATCGGATCAAATTAACAAGGTTGAGGAGATCTTGAAGAAGCTCAATCTTGTCAAGCGTGAACGCTCTCAAGTACTGAAGGATCTGAAAGAAAAGGTAGGTAGCATAGTGACTGTTGATTTGAACCGTGTGTCTGAAACTATACTAATTCAATCCTTAGGTTCACAATGATGACATCTCAAACGTGTTAATTTTGAATAAGAAGTCAATTGCCGGCCAGGAGACCCAGCTTTTCGAAGCAGAGCTTGAGAAGTTTCGCCCGCATCAAAATCGCCTCCTACAGGCCAACCACAAACAGTCTTCACTGATGAAGGAGTTGACAAAGATCTACGCCGATTTACTCCAAGACAAGCGAGTCCAGTCCGAGCAGTCAAAATATGAGGGCATTACTCGGCAACGGAATTCTGTCATGGCACGTTACAAGAAGATCTATGAGGCCTACAATGGTCTTTCATCTGGTGTTGTCCAGGCACGGACCTTCTACAAGGAAATGGGCGAGAATGCCGATAGCCTGCGCAAGAACGTCGAGACCTTTATCAGCAACCGCCGGTCCGAAGGTGCACAACTCTTGAGCCAGATTGAGCGAGACAAGGCAAGCGGTGTTTCGGAGCAGGAGGACCGCGAGCGAGAAAAGCTTCGACAGCTGATGGAACGCCTCTCTACGGAGCCTAAAACATCGTCGACCTCGCCTTCCACTGGATCCGCGGGGGCTCCCCCAGCTCCATCTAAAATCAAGTCGCCTCCGCCGCCAGTCCATGCACCTTCGTATTCAGCAACTGGTCCGTCTCCCCAGATGTCCCCACGCTATCCGCCCACCATGCCTGGGGCACCTGGTGCTCCTCTCTCGCATTCACCGGCACCTTACGGTCAATACATGAGCGCGAATTCCGGATACATGTCTGGTCAGCCATTCCAACAGGGAGCTGCCGCGCCTCTCTCCGAAGGATATAACCCCATGGCATACCCGTATCAGACACCTGTCTCGCCGCCTCCGAACCAACAATACTTCTCTCAAACTCCTACCCCATACAGCGGCTACACCAGCGCCAGTCCAGCTCCCTCTGCTGCAGTAGCCACTCCACAACAGCATTACATGGCTCCCCAGGGCTACATCCCCCCTCCACCTCCCCCTCGTCCACAGCAACCCAGCTACCCCCCTTCGGCTGGTGGAGTCTACCCATCCGGGCCTGGCGGTTACTCGCAGGCCCGGCCATACGGCCACCAAAAGGCGCCTTCCCAATCTCAGCCACCATCCGCATCGAATGACCCGTGGGCAGGACTAAATGCGTGGAAATGAAGTCTCACCAGGAAAAATGGGAATGGCAAATCTGGAGGGGAGAGGGCATATCTCGGCGTTAGCTTTGCTTTAATTTGATATCACTCGTGTTTGAAATTTTGTCTCTAGCCTGCACTGCATTATCTTTCCTCTGCCGAGGAAAGATTTTCGGTCGTAGGTGGATGTTTACTCTTCTACTCGTACTCAGCTTGAGGCAGCCCCTGTGTTGTTATGTACATGACAAATGCGAATACAAAACAGCCATTGGTATACTAGTATTGTGATTGGGGTCTATGGTAGGAACTTCCCTTGAGGTTACGTGGGAACTCGTTTATCAAGAGGATCTAGGTTGCGGCGAAAAGAATACCACAACCTTGAAACGCATATACTAGTATGAGCGATGCATCCACATGACATGTTAGCCCACTTGAAGGTAACTACCAGTCAAGCCACGCAGCCACGGGGCTGTGGTTTCGATGTCTTTCCATGCATAATAACCGATTGACCCCGCCAACCCTTTCCCTCGAGAGACGTACTTCAACCCACTACCCAACAAGCTTATTTTCTACGGCATTATTCTTCGAAGTAACTTCAAGTTGAGCATGAGTTAGACACGAGTAAACGATTGACGACATACCTATGTACGATAAAATGAAACGCGTTAAGTGTCTCCATCATGATCCATCTTCCCAAGTACCTTGTCACGGAGCTAGTGCTTGGCATCTCCCAACAGAAATAGAATCAGATATCACGACCCTAGCTGCAATATGTCAAGCCAGGCATCAACAACGTGTTCCTTTGGAGACAAATATGGATGGAGAGGTAGAGGATATGGAAAGTTCAGATGACGAGCAGATGAATGGCTGTAAACAGCCCTCGACGAGCATTGCCGCTTCTTTGACGCAGGAGGGTACAAAGTCGGTTAAGATGCGGTTGTTGGACCGGCTGGCTGAAATTCTCTGCTACAAAAAAGTTGCGCACTATGTGACTTGTACAGCTATGCAGGAGACCGACGATGAGGTAAATATCTTAGCATTGAGAAATGCTGCATGGAGTGGGAAGGACATCGAGCTCCTCGAGGAGGTGTCGAGGCAGCTAGAAATAGTTGCAACCAAAGGTATGATGGGGATGTGTATTGGTGAGTATCAACTAGTCCCTTCAAGTCTAATTTACAATCAATACTGCCAGAATCCCTTGACATAGAATCTTTACCGGACCTCCAAGCACTTCTCAGTGAATACTATACTCCACGCCTTAAGTATCATGCGTCGGAGCTCTTCGGCCTGGTAACAAAGAAGAAGGAAATGTGCAAATTCAAGTTGGTTGAAATTTTGAAGGAGTTTGGCTTAGGAAGTGTCTCTTCAACCAACCTTGTCGCTATTGTCGACGATATCTGCTATAGCACAACTTTCTACTCTCAACTCAATCAACTCTTTACAGTCAAGCAGGTTAAACGAATAACCCGTGAGCTGGGCTTTCTCTGCCGCCCTAGATATGCCTTCGCCACTTTCTGGGAAGCAGCGCGTGAGATCGAAGGTTTCCAGAGCATGAAGATCACGCTCGTCCCCGGAGCTAGGGCGAAGCATGTTCCACCGAGCATGTCATTGTGCCCCCAATTTCTAACCAAAGCGGACCAAGCAATTCCCAAATTACTCAAGCAGAAGAGATGGATCCATGCTGAAATGGGAATGGTTACCCATCTGATTAAAAACGACAGCGTAGCTCGAACCTTTCCATATCTGGGTATCAGCAAAAAGACATGGTTTATGTGTGGTCATATTTTACAGAGTTTGGCTCCCTTTCAAGCGCGAAACAACCATGGCAAAGTTTATTCTCAATGGACGTTACCCAGCACTCTAATTGTTCCGTCCTTATATCAAGGCAGGCTAGAATCGGCGGTTCAAAACCTCCGCGATGTGCTGCGGCATGAATGTGCTGCGGCATGAATGTGCTGCGGTTGATGACCAACACATCGATGCGGTCAAGGAGTCAACTATTTCAACCCCAACGGCACCAGAAATGGTGACAAGGTCTCCATTCAATCGCCATATCACAGATCCTAGAATCCAGGCAAGACAAATGGAGTGGTTAGAAACCTGCAGCCCAAGAGCAATGGCTGACAGGTACGAGGCTCAGTAATCTATACTAGCAGATACTAAACTCTGCTTTAGAGCCGACCGCAATCAGACGAATGATATCCCTGAAGAAGACAATACAGAAACTCTAGAGTTAATCGGACCCCAGTTGCCACCCAGTCCTTGCGCCCAGTGTCATACCACAGCAGATCCACTGACCTCCTGCTCAAAATGTGACACGACATCATACTGCAGCAAAATCTGCCAAAACCTGCACTGGCTAGAGCACAAATATTCCTGCAGGCTCGGAAGACCCTTAGACCAGGCGGATGACTTCATTCTGGCGTGCCAACGAGAAGAGTTCCCAACAGATGACCTTGTAGCAAAGGCCTTTGGCTTTCTATACTTCGCATCCTCCAACGGCCGGAGACGAATTTTCCACATATATTGCCAACTAGTAAATGTTCATGGAGTAACCGAAGATGAACTTCGAGAAGCATGGCGAAGCAACAAACTGAAGGAATTTCTCCTCTTCCGCGGCTCCCAGATACCTTCTTCTGCACTCCAACGAGATATGCGTTGGCTACATCAGCAGGAGGGATTCGCTACCGGCGCAGAATATGAGATAGAAGAGAATTTCAAATCGCAACTTCATCTAGTCGAGCCACGAGATCGCAAAATCCCATTTGATCAGTGGGAGCCGCGGGAGAAACTGGAGACATACGTATTCTTCTATCAAATCCTGAACGGATTCGTTCCAGACGCAGACGAAGACAACTGGATTTTGCTTGGTTTCTGCACAGCCCGAGACAATCGGGGTATTAACATGCTCGCAACCCTCTACAGGATGCTTATCGACAGGTGCAAATTTCAAGAATTTTGGAAGGCCATGGAACGGTCCGATATGGTCGGTCTATTCGAGCATTACGGTCTTGGACACGCAATCGCAGAGCTGCGCAATTTCAACCACCTCATGAAGGCCGTGGGAACCTGGTACCAAAGTGTTTGGGAATTAAAGCGCTTTACTAGACTCCCGATGGCAAATCCGATGCAGGCTGCCGCTTTAGACTATGGGTTCGACAAATGCCAGACGCCGCGGGAGCGAATGGCTCTCCGACAAATGTACGCGGAGTTCTTCGCCCGGGGTGGAGATGAGATGGGCCTTCATCAGGCCTGTATAGATGGCCAGTTGGCGTCCTTCCTACGATCAGAGCTGCGGGAACTTCCTGTGTCGGACGATTTGTTATCGAATCCATATCCTTTGGAACGATGTAGACACATGGGTATGGTGGTTGAAAATGCGATTTCTTGCTCGGAATCCAACTATGACTTTGTGAAGAGATTATACGATGAAAGAGGAGAAAAGGCAGTTATCTTGACTCATCCTGATGAGCAAGATGAGGCGATGAGTGAGGGCATGATAGAACGATTGCAGTTTTTGGGAGGATCAGCGAGGTTCCGGAAGACGGAATTTCAAGGGGGTACTTTTAGAGAGATGGAAACGATGTGTTGATATCCCGAGGTCTGCGATGGTACAACACAATGAAAGGCTGTTGCTTTACGCAGCAATACTACTATGTGGCTTGGTGGGCTCCTGGGTATTCCGGTTTCTAGTTTGCATCATGATATTAGGTAGCTTCGTACCGAGATATTTTCCTATCAACTTTAAGTTGAACTTTCAGGCTTGAAAGGGAACTTGGAATGATAAACTTCTCTCCAAGACCGGAACTTGACGCGGGGGTTATGTCGAGAGCTTGATAGAACACTAACCACATCTGTGGCATACGTATATAATATTATTGAAAAGGTAGTATACTGAGTTGTAGTTCACGGGGAAAATACCTTCTGATCTAGTACGAAAGGGCCTTCTCAATTCCAAGAATTGCTAATGGCCGACTAGATTTGATACAACCTGGCTTTTCCCAATGCTGCTGCTGGTTGTTGAGGACCCGTAACCAATAAAGATATCTGAAAATATAGCTACTGTTTACTACTACATACTAGTATAGGCCCAGGCAAATTGATGGCCCAAGGTAGCCGGTCAACCACCTCCGCAGCTACGCACCCCCTGGGGTATGAGCCCCTCCCGATTGGATAGAAAAGGCCCAAAAGGTCATACGAGAAAATTAGTCTGATTTACTAGCGTGCAGAGTGATCTGGCTGGAACCTGGGGTAACATTTTCACGTGCTTACTGAAGGTCGTGTCATGGCAGTGTGGAAGGGAGAAAGAAAAGGACGATGCTGTCAATTGGATGCACTATGGTAGTAGCGAGGAATTCCAAAATCGTACAACGTGTATCAACTTCTCGACGGTCTAGCCCCTAACTATGACGGCGTAAATCATAAGGCTAATTGCAGTGCCATGTACGGAGATTAAAGGAAACACTCCGAGGTGACACCAAAAGCAGCAACAGCAAGAATAGCCATCCATCGGCATTCCCCAAGCTCTCTTGGTGTAATGCTGTTCATTCTGTGTACTCACTCATGTGGGGCTTCCAACTTTCCCCGCGCAAGTGTTAAAGCTCAGCTTTCGAAGGGAGAGAAGGGTCCAGCAGACACTCAGGGAAGCACCAAGATACGCCATGGAGCGAATCAACCTACCATGACAACTTGAAACACAGTCAACAATCCCTTCGTCAATTGACAACAAGCAAACCAAAGTGAAAAGCAAAAACTCAACATCCATCCAACTACTCATCATTCACCTGTCTCTCATTGTGGAGTCCAGGAATCAACAAGATTAACCGATGGCGGGGTGGGAGGGGAGAGGGGAGGAGGGGAAGGGATGAGATTCGATCTATCAATTTCTCGGTTTCTTGGCTCATTTTCTTTTTCGAATTCCATCCATGCGCATTCCTTGGCTTCACTCCCCTTCCATAACAGCTAATTATCGATATATAAAACCCTCTCAACGCAATGGCCATCGTTGTGCCCTCGGTCGGTGCAGCCGTGTTAATTTTGTCCCCTTCCCTGAAGATTTGATTTTGGTTTTTTTGCTCCCCGTCCAGCAACTCTCGTCATAAACCAGAGGTCAGGATAAAATTACGACTCGGAATTTGGGACTACAATACTTCTGGCTGCGGTGTTGGTCTTTTTAAGACTGTCAACCGGGGTATCAAATGTCCTTCGACGCGGCTGCAGCAGCGGCAGATTTACAGCAAAAATGTCGTCGCATTTTTCAAGGTTGAACTCGAAGCCAGCTAGTCCACCATTACAGTACTAGTATGTCAATATCCAACAATGCAGTGCATCACCATTCCCCTTTCAGGTTCTAATCAAAAAGCGGACAGCCTTCAATTTCTCTTCGACAAAACCTGCAAAGCCATATTCATGTTGTATCCAGCACCGGCGAGAAACTTCACCTTCTCGACAAACGACCAGCCGAATCAAACGACAAACGACAAACGATAATACAGCTACGAATCGCCCACGACCAAAAAGGCCAAACAGCAACCTACACAAGCACAACGAGCATAAGAAAATGAAACCGAAGCGACACAACACGACACGGCACAAACCAAATACGAACAGGGGGAATATCAACCAAACGACAAAAACACGACAAACAATCCGATCCAATCATCCAACATTTTAATTCACCAACAACCAACAACCCTCAAACAGCCCCAACACCCTTGTGCTGTCCCCTCAACCTCTCCTCCCTCCGCCGACTATAAGGCGCACAATACGGCTCATCCGACGATCCAATACTAGCCCTAACCCCATCCTGCGAAGCATGATACGCCGGACTCGACGGCGCAGGCGCAAGCTGCATAGCCTTAAACTGGGCGTCGGAGATGATCCGCCGCCCGTACAAGTAGCGCATGAGCTCGAAGTCGGCGCGGCTGCCGGCGAGCGTTTGGCCGGCGCGGTAGTGCGCGGCTACATGGGTGAGAAGGTCGGGCCAGGCTGTGCCTGCGCTTTCGCGGGTGGTGAGGCTGCCGGTGATTTCGTGGTCGATTCGGGTGTAGGGCCCGTCGGGTCGGACGTCTGTTCCTGAGTCGACGCGGCGGATTGAGGTTCGCGGGGATGACGGGGGTGGGGTTTTCAAGTTCGCATCATTCCCCACGTCTTCTGGTTCCGCGTCTTCTTCGTCGGGGCCCGGGGCTGGCGAGGAGAGTGGGTGAGGGTGTCCGTCTACGAACTTGTTTGGGCAGAGCGGGCATCGCGCTGTTTGCGGGGGTGGGTGGGTGCGGAAGTGGCTTAGGACGTGGGTTGTCCAGTTATTCTCGGAGGAGAAGGACTCGTGGCAGTCGAGCATGTGGAAGAGACATGTGTAGATACGATCTGGAGCATCTGCATCTGCTGCGTGTCCGAGTCCGAGTCCAAGTCCATTTCCTTCCTCGCCGTTTATATCTGCGTCTCCGATATGGGCAGGTACCGATAGTCCGGCGGAGGATATGGATGGCGCAGTAATACTCCACGACGAAGATGTATGCGATCCTGAAGTCGCAGACCGCGCTGCGCGGGTACTAGTACCGCGAGACCCCGCTGGCGCTGATATATTCGATGTGACGGTCACAAGCCTCTCTCTGTCGATACTCTGGCGCTGTCGATGTTGCTGGCGCTGATTCTGATTCTGATTCTGACGGCGGGCCTGCGTTTCCCTTCCTACCGGACCTCCGAACTCATGGTCGTCTCGGTCACGGTCTCGAGCTGAGCCGGCCGCTTCGCTGGAAGTGGTGTTTGTACCGAACGATGAGATCGACGAGGAGTCACCGCTGATCAAGCCCGGGATGGAGGGGGAGAAAGACGGCATGCCGGAGCGGAGACTGGGGCGGGGTCTCGTCTCGTCTCGTCTCTTTTTTATTTTCTTTCTTGCGTTTTATTTGCTTTTTTCTTTCTTTTTCCCCTACCTTCCAAAGGTCCCTTTATCTCTTCCTCCGCTTCCCCTCCTGCTCATTCGACTCTGGCTTTCTTTAATCGCTTGCTTGTTGCAACGGGGGGGCCGTGGGGTGGGTGGGGAAGAGAAGATTATCTCCTTGGATGTTCTGCCGACGAGTTGATTAGTATGTCTGTTTCATCAGTCAGACGGGAAAGCAAAGAGCAGATACGGCGAAGACGTGCTGGGGCTTAAGCGCAGGCTCCGATATACTCCGCACGGCCGATGGCGGGGAAACACAGTCCACTTCAGTCATCGGACACACCCAGACTCTCTTGCAAGGCTGTTGCCCATCACTAGTTCTAGAGTACATCCCGAGAACGAAATAGGTGCAGGTACAGCCTTACTAGAGGGCCGGATCGTGCGCGAGATGGGGGTATGCGCCAAGGGAGGGAAGAGTGGTGATATCAGATATCAAGAAAAGCAGACGGGCAGTGAAGGAAGAAGTTGGAAAAAGGGGACTCAGTATCATGATACACATACAAATGGAAAAGAAAGCAGCCCGATGTATACGAATGGATATTCAGCGCTCACGCTCACGATCCGTTCCGTTCCAATCCAATCCCAACTACTATTGAAAAAGGTTGAAAATGATCGCCGAAATCCTCTGCAATCGCGTACCTTTGCGAAAGTGTCAGCATGCATGACATTTTACATTAGTTGCCGGCCTGGCCCGGGTTGCAGTGCAGTGCCGTGCTGCACCGGTGCAAGTGTGCACATACGTGGGTGGCCGGTGGGTTCTAACTGAGGTAGTAGAACCTCCTCTGGGTACAGTATATGCCCAGGGTGCACGGAGTATGATTAAGCGTCGACAGTCATTGTAAAGGAGTGGGGAATGCGGACTAGCATTGGACTATCATTTCACGCAGAATGGAAGAAGAAGGGCGGGGGAAGGGGAGAGGAATAATATTTTGTGTTCTTGAAACATGTAGGGCATTTTTTTTTCGCGCTAGGAACGTTGGAGGGAGAGCGGGGGTGGTCGGGGGCTAACGTTTGGGCAGTGCAGTAGTTGACTACCTAAGTGAAGTGTTATTTGTTGGGCCAAGGTGGTTCTTGAAGACTGCCAGTGGGCAGGGTCAATCCTATAGGGTGGTGGGGTGGAGAAATGGCATGGCATGATTTTGTCGTGACGGTTTGGGATTGGCTTGGTGGTTGTAAGAAGTACCTAGATACTGAGGAATTCTTAGACAAAATATCTACTAGCACAAGTTTATCTATATTAATTAATTGTAATGAATCTAATTGTATGGGACGTTCCGTGGCTGGTTCCGTTCAATATTTCGCAGTCTCCACTCGTGGATATTCGAATGAACCCTAATTGATAAAATGGAGGGAGAGGACAGAAGAATACTTCATACACAATTACAAAAGTCGAGAGCCAGAGAAGAGTAGTTTATAAAGATTTTTTTTTTTTTCAATTTTGATTTCCCTCAAGGGTAAGCAAATATTAGAGAGATAGTAAAGATAGTGATCAAGAATTGAATAGAGACCGCAGGCCTCGGAGAGGAGAATCGCAAAGGTGAAGAAGTCAGAACGACAAAGTTTTGGACTCGGAGAAGAGAAAAAGCCACAGAAATATCCCGATCCGTCTATTGGTTACAGCGCCTTTCGCAGGTAAATGAAAATGAGAAAAGAATAAGAGAGAGCAGAGAAAATAATATAAAAAACCGATCCATCCGACACCGTTGATGCCTGCAATCCAGGAAGAAAATGCACAAAGTCTATATCGTTTCGTAGCGCGCATGACGGAGATTTTGAGGAGACATGAGAGAGAAGAGGAGGAGTGATTTTTTGTCTTTTTTGGTGGAAGGTTTCCTCTTAGAACCGCTCAGCCAAGTCGTTTCCAGCGACGGAGTTGTTCGTTGAGGACGACATGGATGTGAATCCGCTGGCCGGGTTGAGCATGTCCTGCACGGCAACCTTGGGCACCTGCGGCACTGGCAGCTTGCGCTGGGTACCATCGGGTTTTGACATAATGTCGGAGATAGTGGGACCCATGTGACCCTGACTGGGACTATAGTAGTTTGGTCCTTCGGGTTGCGGCTCCATGGGGGCCAGAGCGGGAGTATGTTGCAAGGACAGGTGGCGGATTGAAGGCAAGTGAAGCTCGTTGGCGCCTAAGGGACGCAGGCGAGGTGAGTGTGCGGGGGTTGCCAGAGGAGTGTGATCAGGAGTAGGAGAAAGCGAATCGTGAGAGAATGTTGGGGATGATGGTGCAGTAGAGTTGGGAGAGTTGGGTCGCGAACGCTTGACGCGGTGTCCGCCATAGTTATCATCATCCTCATTGGAGTGCGAACGAGTCATATTTTGCGAGATAGCGTAGGCGGAGAGCGAAGGTAGGCCACGGCCAGTGTGATGGCGCGAGCCGAAAATTTGATGACGCGATCCGGAGTGATAGCCCAGGTGGTCATCCCGTTCCACCTGCGAAGCTGCAGTTGCCAGCAAGTTGATGTCCATTCCAGAGGAGGCGCGGTCGTTGTTACGCGAGTAAGGACCCAAGTTGGAGCGCATTTGATTGGCATAGTTGGAGAAAGAGTGAGGGGGAGACACATCTGGGGAGCCAACCTGGGAAACTGGCGCGGAGCGAGTGATAGGCTTGCTGGGAGGGGGCATCATGTTGGCAGCATTGACCATAGCAGCATCTTGACCAGCAGCAGCGGCCGCGGCCGCCGCGAGGTGCTGAGCCTTGTTGCTGCGACGAGAGTTGGGATTATTGTGAATGCGCGAATGGCGAGTGAGTTCGTCGGAACGGCTGAAGCGCTTCGTACAACCGGGGAACTGGCAGGCATGAGGCTTCTCGCCGGTGTGCGTCCGGATATGACGAGTTTGATGCTCCAAGCGGTGGAAGGCCCGGTCGCAGAGAGGACATTTATAGGGCCGGGGTAGATCCTGGCGCACCTCCTCGGCCGGACGAGCACCCTTCATAAGAGGCGGCAAAAGACTGACGGAAGAAGCCATTGAAGAATCAGATTCTCCGTGAGGAGAAATAGGAGCAGAAGTCGGAGTGGTTGATTCTTGAGGATTCAGTAGATTGGAGAAACCCACTGAAGAGACGGGAGGCGGCATGTGAAATCTGCAGTGGGACGAGACCGGATTTAAAGCCGGGGGTCAAGCAGATCCGAAAAAAGGGCCAGGCAAAGGGAAATAAAAAAAGATAGATTGCCGAGGTGGAAAGGAGTTGACCGGGGGTGTGATTTATCACCGCGCAGGGGGAAGATGGGGGGGAAGTAAAGTGCGAGAGAGTGTGACTTGGAGCTAAAATCGTCCGGTCGATCAACACCCGAGATGGAGAGGGGTCGATAGAGGTCGATCAGGAGGATCGAGTGTAAATCTTGAAGATTGTTTCTTGGGGAATTGTATAATTTCTAGTCTCAAGTTGGGAAGACTAAAAAAGATCGGAAAGAGTATGGGGGTGTGTGCGAGAAGGAGGAAAGGGAAAAAAAATCTGGAGATGACGATCTGGGGAGCAGGAGGTAATAAAGGGAGGGGGAAGTATGAGGAATGGAGGGGGAAAAAGGGAAAGGGAGAAATCGGGGAGAAGGGAGTCGGAATCGGTGAAAAAAAAAAATGAAAATGAAAAAAGAAAAAAAGAATAATAAAATCCCAATAAAATTCAAGACTTATCGGATCGTAACAAGGTTGAGTTGTGGGGGAACAAGCAGGAGCAGAGCAGAGCAGAACAGACTGCTACTACGAGAGTATTCTCTCTCTCTCTCTGGGGGCAAGAAAAATCAAAAATCAAAAATTCAGAATTCGACCGGAAAAAGGAAAGAAAAAAATAATAAATCAGAATTTAAATCCTGAAAGGGAAAGGATTGACTAAGAAAAATGAAAAAAGGACGGGAAATGGCCGAAAAGAGCGGACAACGTGCGGTAGATCGACTGAAGGAATGGACCGGGCTTTTGCTTCCCTTTGGACTTTGGAGTATACATTACTCGCTATAGTGAATGACCTCTATTACCTCTATCTTGATATCTATATCTTCAAATTCAGGTATTGACAATCAAATAATCAACTGTTACTCTGGGGAAGATAGGAAGACAAGGAAAGGGTGGAACCCTAAAAGGGTAAGGGGAGACAAGTGTGGGAGAACGTAAAAAAAAAAGAAAGAAAAAAATTCAAATTTTATTCCCCAAAAGAATTGAAGGGGAAATAAAAAAAGACAGAAAAAAAAGGCAACAAAAAAACCCCCAAGGAAACCCCGAAGTACGCCAGTGTGGGGACACCCGAAAGGTCCTTTTTGATTACCTGATGTGAAGAAACCCTCCTCCGTGTGGCGTGAGTGCGTGGCCTTACTTCCACTTCCACTGTCCACTGCCTACACTGCCCACGCTGCCCACACTGTCCTGTCCGCTCCACGTCCGCACTCTTCCGGCTATCGCGCATCTGGAGAATGCGGGCTTATCTGGGGTGACCAAGGAGGAACGCCAGGAATGCTAGAAAGACTAGTCTGGCCCATGATGATCCCTGACCCTATGGTCGACAGTCGATGGTCGATGGTCTCATCGATGGCACAATCTATGATTTGAGAATGATAAACGATGATGTTTTTACGATCGTTGATACGATCTAGTGGCAAAGTGTCCCTCCCCCGGCCGGGGCGACGGAGGCTTTCTAGTTGAGACCTGGGGTACGGGTGTGTCTTCCCCCATTCTCCATTGTGGAACGGGGAAAACCTTGAGAGTTAAAAAAGGAAAAACTATACCAACCGAATTAATGCCAGGGAGAGGAGATCTAGGGCTGTGACGAGGGCAAGGATCATCGATGATGTCGACGCATGATACATAATTTGAGCATGATTTAGTCATGGGAGGAATGGAGAGGTCATACAGACGGAGGCTACGAAAATAACCCGGGGCTTGCAAGTGACCAGAGGGAAACTCCCTCGTGAAGCCCATCAAATCAAATACTGGGCATAGATACCCTACGATTTGGCCTTTGGTCGCAAAAATTAAAACTAGATAGCGATGAACCATAATACGGAGCACTCCGTACGGGCAGAGAGAAGAGTACCCCAGATTCGGAGGCACCGCAGCGCCAGCATGGACCATCATCTCCTTGACAGATAGCTGATAGGCGTAAATCGGCCAATGAGGAAAGGATGCACCCTCCAGCCGCAAATCCGTCCAGATGTCAATTCGTCACTCTGTCTTCCCTGCACATGACAATCACACTTGCGCATTCGGAAATTGGGTGGCGTATCTGTGGTACAGGTTCATGCTCTCCAGAGTCTACACTCCAGACTCTCCGGACTCCGGACTCCAGACTCCAGACTTTTGTGAATCTGGAGTCTTTTGTTCATCTGGGGGGCAAACGGAGCTTCCCCCGAGAACTTTGCCTCACATATCCGACTAGCCAAGGATACCCGGGTTTGACCCCGATGAGGAACACCATTTCCCGAATGGACTGATGATAACCGCCCCGCGATCGCGCCACCAGCGGAGGACTGGGGGATAAAGAAAGATACGCTGCTCGGCAAGACCCTCCCGTTCAGCCGCCATGTGACCGTGTCGGTCTATCTGGTTGGTGCAATAATTGCTCATTATCTTGTCAGTCTCCCCTAAATTGGACCCCAAAATGGGTAATTAGCGAAGTCTCGAATTCCACCTCTTGTCGACCATCGTGCTGGTTCATGGAGGTGCCGCGGTGGCCGCCAACAAGCCTCTTGCCCCCTTTCCTTTCTGGTATTTGCGATTCGCGAACTAGGGCGGTGGGCTAGCTGCATGTTCCCGAGCTCAAGGGGCTGGCTACTAATCGCAGATCCTCCAAGGGTCATGAATTTAGGTGAGTGAGGCGATTCAGCTCGCCTCGGCGATCAAAGATACGCAAATACAATTGTAGTGGCCATTTGGCTTTTTTCTTTCCCCAGCTTCGGCAGATTTCCGGCTCTGGCTCTGGGTAAACTCGGCCTATGGAGTCTGGGGAACCAGACCGTGGAGATAATGAGATCCTCCCATACCACTGAACAATGAGAAGATAAGACCCGTGGGATATTTTCTCCCCGTGGTCTATACGGAGTACCATACCCCGAACTGGTTCAATAGGCGGCGACTGATCGCTCGTCTCGAGGGGATGCCGGATCGATTGCCGGCCGGGGTACTTTGTCCCGTCTGGTTGAAGAGGCCAAATTGAGACCAAGCCATGATCCACAACGCCGACGAATTCCCGTTTCGTAACACTGCCACTCCACGGGGGAATAGCGTGATCCCTGGAGAACTTCCGGACTCGGCGCCCCGATACCCCCGATCTGCAGGGGGGGCTATTTGTGATGAATGGGGGGAATTGTGGAGGGGCCTTTGCAAAGCAGGTACGGAGTAGAAGACGGAGGTACCACTCACTAGTTACATAATACATACACACTACTCTGACCACGTACTATTACCCGCTTTTTGCCGACAGCCACGGCGTGAAACACTACCTGTCATTCTCTACCTGGCAGGGGGCAATATGCGGTTTCAGCTGACGAGTCGACTCAGGTCGAGTCGATCCGATTCGATTCAAGTACTCCGTAGATACATAATGCCTTGCCTGTGGTCAGCGTCAGATTGCAGTCCTCAAGTGGATGGATGGGAACTCCAGCGGAATCTGGCAGATCGGAAGCTGACTTCCGTGCCTATCCATGATGTGATGGAGCAACTCTCGTTTTACTTTCCCAAGCTGGGTCATCTTGTCAGAATTTTCAAGAAGATCCTTCTCCCCGCGATTCCAAGGATCGGCACCGCTACCCACACTATAATCAGTAGAGCGTGGGGGGGGGGGACATACCTACAGAGACAATCTGTTGGAGTACCTTCATAGTCGCCGCATCCGGCGACATACCTTTTGGGATGGTTGGCGGGAAAGGGAAAAGGGTGTGTCGTGTTCCCTTCCAGCGGTCAATCACCACCCTATCGCAGCACAGAAATCTCCGGAATGATCAGCAGAGTTTGGGAGGATGTACCCGATGATCTTCGATAGCTCTGAGTCAGAGATACCCCGCAATCTCCAATCTTCAGGGTTTTGTATACCACAAGCCAAAAAGAAAGAAAAAATGTTGTCTATCTGCTGATCAACGTACAAATGGTCTTAGAATCTACCCTATGGCGAGGATGTACGACTCAAAGGAACTCACTTACCGCAATGCAGCAGGGGTTGTCTCGCAAGCGTTGTCCGCGCACCCGCTAGCACATGCCGCGATCGTCATTGATCTCTGCAAGTGATAGGCCTCCTTCCATGTCCGACATCGCCGCAACGGTCAGAGATTACGCATCATCAGCAATGAAAATGAAAAATCAGTTTCTTCCTCACCCACAAGCCCACATCACGCCATATTCAGTAGCCATTATTCTGGGGGACAAGTGTCGCCAATTTTTTAGACTCGCTTTCCCCGGACCGGGTAAATCTCAGCCCCAACACGGCGGTCCAATGGTCGATCATACGGTGTTATCAGCGCTAAAGGAACCCCAGCTCTGGTGACGATTGGATGGACCCATGAGAAGAATGAAGCGGAAACCAACCGAACAATCAAAAGCCAAAAAAAAAGGAAAGTGGGAATCGAGAAAAAAAAAAGGACGAAAGAGGAAAACGCCGAGCCTCCGACTCGCTCGCAACTCAGTTGTGCCCGATACCAATACGCGATATTCTTAGTCAAGGCTGGCCCCAAAAGGGACCTCCACCTACGTTGTGAGAACTATGGCCTCCTTCCTCTGCGTCGCATTGGATAGTCAGATGGAATGAGATAGACTCCGATCCTGGCTGCCAGCAGGGTGCTCGAGCTCAGCTGAAGACAAAAGAATCTGGTATGCACCGACACGGTCTGGACACCTATGTCTGTCCTGTCAGCCCTCGCTGCAGCCCCCTTGCGACAGGCATCAGTCATGACGTGCTCGCCCTTTCAGCGTTCATCATTCAGCATTCAACATCTTAGTGGTTTAGCCTTCAGTATCTTCTAGCCTATACCCTGATAGCCCTCCGGGTTCGACGAGGACCGGGGTCGGGGGTTCGTCCGCGTTCCATTTCCAATCGCCCTGTTTCTGCTGCCTGGCGCTGAAACTTCACCAAGCGCAGCGCTATGGGCACGAGTCTCAAGTTCACAATCCAAGACGCAGAGACTCCTGTCGCAGAAGCATGGTGGGGGTGGGGGAGGAGAAGGAGGAGGAGGAGGAGCCACGATCGACGACGCATTTTCAGGAGCCACTTTTTTATTTTCCCTTTTACTTAATATTTTTACTAGATTATTTTATCTATGTTTATTTGACTTGGCATTTGCGGAGAATCCTCGTCAGAGATTGTGGAAAATCCCCCCCGTTCCCCCAAAAGGAATTCTGAAATCTTAATCTTTGAAAAAAATAATGCAACAATGTTAGTCACACACACTTTCTCTGTTTCTAGGTCAAAGTTATCAACCCATCGAGGGTAACATTGTCGCGCTTGGCAGGTCTTAATGCGGGGCCCCTGAAATCCGGGGAAGGTTTGGTTCGCATTCCTCGGATCCAATTACTCTCCCACCAGTGCAACCTTTACCTAAGAGATACGGAAGTGTCCTTTTCACCTATGTGCACGCACTTTTTGCCTACCGGGCCACGTCCGCCAAGGCGAGCGATCTGCGATCCACAGCTTCTGGAACATACACCCTGGTAGCCAATCATATTCCGCAAAGCCATCATGTTGATATCATCCCATCCGCCCCCATGCGGGGCCGGACTCCGGTCTCGATCTGATTCTCCGGGGGGACAAATCACAACAGAAGGATAATGATAAATGTGTATTGATAACGCTTTCGTTTTCGCTTTGACATGCTGGACCTACTCAAATCAGCAAGTGTGAACGGTACATGGCAACTTGTTGTCATCGTTGTCGGCGAACTCCATAATGGAGAAAATTCAAACAAAAGAGGGGGTGGATGCTGGCCCGCACCACCTATCCCAGTTCTCGGTGAGGCCCGTACAATGTGGTGTCCACACTTCCCCCCCTCCCCTTCTTTCCCTTTTTCCCTCTTGTCTCTAGGGCACTCCACCACTGAGTGATTTTCTCTTACCCCATACTTCATCCACTGTTGCGCCCGAATTGAGTAGTGCTACCCACCGGGGAAAAAAGAAGTGCCCGCGACACTGCAAGGGGAATTCCCTCCTGTGCTCAGACTACATCCCTCGCTTGGCTTATCTCTAGGCTTCTCTCCGCGGCCACGGGATTTCCAAGGCAGCTGCCCCCGGGGTAGTTGTCTCCGTGGCGGGGAAAGGAGATAACAGACTAAAGGGGCTAAGAGGAAGAGCGGTTCGCTTTGCCCCAGACCAAGCCGACCACATGGTTCCAGACAATGACTCCATTGTGTGAGGATGAATGCTATGCTGGCCAATGTCTCTTTCACGTGTTGCATGCCATGAAGTCTCTCGACAGTATGTAGGCGACACGCACATCATTCATTCATTCGCTGGGTCTGGCCCCGGCCGCTATTCACAAGCCAGATCGATAGCTCCCTACCATAGGTACGATCTTCACATGTGAAGATGGGTCTTATCGCGATGCTGTCATCAGTGGCCTCATCTGCCAGCTGCTCGTGATTGTACATAGTCCGGATGATCTCTGGATACGGATCAGATACATCTGATAGCTGTACCCCCTTTGCACACCCCCAATCAGCCTCGGCTTCGGCCCCCATGCCCATCCATCCAGCAATTTGTCGGCCCGGCTGTGAAAAAACCAAATTGAGGCACAAATCGGATATGTACACACCTGGTACCTGATCGTCGCCGTCACCTGAAAATATCTATCCGCCGAAGCTCGCAAGATCTGCTCGACGGGGGTATGTATGGAGTCCAACCGGGCCGGTCAATCCGAATCCAGCTATTGACCAACCCAATGGGTACTTGGTGTAGTTAGGACAGCTGAAACCGGCACACAGAGACCCTTCACACACTGAACCACGCTAATCCCAGACTAAATGGGGGACCTGCCTTAATGGATTACTGTATGAACGCATCTCGAAGCCAGCTAGAACGGTCTCCTGCAGGTACCGCACCTTCTCGAGGCCTGGGCTCACCGAGTCCCAAGTTCAGCATCAGCCCATCAAAGCCGTCCATAGGGCTGGGGAAGACGAAGGCATGTCATCGGGTGAAGTCGGAGCACGTCCAGCTGGAGGGGCATTGTGCCATACTCCATTTTTTTTTCGCCTGTTACGGCAAGGCCCAGTCGTTCCAGCGTCGCGGTGCGGGGCTTAGTGTGGCTTTGTCTGTCTCCACGATGATATAGGAGGCTGTTCTTTTGTGCGCATTGGTTCATTCTCAGGTAAGTATGCCGGACTATCCCACGGATCGCGGATACTATTGCAGATCGCGCGACTGTCCACCCATGAGACGCGATTGCTCCCCATAGCATGAAAAATTTTCACTTCGGGGGAAGACCTGTACGGGGTAAAGAGGACTATCGAGAACCTGGAAAGGGGGGCGCCGGTGTGTTGTCTACGGGAGACTTCCGGTGCTGAGATTTTTTTCTTGTTCTCCCCCAACCCAGCGTTCCCGTGTCTGGAGCCGCGGGCCCGATTCAACTCGGGCACAACACTCGGCATTGCCGTGCCGACTCGGTCCAGTACAAATTTGCGAGTTGGCCTATTTAGGACAAGGTGGACTTGGGGTCGTGCTTGTGAGCCCGGTTCTCCTTGGCTAGGTGGTTTTTGCCTCTCTTGACTCCGTATGGAGTAGTATTTTCATTTTAATTATTATCATTACCCGGAGTACAATGTTCCTACCTTCTTCTTTGCGCTTTCCCCCACACTTCGCCCCCTTCCTAAAGGTTCCCCCTTTAGCCTTGCCCTGGCACCTCGGAAGTCTTCCCGCCCTACATTCGCCCATCTACCGAAATTCTTCCGAGGCTCGGGTTTGCTGGCCACATCGGAGGTTTTGTCCTCTGGGGAAATTTTGGAGCCGTGTTGGAGTACTCCGTATAATCCATTAGCTAAGGATTTGGGCTTGACCTGGGCTAACGTACGTCCTCTCGCGTACACCGTGCCACCCCGAAAGGTATTTTCTGCCCCATTGCCCATTGCGCGCCCCCCCCCTTCTCTACCCCCTCCCCCTCTTGGAATGCCCTCCAGGCTCCCCCACTCGGAAAAGCGCGGCGTCGGTGATCCGACGGCCGGCTTCCGCACTTTTTTTTTCTTTGCCCCCTTTATCCGACTTGCGGAGGTTTCCTTGTCCAGAACGATTCTCCGCATGGAGCGGTGAGTCTCCGGGTTGCATTATGTCTGTGGGAGGCAAGTTGTGGAGATCCATAAAATATTTGGCTTGTTTGATCCCATAGTCTACAATTCCCAATTGAGCATCAGCCCACACTGAGACTGAGACTATTGTTGCACCATTGCAATTTTCATATGCGATACTTTCAGATCTGCATCAGTCTCTACATGCAGTATCTCCAAGTCATTGGCAATTCATTCCTAAAGGGTTGCGCCCACTAGTTCCCTTATCATCACTGCCTCCTGTACTATGACATGGGATCGGAACATTGTCCGGCCGATATGATTCTGCCATCCATCTCCGCCTCGTGGCGGAGAATGGATGGCGGTCGAGTTCAGCGCCGTGAACAGCTATCGTCCTCATTAGCCTGTAAATTCTGGCCATAAATTCGCATCCAGAGCTTCATCTTCATCCATTGAACCCCAATATCCACATTTGACTGCCCTCCCATCGGGCCGCGCTCAAACCATGGCCCCTCCGCGCCAACGTACCACCGCAATCGTGGACGACTCCAGGTCCGAAGCTTCAAGCGGCACGCGAGAGTTCAACAAAACGGCCACGAATAAACGCAAGACAGGAGCAAACAAGGACAAAGCACCCGTGACCAGTGCACCGGCCAACGCCGACGTCGCAGACGAACAGCCAAGGGTATGTACCATGCAGAACTTTTATGGGAACAGGAAACGAAAACGACGTCAGTCGATCGAATCCAATCCAGACCTACCCCAGAGGGCCGCAAGTACCTGTCACAAGAGAAAAAAAAACCCCCCTCCGTTTTCCACCCCAGCGACTGAAGTCAGCATTGCTAACCTGAGCTTTCTTGTGAATGACAGGTCCCTTGGTCCGACCTTCCTCTCGAAATCCTCCACTCCTATCGGCACGCCCACAAACTCTCCACACCAAGCGCCTACTCAAACGATTACTCCCGAATCGTCCTGTCGCAGGGAATCGGCCTGCGCTCGCCAACAGCACTCGCCGCCCGCCGCGCGCAGTCCCAGCCTTCCTCCTCCAATCGAGATAAATCAAATCACACCTCGCGCGATGGCACATCCAGCGATGACGCCCCGCTGCACAAAATCACCGGACAAGACCGCGTCAGCAAAGACCAGTTTGCGCTCGTCGTGCGGAAGCACTTCAACAGCGCCGGCATGTCGGAACAGGAGAGCATTGCTCGATTTCTGTATACCGTCCGCGAAGAGCGACGGGGGCGTCAGTTTCGCCTGCGGTTTCAGCCGTAGACTTGCTCCTGCTGCTACTCCTGCTGTCTGTCTCTTGTCTGCTGCGTGGCTTGCATGAACTCGGCCGCAATCTCAGCCTCGGTCCTGGTCTGGTCTGGTATGGTCGGGGCTCGGGGCTCGGGGCTCGGGGCTCGGGGCTCGGGGCTCGGGGCTCAGGGCTCAGGTACCTACCTACATGCTAAGTGTATCGAGCATTTGGGTTGGTTTTCCTGGGGCGTGGCTGGTCTGGTCTGGTCTGGCTTGGCTTGGGTGGCTCTGCAGCTGTTTCCTTGCTCGGTCTCATTCCCTGTTCTCGTGAGATTTTATCGCGGACTAGAATTTGCGCGTGTGATTTGTTGAGGCTGGTCTGTGTCTGCGTGGGCTTTTTTCGGGGGGGAGGCTTGCTTTTTTTTCTCTCTTTTTCTTGACTGTTTGATCTGTCTTGTGTTACTCTCTTTATGATACCCATGGCGTTCGGATAGGTGATTGTTATGTTTGTATGTACTGTATACATAGGTTTCCTGGCGTTGTGGAAGGCTAAAGCTATTTTTAAGTGGCTGTAACTATCCTAGGATTAGGATCATCATTATCTAATCTACTCTCGTCAACTTCCAAAGAGTGCCAGATCTCGGGATCTTACCAAGTACTAGTAGTGATAGTGGTACCTTCTAGTAGGTACCAGGTAGTAGCGATCGATTTGCAAAGTATTTGAAACCTCACTCAAGTTTTTGATGGATTCAATGAGCACCAACTTTAGGTTCTAAATTCAGGATGAACTGCTGGAGGTTCCAACTTGAAGTTGACACAGGCACTGCCCACCTGCCCATCTGCCACTGGGTGGGCAGATGGGGGGACTCGGATCATGATATATCTTCAAGACCATGATGAATTTCGAGTTTCGGACCGTAACCGCCCGGGCGTTCAAGACAGCAGGACCTAATTCAATAGTGAACTCGATGTTTGCAATCTTGAGGTAATGAAGAATAGGATTCTCATACCTAGGTAGGAGTGTCTCCTATCAAGTTGGCGTAGCTGATTCGTCTATCAATCTTTATACTTGCGCTCTGCCGAGCTGGGGTATCAATGCAAACAGAGCAAACGCGCCGCCGCCCTTGATCGCCGTCCCGGAGAACTTGTTCAACTGCGACATCCAGCGCTGGCAGCAACCCTCAAATCGATTGTTCAATCCTTACCAGAATGAAAACGCCATCATACTAGTCGCCAACAGAAAACAATTACCTCTCAAAGTACTCCCGACCGAACCGAAGCAGTGCACGCTCGCTTTTATATCCCACCCCACCTTCACCTCCGCCCACCAGAATCATGGAGCGCAACGACACTCCTCCCAATGCGCAGCAGCGGAACCCTCATCAGCAGCAGCAGTTCCAGCAGCAAAATGCACTAGGATCTGCCAGTCAGGGCCCGACTGGCCCGACCGGAGGCCCGCCACAACTCCCTCCTCAGATGTTCACAACCGCCGCTCAACTGCTGGATTTGACAGATAGTATGTGGAAAAAGGCATGACTAGCATCCAATTCTTCATTTGCTGACGCGCAAGCCTTTCTTTCGCTTTACAGAGAAGCTAGTTCTAGTACTGCGCGACGGAAGGAAACTAGTCGGAGTGCTCCGAAGCTGGGATCAATTCGGTATGACATGTCGATCTGCTGCGGCATTGAATACCTACACACAGGACACTTGGCTTACCATATACAATCATTGATATGATGCAGCAAACCTCGTGCTTCAGGACACCGTTGAGCGCATCTACGCAGGAAAGGTCTACGCCGATGTGCCCCGCGGCATCTTCCTGGTGCGCGGTGAGAACGTGCTATTGCTGGGCGAAGTGGTATGTGGTTCTTGCAAGTCATTTCATGCTCGAGCCGAGACTAATGTGTTATTTTCCGACGGATATAGGACCTTGACCGCGAAGATGAAATCCCCACCACCGTGACCAAGGCGCCGTTCGAAGAAGTTTTCGAGCTTAAGAAGCAGGAAGATAGCAAGCGCAAGTCCGGCGACAAGAAGCGACACACCGAGCTCTCAGCCCTCGGATTCGAGCCCGAACACAGCGGCGAGATTCTCTTCTAAACCACCTGCCCCTCTCCTCCTGCCGGCGCAGTCCCTCCTGAATTTATCCTCGAAGCCCGAACAAAACACCACTGTGCCGTATTTTCAACTAAACAGCTGGGCGACCTCCATGACAGGATAACACCGGCTTCCATGGGATATGGCTCCTAATTGCTATCTGCCAGCATAACTTTGCGTGTTGGGTAGATGGCCGGGCGGTATTTTTTTTGCCCAGCTTTTGCACGCCTATCCTATTCTCAGTTGGCTCTCATGGGCACATTGACCTGGGTTTATACGAAGGACCTATATCTGAGGCGAGAGGTGCCCCAGCCTGGTGCATTTTGACTCTGCCTTTGTTCCTCCGCATCCCGTTGCTGCTGAGGTGTGTAGTTGTTTGCTGATGTGCTGACGCTACTTCACACTTGGCTTCTTTTTTTCTTATCCTAGTTCATAGCAATATCTGACGAATTGACGGTTCCGAGTCACTGAAAACATTATGGAATTCATCGTAGACTGAATGAAGCACTAGTTCTCTAAATGCTGGCAGATATATCTGCCGTGGTGCATCCGAAGGTATTGGACTAACTAGTTCAGAGCCCAAAATCTACCTAGATAATACCAGAGGAATCATCTATTCCAAGGTTCTGAATCACTATTATTCATGGCTCAGCTGAGTTTCATATTTAGTATTATACTACTAGTACCTAGGTAATTGTTGTAGTCGTGGATTCCTAGGTCTTCACCTGCTACTAGTATACCTAGGTATCCATGGATGTAATCCATCATTTCCTAAGAAAAGTCAAGGCACCAAGACACAGCGCATCCACTCCACTTCTCATAGTTGGTTGAATGACAGGAGCGAAAAGAGCCGAGTGATTTCCTGGAATCTCTTCGGTACGAGACTCTGCCTGTGCCTTATCCCAAAGTTCCTGATCAATGCCACCAAGGAGCCAGAAACAACTCGGGATTCCTCGACAGGTCGCCAGAGTCGAGAAATCTTCAGCAATACTAGTCCGGGGGATATCATCATCGAAATCCTCAAAGTGAGTGGAAAATGTCGCCGCAACTTGGGATGCAGCTTCATGATCGTTCAAAGTAGGAGGAAAACGTCTTGTTGGTGTGAAAATAGGTGGTTTAGGCGAGCCACTCGCTGCGCATTCAGCTTCGACAACACGCCTAATTCCCGCAATGATTTGTTCCCGGATCTCGAGTTTAACAGATCGGAAATCGACGCCAATTTCGGCTCGGTCAGAAATAATATTCTCTGCCTGTCCAGCCTGGAGACTCCCAACCGTCAATACGGCCAGATCATTGGGGTTAATTTCCCTGCTCACGATACTCTGCAGTCGAACCACGATGTGTGCGGCGAGGAGAACTGGGTCCACGGTCTGATGGGGTTGGGAACCATGACCACCACGGCCAAAAACGGTGATCTTCATACTATCAGCAGCAGCCATAATTGCACCAGAGCGCGAGCCAATGCATCCAGCCCGCAACCTCATGACATGCTGACCAAGGCAATAGTCTGGAACCGGAACTTTGGAGTACAGCCCATCATCAACCATTGCCTGAGCACCTCCGCCTCTCTCTTCGTCTGGCTGGAATAGTACGATCAAGGTCCCACTCCATGAGTCCCGCAGCTTCACAAGCGTTTCTGCCGCAGCGAGTAGACAAGTAATATGCATATCATGACCACAGGCATGCATGACTGGTTTCTCGATCCCTTCAGCATCGCTCATGGTGATGGAACTGGCGTAGGGAAGACCCGTTTGCTCTTTCACTGGGAGTGCATCCATATCTGCCCGCAGAAGTATGGTCTTGCCTTCACCATTTCGAAAGACACCCGCAAGACCGTAGCCTCCGATGTGAGTGTGAATGTCAAAGACATCCCATTGGGCTAGGTGGGCTGCGAGCTTTTCCGAAGTAGATTTCTCTTGCCGAGATAGTTCAGGATGCGCATGGAAGTATTTGTAGAGGGCTTCATAAGGAGTTAAGTCCAATGAGGCGGATTTGATGAGGTTGGATAAGGTGGCCATTGTCGATCCAATGCAATGGGAAAGTTGAATATAATCGATGATATTGAGATGGACCAGCAATATATTAAAGATGAATGAATAATTTCCCGATGAGTCAAAGACATCGGGAAACCGGGCTAGATGTGTAGGGTAAAGTAGATCCACGGGGGGAAAGTGGAGGCTTATCGATAAACCCGCCAAGAATCTTGCCGTACCTTTTTTTTCTCGCTGGATTTTTCTCCATCACCGCTAGAACTGCATCCCCGCACGCCACTATTCGAGAAGTTCTCCCCTCACAGTCACAGTCACTATGGCGACTCTGGCGGAGAAGCTCGAGAAGATCAAGTCTCCCAAGCTGCAGAATCAGCACCATGTAAGTTACCCTAACACCCGCCCGCAGCGCAAATCACATCTCTAATCAATTCTCCCGTACAGACCGCTGTGGTGCTTTCTGCAGTCGAGGACACTCTTCGCGATCAAAAGGCCGACTTTTCTTCGACCGCATACTTCGCTGCTCTCCTTGCACTCCTCTCACAGTCCCTTTCTGCCGAGCAAGGCATCGTGAACAAGGATCTCGCCACATCTGTTGTCTACCTTCTCGATATCACCACCACCTACGTCCCCGAACCCATCCTTCGTTCGAAGTTTTCTCAGATTCTCACCAGTCTCGCCCCTGCGCTGTCTCTCCCCGAAATTGAAGCTCCCCTCTTGCGCCCGTCAATTGGTTGTCTTGAGTCGTTGCTCATCGCCCAGGATGCCGCAGCCTGGAGCCTGCCCCACACAGCCATTGGACCGCGCCGTGCGACGGCTGGTCTATTGAGTTTGTCAGTTGACCACCGTCCTAAGGTGCGAAAGCGCGCCCAAGAGGCTCTGATCAAGGTTCTCAAGACACCCCCGCCCAGCCCGTCGCTGGACCATCCGGCCGCGGATATGTGCGCAGAGTCTGCGATGAAGACGCTGAGCGACAGCATCACAGCTGCCTCCAAGCAAAAGAAGGGAAAGCGCGATGCGAACAGCCACGAAAACCACGAGCCTCTGATTATTCACTCCCTGCAATTGGTCAAGACCCTTGCCTCCGCATCAGGCGGCTGGCCCAGTAAGAAAATTGAGTCGCTTTGCGAGCTGCTGATGAATGCATCTCGCTCCAGCAACGAGTATATCACCATGGGTGCTTTCGAGGTCTTCGAAGCTATCTTCGAAGGTATGGCCGATGAGTTCTCTTCGTCCAAGCTCCCCCGTCTCCTAGACGCCATCGCCGAGCTCAAGCCCGCACAGAACGACTCACAGCTTCTCCCTCCCTGGATTGCTGTCCTGTCTCGCGGATATGATGTTTCTGCACAGATCAACCCCGAAGACACATTCGAGAAGCTGCCGGGTCTCTTCCAGCTCATCTCCGGATTTTTGGCCTCGCCCTCGCACAACATCCGCATCTCGGCCTCCGAGTGCCTCATCTCTTTCCTGCACAACTGTATCCCCAATAGCGTCATTATCGAGCCATCTGTGTACGATGAGAAGACTCTTGAGAAGCTGGCCCACGCGACCGCTGACCTGCTTTCCGTGAAGTACCAGGCTGCGTGGATGGAGGTGTTCAATGTTTGCTCCGCCATGTTCGACTGCTACAAGTGGCAGTCCAGCCCATTCCTTGTTGAGATCGTCTCAACCGTTGGTGAGCTGCGCAGCAATGAGTCATTCCACGGCAAGAAGGAGGCCGATGGTGTTCTCAGCAGTGCCATCGAGGCAATGGGCCCTGAGGCTATTCTTGAAATTCTGCCCTTGAACATCGTCGAGCAAAAGAAGGGCCAACCCGGTCGCGTTTGGATGCTACCCATTCTCCGTGATAGTGTTACCAACACAAATTTGCGTCATTTCCGCTCAGAGATGGTTCCTCTGAGTGAGGCGCTTTACCAGAAGATTGTAGACTTCGGTGCTGCTGAGAAGTCCGTCGAAGTGAAGATCTTCGAGACTCTGGTACAACAGACTTGGGGTATCCTGCCAGGCTACTGTGAACTGCCTCTTGATCTTGTTGAGGCTTTTGACCAGAGCTTCGCCGAGCTTCTATCTAACGTTCTCTATAAACAGACTGAGCTGCGTGTCGAGGTCTGCCGCGCTCTCCAGAACCTGGTCGAGTCCAACCAGGCTATTCTTTCCGTCGAGGCCGAGCAAGACGATTTGATTCTGCAGCGCCGAATCACCAAGGCCGCTGCTACCAAGAACATTGAACACCTGTCTGGCTTCGCTAGTAACCTTTTGGCTGTGTTGTTTAACGTCTACAGCCAGACGCTGCCGCATCACCGCGGATACATTTTGCAATGTATCAATGCCTATTTGAGCATTACCCCCGAACAGGTAAGACATCATTCCGGAAGCCTTATCTAAATAATGACAGTTGACTAATTTGATACTTCGCAGGAACTCAACGAGACTTTCACTCGTGTAATTACAATGCTCGAGTCATCCTTGACCGAGGAGCAGAAGGAGGCACCCGCCCCTCAGGGATCATCTGCGAAGATGCCGCCCACTTCCCACACTTTGATCGATCTGGTTATCGCCATGTCTATCTACCTGCCTCGCTCAAGCTTTGCCGGACTTTTCGGCATGGCTGCTGCCATTCTCAACGGATCGTCACCTAACCCCGATCAACAACTGATCAAGAAGGCATACAAGCTCATCCCCCGTCTCGCTTCTACTGAGACTGGCAGAGAGGCTCTCAATGAGCGCAGCGGTGAGCTCCACGCTCTGATGCTTGCGACTTCAGATAAGACCCCCGCGTCTGGTCGACGAGACCGCATGCTCGCGATTCACGAGCTTATCACACATCTCCCTACTTCCGACCTCCATTTCATCCCCTCTATCCTGTCAGAGGTTGTCCTGGGATGCAAGGAGAGCAACGAGAAGGCACGTACCGCTGCCTTTGACCTTCTCATCCACCTCGCCAACCGCACCTGCGATGAGGAGCGCAACCCTGCTGGCACTGTGATTCGCAACTCACTGGTTCCTCACATGCCAGACGACTCACCTGATGCTCCTGCTACTATTGAAGAATTCTTCACCATGGTTTCTGCCGGTCTGGCTGGCTCCTCTCCTCACATGGTCGCTGCCTCAGTCACTGCGCTCTCCCGCCTCTTTTTCGAGTACCAGAGCAAATTGAAACCCGAGATTCTTGGCGATCTGGTCCAGACCGTCGAGCTCTTCCTTACCAGCAACAACCGTGAGATCGTCCGTTCTGTTCTTGGCTTCGTAAAGGTTGCCGTTGTCATCCTGCCTGATGAGGCCTTGCGCCCGCGTCTGTCGGCACTTGTGCCCAACTTGATGGCCTGGAACAAGGAGCACAAGGGTCGTCTCCGCAGCAAGGTCAAGGGTATCATCGACCGACTGGTTCGACGCTTCGGTGCTCCGCTCATGGAGGCCCTTGTCGGCGAGGAAGATCGCAAGCTGGTTGTGAATATCCGTAAGCAGCGTGAGCGCAATAAGCGCAAGAAGAAGGAGGGTGGTGCCGATGAAGACGAGGACGATGAAGACGAAGAGAAGGCTGGTGCCCAGCAATCCGGCAACGCTTTCGATAAGGCTGTCTACGGCTCTGATTCCGATTCCGACGACGAGTCTGATGATGGAGCCAGTGATGTCGATGTCGATGGCGGCCAAGCTCGTATCAAGGCTACTGGAGGCAGGAAGAAGGGCCAGAGCACTCAGTACATTCGCGAGACATCTCCCGAAGATAACCCGCTGGATCTGCTGGCCCCCGACGCCCTGGCCAATATTTCCACCACCAAGCCTAGCGATCGTTTCCTGAACACCGGGCCCGGCTCCAAAAAGAAGCGCAATGCCAAGTTCGACGCAGATGGCCGTCTCATTCTTGGAAATGACGACGCTAATGCTGATGTCGAGATGGGCGGTGCTGGTGAAGGATCCGGTGGTGTCAACGCTTACCTTGCTGCTGTTAGTGGTCCTGACGCTGTTCGTCGTGGCCAAAAGGGCAAGGTCAAGATGGGCCAGGCGAAGCGTGGTCACGATGATATGGACCTGGATGATGATGAGGCTGCTGCAGTCGGTGAGAACCTCCGCTCCAAGGGCCCCGGTCGTCGTGGTCTTGGTGCCCCCAAGACCCCTGGTGTCCCCGATGGTCGGGTTGAAAAGCGTTTCAGCCCCGGCGGTCGCGGTGGTCGCGGAGGTGGTCGTGGCGGTGATCGTGGCTTTGGTCGTGGTGGCGGCCGCGGTGGTGATCGCGGCGGCTCCGGTGGCCGAGGTGGCGGTCGCGGTGGTGATCGCGGTGGCTTCGGAGGTCGTGGTGGAGGCCGTGGCGGTGATCGTGGCGGCTTCGGTGGCCGAGGTGGTGGCCGTGGAGGCGATCGTGGTGGCTTTGGAGGTCGCGGTGGAGGCCGCGGCGGTGACCGCGGTGGCTTCGGTGGCCGAGGTGGTGGTGGACGTGGCCAGAGACGCTAAATGTTACGTCTTTCCTTTTTCTCTACAGATCAGGTCTATGGAGGTTGGAAATAATGAAAAGCTCAGCATAGGTATGAGGAGTCTTTCCGGATTACTGAATTGACAATCGTTTGAACTTGCATTTTTCTTCTCCAATCTTTCTCCAATCCTGTTTGGTCTGTTTATTTTCTTCTTTATATTTGTGCTTGCTTGTTTGTTAGACGGTCTGTTCTTAATACCCCCTTCAATCTCGATTCCGTATGGGGGTCGACTCGGATCCGCAGGTCTATTTGATATCACGGACTTGCCTTCATGTCATGGTCACGAGCAAAAAGTTTGTTAGGAAATTGCACATAGAAATATGACTCTATTTATGAAGTAACAATAGTTTCTACTACTAGTATGTACTACTACTTGTAACTTACAAACTACTAGTACTACTCCGACGTGTGGAAGATCATATAATGCGTGGGCTCCCTCTCAACTTAATCTCAATGTGATCGTCAAGTGCAGAGCTCCAAAACGATAAATGAATATTAACTATCCAACACCTTCCTCACGGAAATGGATGTATCTAGGTACTAGATTCCTCCTGATGATTTTTGTTTACTGTTTCCGGATTAGTGCTCCCCACTTGCGACATGCCATGAGGAAGTATACGGCGATAATGCGGTAAGTTTGGGCATAAAATAACTTAGTTTCTTTGATGTTGAAATAAGAATAAAGTTATCAGGTACTGATCTTTGTGTAACTAGATCTTTCTACCCTTGTGTTAGCCGTATTGCTACGGCTCTCCTCCTTTCTACATAGTATCCGGCTCCAGGCGACGAGAACATTAATTGCTGAATATAAATTCCTACTAGTAATTCTTTGTGTCAATTGAGCCGTAAGTCTCAGGAACTACTACTAGTAGTAAGGCACCGCACCTGCCCATACTTGAGAAAAAAAAATTGCATGCTATATGCCCAGGTGTATTTATGGTTTCGTCAACTGCATGTGTGATATCTTCCAAGGTTCCTAAGGTTTCAATGTTTCCAGGTATTTGAATTGTACTACGTATCGTATATAGTAATCCAACCAGTGCCTTATCCCCTCCATAGAGGGTGGTCACTGCCACTGGTATTTATAAACGCATCCTATGACCTACTGATACAAACCCCGCATATCAACCATTGGCTGTTACAAGCCACCACCTCTGCAGCCCCTTCGAATATGACAACAGGGGATTGGTCCTCCAGCCACTCAGCAGTTCCAAATAACCGACCCCATTCCCTAGGGTTTGTTTTGTGCAAGCTGGGCGTTATCCGGCTTTGGGGGAGCTCCAGATGTCTAATCGCTTTGGTTGGGCGAACATGCCCATTTGTAGGAACTAATGCGGGCACGACGAGGAAGTCTTGACTTTCCCCTGCTACTCTTCGTGCCCAATGTGACCGCCCATACATCCTTGTAGAGCTGACTGGCTCGCCAAATTCTTTTTTTGCCTATCGGTTCGAATCGCTCCAACATACATACGTCAAGAGCAGAGCCCGAGCTCAAATTAACTGCCACAGAGTGAATAAAAGCCTCTCTGCACAGCCGGCGGAGATTGCTATGCTATGTACCAAGATACATGATACTAACCAGAAGCGTCTGAGCTGGACTATTTTTGCTTTTTTCACCTGATCCACGGACTATTTTTGGTCGGCGTTTGTTTCTCTCGAGCTATGCAGCTCGGTCACAAGCCCAAGATGGCGCTAACACGTACTTTTGGGACGAGAAGAAGCTTTGCTCCGCCTCTTGTCTCTTTCGCTATTCCTTTCTTCAATCCTCTTCTAAATTGTTTATTACATCGCCCAGGGTCATTCCTCCCTGAAGCTCCAATATCTCAGTCTATTCGGATTTGATGCAACACTATGTCGGACAACAATGATGGTAAAACCATCCCCGGGCAGTGGCCTTTCTTTCTAATTTATTTGACTGACTTTGTAGAGTAGATCCCGAGAGGTCTCTCGGCCAGCTCGAAAATACCCCTGCTGTGTCATCTGATTCCATTGATGAAATGGCCAAGCGGCTACAGGATGCCATCACTGGGGGCAAAGACAAGAAGGTTGACGAGGAGCTTGCAAAAGACCTTATCTCCAAAAACCCGGAACTTCTTAAAAAGAAATTCGATTGGGTCCCTGAAAAGATCAATGCGGAGGATAATCCAACCTTAGAGGAGGCGACTCCGCTCATGTTAGCGGCCGCGTATGGGAGAACTGAAGTTTTCAAATGCATCCATGAGATGTCAACCGAAGACGACCCCTCACTAGATGAAAGATTGGCGGCATTGATTTTGGCCACAAGGGGCTCCCATATTTCCATTGCCCAGAGTATCCTGAATGCCTCGCCTATAATCCTCAATCGACGGGATAAAGCTGGAGACACCTGTCTTCTGAAAGCTGCTCGCTCCGGTAATATTAACTCCGTGAAATGGCTACTCGATAACAAGGCAGATGTTTTGGCTCAGGATGAAGATGGGAATACAGCACTGCATTTCGTCTGCCAGAGTGGGACAGAACACGAGGCCACCACCAATGTGATGCAAGGATATCACCAAGTCATCAAATCAATTCTGAACAGCCGACCAGGGCTGCTGGAAAAACGCAACAATTGCGAAGAGACTCCTCTTTTGGTCGCAGCTCGTTATGGGAGACCATCTATTTGCATATTGTTGATGAATCAGATGGGCGCTGATACTTCGGCCCAAGATGACAGTGGAAACACTGCGCTCCATCTCATTTCCAAATTGAGCCCAAAAGACTTCTCTTCCACAACACTACAGGGGGAGCTACTGGTGGTTGTGAAAACACTGCTAAAGCAGACCCCTAGCTTGTTGGAAAAGCGAAATGATGTCGAAGAGACTGCTCTTTTGAGAGCATCACTACATGGCAACTTGTATATTGTCCTATATCTTTGCAAATTGGGCGCAGACAAAGAAACCAGGGACCGCTGGGGATACACACCGCTCCTGAATAGTGCTTACTTTGATGCTGGCCCGGTATTGAAGTATCTTATTGATTCCAAGGCAGATACAATGGCGAAAAATGCCAGCGGATCGAATGCACTACACCTAGCATGTGTTGAAGGATACTCTTCCATTGTTGGTATTCTTCTCACAATTCCACAGCATCAGTTGAAGAAACTCATGGTCAAGTCTGATCACTATCGCCGAACGCCTCTACGAATTGCTGTTGAAAGAGGAGATGTATCAATTGTCTCCCAGTTGCTGCAGTCAAGATTCTATTTCCCTCAAAATCCCGCTCTGGACGAAGTGAATCGTTCTCCAGACTCTGAAACGCAGGATATCTCGAACTGGCTCTTGGCGAAATTGCGTCAAAGTGATAGTGAGAACAAGCAGAGTGATTACGAGGAGAGTGACAACGAGGAAAATGAGAACAAGGATAGTGAGAATGAAGACCTGTTTAGTGATCGGTCCATCTCTGCTGTGTTTTGTTGGGCTCTTTTGAATACGAACAGTGATGAGGAAGATGAAAATGATGACAGGCATGGCTGTGACGATGATCTGGTGACCCTCGTTCATATGAACCACCATCCTAAACTTTCCAGTCAGGCAGATGCCACTTGGCTACACATGGTGGCACTTGTCGGGAATATCAAGTTGCTGCAATTCATTCCAGGTTGGAGAGACGATATCGTGGCAGAAGCAAGGAAGAAGACAACACCCTTGCATATTGCAGCACGCATGGGACATTTGAAATTTCTGGGTAAACTTTTGGCATCCCACAAGAGGAAATATGGGCCCCAAGAAGTCCTAAATGCTATTCTGCAAGAAACAGAAGACTTGGATACCTTGATTTCTCTAGCTGCTAGCCAGGGTCGCCTGAAGGTTGAAGAGTGGCTTTGGGACATGATCTTTGACATAACCAAGGGTGATAGGAGCTTTTCATCGGATTCACTTTCAATTCGCTCAGCGTTTCTGACCGGATCAAGCCAGATGGCGCCAAACTCGGAGTTTATCAGGCAGGAAAACAACAGACAACATGTGATTGGAGTTGCAACCTGGAGATACACAGCTGGAGAACGCAGATATCTTCACGGGCTCAGAAATCTGATAGAGGGACGAGAATTAAACAAGGCTCTTCCGAATGACAGCTCTTCTGTTTTGGAGTTTCTGGTGGAGAGGAAATTTCCAATCGCACTTTGGTGGCTTCTTTCTGGTGGTGACTATTTCGACGAAACCCACCTGAAGGAGTGTGAGAAGGTTTTCGAAATGCAAAAACCTCTCCAAAGCCAAGCTCAATCAAATTTCAGTCAGCACAACTCACCTCAGGTATTCAATGCGGCTCAACTGGTGATGGATCTGCTGCAAAATCTACCTCGCCAACGCATACCCAAAGAAGAACAAGGTCTTCCACAATTTCAGCATGAGGCGCCATGTAAAGGCACGCTCAAAGGGACGGTACTGGATGTTGAAATCAAAGAAGATAGTCCGGTTGTTATCAAGCTTAAGCGAGCCGACATTGTCCAGATTGTGTACTGCCAAGGGCCCGAAGACCTCATGTCGAATAATAACTCGCAAAACTTACAAAGCATCAAAGAAAGACTTTTTTCGTCAAACTCCACGGGGGAATTCTCTGTGCAGCAGACAGGAGACGTCTCGGCCCCAACACAAGGCGCAGATCACCTGGATCAAGACAAAAAAAAGAACTCTGCCGAGTCGAGCGGATTCAAGCACAAGCTCCGGTGGATTCATATCCCAAAGAACGATGTTAGTAACCCATACTAGATATTCATACGCTCACCTCAAAAGGGCATTATTAATTGGTGCTCTGCAATAGTTGAATTATGTCAAGGTAGGTGGCACTGATCCTATGCACTACTTAGCCTTTTCCCGTTCTGGGGACTGAGAGGCATGCACTGACTCCGATGACAATTAGGACCTCATGACACGAATATCTCGAGAAAAGTCTATCAATAAAAGCCAACACCGTCGATTGCTCGCCCTGACGGATAAAAGCTATCTAGAGATTCCCTCTGGGGAAGGCACATCATACATGAGACCACATTGTCAAGTACGTTGGTAGCTCAAAAATGTTTTGTGACCATGTTGTTAATAAGTTGGCTCATAGTTTGATGACTCGGAAAGTATCCATATGCTGTCACTCTTTGTTTGTTCACATGTCTGCGGGATTCTTTATTGTCCTATGACTGATAGATCGGCAGGTACCTTACATATTTTGGGGGAATAAGCGTGCTGCAAAGAAGGTAAAGGAGCTTGAAAGAGAAGGCATAAGTCAAAATTCTCCAGTGCTTGATACACAAACCCCAGCTGTACCTGATCAGACTCATAACATTGGCGGTCAAGCCCGTTTTGCGGATACACAACGCTCTGAGTCGACTGGTACCATCCAGGCACTCCAAGAAACACAAATACCCAGTTTGAACCGCGTACTTGAGAACTATGGTACCTCTGAGCAGCAACAGTCTCGCTGGCCAGCAGATGATAGAAGTTCTGGTAAGGGAATTGATCACAGACCACTCACTCTGGATCAGTATTATTACGAGTCGCTCCGAGATACCTATGATCGTGATGATGATCAAGTCCTTTCGCGATTGTTTAAAAACGCAGCCGAGAAAGAGAAACAACGAGCGAAGGACGCAGAGAAACAAAAAGACACCATCCGAACAAATAAAAAGGAAGATTCACCATCGGTAAACCCTCAGGATTCGTATAAGACTGCGGCCCGTACCGTCAAACCAGCTCAAATTTTGATGGTGAATCAACTGTGGCTATGGATTTTGGACAATCGTATCGTTCCATCTTTCAAATCCACCCCGTGAGTCTAGCTATTAATTGGCCTTTAGATACGATTATCACCAGTACCACAGAAGAAGACAAAGACATTCAAAAGACATTTCTGCAGCGTGTTCTCGACAATCTTCATCGGACCGAGCTGGACAACATCCAACAGAATGACAAGAGAGCGTCTCCAATAAACCATATAGCGGCTCTTATCATGGACACAGCAAGGAGCCTCTTTAATGCGCGAGATATTGAGATATATGATTCTGATGATGGGAAAATTGCACCTCTCGATGCATACCGACAGGCCATTCAGGACATGGTGAGTGATACAGCAGATTTTCAGCGATAAATGCTGATGATATAACAAAGCGCGAACTGGAAACATCGCTTTTTAAAATCTTTCGCACATCTTTGGATGATAAAAGAGAGAAATTGGTTAAAAAACGTACATGGATCTCTCAGTGGGCGTCTGCTCTGAAAAATCATCTTTTGGAGTTTACAAAGTCCACGAAGGAAGATTCAGCATCGAAAAAAGCACAGTTAAGCCAGCAGTTGATATCTCATACCACTGCCCTTGAAACTGGCTCCATATCAAACCCACGACGCCGTGGCAGTGGGGTTAACCAAGAGAGGCCTTCCAACTCACCACGAAGCCGAGACAAAGACCATTTAGAGCTTCCAGCCGAAGATGAGGAGAACCCATATCAAGACATCTCCCAAGAGACTGGTCTTTTAGAGGAAATCAAGGATATTCTCGATGAGCTGAACATCTTGAGGACCTTAGCTCAAGAACAGGATCATGTGGATGATATGTGGAAACAGATCCAGACGAAACAGAAAAGCAATCATGCGGTCACCCCATCCGAGATTAGCCGAGAAATCGAAAGCATGATTGGAGATGCCAAAAGTGTTCAAGGAGACATCAACACATTGCTGGATCTGAAGCAAAAGGAAGCTAGCATTATAGAAGCTAAAGCTACGCGAGAGCAAAGTGATACCGTCATGACCTTCACGGTGGTCACAATTATTTTCGTAAGTTCTGTCCTTTCTATCACTGATAACTGCTAACGTTTTCAGCTTCCTGCTTCATTTTTGACTAGTCTTTTTGCGTTGAACATCTCCGATTTCCCTCACCAGAATGGCAACGTAGAGTACAAGGGTTGGTGGATATTTCCCATCATCTGTGAGTCAGCACAATCCCAGCCTAAGAGAGCGATTTGAAATGTCTTCCACTTTTGCTAATTGGTATTCTATTTAGTTGGAGTGTCTTTCATCGTATCTGGCTTTTTTGTGGTCCTGGCATTCAATACAAATGGGCTGAAGAAGTTCTTCCAAGGTCACAGTAATGAGAAGGACAAGAATGATGAGGCGAACAAGCCCAATGAAAAGCGGAGTTTCTTTCAAAGAGCTCTAGGTAAGCTCCATACTAGAGAAAGGCATGCAGAAAGTCGAACGGGACCAGAGCGATGCTAAAAAACTGCGATAAAACTTGAAAGCACATCATGCATATTATACATACTGAGGCATGGATATTCAGTTGAGAACCCCAAGGTCCTTGAATTAGAAATGATCGATTTAAATACACCTGGGCATTGACATATACAGGTTCAACCGTCCAAATGTCTGTGTAATAAACGGTGTCCATATCAGCATCCATTGGAGCCCTCCTCACACACTCAGGTCACCCAGCTACATCCTCAGTCTTGATTGCCTTCCAGTGTGTTTCATCATCGAGGCATCTTATTTGATATTTCCATAGATGAATCCGGAATGAGGTCGTTCAAATCACCCAAGTTTTCACCGGTAGCTCGGAAGCAGAAATTCAACTCTCGGAAACCAGAGGAATGTCAGCAACTTGAAGAATATTGGGTTGTACTACAGTTCTTTATTGTGTGACTGTGTAGCAAGCACAAACGCTCTCTTATGCAATTTTAGGTTTTCCCCACTAGCCCTGATATGTAGTACGGGGTATTCAATTATCTTCAGGAGTAAAGCGTTTCGATTCCTTGCCACTCTTATTTCTAGTGGCTTGTTAGTACTAGCGGATTGATCAATAACATTGGAATGGTGGAATAAGACCCGTCTTACATTGAATAATGTGCCAAGGAGTATAACAACCCAACTACTTAACAATGCCCCGATGCAACCAGCAAGATCCTTTTTTATCTGAGGCCGCACAGGTACTAAATAACATCAACGATGCACAGGTATTGTTGTCCAGGTGGCACATTGTCGTACCTTGGGGTTTAACAACGGCTACTACCAAAATAGATTCTACCAGAAGGATGAGTACTATGTTGCCACAAGCCCTGGAGCATGTAGGCTAAGTCACAATGCATTTACAGTAGCATTGACCTCGCGATAGAGATCAAGGGAAGGTATAAATAGACTTTGAATCGACCTTATTTCCCCTCAACCAGAACAACCTTGAAAGTTCTCAAATAAGCCCACCTCAGCAGATCCCATCCGAGGAACCGAACCCAAAATGACAACTTACAAAAACTTCTACCTGCTCCTTTTAGGACTCCTGCTCCTATCCATCAACGTGATCGCTTCAAGAATCGACTACATTGCCAGATACTCCGCATCAGATGACCCCGCAAAAGCGCCTGAAAAAGTCCAGCTCGAGTCAAACATTCCAAATGGACAAGAGGACAACGTGATAAAGCATACGTCCGAATGGTCGCGTGGAAAGTTCAGGGCATACTATAGCAAGCGCTCGGTTCTCACCGTCGAGGCTGTCGAAGTGCAGAATAGTAAGCGTCGGGCCAATCAGCTCGTTCAAGAGATTCAGCGCTTGATTGATCAACATACGAAGTCTGGGCGATAGGACGTAAGTTGCTGTGTGTTGAGAAACTTCGATCTGTGCTGATTTGGACAACTTCAGTCGTCACGGATCGACCAAGATGCTCTGGAAAGTGACGTGTCTCAAATTATTGTTCAATTGGTGACGAAGGCAAAGGTTGGGAACTTTGGAGCGAGATCTCTGAATGCTACAGGGCTGAATTTCCTTGGTCTTTACTCAGATGTTGGCTATGTTCTTAGCAAGTTCTTTTTTGCAATTCGGATCATTGTAGTTTTCTGGCAATGAGTTTGGAAATTAAGATGCCGCCTCACTTCAAGAAATTCAAAACCTATGGCTGCCATACAGGGCGCTTCTTATAACTGACTTAAGCAGATGAATCAGTCGGTGCTCTTGTGCTTGATTGAGTTTCACTAGTAGATCAAATACAGTCTCGAGACTAGGGTGTTGTAAATCAGTTCAGGATAGTCATAAAGCGACACTATTGTACAAGGACTTTCTAGATTACAATAAGTTTTGTCCTTTGGGTACATTCATCCACCACGTCGACGACGTCGTACGCCGCTGCGCGTTGGAGGAGCATAATCAGACTCGGGATCATCCTCGACGCCTGTCTCCTGGTCCTCATCCGGCTCTGATGATATCGAAATTGGCGGTGATAGTTCTCCATCATCGGTATCATCATCGCCAACATGATCTTCCTGCTTGTGTTCCTCGACAATTAAGTGGTCGTCGCCATCATCTCCTTCACCGGGTAGAAGGAACCCGCCACCATGATCAACAGGATCATGAGAGTCCTCTTCAAAATGATCATGAGAATGTTTATCGTCAGGCTCATGCTGTTCATTATTCTTCTTCCGCAGAGCGAAGGGATTTTGTGCCTCACGCTCGCGGTCCGCGAAAGGATCTCCACCACCATACTCCTCCCGAACACGTTCAGCAATGCGCAAGCCGAACAGGAACTTGCGCCAGGTTTGCAAAATCCGCTTTTCGGCCTTGAGCTCCTCTCTTTTGCGCTTCTCGGCCGCGTCAATACGCCAGGCGTCTTTGAGCAAGTCTTCATTTTCGGCCGCCACGACAACGCCCTGGATGACAGGAACAGCCATCTTAGAGCCAAATTCAAACCCAGTGACTGCTTCTGCGAAGTCGATCCCGAGCTTCTTGCACAGTCGGACAGTGCCCGAGAATGGAACGTGGGCGGCGCCCCGAGGTACCATACTTGGCACGAAACAATCGATATTGCCGTAGTTGTTCTTGGGGATCTTGCCATCAACGATAGGCGGTGGGATGATGAACTCGGTCTGATCACGCGCGTACAGGCCCTGCGTCGGTTTCTGGCCCGTTTCGCGCTGCATCTCATCGACCTCGCGCTTGCGGATGAGAGTCACTGCTCGTATGGGTACCTTTTTCAAGGGCGCGGCTCCAGCTTGGATCTGTCGCCCTTCTTTATGCCAACTTTCCGCAGACAGGCATTTGACCACATCGGCTCTCTTGTAAACCTGCTCCTCTTTAGCACGGGCTCCTTTGCCGGCCGTAAATGTGCGAACAGGCTCTGCGCCAGGCTTGAGGGCCTCTTCGCGGCGAAGAAAACGTTCAAGCACAAACTCGGTTGATGCCCGAAGGCTCTGGAGGGTATCTCCTGCCTGCGCAGCTTTCTTTTTCTCGGGTTGTTTCCGTTTTAGATCTGTTTCGTCTTCCTGTTCATCCACTTTGGTTCGTTTGTCGGGACGTCTTATGTACCCACGCATGACGTTTCGAAACCAATCGTATTCAAAGTATTGGCCTCGAAGACCTGGTATTGGTAGTTTCTGCACCGGGAATCTGAACCCTTTAGTTTTTCCGGGCCATGTGCGCCGTCGAAGATATCGAGTTGTGACATCTTTGGCGGTTCCATCCGCCGAGTGTGCAATCACGTAGCAAATTACTTGTTTAGCACGATCAGCTTTGGCACCACGTGGCTCAAAGGCTTCTTGTTGATCGGCACTTAGTCCCAGGGGCTTCGGCAGGACTAGAGAGTCAACAGAAATGATTTCGTTTGTGGCTGGAGAGACAACCTCTGTCCAGTAGATTGGGAATGGGAGATCCTTGTCATATTGAGGCCCGCTTTTCTTTGCTTTAGGCGGATCTTGTTCCACATCAGGCGTTGATTCATACTCCCCGGAGCCGTTCTCAGGCTTGGTGTTCGTAGGAACTGCATCTGTCTTGGATGGTGTGTAAACTTCTGCTTTTGTCCATCCGAATCCTAGCGGTTGTAGATTCGACACGAGTCTGGATTCGATGCCCAACGCCCTGATCAGAGCAGTGAAAAGCTGAGCCCCGACATCACGGGAGCCCTGCATATTTTCGGCGACGGTTCGAAATTCATCGATGTTGGCAATGCGCTCCCCATGGCGCTCTTGGTCGTGTTCCTCTTTCCTGAAGTCAGTGATGATCTCCTCGAGGGAAGCTACAGGTCGATACCCATGCTTTCTGAGACCTGGGGCCGTAATCTGAAACTGCTTCTTCCAGTAGGCCACCAAGACCTTGAGCAGGGTGATGATCGGATCCCCGCGACTCATATCTGGCTGGCCCGGTTCCAGTCGTTCTGAATCCGGGCCCCATTCTTCCTTCTTTTTGGCCTGTTTTCCTTTTTTCTTCTTAGATTTGGGCGGGTCTGGCTTTCGTTCGGGAATTTCCAATCCGGTTGCGATTCGCCATTTCTTCACTTCCTTGTGAATACCCTCCGGGAGCTTATGACGTAATGTCTCATGCACTTTGGCGTCGTTGATCCAGGCATTGCGAATGGCGTTGTGGTAGAGGAGACATTGGACATGGATGCAGTGTGACTGAATGCGAATCTGACGTTCGATCTTGGTCGGTCCCTTCTTGCCATCTAGTAAATCCGAGACATGGGCCTCATTCTTATCGAGGGTCAATTCGAGATCTTGGAGCTCGGGGCCAGCGAGGGTTGGAGTTGTCGCGCTTGTTTTGGGGTCGATCGCGTCTTCCCAGTCGATATCGTCATCCTCCTCATCTTCGTCGTCTGACGCAGTAATACGCGACTCATGGGTGTTATCGGCGGGTGCGTCGCTCAAGGAGCTCTCCGAGGAATCGGAGTCGGATTCATCGATAGAGAAGGGCTTGGAGGCATCAAGGGCCTGGCGTTTGGTTGGGGGCGGGTCCTCGGAGTGGGAGCGCTTGCGGGGACGAAAGGTGGCATACGATTTGAATTGAATGTAGAAGTGGATTTGGATTTGGATTTGGATTTGGAGAAATGGAAGTGGGTCGGCGGAGGAAGGAGATGCGCGGAGGTGTGAAGGTCGGCAGTGGCCGAGGTATGAAGGGAAGAGTACTTCCACTTTGTATGGGATTGCCATACAAATGACAAGTACCAGTCTGCAATACAGTAGTAGTTACTAGTAACCACTTCTGCCCGCGGGAACAATCTACAATTCTCCCTCTCCCTCCAAGTCAAGTCAACTAGAGAACTCGTCACTTTTCCTCTAGTTCCTCTACATCTTCGACTCTACTCTATATCATCCATGGATCCTGTCAAGCGATTCTTCTCCTCTCCGCGCTTCGCCGTGGCGGGCGCCAGTAACGACGCCCACAAGTTTGGATATAAGCGTAAGTCAAAAGACGAATATCTCCATGGGCCACCCTCGCTAACATTCCATTATATTCTCTTCCCTTTAGTTCTTGCATGGTATCACCAGCATTCACTACCTGTGACTCCCCTCAATCCGAGGGCAGCGCAGATCTCCCTCCCCTCGCGTGCCTACGATACAGTTCCCTCACCATCCGGACTTCCCTCCCCGACTCAGACTTCGTTGTCGGTGGTGACTCCACCTCCAGTGACCCTCAAAGTACTACAGGAAGCTCATTCTGTAGGAATCCCTGCTGTCTGGTTGCAACCGGGGACCTTTGATGACGCAGTACTGGAATTTGCCCATGCCAATTTCGAGGCGGTGATTGCGGGAGATGGTGGACAGGGCGGCGAGGGATGGTGTGTGTTGGTTGATGGTGACGAGGGACTGGAATCAGCTGGAGTCCAGTGGACCAGCCAAAGATTATAATAGTCGGTGTAATAATCGGTGGTTGGTTGGAAAAATATATTGAAGCAGGGGGGGGGCTGGGAGTGTCTTAAGTGTATTCCGTACTCCGTCGTGACTCGTGGGGGACTAGTCAGATTTAGGGATTTGTTTAGTTCTCCTCTCCAACTCAACCTTTTTTTTCTTTGCTTCCTCCCTCCACCAGGGAGATACACCTCCTTTCTCCTTTCTCCTCGCTACCGAGTATTTCCATCTCATTATGCCCGACATGCACGCCGTTTTCCAACACTCGGCTTCACCTCCCAAGGTTGATCTCGCCAGTGCCAATTCGCAGCTCTTCCAGCTTCCTTCTTCCACCTCCGCATCCTCATCACTCTACTCGCTTTCTCTTAGTCGCAAACGAGCCCGTCGCGACACTGGATCCCTTTTAACCAAATTCGACCCATCATCCGAAATCCACAATAATGCCTCTCCACTGATCTCGTCCGATTTCCGTCAACCAGGTACCGATGAGTACCATGCCTCCGCCGAGTTCGACTACCGACCCAACCGATACCGTGAATCCTTCCTACCCCCATCACTCGATGTCAGCGTTGATTCCTTACTCGCAGAGGGGAACAGTCGGAAACGCACCCGCCGCGATTCCAACATCGCCTCACCAATGACCGATCTCCCCGATCTACCGAGTCCAGCCACACGAGTCGGGTGGGGACGAACGGTGATCAACGCTGTAGGCAAAGTCCTCGACCTCTGCTGGTCCGGTGCATTCAAGGGCTTCTACGCCGGCGGCGGACAAGGATATGACATGCACGCTGGCTCTGGTTCTGGCCCTGCATCCACGACACAGTTCATCCCAACCTGGGAGGCCGGTCCCAGTACTTCCGTCGAGAAAGATCGCATCTTTCGCACTCCCATTCCCGGACAGTACCCAGACGAAGACATCGATCGCAGCTGGGTAGTTGTTCCTGGCGAACCCACCGATCCCTTTGGCAACGACGATCCCGACAGCACAGATAGTCCATCCGCTCTCCGAGCCCGTCGCATCCACCAAACCTCAAGCCCGCGTCGACGTCAAGCCGTGATGCCTCGTCTCGCGAAACGACCAAACTTGTCCGTGCGACCATCCACACCTACAAGGAGCTCTGCGATTCCATCGCCACGATCACAGAACGGTCCTGGCTCTGCGGAAATGCAGAAATACGCAGCACGGATGCGCCGCAAAGAGCGCGAAGAAGACGCCAGTATCCAACGCCTGAATAAACAACTGCAGGATATGATCCGGCAAGGCAAAGAAGCGCTGGGGACGACGGTAGAGGTGGATGATCTGGACATGGATTTCCAGTCAGATTGAGCGATATACCCTTCCTTCCTTCCTTTCTCTCTCGCTTTGGTCGTTTCACTCGATTTTCTTCTCGCACTGTTTTCTTTTATCGCTTTTTTTGGGACTTTTTTTGGGCTGGGCTGCCCCCTTTTCTCGCACATAATGATTCGATACCCCCAAAAGCGCTCGTTTTCTGTCAAGCTTGACTGAATGGGAAATCGACTATAACGCTGAACGACAACGACTTTATGATCTCGGTGTACTTGCTTTGTTCCTCGCGTGCTCTACTAATTGTATTGGGCTCGAGGAGGTTTACGATTTTGAAAGTGTCACCTCGCACGCACAATACACCTTTGCTTGCTTAATGGTACGAATTATTGGAACTAGGACTTTATTCAAAACAATAGGCATTGTACTTCAATTTCAATACGTACACCACTTCACCAAATTCCTAATCAAATCCAATTCACAAAACAAATCCGATAACATAGTTCGTTACTAAAAAAAAATGCTCAACCATATCACGCGACGGTACGTCCGTGAGTAGCATCACCATTGGCAGGGATCGATACCTGGCTGCACTACTTCCGCACCGCTTGGGGAGGAGTAGGACCGCCGGCCTTGGGGGCGCCAGCACCACCGGCACCTGCAGCGCCGCCAGCAGCAGCAGGGGCAGCAGCCTCACCACCAGCCGCAGGGGCAGCAGCGGGGGCAGCAGCAGGGGCACCAATGGGGTTAGAAAGGAAGTGGCTAACCTTCCCAATGACACCACCCTGGAGGAGGACATCGGGGAGGGTCGAGCCTTGAATGGGGGAAGTATCACGAGTCTCAAGCTCGTGAACATCACGAGATTTCATCTATCAAATGAACAGGTCAGCTAAGACTGCTCCCTAAGAACCGGATGGGTATTTGCCAAGGGTAAGGTGTGAATTACATACCGGGAGAATACCAACGCCGTGGTGGGCGTTACCAATCAGGCCGCCCAGGCCACTCTCACGGGCGAGTTCCTTCATCAGACCGAGGGGGGTCACTGAGGCTGGTACTAGGTGAGGCCGAGGGGGGGTAGACGAAGAGGAAGGTGTGGTAGTAGGATTCTTAGTTCCGGTGGGAGTAGCACGGCGCTGGAAGGAGGTTTTAGCAATTAGTTCATTTGGGCTCTAGTTGGATTGGATGAGCATACCATCAAGATTTCGTCAGCGACATCTGCAGCGTCGGTATCACTGGACCCGGTGTCGAAAGAATCGGGCTCGCCGTCTTCGACATTCTCACTGCGGCCGGACTGGAAAGATCAGTATTTGGTTCATTTGAGGCTCAAATTGGGAAGTTGGCATACTAGGCCTCCGTGCTGAGGGAATAGAGCAGGTCCGATGCTGTTGGCAAGATCGCTGATGGGGTCGCTGCGGCGGAACTAAGGCAATGTAAGTATTTGGATTCTTTCAGGGATAATTTGCGTTGACGTACGGGCATCACGCTGTCGGCAAGATCAAGGCCGCCGTCCATAGCACCGCTGACGGCGTCACTGATGCTGCCCAGCTTCATATCTTCGGCATTCTGCTGGTTCTGCGGGACGTTAGACACTATGTTATTCTATTGAGACTTCAAACTGATCTAGATAGCTCCAACTTACTAGATCTTCGTTGGATCGACGGTGGTTTTGACCGTAATTTTGACCCTCGTTTTGACCGTGGTTCTGGCCATAGTTCTGGAGCCAGTTCTGGCCTTCGTTTTGGCCGTCGTTCTGACCGTCGTTCTGGCCTTCATTCTGGCCTTCGTTTTGGCCGTCGTTTTGGCCGTGGTTCTGACCATAGTTTTGACCATAGTTTTGACCATAGTTTTGGCCATAGTTCTGGCCGTGGTTCTGACCCTCGTTTTGATCCCAGTTCTGGCCACCATACAAGGGGTACCCATCAACAGATCGAGTCTGTTTCTTAGGAGTATTGGCTGGATGAGCCTGGTTCTGTTAGGGAATCATTAATATCAACTTGACGTTCAATCAAGGGAAGAGACATCAAACATACCCCGCCGAACAGACTTCCCAAGAGAGGGAAATTGCTGAGATCACCAGTCAGCGAGCGAGGAGTATGCTCGACGCTTCGCTTCGGCACACCACCGAGAAGTGTTCCAATGATGGGAAGGCTGTTGATGATGTGGTGCTTAGGCGGCTCAGGCGTCTTCTTCTTGGCCTTCGCATCCTTGCCATCTTTACCATCCTTGTCATCTTTGCCATCCTTCGAATCCTTGTCATCACCAGCAGGCTTCTCGTCGCCGACAGGCTTCTTTTCATCCGCCGGCTCACCATCTCGGGAGCTCAGCTTGGGCTGCAGCAGCGAAGCAATCATATCGTTTACTTCGCCGCCTGCTGTACCGGCACCGATAAAGTTACCGCTGCCATCCCGGCGCATGTGAACCATACCGGTTCCTGCGTCGTTCTCACTCGGAGGCAAAGGCGCAGCCAATGCCACAGCGGCACAAAGGGTCAGGGCGTATGTTGTCTTAACCATCTTGATGGCGTTGCGGTTGTAGTCGTAGAATGAGTGTCAACGTCGACGAGCGACGGATAAGGTCAAAAGCGAGCAAGAAGGGGTGTATAAACGAAAGTCTGGGAATGCGAAGAAACGTCGTAACGAGGGATGGCGGGACATTCGGCCAACTTATAGTGATCGCTTTGGTGACATTCTAGGATTACTGGGATCAAGGGGCAGTGGGGAGTGGTTGGGTTTGCGCCCTCGTGAGAGGATCCTTAGACAGTGCCAACGCCCTTGCTCTGGCATGTTGTCACTTCCATGCTCCCCAGGAGTTGGTGGCTTGGGCTTGTTTATAGCGGCAAGAATGTTCCGATGCTTGTTTAGTGAGATATCTCCGTCGATCATAATTGCAGAAGGTTATGCAAGGGGTCTCGCCACTGATCGTGGGCGTCAATAGCTTGCGGTAGGGCTTGTCTCGACATGAGGACTGCTAATCATTCGCAGAGAGCTTCGAACGAGGCATACAAGCTATGCATCGATTGAGGCTGCTATGAGCAATTTGTTTCTGGCTTCTGGGCCTTTCAAATTTGCCCTTGATCGGTTGTTTTGCATAGGGTATATCAAGGAGTCATGCCCAGGTGATTCATCAACCCCTGTCACCCTCATATCACTCCTTGTCCCGTCGCTCGAATTTAGTATGGAGTACTCCGTCCGCAGGGTGATACCTTGAAAGAAATGATTGGCACGGATTTGAAACCCTCGGGCACCTTCCGTGGGCTGGATTATGCGCCAAATCAATAGGGCTCGTCTTGTGAACCCTTAACTTGAATATAATATAACGGAAACTTGGCCGCTGCACATGAAGTTCGGCATTAATTTTCGCCTTTATCCTTTTAGGCCGCGCGCTTCTCGCGATCCGCTCTAGTAAAACAATCAAGTGGCAGCCAAGGTTCCTTTCTTTTTTTTTTTTGTTTTCGTGCGTGGCTATAGTCAACATCAATCCAGTGAAATGAGAGATGAGGGAAATATTTTAGCTCCATCCCTCCAACCAGGAGAGCTACTAGATAATTCATGGCATCTGAAAACCCTCAAATCCAGATTTATCTTATACTGCTCTCTTGCCCCTATAGAAAGTGGATACCCATGCCTGAGGCCGTTCTATGCCAAGTACCTTGAGCTTGGCCTTTAAACCGAACTCGACCTCGCGCTAGCCCTGGAGACAGCTACAAATTTTTTTTCAGATAAGCCCCCAGCCCCGGTGCGACTTGGTGTGATTTTCCTATCAGAGTGGATCTATATCTCCTCCCCCGGGACCACAATACTACTAGGTACTACGAGAAGCTATGCCACGAACACGGAAGATCTCCTTTATTTAGGCAATACCGAGGCAATTCGCTCGTCTTTCTTTTATTCCAGTGAAAACGCCTGCATACCCCTAATCCGTCAAGATGCATAGTACTGCTGGCAGAAGGAAGATCATGCGTTAGCATAACCAGCGTGCTGGGTGTCGCCCGTCTGGGTTGCATGAGCGCTGCATGAGCGCTGCATGAGCGCTGCCTTCACTAAAACCCTACTTCCTCCGCCCCCCCTCCCGTGTCTTGTATTGAAGAAACAATCCCAGTTCACACTGCGCACGGCTCTCGGTCCGGTGCAAAAGTAAACTGAGGTTGGCAGGTGGGGGAAGGTTCGCTTCTAAGCCATTGTCCACTTTTCGGTGGAGACCTTTGTGAGCTCTGGCCGCCGGACCATTCTTCTACTCCCACGTAGGCCTATCCCGTGCAAGAAAGATATACCCGCGCGTTATTGGATACCGGGAGAGCGATTAGCGTTATTACAAGCGCGGTATAATTGAAATATAGTGGATAACGGCCTCGAACTTTATGGAGAAACGTCTCCGTAAAAATCAAGGTTGCTTCTAATTAACGGATATTAGCCCAGCGATCACATCCGTCTCAGGTTCGTTGCCCGCTTATAAATATTCGACAGCTTCTGGATAATGGGGAGTTGTTAAAACTTACTATCGCTGCTTTCTTATCCGTGGAAAATCGAAGAATTCTCACAGTCACCATGGGTTTAAGCCAGTCTAAGCCTTTCAACAAAAACACCCGCAGTCTGCTGAAGCTCACTCAAGAGCGACGCACACATTATAAACTGCTAGGAAAAAGCCCCATTTCTGATGATGATCTCGAGACTCTTGTTCGGAATGCGACCAAGCATGTACCTACTGCCTGGAACACACAATCGTCCCGGGTTGTTCTGCTACTGAAGGATGAGCACAAGAAGGTGTGGGATATCGCCATTTCAGTCATTGAGGGTCTAGTCAAGGCGGGCGCTGTTCCGAAGGAGATGTTCGAAGACTACACAAAGCCTAAGCTTGAAGCTTTTAAGGCCGCCTATGGAACTGTAAGTACATGCAGTGTCTATTATACTGCAAGGTTCATTGGTTCGAATGACTAACTTCTCAAAAGATTCTTTTATTTGTTGACTACAAGTCCCTTGAGGCTACCAAGGAAAAATTCGCAATCTATGCAGACAAGGTTGACACCTTCGCCCTGGAGGCGAATGCCATGGCCGAGTACCTCAGTATGTACCTCTCTACTAACATCTTTCTGAGGTTAAAATCCTAACATTTATCGCAGTCTGGTTATCACTTGAGTCTGAGGGCCTAGGCGCAAGCCTGCAACACTACAACCCATTGATTGATGACCAAGTTGCAAAAACTTGGGACATCCCTAGTTCCTGGAAACTCGAGGCCCAGATGGTCTTTGGTACCCCAGGCGAAAAGATCGAGGAGAAAGAGTTCGATCCGATTGAGCCCCGGTTCAGGGTCTATGGGAAATGATTTTAGTTCCAAGTTTCCATATCATTTGGCGCTGTTTACATGAATAGATAATGTATATACAACATAATGAATAACTATTGAATCATAAGATCTCCACAAAATTACGTCGCAAGGGGCATTATGCAATATCATCCTGGGCAATGGTCGCTCCGCTAGTTACACCATCAGTGATTCCTTTCACGAGAGCTTCGAATCTAGCCTCTGCATCCGCGGACGCACGCGATAGCTGGAATCTGCTAAACTCTTTCTTGCCCGAAATAACCTGCAACACCTCATCGACATTGAGGTCCCAGATGTTGTCCGCTCTCCACGCGACATGCGTGTCAGGACGCACGAGAACCATATTACGTTCCCAAATGCGACGGACATGGGGCTCGTCTTTGATGATGACGCGTGAAAGAGGGATGCTGAGCCTAGCAGCTGCAGCCACAATACGGTCACTGGCAGATTCCTTATTAATGCTCTCTCCATCATCGTCCACGAAGTGAATCAGGGTCCATTCAGCACCGAACAAATCATAGATACTCGTTTCTCCATCCTTCAAAAACACATGAGGGGCGCGGGATCCCGGGCGGGTGCTGGGACGATACTGGTCGGGTGTCCACTCCAATTCAGGCGTTCCATCTTGATAGATAGTGGGGGAATGGTAGCGAAGATCGAGCTCAACACCTCGGTCCTCGGTTTCCGGTCCTGATTCTTCGAGGAACTTGCCGACGCGTGCGCGCAGGTCCTTGCCTTCCTCCGTATCATCGTCAATAGGGTTGTTTTCTGGTGGGTACATCTGTGCCAATTTGATATGCTCCATGATATGACGATGGGCTCTTTCCAAAGTACGAATCTGCATTGGTCTTCTCTCCATGTTGTAGGACTTGAGAAGTAGTTCGCCGCCGTAGCCTTTGACTATCGCAGCCAAGCGCCAACCAAGACCGACCGCATCTACGACACCGCTGTTCATGCCGTATCCGCCATGAGGCGGCATTCGATGAGCTGAATAGATCAGTACCTGCGGGTTTTAGTTGTATCTCTGACAGAACTTACCAGAATCACCTGCCAGAATAACCCTCATGCTATCCGTATAGTATTGTTTGGCGATACTGAAATTCGGTGCCCATTCACTGTGTGCGTAAATTTCATCAATCTTAATCTCATGGCGCTGGCCAGCAGAAGCCATAATCCGATACACAACTTCGGAGGGGTCAACTGGGCCCTCTGGAAGTAGATGTGTGGGAAGATGAGCGGTAAACATATCATCATCATTCTGGTCAAGTATCACTCCGCCATGTGAGCAGAAAGTGTGCCAATATTTCCCGAATGATCGCTCCTCGGCAAATTGTCGAGATCTGAAATGGACAAGATGCATTCTTAAAGGCCTATAGCTCACAGGATTAGAATATTCCTCTCGAATTCTCCGAGCAAAAACATACATTTGACCACCGGTCATTGGAATGCCTGCGGTCTTACGAATTCGGCTTCCTCCACCATCACAGGCAATGAGATATTTGCTGTGCAGAACATGATACTCGCCGTTCTGGTCAACAAATGTTGTACTGACACCTTGCTCACCTTCAGTGTGCACCAGGTAGGTCCACCCGAATTTGGTGGAAACATTGCTCTTGGTCTGTATTTTCTGCCTCAACCAGCTTTCGAAGATTGGCTGTAAGCATCTTTGACCTGATTCCGCACACTGAGTTCCATCGTTCGTATCCTTAATAAGAGCTTTTTGGCCTGCAGATGATGGCAGTTTCTAGGCTTCCTCTTAGAGCTGAACGGCTTATAATTAACATGGCAATATAACAGCACTCACCCAATTGGCTAAGAGGTGTCCCTTGCCATCTAGCTTTGTCGCGAATTGGGTATCAAAGGTTGCATCTTGGCTCACACTACCCTCGAGTCCTCGGTATTCCTCAGCAAGACCTAGAATACGAAATAGTTCCATCGACTTGCGGTTCGTCAAGTCCAATTTGGGCCATTTACTGATTTCAAGGGACCTTTCAGCGAGAAGACAGGGTACATTTAGGCGGTCCAGCTGGTAGGCAAGGATCATGCCGACCGGGCCAGCGCCAACAATCACGATAGGCACATCGTGGGAGAATGATACTGTTGAAGACATAGTTTCAAATGTATTATACCTGCTATCGGCACTTCGACAAGCTGGTAATGGAAGTACTCGATTTCAACCATGCATGATTTAGCGACCCGAGTGTACTTATAAGGCGTGCTTTACGCAGCGGCCTGGCATTCCACTGGCAATACAATACAGGTGGGACGACGGGACCGAAACTAGCTTTCTTTCTTCGGTTGTGTGCGGATCCCTTTGCGGATCCTGTTTTGCGAAGGGCCGGAGCTCGGTATTCTCCGATTTTTTGGTCACAATAACCCCCGGGCAATTTATTCTGTGGGGAAGAAGCCCTGGGAAAAAAAAGGAAAATCCTGCCAATTTGATTTTCTATCTTTATTCTTCCTAGTTTGGTCAATTGCTCGCTATATCGGATTGTAGAGGTGGTGGGGGTGGAAAGGGAATCCGCAACTCGAAAGGGCGATGATACCTCCGAGGCGCCACAACTTCCCGTCTACTTGGCACCTGTGGTTCCCACACGCTGGGTTGTAAAACAATGGTATTGTTGTTCATCTGTAAATACCTAGCGTCGCGAGAAGTGGCACAACGCACCATGGCCCAAGCGTTGGTACTTGAGCGAGGCAACACGAGGCACAGCAGCATCAACTGCAGACCGTTGAGGGCGACAAATCTTTGTACCACTTTCGACAACTTGAAGAAACGCAATATAGTACATGATCAAGAAGCATCATCCCCTGAATCGGCTCGAATCCATGGCGATTGATCCTATCCGATAATCACAGTCATCGTCGATTTGCGGTTGCTTTCCTGCGTGTATGATTGTTATGAATGCATCAATGCTTGGGCTGCTGTATTCAACAGGGACCCGCACGATTTCCAGTGCTGCGGACCGGCCAGTTAGAATTGCAGAAACTATGGACACATACACGTGTATCCAAACCTTCGTCTTGTCAAAGCGTGAGCCACAACCTTAGTCGACGGTGGCGAACTCGGCGATATCGGGTAACACTTCGTAGGCTTCTATTGCCTATCTGAGAAGTTTCTTTCTATGCATCGGCCATCTGGCCTAGTGGTAAGGCATCCGTTTCCGATGCGGGAGATCGCAGGTTCGAATCCTGCGTTGGTCGCTTTTTGCTTTTGCTATCTCATCTGCGGTATAGGTGTGGGTGGTGTGGTGGATGTGTTGGATATTCATACGAATCAAAAACAGATATACATACATACACATACGTATCTTTCTTGTCATCGTACCCGGTTAATATTTTTTGATACTATCTACTCATTCCATTCACCCAGGTTAAAAAAATCAAGCAAGTGACTAACAAACTAGCCCCACTTACCAAAAAAAAAAACAAATATTCAGAATAAATACTATTAAAGTGCTAGGGTAGCAAAAAACGACCAACGCAGGATTCGAACCTGCGATCTCCCGCATCGGAAACGGATGCCTTACCACTAGGCCAGATGGCCGACTGGTTGATAATGCGGGGAAATGCTTGCAAGATGAGAACTTTCTATTGTGATCTCCTTTTTGTACTCTCATAAAAACTAGTACCGCAGTCTAGAATCAAGGCAATACGTTTCAACTGGTATCCGTCAATCGAAAGAAGAACTTTGTGGCCTACTAGTCCTAGACTGCAACTCAACGGTCGGGATTGCCGATTTGGCTAGCAAATAAAATTGGCACGGTGATCAGATCAGACCATAACTTCACATCCCGGTTTCAGTTTCAGTCTCAGTCCCAAACAAAATCCCATCTCAACCACGACGAATAGAATCCTTATCCAGCCGCGCGGAATTCCGCGTCGAATGAATCTCCCAATCCGATGTGATTTTGATCTGCCCCAGAGCCCACTCGTTGAACCCGGGCCTTTTCCCCACCGGTGCTTGCGTGACCGTAACAAGGGGGATTTCCGGCTCCTCCATCTGCCCGCCTGATACTGTTGCTTTCCAATATCTGGTAGTGGCGGGATCTGGCCTTGGGGATTCGGATATTAATTTGCATTCTGGCGTCCCGGTTACCCGTTGGCTAGCCGGTGCCAGCACCGGGAGACAGGCGGCAATGATACCCAAGAGAGTCACGATGCTCGACACCAGAGACTCCGGGGCTGAACCATAGGTTGAGTCTTTTGAAATGAGGAACAGTTTGGTGTCGACACGGAGTGCCGAGAGACCGATGATGCTGTTGTTGAATATGTTAGGACTGAGCTTGAAACTTGAAGGTATGGCAGTAAGCAAAAGCGAACAGAACTACTCACACTAGACCCAGGACATAAGTACTGGCCAGAGAAATCCCCCCCTTCCGTGAGAATTTCATATGTCGAAGAATCGGTATAGGGAGAAGAAGGATGAAGATGTTGAGGATAAGCTCGCTCACTGCACAGCCAGTGTGTAGCATTTTGCGATCGCCGCAGGCGCCCTCAGGCTCTTCGCTGGCCAGCCAGACCTTTCGCGGTGGTGTGCAAAGGAACGCATTTGCCAGCAAACTTGCAATCCAAAGGCTGGAGCATAGACCGATTAAAACGCAGGTCAGCCTCATAATGATCGGTTGCTGGAACCGGCGGAAGTAGTAGTGTAGTATGGATAGCTGGACGAGGGCCACCACGGTAACCCAAAGAAGCTCTCCCACATATGTAAGCTGTTTTGAAGTTAGGCGTGTTTCCCAGTGACATTTCGAAGAGCCTATTATGCGTATAGAGCAGAACTTACCTTGTTGAAGCGTACTAAGGTCTCAGATCCACCAAGACGGACGACTTCATCCGTATGGATTCCCATTCCACAGAGTAAAACGAGAAGAAGCTCGACAATATAACGTCCCAGCATGACGACCTATTGCATATCGTCAGTTTGATCCATCATTGGCTGAAAAGAAAAAAAAAGCATCTTACCGTAGCTGCAAGAATGAACCAGTCATTCCCTTGTAGCGAGACCCGTTGCCTTCGCCGTGTCCATACCCGTAGACCAACAACCACAAAAGCAACCGCCAGCAGAAATGATTGCACCGCGATAGCAGTCTTGCCCAGCCAGTTCTGTCTCAGGGCATGAACCAGGCTTCCACTCGACGTCGAAGACATGATCTAAATCTCACAATACTTCAACTTCAACACGGGACCTCGGGAGCTTCAAAAATGGACATGACTCGATTTAAAGATATATTGCATCGAGATCTGCCAAGAGCCACGAGGGACCAGAAACAGCGCGGGGCTCGCATTAAAGTAAGCCCACTAACAAAGTAAAACGTTGCCAGCAATACCTACCACCAACTAACCAACAGGGGGGGGGACCCTGCATCATTGCCGACAGGATCAGCGGTCACGAAAATGCTAAGCAGGCGAACCACTAATCGTGTCTAGATTATTCTAGTAGACCCGGGCGAATGACTCTTTCTGATTAAGTTTCAGCCTAGTTTTTCTTTCTTTTTCTCGAAATGCCCATCGAGACCACTGGGGCTGCCCGGCTTGGTGTAATCCTCCCGGGGCCGCGCTGCCAAAAACAGCCTTAGGCAACCCGCCTGCGGCTCCACTTGGTACTTTATCTCTGACACCCGCGTTTCACGGCCCAGTGAGGGAGATTTGAAGTTCTGAGGTGAAATCTAAACACTCTGATTCCTTGGTTACTACTCTATTTTCCTCGGTTTCAAATGCAGCAGGTTTTGATTTTGATCGTGTGTCGGGATCTCACATGCATCGCTAATCCCCGATCTGCCGTAGATCTGGGCTGCAGCTCGTGAGAATCTTGATCGAACGATGTCCTAGGTAAGATACACCCCTCTTCTCATTCTCGTGCCCGTCTATCTGCAGTTAAGTGGAGTTAGGTCCACGGGCGACACGGCGCCACTGACGGGATCTTGCAGTGACTTCGAGTTGGAGAAATCGCACAGAGGTCTCGACGATCACCGATGAAACCGATACCACGCAAGGGTCCCGAGATTCCTGAGGTTCTGCCGTGAGCCTGGTACAGTCAGCTCTCGACCAGGTGCCAGTGCGACGAAAAGGGATACCGGGGGTTAGAATAGGCTTCTCTTGTGGATATTTGGAGTCAACTTTGATCCCTGGTGCCGCGACTAGCTTCCAATTCTGTGTCACTTGCTATAGGAGATCTACGGGCTCAAAATTGAGGAAGACTTGAACGGAAGCATGAAAATATGTGCTTGGGCCGCAGTTGCTTCGGCCTAGACCATTGAAGGGATGGACGCTTGGGCATGCAACGAAAGATGTCGGAGCCATAGGACTGAGCACATCGTGATATCCAGCCGAAAGCCTTTGAATACGAGGTTGCGTCACTGGAATACTTGCACAGGCGTTGCAGGGTAGCATAATATCTCCACACCTTGGAACGTCATTGATAAATGAATTACGTTCAATGCTCGGGCCATTGGTTGTTGACGGCTGTGCCGTAGAAGGCCGTTCCGAGTCCTGGGATGCCCAATCCGTCGTTGGTCATGAAACATGCACGGTAAGTGTCGCCCATTGACTAGATGTAGAAAAGACCGTGGCCCCATCGAGATCCACCCTCATGTCTCAGGCACGAGGTGCCCAGGCGAACCGTTCGCGACTCCAACCCAGGATGGCCCCAAATCATCCATCCTTTCAGAAGCTTGCGACAGGGCTGAAACAACAGAACAAAGTTTCCTACGATAAACGGAGTAGTTCCTAAAATTTAAGAATCGTATTCTCGTACAGCGAGAATCCACTTCCGTGGACCCTGAGGGTAGGTAGGGTGATCTAGACGTCCGAAAATGTATAATTAAAAATAGTAGCCGTCCTAAAATGCGCTTAGTACACTCTGATCATCATCATGCGTAACAAGTTTGGGTTCCAAACTGCATCCACTTTTCCCGCCATCCATTGAGCAGGAATGGAGTACCCTGTCGAAAAAAAGAGCCGGCCCACATCCGCTGTGCCGTGCCTAACAATTGAGTCAATTGGAGCTTAAGTGCTCTTCTTCTGAGCATCACGCTCGGCCTTGCGCAGGGCACGCTTGCGAATGCTCTCGTGCATGGACTTGTTCTGACCAAGCACGTAGCCGTTCATGGTTCCGACGGAGGTCAGGAACCAGGCCATGAGGCCGTGGCTCCAGTAAGGAGAGGAGCTGTGAGCGTACGAGGAAGAACCACCGCTACGGCCGATCTTGGAGAGAACGGATCGCACGAAAGCGCGGGGAGTTGGGATGGAGGCGGATGCACGGCGGATCTTGGACATGGCAGAGGTAATCAAGTAAGCCTGGACAAGCTCGACCTCAATTCCGTAAGAAGACAGCTCGCCGCCCAGGGCGGTGGACCACTGCTGCAGGAAAGCCTTGCTGCCGGAGTAGGTGGCCAGCAAAGGTGTAGGAAGAAGACCACCGAATGAACCCATGGTCAGAATCAGACCGCGGCGGCGCTGCATCATGCCGGGGACAACGAGCTGAGTGACGCGCAGGGTACCGGTGCAGTTGATGGTGATGATATCAGCCATTTCGGAAGCTGGGGTCTGGGCGAAGGGGACGGGGATAGAGTGGCTCAGGCCGACGTTGTTGACCAGGATCGAGACATCCAGATCCGAGACAAGCGCACTCAGCGCGGTGTAGTCGGCGTCGGAGTTGCGGGAGAAGTCCATGGCGAGGATCTTGGTTTGCACATTGGGGAATTGCTTGGTGATTTCCTCGGCGAGGGTCTCGAGCTTTGATTCGGTCCGGGACACCAGCACAACGTTAAACTTGGCCCGCGCCAGCTGCAAGGCGAACTCCTTACCCAGACCGTCCGAGGCACCAGTCACCACAGCCCAGCTACCGGGGGGTCCGAATGAACGAAGCTGCAAGGGTTCCACATGTTAGTATTATAACAAGGGTAGCTAGGGAATATATAGACAAACCGGTTTGCCGGGAAGGATGAATAGACTGAGGATCACCCGTAGGAAGCTCCAAACCTTGCAGGCGACAGCAAGCCCACCAGTTGCGAGGAGGACCAGCGCGCCTACAGCGGGTAGACCTGCCGGGATATGAGCAGGCCACTGCGAAAGGCATTCGAGGTGCTTTGATAGATCCATCGTGAGAATGGTATGTGGAGGCGGAAGTGGAGGGGAATGGGGAAGTGGAAGAAGTTAAAAAAAAGCAGCTTGTTGGGAAGATCGACGCCAAGAACCCCAAACATTGAGAGAACATCCTCGGTCTCGTCACAAGCCAATTCCTTCCATCTTCCATCACTATCACCCCCTCCATCTTGAACATCATGGATCAATTGCTCTCCTACCTGCCCCCCTTCGAGGGTCTTTTGCCCAAATGGCTTGTTTTCGTATGTCTGCCCTCTCTCCTGACTGTGAATCTCCACTGACACCGAACCAGGTCTCCGTGGTCTCCGCCGTCAACAGCCTGCAAGCCTATTTCTCTACCGATTATACCTCGAAGCTTTACACCAACGGATCAATTGCCGTTGAGCCCTTGTCTGGTCGCGTGTTCGGTACCTGGACCTTCCTCTCCGCTGTTATCCGCATGACTGCTGCTTATAACATCGACAACTCGGTGGCCTACGATCTTGCTCTGTGGACCTACGGCATTGCCCTGACGCACTTTGTCGGCGAGCTCGTTTTTGGAAACGCTTCTCTGCGTGGTCGATTCCTCAGCCCTCTGATTGTGGCCTCGTCCTCGCTGGCTTGGATGCTGACCCAGCGCGACGCATACCTGGCCTAAAGGGGCAATTGACCGCGTCGACCGTTGCCAAATATACAATATAACAGTGGATTATGATGTATGATTATTTGATGAGGATTTGGTCGGTTCCTCCGCCGAGAAACCAGATCCCCAAAATACCATCTGACAACAAAAATATGTATTCGAGCCACGCCACCGCTATGGTGGAAATTTATTAATATTGATTCCAAGCTACACTTTATTTTTTCTTTCTTTCTTTCTTTCTTTCATGATTCTTGACCTCGGGATCTGACTGAGCGACGAGCTAGAAATGGCCGATAATGCATACTATGAGCAAACTGCATATTCCAAGGCCACCAGCAGCTGCGGCTTTTAATCGATCTTCTTGCGGTACAGCTCTCCGCCGCAGCCGCGGAGGCGGGCAGCGGCCTGCTCCGGGGTGATATCACGCTGGGGCTCAGCCATGAGTTCATAACCAACGAGGAACTTGCGCACCGTCGCGCTGCGCAGCAGAGGCGGGTAGAAATGCAGATGCAGGTACGAAGCCTCGATCTCTTCGACCGTTCCGTCCAGCGGAGCCTGGTGAATACCCATGCTGTAGGGGAAGTGAGTTTCGAAGAGGTTATCGTAGCGACGGGTGATTTCGGCAATGGCTTCGGCGAGGAGAGTCTTATCGGCATCGGACAGATCGGTGAGAGCGCGCTTGTGCGTGCGGCTGACGATCATGGTCTCGAAGGGCCAGGTCGCCCACCAAGGGACGACGGCGACGAAGGCCTCGTTCTCGAATACCACACGCTCTTGCTTGCGGCTCTCCAGCGCGGCGTAGTCTTCTAGTAAGTGGGCGCCGCCGTGTTCGGCGCGGTACTTACGCAGTTGCTCCATCTCCGCAGCGGGCTCCTCGGGCAGGGTGCTGGTGGTCCAGACCTGGCCGTGGGGGTGGGGGTTCGAGCAGCCCATTGCGGCACCCTTGTTCTCGAAAATTTGCATGTAGCGGTACTGCTCATTTGGTTTGGTGATGGGTGTGTTGTGCGAAACGGGTGGGAGGTGCGTGGCCGGGGCATCCTTTGCCAGAGGGGAGGTGGGCGACAGGTGGGCGGTATAGATCTCGGTCCAGGCATTGATTACGGGGACGATCTCGGCGGGTGGAAGGTCGGCCAAGGTGAGGTTGTGGGATGGGGAGAAGGTGAGGACGTAGCATTTGCCGGTAACGGGTTCAGCCTTGAGGAATCGCGATTCGAGTTCTACTGCCGGTGAGCACTGTGCATACCGCCAGGGGGTGAGAGGGGGAAGGGAAGTACCATCATCAGTCTTGCCATCGTAGGCAGCTTGCTCCTCCTTGACGGCGCTGTAATCATTCACAAACATGAAGGTGTTGTCATATTTGGGATTGACGTCACCCTGGGCGCGTTGGTTTCCAGGGCACAAATAGCATGCGGGGTCATAATTGGGCAGAGTAGTCTTGGAGGGACTCTCCTGGTGTCCTCTGAGATGGGATCAGGAATTAGATACTCATGATAATTTGAACAATACTCAATTGCGAGGAGGGGGCTAACTCACTGCCAGGGACGCTTGGTTCTGTGGGGAGAAACCAGAATGGAAGACCCTCGGAGGGGGTTGTATCTCCGGTGGGAGATGTCGTCAAGTACCTTCTCCATTGCGGAACTTGGACTGGAAAAATAAAGGAAAGAAAAGAGAAGATCGGGAGAGTACCTTGGAGAAACAGAGAAGGGAAAGCGTTTGAATCAAAAAGCCCTTTAAAACCCCCGGATGCCGGTTAAATTCTCTTTTGGGCCCGGCGGGGGCGCGGGGTTCTTAGGATTCCCTCGAATGTTACCTCAGCGATGTAGAGCTAAGAATGTAGAGGTAATCAATCGGTCAATCCAAATTCAATGTTTGCTTAAATTACACTAGTATCTAAGGGGATGCAGATATAATAATATAATAATAGTATAATGCTAATAACCTCACACTCTCTGGAGTATACATACCCCATGGGATATCTCGACTGCCGATGTCATTGCTTCTCGGTGAGCCGGATAAGGCATCGCTCGGCTTCCCGCACTCGGGGGGAACGGGGCACGGCATGGGGTGCAGAGAGTGGGGACCCGCATGGTATGCCAGTAGGTGGATGGTGTGGTGTGGTGTGGTGTGGCATGCTATGGAACTCTTGACCTGCAGTGTAAGCTATTCAAGTTTGGACCTGTACATAGATAACTATAACTGGCTACATGTACTATTGGTAGATGTACCAGTCAGCATCAAAACATCCGCCTGACGTCATGCGTCCAACCCTCCTCGGTTTTATTTCGGCAGAAACACGCTGGTTCCTATACCTTGTCCCATTTCCAGACACGAGCATATCGGATGTTGTTGTCTCATGTACCTCAGGCACTATATGATGTTTCTGGGTCACACAGAACAATGAAGAGTCCTTCATTTGCACGGGAAGATACGCAGATCACACCACCATAGGGAGCATTGCCTACCCGAAAAGGGCGAAGAGCAGACCAGAGAAGAGTATATCATCTCGATATTTATCCTCTCCCTCTCCCTATCCCTTCCTTCCTTTGTCTATTTACTCATTAGACTACTACCTCATCCTACAATATGGGGTGTATCAGACAACCAAGATTCGCAGATTGCCATCTATCTGATAACCCCTCTCACATCTCCGAAAGTAGATTGAATTTATGCTCTCTTCCGAACGAGGTATGTCAGAATCATAACTATTTTTCTGTTCATATCCAGACTTCCTGAATACATCCTTAGACCCAATGTACTTGAACTCCAAGGCTGACAGGCGACAGCTGATCATCATGATCTTCTCTCATCTCCCCATTATCTCCCTGGCCAAAATGATGGCCGTCTCCCGGCATATCCAAGATGCAGTAGAGCCCACACTCAGAACACAGCTACGAGCAATGGTACAGCGCAGTGATATCAGTTTAATGCTTCTCTGTGCCTGCCCCGACTCCGTCCAATCACGGGTCCGATGTCAGCTCCTGCAGACCCCGGGTTTGGATATTATCGACGATGGCTCCGCGCCCCGAACAACGGCTTTACATAGCGTCTACCGTCCAGAAGCACTTCCACCCGACAGCGCTCCCACTGGTTCACCTGTAGGGAACGTCATCCTCCTGTGTGGGGGAGACGACTTGATCCGTGCTCACATGGGTGGGGCGGGATGCAAAGGCTTTGCGACGCGCCAGGTCACCTTAGAAGACTATGAAAGTTTTATCCAGCTACGAGTGAAACTGAACCTCGTCATTTCGGGGCAACAATACTTCATCGCTCCTGCATTTGTGGTTCATGATGGAATGATTCGCATTAACCGGGCATGGCTTGAGCAGAACACAGAGGAGATTATTTGGATGAATTCTGAAAAGTCGGTAGGCCTCAGAATGCGGGCAGTCGAAAAGGCGGCGACTGAAGATGAAGCCAAGTCATTTGATTTGGAAATTCAAGGTATTCCACCCCGTCTTCGATTACTTGGGAAGTAGACGGTCACTAATTTAACTAGAGTTGCATGTTCGGTCGGCACTGTTGCTCCATAATATCCGAAAAGCGGAGACGGGCTTGGATAGACAAGAGGTGGTAACTTTTTCTTTGTGAAAGATTTCAAGATACACATAGGCAGCCATTTGATTTCGGCAAAAAAGAATACTATGTAAATGTTTTGGGGATAGTGGCGTGGACTTTGAAGGCTTTCATTACTGCGTGGCAAAGCTGCACTTAGGTAGACAAATGGGTCATTTAGGAGCTCGGAATATAATCGAGATTTACACACTATTGACTCAATGTAAGTTTACTATATTTTATCATGATATGATGAAAATGAGCGCATGATAAGCTATTCGACTCAGATAAACTGTCAAGTGTGGTGATAGCACGGATCCCGTCGGGCTCTCGCCACGACTCCACTTTGCCCGCAGGTAAGTCCCCGACGGTTTCTTCTCTTCTCCTACCCCCAACTACATTGTACTTTCTACAGTGACAACCTCGCTGACTTGCATTTTCACACACCGTGGGGTATTCTACAGCCCCAAAGCTGCGCATATCGGATGGAATCCTCGCTGAATACATGCACGTCCGAGACCCCAACTCCGCTCCGCCGGACTCGGGTTGCCTGCAAGGCGTGCAATGCGAGGAGGGTCAAATGTGATGCTGGTGACAGTCAGCCATGTTGGCATTGCCGCATGAGGCAAATCAAATGCGAATTGATTGATTCAAAACGGGGAAAGTATGATGTATTCTTTCATCCCCACTAATTACCGTCTCGATCTAATAATTGATCCAGGTATATCAGAAAAACTCGGGATAACTCTCGGACTAAAGGTGGGCCTCGACAAATCCTTCGAGGCAGTGAGACGCCTAGTGCACAGGGTTCCCATATAGACAGCTCCACTGAAACGCCGTATGCTATATCATCCTCAACTCCAAACCATTGCATTCCGGGACCTACTCCAGGCCAAACCAACGGAGTGGAATCCCAAAAGAATCAGCAAGTGCCTGCACAGCACATCGGCGATCGTACACAGACGAACTTTTCTGAGAACTACGCCGCGGATGATTCATCCACTCTCCATTATGTTATCGAGCTAAGCCATAGGCCTGAGGGTGGCTCGACTGAGCCGCTGACGGTTCATCACCCCATCCCTGCATCAATAGCAGATAGGCCAGGGATGGAATCAAATCAGCTTCAGACTCCAATCTCTTTACAAGAGGCTCTGACGCTGCCCGGTCCAGATATTCTCCGCCGTCTGATCTATACCTTTTTTGATAAGATTCATCCTGCATATCCAGTATTTGATCGTGAGAAGTTTTCTCAATCGTACTCGGCAGGTCAGACATCTCCGCTGGTCCTACAGACAATATGTCTGCTGGGATTTACGATTGGAGACGATGATTTGGTGCTCGCGGCCGGATTTACAGACCGTGCCATAGCAAGAAAGACCCATTTTCTTCGCGCAAAGGCACTCTACGATGCGGACTATGAGACTGATCGCATGAACCTCGCCGCGGTTCTGCTGTTACTTGGGTTCTGGTGGGCTAGTCATGATGACCAGAAAGACGTATGCCATTGGGTTGGATGTGCGATCACTTTCGCACAGTCTTTGGGAATGCATCGCTCGTACGTACGATCCTTGCAAAGACCACGAAGGGGATGTGCTAATTAAGTCTACAAGGATGGCTCAGTCATCGATGAGTCCGCGAATGAAGTCCTTGAGGAAACGAATATGGTGGATCATCTATGTAAGTCATATTGTTTCCGCTCATTATCACCACTGGATCTAATAATTCCAGTCCCGTGATAGGCACACCGCTGGCGCCTTTGGCCGACCATGCCGTATAAGAGACGAAGATTGTGATATCGAAGCTCTTACGGAAGAAGATTTCGATTTTGATACTAACTTCGATCAAAGCCTCATACCAGCACAGAAAGACTACCAAGTTTCATATGTCATCGAAATGGCCAAACTAGCAGCCCTACGTGAGTCAACCCACCAACAATATTCTAATCGATGCCTTGTTTGGTTACTAAATGAGATGAATATAGTGGGTGATATCCTTCTGGGGGAATTTAGTCCCCAACGGCCTCCGCTAGAAAAGTTTGAAACAAACACATTGATACGGAGGCTGGAAGAATGGGAATCAGAACTTCCCAAAAAGGTTCAAATGAAAACTCATGAAGGATATACAAAAGGATCATTTTGGGGCTGCATGTTGCAAATATCATACCAGTGAGTGTTTCTAAGCTACTTGGTCAACTAAAGAGGCTTGAATCCTCTAACTTGACACATATCAGGAACTGCACGATCTTACTATTCCGACCAAAATCCAATAAAGAAGGCTCACCAGATGAGGCTGAAAGGGATACAAGAGCTCGAGCAGCAGCAGATTTCATCACCCGTCTAGCAGAGGATCTTTTAGCCACTGGAATGATCCATTCTGGTCTAATTCATATGTACCGCCGAGCCCATTCAAGTTTAAGCAATGACCGAACTGACAATTACCAGGGTCCCTGCATTATTCTCTGCGCTGTCAATACATACACTCGTCATATGCCGCAAAGAATCAATACACCGCCAACTCGCCGAGAACAAATCACGACAGTGCATGCTGGCACTGAGCGTGATAGCCAAGTCATGGCCTGTCAGAATCTGGATCTCAAAGGCATTCGTCAACCTAATGAAAAGATTGACAGGACAAGGGTCTAACCTGAATGGACCAATTGTGAATGTATCATCGAGCATATGGAGCCCCTCCAACGACACGAGCACATCACTACCAGCACATACCGTGAGACTACAACCGATCGCGAATCAACTTTCACCAAACAATGATGGACCGATTTCCCATTGCACTTGTCATATAGGCAACAACTCCGACGGTTCTCATGCCCAAGGATGCCTCTGGAGAGCGCCTGATCAGTTTATTCATGATTCTTTATGGGCTGGGTATCTCGATAATGCGCTTGATATTGATCTTTTCCTGCACGATGGTGGTGGGTTCACTCAGTACATGTCTTTTGAAGGTTCGACTATCGGGGGACAATCGTCTATAGGCGAATTTTGAATGGTATAGACTCTAAAATTATAAAAAATGCACATTTTTTGGCCGATAATTTCAGCGGATACTGGAGAAAGCAGTGTCGGCAACCCAAGCACATATATCAGTCATAGGCAGGAGGTATTTCACGCTATCTTTTTACATATATTCAAGCAGCCAAAGCAAACTTGCTCTTGCCTCGCAGCACCTTTCCGTACTTGAAGAAGATCCATGGGAATGGCATCATGAGAATCGTAAGAAAGGCGAGTAAGCTAGTTGCCCAATGATAGCCCAGTTTATTATACATCTGCAGCCCAAACAGTGGAAAGGCAGCTGTTAATCGAATTAGTAGCTTTTCGATATTCTCGGAATTGGCCATGTCACACGTACCAGCAAAGGATGATCGCACGAATCCATTTCCGGCGAGCGCAGACGCAGCATATTGTGGATAGGCATCTACCTGGAGAGAAGTTAGTATGTTGTGACATTTGATCCCATTCTCAACAGCTAGGAGGGAAAGGCCGAGGGTGGAAGGACTCACAAGAAAAGTGAAGATTCCCTTGTATGCAAGTAAGATCCTAGTATGTCCAAATAGGTTAGTCGGAATTTTTATAGGTATCAACTTAAAAACCTGATGCAGGATTTTCCGCAATGATCCCGTATAGTCTCGCTGTAAAATTTGTGAACTCACCCGCAACCAAAAAAGGAGGCTCCAATGATGGGGACAATCCAGTGTATGTTTGATGACAAACTCCAGCCAAACCAAAAAAGGCCAACTGGAATCAAAACACCCGCTGGTATAGCTGGAAGTAAGCTATACTCTGGAGCAATATCTCCGGTTTGCTTCTCTTGAGGCTCCAAAAGATGATCCTTGATACGGGCGAAGAGTGGGGTACTCAAGGCCCCCACGATCATGCCAGCAATGATGCCGACAAATGGAAGACCACCCTGCCACATCTTCCAGCCATAGGTTGTCTCGAACATGAGAGGAATAGCCTGGAAAAATAGATACAGCATACCTAGCAAGAGGGCGGCATAAACATCGAGAGCGAGACACATGGGCTCGAAGAATAGAAGTTGGAAAGGTCGCATGAGGGCGTATGCCAAAGCTTTGCCTCTTGAAGTCTGAAGCTTTTCTGTGGGAGCTTTGTAGCGGTCATCTCCAGTTGATTTCCGGAGCATCACGGCTTTAGCCCGCAGTAGGACTGGCGGGAATGTTTCAGGCACGAATATGGCGATCGATACTAGAAGCACTCCGGACCAAATGATGATAAAGTAGTAGTTCCATCTCCATGTCGTGTTGTAACTGATGAATCCGCCAATCAAAGGACCCAGACAAGGGCCAATGAAGGGGGCCGATGAAACCAAGGTCATTGGCAATTGGATCTGAGAGCGTAGAAACACATCACTCACGGTACCACCCGATACCGATAAGAATGTGCCACCCGCAAAGCCAGTGAAGAAACGAGAAATAATAACCGTCTCAATATTTTTGGCAACAGCTGTTACGATGTTCCAAATAACGAAAAAAGCCCACGCGACAACGTAAATAGGTCGTCGACCGTACCACTCACTCAAGGGGCTCGTCAATAATGGCCCAAGACCAAGACCCAGGACAAAAAACGATAGGCCCAAGATTGCAATGAGAGACGGAGTCTCCATCTCGGCATTCATCTGCGGATACGTCGTTGTGTAGATTGAGCTTGCACAGGTCCTGGTGTTCCGTAATCAGCACCAGATATTCGTAGGAATTCGAAAAGGCACTTTAAACTTACACACACATGGTTCCAGTGCAGACAATAATAACAATCACCCATTTTCTTACCAGCGGCAGCGTTTTAGGGCTCATGGGATCTCCATCGCCATCGAAAGATACATCATGAATATCGTGGTCTATGGTGCTATGCATACGTGAAACCTGGGTATGGTCACTGGCAGAATGACCATCCGAAAATGGAACATCGCGACATGAGCCACCTTTTGAGAAATGTTGACTGCTATTCATTTCTCCCGCCCGATATCAATCCCCTCCCTGGGGGCGGAAAATGAGTGGAGGACTCTGTTCTCTTTAACAAATGACAGGCCCCCAAAGAGCGAATCTGATAGCGAAGGGTCGCGAGTGATCGAGGTAGAGAAAGGGAGAATTTCCCGCAAATATAAGCTCTGTGCGTGACGATGCCTATTCATAAAAGAGCCATATCGAAGAAACCGAGGGTCTGTCTAGTCATGCTTTGTTTGAAGAAGCGCGGCAGAGGATAGTTCAGTTGACCCCTAGGATGAAGATTCAAGTCAAGACGTAGCGAGATGTTGATAACCCCCCCCCTTTCGATAAAATATGTGTTGATTTAAATGCGTAGCTAGCCAGTGAATCCCTGTATGTGGGGTTGTCTCCACCTGCGTAAGAAGCCGAGGTGACTCGCTCAGAGAAATCAACGGGGAACTCCCCGATGCCCTCTGGACTCCTAGGTAAAGGGAGGAGATAACGATTTGGATGGACTCAGAACGAAGAGGATTCTATGGTCTGGAATGATAGCTTCTTTCACTAAGAGACAATTTCAACTATTTTCCAGTCCATCGAATTTGGACATGCAAGTAAGGCCATATAAGGGGTCGCTTGACCGGGTCAACTTCTCTTCTTTCTCACTCACTATCACAGTGTCTTTCGCCTTGAATTTTACCAGCGAGTAGTATGTACCTAGGTATTGAATCGCGGCAAGAGAATCCCTTCAATCCTTGGAAGTTCTTGGATTCTTTTCTCATTGAAACTGTCGAGGTCTGTATCTATTCAATGGAAAAGGCTGCACAAAGTTTCGAGCAGAAGATTACGGGTTGGATATATTCTAATTGTTTGATTTCGACGTAGGTCTCCGGTGTTTGAATGATTGAACGAAGTGGGATATAGACCTTTATCGGCGTAAGAATTAACATCATAGCCCGGTATGGATGCTGTCTGGCAAGTCACTTTCATATCGGTGAGAAGTTTTATGAAGCCCTCCACAGCAAGTCCTGATTGGGCAACGTTCCAAGGAGAAAAGGGTAAGTCTGTCAATGCGAGACTAAGAAGCCTGAATCCATATACTTTTATGGATTTATGCTCAATGCAGGTACGCAATGCAAATCAATCCAACTTCGGGCGCAGCCGTCAAAGATTACTCCGCTTGGACCCATCAAGAGGCCAAGTGGAGAAAATCTGGAGTGCATGGAAAGTTATCATGTAAGCCATAAGGCCAAAAAGAGCGTAGATATGAGTTCCTAGGTATTTCTCAACTCTCCCACCGTACTAAGTGTTATTCGGCAAGCCGTGGGTGAGCCTGAAGACAAGCCGTGGGTGGCGTCCGGGCCGCATTTGCAAAATCGGTTGAAGTTGGAAGATAAAACATAGCTCCACCGAAAACTCTGAGTACTTCTCCACTTTTGTCGAATCGGCACTCGATGCCGATTATCCCTCCTCGCTTGACCAATGCATTAACCTGGATAGGAACCTGCCGAGGCTCCCGGCTATCAAAGTGGATCGCTATCATCGTTCCTGACAATTATTTTCAATGTCACTGTTTAGGGCGAGATGATTTTCACTTCTGCTTCCAAATTTATCCTCTTCTCAAGGATTTGATCTGCATTGCGCTCATCTCAGGCTCGTGTTGGCCTATTCCATCAAAAGTGGGCTTAGAGTCTTCTGTGCTGGACACTGCAAGACTGGCTGATCGCAAAATGTCACCTGCTAACGACGGGGGTGAGGTCTCGTACCCCTCCAAGATCCCCTTCTGGCGCTTGGTATTCGACCAAAAAGTCATCACTCAAGAAGTCGCTCAGTACCCGTATCCAGGCTCTGGCACCGAAGATGACCCCTTCGCTGTAACATGGCTGCCAAACGACCCACGAAATCCGATGAATTTTAAGACCGTGAAGAAATGGGCCATCACGATCTTGGTATCATTCGTCACGCTGGCTGTCGCACTGGTTTCTTCGGCATTTTCAGGTGGAATGAGCCAGATTGTTGTCGATTTCGGCGTGGAAGAGGAGGTTGTTATTCTTGGAGTTTCGCTCTTCGTTCTAGGCTTCGCTGTAAGCAAACATCTGCGAAAATTGAAAGCTAGGATCAAACGGCTAACATGATTTAAAAGATCGGACCTTTAATATGGGCGCCTCTGAGTGAAATCTTTGGTCGTCGTCATATCTTCACCATCAGTTTTGCATTTTTGACAGCTTTCAATGCTGGAGCCGCCGGCGCAAAGAACATCCAGACTCTTATCATCCTGCGGTTTCTTGCTGGTTGTTTCGGATCTTCACCGTTTGGAAATGCAGGCGGTACAATTGCCGATATGTTCCCTGCTTCACAGCGAGGTATTGCAATTAGCTTCTTCGCCGCAGCACCATTTCTGGGACCGACCATTGGCCCCATCATTGGTGGCTTCCTTGCCACGGGCGCTGGATGGCGCTGGGTTGAAGGGTTCTTGGCAGCATTCTCTGGTGTGCTTTGGCTCTGCATTATCTTCCTTTTGCCTGAAACCTATGCGCCAGTTCTACTTCGTCGTCGAGCTGCAAAGCTTTCCGAATTGACAGGTCATGTCTACAGGAGCAAAATTGATATCGAGCGTGGTCCCATGCCAATGAGCAAGACCCTCAAGACAGCTCTCTCACGGCCATGGCTATTGTTATTCCGCGAGCCAATTGTTTTCCTATTTTCGATCTACATGTCCATCATCTATGGTACGCTCTACATGTTATTTGCGGCATACCCGATCGTCTTCCAAGAAGTCCGAGGCTGGAGTGAAGGAATTGGTGGCCTTGCATTCCTGGGTATCTTGGTCGGCATGCTCCTTGCAGTCGCGTATACATTCCCCGAGAACATGCGTTACGCCAAAATGTGCAGCGAGACTACTGATCGTCTAGCCCCCGAGATTCGACTCCCTCCAAGCATGGTGGGTGGAATTGCCCTGCCTATTGGACTTTTCTGGTTTGCTTGGACAAACTCTCCGTCAATTCACTGGATGGCCTCGATTGCCGCAGGTGCACCATTTGGATTCGGCATGGTACTTATCTTCCTGAGTGTGTTCAATTACCTCATCGATTCCTACACCATCTATGCGGCTAGTGTTCTAGCCGCCAATTCAGCCCTTCGATCATTGTTCGGAATGGCCTTCCCCCTCTTTACAACTTACATGTATAAAAATCTGGGGATACATTGGGCTTCATCCATTCCGGCGTTCTTGTCTGTTCTTTGTGTGCCTCTTCCATTCATCTTCTACAAGTATGGTGCACAGATAAGACAAAGGTGCACATATGCTGCTGAAGCCGATGCATTTATGCGTCGTCTTGCTGAAAAGAACCAAGCAGAGGTGCGAAAAGAAACGGAGGAAACCAACGAAGAGAAGGACGCCGACCAGGCAGGTCATTCTAGCCAGATCGTCGACGAGACAAGCGACACTGAGAGTCTGTCGACAGTTCCAAGCCGTGTTTCATTTGGAAGGCATGCTTCCAGGGCATCCCGCCAGTCAGGACGGTCGATTCAACGGGTTGCAACTGCGACGCAATATGAAGAGAATCCGTACGACCTTGACCTTGTCAACACCAGGCAGTCGGCTATCAGCACTACTCGGAAGGAGTGAAAACCACACGGATGTGCCCTGATGCCATAGGCTACAAGGGCCTGATCTATCGCTACATGGGGGACTCCCCTAGCTAAGAACCAATCCCTACTTCATATTAAGCATCTGCGGATTTGATTCAAGAAAGGGAAAATGGCCTTTTGCTGCTGTTTCTCGATGCTGGGTGACACAAAAACGCCTCCGAAAAGGACTGATGTCCTGAAACTTGCGATTGTCTCGCATTATTGGTGGGCTTGAAGCCACAAAAAACCCGACGATAATACTAGCTGCTTTTCTGGGAGGGTCCAAAAAACCGAAATCATCACTAATTCATAATAACCAACTCTGTTGATGACCTTTTGTACATAAATCTTAGCCGATTGACATGGAGATGGAGATCTTCTCCGGATTTACTACTCGACCAAAATCAGAAAGGCTTACCGACTGAGAAATATTTCCCAGATCTTCTAAATTTACGTAATATGAATCAATACAGTTTATCTGCATGCCATACCAGACAAGACAGATATTTCTGGTTGCTTGCCTGCCTTCCTAACGAGGTTGTAGAGGGGGACGGAAATAGCTGATGAGTGATCAACCCCACAGCCTCGGTCCATCTCCACCTCGGGCCCTTCAGCAACTGCTATATACCCATCCTTCCTTTCACAATACGCTAGGAATTTATCTATCGCGTCATCAATTTGGGAGTGATTACAATATTGACATTCAAGATGACAGGCAAGATAGATGCATATGTTGATTGCGGTATGAGTCCAAGGCCATTGTGCCCTCTCCTTCTAGGGGCATCCGGGGTCTCGCGGATTTCTGATTGGTGTATAGTGTCGCCCTATTCATACTATGCCACCCTCTATCTGAGAAGAAATCGCCAGGCACTGGAATCGCATGGAATCGAGGTTGAGTAAGATCACCTTTTTGCTCAGGGGTTTGCCACTTTTGCGACCGGCATATCTGACCTAGACAGATTTCACCCCATTTTCTTGGGCGGCGTCAATGTTGGCTCTGGTATAGTTTCGAAAAAACTACAAATCATGGAATATTTACTAACTTTCCTTAATAGGAAATAAGCCTCCGTGGACAGTTCCAGCCAAAGCAAGTTACTCCAAGTTTGACTCTGAGCGAGCTTGTAGATATTTTGGCGTGGCCCCGATCAAGACCCCAGACTTCTTCCCCATTCTTTCGATCCTGGTATGTTTTGAGCAATGGTTGGACTCACAGGGATCAGAAAAAGATTAATTTGTTTCCACAGCCTCAACGATGCATGATATACATCAAGAACAACTACCCCCGTGAACGCTACGAGACCACTTTCCTCTCGCTGTGGGAGTGGATGTACCACAAGAACATCGACATCAGCAAGCCGGAGCAACTGGGAGAACTGCTCAAAAGCCACAATTATTCCGACGAGGAGATCAAGGCTATCGTCGGGGCTGCCTCTAGCCCCGAGTACAAGCAGGCCTTGACTGCTAATACGCAGACGGCTCTTGATCAAGGAGCCTACGGTGCTCCTTGGTTCTGGGTGCGAAACAAGGAGGGCAAAGAAGAGCCATTCTTTGGAAGTGACCGGTGAGTCTAGACCCGAAACTCTCTGTGTGACTGAGGATGGAGTACTAACAAGCTGTATAGGTTTGCATTCATGTGGCAGTATCTGGGTCTTCCCTTCCAGGATGTGGCGATCTTGGAAAAGTCGACGTCGAAGCTGTAGACTTCTTATTAGTTTTAGTGAAGTACTATAACAGAAGGATCATGATATAACAGATAATAATCCCCACAGTTTAGTCTCCACATCCGCCTTACAGCTCGGCCCTTCGGCCTTAGTGACTCACTGCTTAGAGAGCGCAAGGCTCGCGCCAAACTGCTGACCAAAAAGTGTCGAGACCGAAGCAGAGCCTTCTCACCGAAAAGAGCTTCTATTTAAATATATCAAGAAACACACACACTCAATTAGTAGTATAAAACCCGCGACCCGACCCTAGCGGATAAGAACTGAGCCCGATTCGATCTCCCTCGACTTACCCCACGCTGCCCCACGTCGAAGCTTGTCTTAAATCCGGAATTCCCAGCTCTGCCATCTCAACCTTCCACTTTTCATATCAACCCCTTGCGATACTTACTCAATTGCACAAAAATGTCCGGAATCCGCGTTGCATGGATTGGCCTCGGCAACATTGGCCGGGTAAGAAAGACCGACCACCTGCGTAACCTGACCTGACCAGACCAGGCTAACCAACGTGCATAACAGGGCATGAGCACGAACATCGCTCAAAAGGGCCCCCAATCCAGTCTCATCCTCTTCAACCGCACCACAGCCCGTGCAACAGCCCACGCCGAATCCCTGAACGGCCGCGCAATCGTCGCCACCTCCCTCCCCGAAGCCGTGCAGAACGCCGATGTAATCTTCACCTGCGTCGGCGATGACCCCGCCATCGACGCAATCACCAACACAATCCTAGCCGATCAGACCATCGATCTGTCTAGCAAGACCTTCGTCGACTGCTCAACCGTCCACCCAGATACCTCTCGACGCACGGAAGCCGCGTACGCCGCGCGCGGCGCAGCCTTCGTCGCATGCCCGGTCTTCGGCGCGCCGAACATGGCTGACGCGGGACAATTGATCGTCGTACCGGCCGGCAAGCAGTCCGCTATTGCGAAAGCGAAGCCATTCTTCGAGGGCGTGACTGCTAGATCGACCATCGACCTGTCCGACGGAACAGGCGCGGACATCGACGTCGGCAAAGCGTCCACGCTAAAGGTCCTTGGCAACACGTTTATCCTGAATACCGTCGGCGTGCTGGCGGAGACGGTTGTCGCGGCCGAATCAACGGGGCTGGGCGTTGGCCCGCTGAAGCAGTGGCTGGATCTGTTTGCTCCGGGGCCGTTTGCGAAGTATGCGGACCGGATGATTAGTGGGGACTATTATCAGCGGGAGGAGCCGCTTTTTGCGGTTGATCTTGCGAGGAAGGATCTGAGGCATGCGTCTAGTTTGGCGAAGGAGGGGGGGTCAGCGGATGCGGAATGTTGAGGTTACTGATTCGTTTTTGCAGGATGTTAAGGCGGAGAGGGGGGAGAAGGGGGATATTGCGGGTGTTTATGGGGCGGCTAGGAAGGCTGCTGGGATGAAGTTTGAGAATCAGGATGATAAGTAATTGGACATATTATTTATACTAGACCATGCAGATAAAGGTGCTATTTTGAATGCGATATGATGTATACCTAGGTATTCTTGAAATTGAGCTTCATACTACTTTTGTATGATATTCAGAGCTAGAAATTCACGGCCTAGGCAGACTCGCCTAGGTATAAGAGCCTTGGAATTGTCATTCGAAGGATCAAGTACGACTTCAAAGGTACATTCGCAAAAATTTTGAAGCAATCAAGAACATAGTAGGTTTGGATTGGAAAAGCCATTATTCAATTCTTGTCTCCTCTGAGGAGTTTGTAGCAAGAGCCGGGCTCGTAATATTAACACGGAAATCATATCACTATAAAGTACATAAAGCCATTATCGGCCCGTTGATGGGTATTGTATCGAAGTTTTTTTGTTTCAAGCAAGAAGTTTACTCGCGGACCTCAGTGGTCTCATAGCTCTGGAAGGTCTGAGAGTGGGTCTGGTTCTCAGAGCTCTGGAAAGCCTGAGAGTCAGACTGAGCAGCCTGGGAAGACTCGGGAACCTCAGTAGGCTCGGCGATCAGAGTCTCGTGCTGCTGTTGCTCGCTAGCACCCTCCTTGGGCTCACGGGGAGCGTGGAGGTCGGCAACAATGCCCTCGGGGGCAACCCAGCCGGCGGACTTCCAGGGCTTGACGTGCAGGACATACATAGTGTCAACCTCCTCAAGGGTACGGCCCTGGGTCTCGTTGACGAAGAAGAAGACAACAAGCACAGCGGCGAAACAGCAAGCAGCGAAGACATAACCGTAGCGGAAGTCAATGGCGCTGTTGATGAAGGGGGTGAAGAAGGAGATGAGGAAGTTCCAGGTCCAGTTGGCGGCAGTGGCGATACCCATGCAGGTAGCACGGTAACGGAAAGGGTACATCTCACCACAGATGGCCCAGACAATGGGACCCCAGGTGGTGGCGAAACCGACGATGAAGAAGCAGGTGAAGACAATCATGGCAACACCGGCAGGGTGGGACGAAGGGTTGGCGTGCAGAACCTCGTGACCGACGGAAGCCCAAATCATGAAGCAGATGAACATCCAGGCAGCGCCATACATCAGGCAATTACGGCGACCGTAGTGCTCGACAACGTACAGACCGGGCAGGGTCATACCGAAGTTGACGGCACCCAGGATGATCTGGGTAACGAAGGAGTCGCTCAGACCAACACCGCTGAAGATACTGGTTCCGTAGTAGAAGATGAAGTTGGCACCGGTCAGCTGCTGCAGGGACTGCAGAGCAATTCCAAGCATGGTACGGTAGAACATGCGGGGACCGGTGAAGATCTCGTGCCATGCAGCAGAGCCAGCGTTCTTCTCCTCGTCCAGCTTGTGCTTCATATCAGCCATTTCCTGGGCAACAACGCGGTGGTTGGTGGGAACACCGTAGAGCTTGGCCATGACCTCGCGGGCCTCCTCAACACGGCCGTGACGGTAGGCGAAACGGGGGGACTCGGGAAGGAACAGGGTACCGATACCCAGGATCAGGGGCCAGGCGAAGCCAATGCCCATGGTGATGCGCCACGAAGCACTGGAGTTGATGTGGACAGTACCGTAGTTGACGATGTAGGAGATGAAGATACCGAAGGCGACAAACAGCTGGAAGGCACTGACCATGGCACCACGGACCTGACGGGGAGCCGACTCGGACTGGTACATGGGGACAACGCTGGAAAGGGCACCGACACCGAGACCCATGACCCAACGGCCAAGGGCGACCTGGTACCACTTATCCTGAGTGGTGATCTGCACGATGATTCCGACAATGTTGATAACAGCCCAGAAAGAGATGGAGAGCTTGCGGCCAATTCTGTCGGCGATGGGGGCAGCCACCAGGGCGCCAATCATAGTACCGATGGAGAGCTGTCAAATAGTCAGTCCTGGTCCGCTCTTCATGCTGTCTATGGAGCTGGAGGCCATGGCCTGTGAAAACTTACCAGACCAACGATGAGACCGTTGCGAACGTTGCTGAAGACATATTCGCCAGAGGACTCGTTGTACTCGGCGAAGCGCTCCTTGAAGTCGGTCATGGTAGTGAAACCGGAGATTTGACCTGGTCATCGAATTAGCGTCATATGCTTTCCCCGTCGCCACGATGCAGTGAAACATACCAGTAGAGTAACCAAAGATGAAGCCACCCATGGAGACACACAGGCCGAGGATGAAAGAGCGCCAAGTGAGGTACTTGACGGGGCTATCGTCGATGATGCCCTCATCCTTCTCAGCGGTGGTCGAATCAGCGCGAGCAGGTGTAGGGGCCTGGGAGGAGAACTGAGAGTCCTCACCACCCTTAAAACGGGCCATGATGTTGCCGACACCCATGATGCAAGTTACCAAACCGGGAGTGGTAAAAGCCGGAGGGGATATAGAAGAGAGGGATGGAGAAAGAAAAAAAAGACGGTGGGCTAGGCAGGGGAAGTGAGCAAATAAATAGCATGACATCGTTAGCGGAGAACTAGAATCGGACTGCCCCTTGGGGTACCATGGCAGACAAAACGGGGGCCCGGATCTCGCGTCCCACGTTTGTCGGGATGGGGCGGAGAGAAATTTCGTCTCCATGGGCACATACTCCATACAGAGGAGGAGGGTTCTTGGGGTGGAGAAGAGAGTGGAGAATGGCATTTGGAGAGTCTCTGGAGATGAGACCCGAATGCGGTTTGTCCACGTGAGGGCCGTTTGTTGATGACTTTTTGTAGTACACAACCTCACATCTTATTTTAGGAATGTCAACAACCAGGTCTACATGGATAATGTCACTCTGCTAATTCCTTGTTTATTTTTTCTTCTGTTTATTCTTCTCTTGTTTGTTTGTTTTCTAGAGACATTGTCTCAGCAAGCATGCCATGTCATCACACGAGGAATTCCGAACCACGATTGTTGGTATGTACGGAATACATGGACGACAACATTGCCGAGCTTCTTGCCACCTTCTAGAAACCTGCGCGATTGAGTAATTTATGTAATGACTGGGTCTGGGCCGAACGAATGAGAATGAAGTGCCTGACTGCCCACGGATTGACTCCGTGGTCACTGATCAGCTTACCTTAGCTCATGTACTTACATACATTACATGTACATGCGATGATGCTGGGTAGACCTGACCGTCATAGAATCACCTCCTTGCATTTTTCTCGTATTGAGTTTTCTTTTTGGGTTTTCTTTAACTTCCCATTTACTTGCGACAAGCAAATGCTGGAACAGGGAGCTTGCGACAGAAAATTTCCATTTACTTTGGGTGGGGCGGCGTGGATTCCTCACAGCAAAACAGGCCATCACCCGAGCCGGTCTCAGACTATGACGATCGCCACGGAATAAAGCTTGGCTCGATCCGGGAGGTCTTACGATGAACACAGTGTCCCTACATCTACATGACAAAAGAATCCATCAAAACGTCACGCGGACGTTCAGATTTTAGACCGGGTTAGAGCCCCGTTCTTATACCATCTCCATCCAGGTCTCAAACTGCGCTTTGAAAACAGTGCTGATAAGAAATTGCTGAATAGGTGCACCGGTCGACGTGGTTCGAGCTCAAGTTAAGCTAGACCCACCACCGGTGAGCCTTCGGTCGACGACCGCGCAGAGATTTCCGATCTGTTGAGCCATTCGCCGGGCCCACCCTGGCCCAAATCGGCACACCGAGTCTACTTTGCACGCCGACGCCGAGCCGACTCGGGATCGATGCTGTACTGTCTCGGCTTGCGACACAAGTCCTGCGGCTAGATTCACAGTGCAGGATACATCAAATATGCACTTACTAGAACTAGAATCAGTCTCTGATTACTCCTGAATTATTTTGAACGCCATTCCAGAGTATATGGTTGCCAAAAAACACTTTGCAAAAATTTTCACTCGGCATCCCGAAACACGGGATCTTCAGAGGATGCGCGAGAGGCTCGACGGAACCGCACATTCATTTATCGTCGAGCCCCACTTGGCCCACGCCCCTTCCGTGATCTGCGGTGAACTGGCTAGGAAATTTTCATACGCTAACAGAATCAGACCACCGAGTGCAGTATGCAAAAAATAGCTCAATTTCTTTTTCGAAAAGGGGTCATGACCCACCAATGCCAACACGCCTTCCTAACTCATACAGTGGGAAGAATCCACCAGGGCTGAATGTCGTCACCATCCAATAAAAGCTCACAAGCGAGGTCTCTCTTATCTCTTGGGTCAATTTTGGCATTTATTTTTCTGCACCTTGCTATTCTAGGCGAAACCATAGGTGCCACTCGACAGTACCCTGAGTCCGTGAATCTCTGTGCTCTGCACTGTGCAGAGAACCGACCGTCATATGTTTTCAAGGCCTTTGGTCAAACATCTTGGTATCCAATTTCATCACTTGTATAAACAAATTCAAGAGTGCAACACTATTCAAACTAGATAGGGACTGCCAATTGATAGTATAGTTGTCACCAGAGTCGGATACATAGAAATTTCCTACGTCAGTTATGCTCCAAAAACCTGAAGCTTGTCCTCGCAATTTCCCTTTCCGACCAATATGAAACACAATTTCACCAGCGAGGAGCTCATTGGATGTTAGCACAATGCACTGCGGTCAATTCTCAGGATACTTTGTTCCCCAGTACATTAGGCCTAATGATCTCATGCTCATCTCCAAAACCGTAAATCCAGGCGTTGGACCCACAGGATCCAATTGATACGTAAATGCCAGTAGTCAACAGGAGACCATTGTACACGGATCAGTCTATGCCTGTACTCCTACTAGGTACATCGTGGCACATCATTCCTTGGTCAAGCCGTGTCCAAATCAAGGCCTGGGCCGGATCTAGGAACCGGATTCCAGGTTGCACGATCTCTGCATAGGACTAATGTAGGTCAAGGTGACACCTTCTAAGGTTCTGTCTCTGTCCTCACGCTCAAAAAGCCGACCCAAAAATTACTACTCTTGCTGACATTATTTCCGGGACAGCTGGTCCAAATTAATATCCGTGCTACATCCAATACAAAGGAGCCTAGGTTATTTTTCATGCTGCCTGGATTCGATCATGCTGCAGGGCTTTCATGCATCTGAACCAGTATTTCTTCCCATTTATCTCCTAATTTTAAAGTATCAGCCAAGTCACGGTAGAACTTGAGCTTGATTTTTCCTTCTTAGTATCAACTTTTGGTATATATACTCAATGTGAAAGGAATAATAGTACTACTAGTAGTAGAGGGTATCCGAAATCACTCGCAAAGGCCAGATGCCAGACTCCGAGTCGCAATGAACATATACTATCTTTAATCACCTTCGAAGAGGTCTCTATTTACCGCACTCATTGGCACCCTTCTTCAAGTTCTTTACCGAGGGTCCACATTTTCTCCATCACCAGTTGAAGAAAACAGCAACCTTGGGGAAGACCCCGCAGAAACAGGCGGACCCTGACGATCGAAGACAAAGGCATACCCTCCAGGGCTTGAAGGCAACTGACGCCTTAGAAAGAAATCCAAAATTGGAAAGATAACAGCTCCACAAAAACAAGGTCATCTCGCTCCACTTTTTCACTCGTAGAGCTGGATCGTATCTCGTAGCCCACACGAAGCGGAGGAAATCAGTAAGCCAATGATTTACAATCTAATGCAGAATGATTGAATTGGCAGAATTCCGACTAGGGGAGGTTCTTATATCCCTATTACACTCATAAAGACCTTGAACACGTACATCTTCTCGCAGAATGGAGCAAGTACTACTAGTAGCATTGATTTTTAATACAACTCCTGGACCACGTCTTGCGTCGGTGATGGGTATTGGTGATCATAATTTTATGCTATTTCTCAATTGTGGTTTGTATATGACAAACTAGTATATTCGATGATAAACTTGAAGTCATTCCAGATTCCACGGTTTTATCATGGCCTTTCCCAACTACCTTCCTATTATTCTTCACACCAGCAATATAAACCCAGTTGGCATTTGCATCAGGTGCGTGAATAAAATCCTTACTGATTTTCACGAACGAAGGGGCTCCTCCATAGCACCACTGGCACGCTGCGCTCTTTTAACCTAGGAAGTTATCACTCCACCTTCATAACGCACCTCCAGGGCTACCAATTCTATTCACGACCCCGTTTTATCCCCGTCTGCAGACTCGTGGGTCAACACCGCGGATCTGGCAATACCCTTCACATATGCAAATTGCAATTTGGCAGCGAAGACGGCACCGTTGAGTCACAGACTAAATAAAGGGAGGGATTAGCCGTTTCCTTAATGTGATGTCTTGCGGAGTGTCTTCGGCGAGTTTGCTATGGACTCTACTCGGGGAATTGACTTCGATCTCGTCCCGAAGCTGAGACATTCGGGGATTCTGGACGAATTTGGGCTTCAGTATCATGTAGAGGAGTTTGCTAAAATGAGGTTGGATGTCCATTTACGTCTCCGAATCCCATTCGATGACTACTTTGACTCGTCTACCACTTGGCTCATGCCAGAGGATAAGAAAACTGACCAATATGGATATGCAACTACTACTACCAAGGTAAGCGCAAGTGAAATTTTCGCGATGAACAGCTGCTTGCTGAAGGACCGGATGAAATCTCAATCAAGTGTCGCAAACTCTTCGTTTATTCACTGAATGGCTTGGTGATAGCAAGCGACATGCCAATGCCAACGGGGCGGTTTATCTCCCACCTTACACAAGGATGTCAACGCGGCCACTGGATTTTGTGGCAGAGACCGGGGAGGTCAATAAAAGATTGGAAGAATAACTGAGTCGGCAGGGTTTTGTTTAATTCCATATCAACTCGAACCTACAGTAGAATGGGCTGTGGCAGACTGGTCCCTCATACACTAGCAGGGGTTGGCTAGACCTACTAACTAGTAGTACCCAGTAAGCAAAACATCTACAAGCTAGCAGTGAACAGAAACAAAGTCTCAATTCACTCATTCGCACACATGCAACATCATTAAGTCAAGAACTTTTGGTCCTATTGAGTGAGCGGGCCTTGCAAAACAGCTTAGGTTCCCCTCGCAGATCATACGACGACTGTCTATTCACAGAAAACGACATACACACCCCGCACCCAAAAACGTGGGGGGATAAAGAATAACCGAGTCATAATGGGAATAATGACACGAGAGACATAATCAAAAATCAAAACGCAAACGCCCGACACCATTGTGCACCCGGTATGGAAACCAATTTGACGATGATTAAGAATGGGTCTTGATTCGTCGCCCGTAGCAGTAGCAGCAGTGGGGCTGGGGCCCTTAACGGCGCTGGGTCTTGCCCATACCGCGCTTTCCGGAGAACTGTTGGAAAATGTGTTAGATGATATATCAGGGAAAGAAGAAAGGATTAGGGAACATACCAAGTGCTTGGGCAGAGACACGGGGGTGTGACGATCGGCCTCACCAGCACGAGCCATGAGGTTCATCTGCTTCTGGCCCAGCTTCATCATGCGCTCGGCCTTGTCCTTGCTGCCGAAGGAAGTAACACCGTCGTGGCGTCTGTCAGTAGCAGGCTGGCTGCGAGCGCGGCTCTTAGCGCGAGCAAGGGCCTTGTGGGGGTCGTCAAGGTCCATAGCATCATCATCGTTCTCCTCACGACGAATCGAAGTCCGGCCACGGCCCTGGCTCTGGGCACGGGCGCGGTCGCCAGCGGCATCCACGTCGTAACCGGCGGAGTCGAGCGCGCGCTGCATCTGGGACAGCCTCTTGGACTTGGCGCTGCGGGGGATGGGCGCGCGGTTCTTGAGCGACTTGCGCATCTTGGCGTCGTTCTTCATGAGGACGCGCTTCTCGCGGATCAGGTTGGCCTTCATGCGGTTGTCGGCGTCCTCGGCGTCCTCGACGCTCTCGTCCGAATCGTAGTAGCCGTCGGCCTGCATCTTCTCTTCCT